>NC_080593.1:4246801-4877739 GCF_027887145.1 Ammospiza caudacuta
TCACTGCACACAGCCTTGGCCCCAAGCTCTCTGCAGGCTGATCCAGCAGCTTTATTGCCTCCACAGCTCCCAGGCAAGGCTGGGGCATTGTCCCAACCCAGCCCAGGGTGGACTTTGATGTGCACCTTGTTGGGAAGGGGCCAGTTCTCCCAGCACAGCTCCAAAACAACGAGTCCCTTCGGCAAAAAACTTGGCTCCTGCCACTCTGTTATTTTTATTAGTTTCCTAAAATACTGAGCACTTCAGAGGAGAAACAGATGGGCAAAGATACCCAGCGCTACCAGCTCTCATTTTAATGTTAAATAGAATGCATATTTTGGAGAATGAGCAGAAAAGACAGCTTGGAGGGTGCAAAGGACAGCCTTTGCAGGAACATAACAACATCTGTGTGCTGTTGCTGCTCTGTCATTTTATCCACTTAACTACCTGCTTTGTGTTTTTCTAATTCACTTTAAGCCAAAAACTACAGGATTTTACATTGAAGGCTTAAGGTCAGAGAGCTACTAACAGACACAGCTAATTTATACCCTCTAAATATGACCTTAACGTGGGAGCTTTGAGACAGGATATAGTTTAGCCTTTAGGCACTTAATTTTCCCCCAGAAATCTTTCTAAAGCTGGGATGGTTATAAAGGTATTACCAAGGTTCATGACCTTTCCTGAGAAAGCTGCATCCAATTTGAAGCACACCTGGGCTGTTCAACAGGTTTGCAAGAAACTGGAGCTCAACAGAAAGTTCATGATTCTTATTAATATTACTTTTTGGAAACTTATCTCTAAAGGAAATCCTAGTAATTATTTTTTGTGCTAAAAATCAAAGAAAGTGGTAACACCAAAGCAGGTGAGTGTAACTACAACTTACACAATCCAGACTTCCTGCTTTTAACTTTGGGATCCAAAAGTTTTTAGTGGTTTGACAATTTCATAATATTATTTATGAATCCACTACAGTAACATGTGTTTAACAGTTCAAGGAAGTGATATTCTGGGCAATACAGAGAGCTGACAACTATTTCCAGATGGTTCATGGCCTTTCCTCTGTTGAGATAGAGGGCATGCAGAGGTGAAGTGAAGCCTCCTCTCAGGGTCTCACACAAAAATCTGTGTGAGGTTTGGGAATTAATTCTGAGTCTGGTATGTTAAATCCACTGGGTTGGTGTCAGCCGCAGTGTTTGTGGCAGGCCAACACACAATGTGGGAAGTCTGACATTTTCAGGAAGGATTTGGTTTAATTCTCACCTGGTGTAGACAGATCCAACATTTCTGCTTGCACTGAGCATCCACAAATCCTCAGCTGTGATAAAGCCCCACATTATATTTGGCCAAAAAACCCAGGAAGAAACCCAGGAAAAAACCCAGAGTATCTCCAGTGAAACCTGGGCTTGATCAGGGCCCCATCAAACCTTGAGGGTCCTTGTTTGCTAAAGCAAAGATGCTGCAGGGGGTCACTGGTAGGGCAATAGCAGCCACATCCAGCATCTCATCCGTGCTCGCTGCTGCTCCACCTGCCTCTGCCAGTGGATGCTGCAATTCAGGGTACTTGAAGCTGTCAGAGCACTCAGTGCTGAGGTATTTCAAGGACTGATCAGCTGGGACTCTTCTCTTTAATTGCTTTTGTGCTGTGTTTTTAAACAGCTCTTTGCCAGGCCCTGGCTGCTCTCTCCCCAAGGTGGAAGGTCGGAGACAAAGCTGAGCTCCGAGGCTCAGCTCTGAGACAAAGGCAGCAGCCTTGTCCTCTCACTCACAGCCCTCTCTCCTTGTCTTGGCAGGCAGAAAAGTGCTGGGCTTGACTTCACAGCAGCAAATCCAGCAACTTCTGGGGGCTTTCTTCTGTCCCTGGCCCTTCCAGGAGTGCTGCAGGGGGATCTCAGCAGCCTCAAGGCTTTGCCCATCACAGCAACTCCGGGTTCAGCACAAGCCCCACGGTCCATAATAAGTCTGGGAAGAGTGTCAGGGAATCAGAGGAAAGTTTTGGGTCAGAAAGTGCCTTAAAGATCACCCAGTTCCAACCCCCCTGCCATGGTTTGGCAGTTCAGCTGATCAGATTTAAAGATCTGGTTCACGGTGAGCTGAACAAGGCTGCAGGATGCAGTGAGATCAATTCCATTACAGTCAGCACAACCTGAGCTCAAACACGAGTTAGGGCAACCTGAGTGGCACTGAAAAATCTTTAGGAGTGAAGTGGAGATAAAGAGGAAATGGATCAACACCTCTCTCTAATCTACATGCTTAATACCTTTTAATCCTGAAGCAAACCTCCTTAAGGGATCTCATAAGGACCACTTGAGGGGCAGGGATGCCTTTTAGCAGTTCAACACATCCCTTTTAGCAGGTAAACACCTGTTAAATTCAAGTGTGAACTCACTGGTGCCTCTGGTCCTGCTCTGACACAAGTGTCCATTTGCATGGCATCACCTTCCACTCATGGGGATAAGGGAGGATGAGGAAGAGGCATCTCTGTGCTTATCCAAGTGAAAACTGAAAGATCTGAGTAGCGACAGGGAGCTGAACTGCTTCGATTCTTGGATTGATTTTGCTCCTCTCAGTAGTGCCTCTCCTAAATTCCCTGAGCTCTCACTGCACACATGGAGATTGATTGATCTCTGCCCTTTCTCACCTGCTGTGTGCCAAAACTCTGGGGGAAAGCACTGGCTGTGGAATGGAGCTCAGCAGTGCCCTGTGACACCCCTCAGGTTGGGAAGAGCACTGAGCACATCCAGAGGGGACAGCGAGGCTGGAGAGGGGCTGGGAACACAAACCCTGTGAGGAGCCCCTGAGGGAGCTGGGGGTGCTCAGCCTGGAGAAAAGGAGACTCAGGGCTGCCCCCATCACTCTGTGCAGCTCCTGAAAGGTGCCTGTGCTCAGCTGGGGCTGGGCTCTGTCTGCAGCAGCACTGACACAGCCAGAGCACACAGCCTCGAGCTGCACCAAGGGAAATACAGGCTGGATAGCAGGGAAAAGTTTTTTACAGAAAGAGTGATAAAGTTCTGGGATGGCTGCCCGGGGAGGTGGTGCAGTCCCCATCCCTGGGTGTGTTTAACAAAGCCTGGATGTGGCACTGGGTGCCAGGGTTTAGTTGAGCTGTTGGGGCTGGGATGGATTCGATGGCCTTGAAGGTCTCTTCCAACCTGGTGATTCTGTGATTTTTGTGAATTCTGTGAATTCACAGTGCTGTTTTATGGTCACCTCTCCTAATTCTGGGTTTGCCCCCTGATGTGGCTGTGATGGGGCTGGGCAGTGTTTTGTTCATGCTCTAAAAGCTATTTCTCTCCCAGATTCTCTTCCTTTTGCACTGCTGAGTTGGTTTCTTGTTATTCCAGCAGCAGTAATTATGTGGCAGATATTAAAGAATATCAGGGTAACACACCTTTGGAACAGGAAGGAATAAGAAAACACAACTTGAGTTGGAGCAGTGGTACCCTTTTTAATGGAGTTAACTAATTAACGAATTAACTCTTCATTTCACAAGAGATTTATGATGCTGACGTGTCCTAACAAGAAAAGAAAATCCTAAAAGAACTTCAGCTGGGGTTCATGATGATAAATCTAGGAGTACAAATGTTATTTTCCTGCAGGACACACTTGGGAGGAAGAAGGCAGGTTGTTTTTAGGGAGCTGATGCTGAGTGAATTTCCCATCTGGGTAAGTACAAAACTGTGTATTGGATGCCAGAGAAGGAAGGGCTTTGCATTTAAAATTAAAGGTGTTGTCTTGAGGGGTTAGAGCACCCAAACACTCTGATCCTCCCACTGTGGCTTTCTGGAATTAACACCCAAAGGGACAAATGGAGACTGATCCTGTTTGCTGTTTTTCTTCTTATTATTCCACTGACTTGACCAAGAGATAATTTAGTCCAACACCCATTATGCCTGAAATCTGTGCTCTGTACAGGAATAAAAAGATGCCATATGGGTCCTTTCTCACATTCTGACCTCTCTGATGTTCTGTGCTTTGCACATGCATCTTCCAGTCAATTTATTACAGTAAGATTTTATAGATGTGAAACCCAGCACGAGATCAAAGAGCTTGAACAAAATGGCTTGTGGTGATTCTGGTAAAAACTCCACAAATGTGGCTAAGTTTCAACTTAAAGTGCTTGCAATGAGGAAATTACTCAACAAATGCGTAATGATGGAGCTTGGATATAATTGTAAGTTCTATCAAAACTGAAATTGCTATTGTTAATATTAAAGTTGCAAATATGAGTAAAGCTGACTCCCCTTCTCCCCATCTATAATATCTCCTGGCTTAGGAACAAGTAGATTCTTTTGCTTCTTTTCTCTTCCAAGGTCACGATTAAATGTGTGAGATGGAATTTCCTGTTGGGACTCAGATGTTTATCAGTTTTTATCTCTGTCACACTCTCACAAACCCTGAGTTCTGCATCACTTCACTCTAAAAAATTAAAAATGGAACCCCATCTCTCTTTCTACAAGGCCTTTGAAGGATCAACTGTCCAATTAGGAAATGACACCTCAATTATTTTTACTTTTAACCCAATAACCAACCACCCATGGCTGCAATGGGGACTTTTTATCCAATTACACAAAATCACCCAAACCCATGGAGAAGAAGGTGACGAAGAAGGACCAACCTCCACCCCAAAACCCCCATCTTGCTTTATATCCATTACTGTATTCTAAACCCTTAAACTCTGAGTTTCCCACCCTGTGATATCACACACTTCTATCCAAACTCCACACCCACAATCCCAGTTCTGTCATTCCATTCTGGAAGCTTCTCCACAGCCTCAGGTCAATGCAGTGTTCTCCTGGGGGTCAGTGCCTGGCAGCACAGAAATCTGAAATTCTCACCAGCCAGGGCTACAACAGGAACACAAAAGGGTTTCGAGTTGGAAAGAAGGGAAAGAAATCAAATTCTGTTTCTCTTGGAACTATGAACTGACTGGGTACTGATACAAACTACTAAATTCTGAGTTCTTTGGGGATCCTGTTGTGTTTGTAGGGCTCCCAGGTGCTTCAGGGCTGTCTCAAACCAAACCAGGGGGACGTCAAGGCAATCTCCACATCTTGCTGTGTCCATGGATCCAAAAAGCTTCATCCAGCTGGACAAGAGGAAGGTGGTGATGGGCAGACAATCCTGGAACCCAGTTTCTGATGACAGCCTGTGATGGTGTTCACAGGGGTTTTCAGATTGGGGAAGAGACGAGGATCTGACTCCATGTTTCAGAGGGCTGATTTATTATTTTATTATATGTATTACATTAAAACTATACTAAAAGAATAGAAGAAAAGGTTTCATCAGAAGGCTGGCTAAGAATAGAATAGCAAAGAATGATAACAACAGTTTGTGGCTCAGACTCCCTATCTGAGCCAGCTGGGCTGTGATTGCCCATTAATTACAAACAATGAACATGAGCCAATCTCAGATGCACCTGTTGCATTCCACAGCAGCAGATAATCAATGTTTACATTTTGTTCCTGAGGCCTCTGAGCTTCTCAGAAGGAAAAATCCTAAGGAAAGGATTTTTCATAAAAGATGTCTGTGACAACGGCCCTCACTCTGTTAAGAGCTATTGTGTGTATTTTGTGTGGCATTGGTTGTTCTCCAAGGGAATCTGGCCCTGGCACAGGAGATCTCTGCACCCTGTCACCTTCTGTGGCCTTTCCAGAGATGTTCAACCCTCTCTCTAACAAGGTTTTTGTAAGGGAGACCCCCTGGTTTGTCCTAAAGGAGGTATGAACCCACACTGCAGGTGGGCTCACATCCCAGTGCTGTGATGCGCACATTTGGTTTTGGTTCCACTTAGAGAAAAACTCTGAATTTCACCTATCTCAGGTGGAAATGTTTGCTGCCAGCACCAAATGTGGATTCAAGGCAAAGTGACAGCAAAGAAAATGCCTGCTGCAATTTAAATCCCCAATTTCAATGCACCCCAACTGTTTGAAAGCCCACAGTTGATGGGCTGATGTCAAAGGGTGATGATGAGTGTGCTCACTCTGCTGAAGGTGCCTTGTTGTTCATCATTGGTGTGTTTTAAACCTGAGACAATATCAGTGAAGTTAAACATGTTGATTCAGTGGGCACTGGTAGCCAGCAGAAATGTATCTCTTGGATGAAGCACTCCAAAAATAAATTAACAGCTTTTCTTTGACACTGACATTTCTTGCTGGCTAATAGCAAAATCCAAACAATAACACTGGGTTTTGTCAGAGTGAAATAGCTAGCACCAGTGCAGCCTGAAAAGGAATTTAAAAATGTTTTCCTTAGGATGAAAAATCCTAATTTTCAGTGACCTCATTCATGCTTTTTTAATGATAACTTGAATGAAAATTAGAATGTTGCAACAAGCCCTACATACAAGATCTCTATTTACCTGGTGAATATGAATGTATTTGAATGCCATGATGGAATAATCTGATTTTATTAGTCACTCTGTGGAGAGTATGATAAATGCTGAAGTCTAGCCAAGCTCTGTTAGTGCTGATAGGCTTATCTGGGCTTAGTCTGATCAGTGTCTTAAATGTGCCAGGGAGAAGCAGAGAATTCAAGGCTCTGACCTAATTTGGTCTATTCCACCTGGACTGCACTTGGATGTGTTTGAGCCCAGGGAAAGATTTAACAATTTATCAGCGTGCCAATTAGAGAGAGCTTTGCAATTTTGCCTGTTTCTGTCACTTCGGACCAAAATGTTGTGAGATTTGCACAACTCTCAGCCTCGATTCAGCTCGCGGTGAAAATTCACAATCTGCTCTGGGGCCCAGATGCTTCCCTCTGCCTTTGGCACTGAGAATTCCTTCTCCTGCTTAAAACACTTGCCATGTTCCCACAGACTCCTGCAACTTGCTGGAAGTTTGTTGAGATCTGGGTATCCCAGAATGCTCTGGCAGTCCTTAAACAATCCCCATTTCACTCAAGGAGCTGAATTCCATGAGCTCCAGGGCTGGACTCAGTTGATTGAATGGAGAAATCTGGTGGCACATCAGGGAGGTGACAGGATTTAGGAGCACCACAGAGGCTCCTGAGGCTGGGCAGGACCCACCCACAGTGCCTGATATTACAATAGGTGCTAAACTGGGAGCTGCACATTCCCACATCTTCCTGTTAAACCCTCTCTGAAAAGGTCTTTTCCTTCCCATCTCATCTTTTCTCTTCATTTGCTCTTGCAGAGCTCGTGCAGCCAAATTTTCCTTTCTGCATCCCCTAACAGTGAGATTTATTTTCAGAGCCTGTAACTGGATCTGGCTGGGAACAAAGATGTTTGGGAGCATATTTTAAATATCTCCAGTTTACACTGGAGAGTTTTTTCCAGGTTTGTTTTTGGGTCTGTCATTTTAAATTATCACTAGGATCAAATCAAACCCCAGAATGAAGATATTTCATGGTTAAAACTTGACCAAATCTGGTTTTCACTCATAACTGTGTGACTCATCTGTAATTCTCTGGAAGTGAAGAGCAAGTGAGGTGGCAGCTCTGCCACCTGCTCTACCTCACCCAGCTCGTTTGTCTTGTTTCTTTTATTTGTTGTGAGTGTTAATTAGAGGCAGACTGACTCTTCCAGTGGGTGATTAATTCTTCTCCCTCCCATTTTAGCATCAACAGAACCTCTGCTTGGAGAAAGCTGCCTCTTTCCATTGCCTGGGAAACTCATTTAGGCCTAAATCTAAACTTAGTGTAGATAAATATCTTTTAAGTGACTTGACCAGGGTTTTCCAGGGAGTCAGGGGAAGGAGTAAACTCTTGCCTCCTGCAATCCAATGCACTTTATTTCTGCTTGGAATCAGCCTAACTTGTACATAGAGCATGATCAAAACTCTTAGAAAGATCTTTCCCATGGCAATTCTAGTTTGGAGAGTGAAAATTAGAGTGGAAGTTGGGGGTTTATTTATCTATTGAATTATAATTAGAGAGGAAATTGGGGGTTTATTTATCTATTGAATTATTTATGTATTTTTTAACATGCCAGGATCATTTAATGGAAAAAAAGTCAGTGGCAAAACAAAGGGGGAATTCCATTCGGGAATGGAGTCTGGTGCTGTGTGCTATCAACGCCTGGGTAAAAGACAACTGAAGGAATAGCAGCCAATTTCAGTTCATTAATAATATATGTGCACCCTCCAAAACACACTGCCACAGGAAAATTAGCAAATATGTCAACAAACTCATCAGGAGTGCTGCTGTAATTGAGTAAAGGATCCATCTGAAACACAAAACTAATTCAGAGAGAAACAGTCACAGCCAGGCACTGAGCATGGTGTGATTAGCACATTTAAATGTGCACTCAGACTCATTTCTGGGCTGACTCTTTCAATTTAAACACTCTCAGTTACCCCCTCATTCCTCAGAGGTGACATTCACACCTTCTTAATCGCGTCTGGCGAAGCAAGAGTCAATGTTAAGGTGATTTATCAAAGCTGCAAGGCAGGAAAAGGATCAATCTTGTTCCTTGCTGCAGTTCTCCCAGGCTGGCCCTGCAGCCCAGCTCAGCTCTAATGGATATTGTCAGGTGCTGGATATTGTCACGTGTTGGATACTGGGATACCAGAGTTGTCCCTTTTCGCTTGCAAAATTCATGACTTAATTTTCAAAGTGATTTATTTTAGAATTATAGAATCCCAGAATGGTTTGAGTTGGAAAAGAAACTAAAAATCATTCAGTTCCGCCCCCTGCCATGGGCAGGGACACCTTCCACTATCCCAGGGTGCTCCAAGCCCCATCCAGCCTGGCCTTGGACACTTCAGGGATCCAGGAGCAACCACAGCTTCTCTGGGCACCCTGTGCCAGGTTCCCACTCTCACAGGGAACAATTTCTTCCCAATATCTAAAGTAAACCTGCCCTTCTTCAGACCCATTAAATGAAATTAAATTTCTCCAGACATGGCTCTGCTGTGGGACACCAGCCTCCAACACCCAGTGGGTTTTACACTCATCAGCCCATTGCTCTTCACTACTCAGTGACCACATTTGGGAATTGCACCTTGAGGTGAGCCAGTGTAAGAGCAGCCCTGGAGGGAGAAGGGCTCTGCTTCATGCTTAAATTACTAATTAAATTCCTGCTACTAGTTCAGGCTCAAATATCTAGACTCATAGGATAGAATCATAGGCTCATTAAAGTTGGCAAAGACCTAAGAGACCATCAAGTCCTTCCTGTTGGGATAAACCTCTCCCCAGTCCTGTGGAGAAAGTTCCAGCACTCTAGGAAGGCTGTGAGCTACTCTTGAAGTTGTTGCCCTGGACTTTTATTGATGCCTGGTGGGATTTTTGCAAACTGTCTTTGAAGCTCTGCAAAGGCTTTGCACAGTCAGTAAGGAAGATTTCATCACATCCAGTCCAAATCCTCACCACTTCTAAGCAAAAGAGACCTAATTGCAGTTCCTGGCCATCAGGCAGAGTCCTGTCCTTATGAGAAACAGCAAACAGTCCTAAAAATGCCTTGTTAAGGTCAACTCTTTGGCTGCTGGAAATTAGCACAGCTTGATTATTACTTACATGCTTTGAGTGTCAAACACCAGCTGAGACCCTGTGGCTGGAAGCTCCTTCTCCTTTTGGCTTTTTTCTGTTAGAAATGAGAGTGTCAAGCTGAGCAGAGCCAGCTAATGAAGGCATCTCTCTCTAGAGGGGGTGAGACCTTTCTGGTGAAAAAAATCTGTTCCTGTGCTCAGAGAGAGCCATCCTCATTGCTCCTGATGTCCGGGTGAAATGGGTTCACCTGCCCCAGGGATGCAAATGCTTCAGGTGGAGGGACAGCAATAAAATGCAGCCAGGAATGTTCAGGGGGAAGGAAATGAGCTGCCACCACCCCTGTGTGCTCTTCATGAAGGGGGACACCTGCACAGACCTGTGTCCCCTCTGAGGGGATGTTACAAGCCAGCCACTGCTTCCCCTGGGAATTAATTTTTGGGGTTATTTTTGATGCCTTGTGAGGGCTGACCTACAACAGAGAGACTACATGGAGTTAAAGCATAAAGAAGGGATTTATTAAGAGACTTTAATAGATTTACCTTGGGCAGTATAACTTAAAATGGTCACAAAATGCATGACCGGTCACGGGGTCTCTCACTTTTATAACTTCTGGTTCATTTGCATATTGGGGTTAATTGTCTGATTATAAGTTTTGGATGTAAAGTCCCACCCTGCTTGTTTTTCTCTCTTCAGCCCATGTTGTTTGTGCTCTTGGGCTGAGATTTGGGTCATTTGTCCTTGGTGCCCAGCTGGAGCAGGAATTGTTTTGTCTCCCTGCTCTGTGCACAGAGCTCACCATGCCCTGATGTGAAGCTCAGACCCACACACTAAAGCAGCACAGAATGTGAACAATATAAAAGCTAAACCTGAGGCATCATTTTATGCTGGAATACATTGAATCAGAAACACCAGCCCCTGAGTTTATGTTTTCTTCCCATTAACCTTATTTTTTTATGATCCCGAGTCATCCCATGGAGAAAAATCCAAAATTTTCCCACTGCCAGTAACTGCAGCTCCAAACTGCTTCACCTCCTGCACATGGCAAATCTGAGCCCCTGGCTGCTTCACCCATTGAATCTGAAATATGACCCAGTCTTAATTTCCCAGCTCATCTTATTGATTACATATTAATCAATTAGACCAGTAAATCATCCCATTGGATGCAAAAATGCCAACACATGCAACCATGACGGTTTTCATGGGGCAGCTGCCACACAGGGGCAGCTAAAACCCCCAAGAACAGCTCTGTCCACCTGAAATTGCCTCTCCCATCTTGCAATGACCTCTGTTCCCCTTCCCTCTGCTCTGGACTGGCACGGTCCACAGTTTGTCATCTGCTCTTGCAGTCTATTTAATGAAAAATCAAATGTTTCATGGCAAAGAACCATCTTGTAATCATATTTCCTATAGATTGGGAAATGCTGGAGCAATGTTCAATGGAAGGCGTCAGAAGGAAGTGCCCTGCTGGTGACCATCACAATTACTGAACCACTGGGACCACAGTAACTGGGAGGTGCCATGAGACAACACAGCTCTGTGACCCAAATGGCTTCTGGGTGAATCCACAAGCGGTCCCACTCTGTCACTTGAGTGAAGTGGTGTCGCCCTGGTTTTTTAAGATTTTCTAAGCTTTCTGATGTTGACATTTTTGTAGCGAAATTTCTCACACACTTTCTGTAAAATAACTCATTGTTTTGAATTCCTTAATGGAAGAAGAGAAAGTTGATGAACTGTTGGTTTGCCCAGTGTCATTGGAGAGGTGGCACTGTCACCCTCCAATCTACTGTCATTCTTAGAAAACTATAAATGTTAGAGCCAGAAAATAAAATTCCCTTTTTCTTCACCTTGAGAACAGCAATGTGAACTTGTGTTCTTTTGTGTCCTATAGTGACAGAGTGGGTCAGAGAATTAGGAAGGGGTTGTATAATTACTCCTTCATCTCTCTCATCCCCACTCCCTCTGCTCATAATGCAAATTCAAAGTAGGCCAGAAAAAAATTACTGAAGCTCTCATTTTTTATTGATTTATTTCACTTATTCCTACTTCTTTGCATCCAAGGCTCTTGCTGTATCATAAAAATATGATCCAGATTGCTTTTTTGTCCAAGGATTGATTATTTTTTGTTGCATAGGACTGCTCTTCTGTGGGCCTTTGCCATCTTTGGTTTGTGATGAGATTTGTGATCCAATATTGCGGATAATGAACCCCAGTGACACCATGGCTTGTCAGTGGCTGCAATTTTGTTAAAAAGTCTTCAAATCCTTCCCAGTTTTCCTGAAATGACTTCAAGCCTGGAAGTCACTTTTTGTTTTCAAAAAGTCACTTCCAAGATCGGAAAAAGAAAGGACCAGGGCAACCATCGAGCTGCCAACTCCAGTTTTCCATCCTCTTTCACAGAAGTGCTAAGTTTCTTTTCACAGATATTTTTATTATCCAGTGTTTTACATCTGGCTTGCAGTTTTGAGTTGCCCCACTGAAGAGAACAAAGCCTAAAGAGAAGTGACCTGTTATCTGTGGTTGCACAATTTTTGTTCTGGCCACTCTTTGACCTTGACTCTCTCTTGTAGCACCTGATAATCAACATCAGTGTTCAAACATCCCAGAGGCTCTTGGGCATGCAGAATTGCTGTTCAGCTGCCTTAAAACAGTTGTGAAATGGATTTTTGGTCTTTATAGCCTCAAAAAACCATTTAGTCACCAGATAGAGCAGGTGCATGAACAGCTTCTATTGGGTTTTCCCACTGTAAGGAGCTCCACACAGCAAGCTCCCCTTCACCCTGGAGTTTTTGGGCTTCACACAGGAAAAACTCAGAGAATTTGAACAGTTAAGGCATCTTTAAAATGTATGACTCGGTAGTTACTTTATTTTCTGTAACTTCTGCTAATCTTGAGCTCACAGAGGCCACAGAGAGGCTTTGCTGACCCCATCCTCTCAAGGTCTTTGTGGTGCAATTTTATTTCAGAGCTTGGGGGGAATAACAGCAGTAGGTCTGTGAGGAAGCTGTGAAAACTTCCCTCAGCTCAGCAGCTTCCCCAAAATTCTACTTTCAAGCAGGCATCTCCAATGAAGCAAGATTATTGTTGGTGACTCACTGTGAAGAGGCTCTCAAGAAGTCCCAGGAAATGGTCTTGGAAGAGCTGGGAGCATCCAACAGCTGCAAGGGAAAATGAGCACATTTAGCTCTGATGTGTTCTGATGCCGGACCAGTAATTTCATTTTTCTGGCATTATTATGGAAGCAAAACATGTATTAACAGGGTGTAATTTATTTTAAAAAGGAGACCAAGAATGTTTACTGTCTTCCTGGTAATGCAATTGGGCTGTCCTATGATCATCTATCAGGCATGACAGCATCTCCCAATTTTATTCAGATTTGTTATTTAAGCAAATTTTCTGTAGGTGAGGAACAGGAGGGGGTGTTCTTTCTTTTAGTGTATACCTATAATTTATTTAAATCAGAGCTTTCCTGCAGGGAAGTAAAAATAAAATCTTTTGTTTGTGCTGCGTGACAGGAGCAGAATTTGCAGAAAGTCAAAATTTGCATTTTTTGTCTCCTGAGAGGCAGCACTGGCAGGGTGGGACCTTCTGTGCCCCTCTGAAATTACCACACACTGAGACTTTGATCAGCAGAGCTGTAACCAGGGTTTGGAGGCTTTTTTCCTCTCAACTTAAATATTAACAAGGACTGCTGCAGTTTCTGGCATCCCTTTCTCCTGGGAGGGATGGTGAGGAGCAGGCAGAGGGCTTGGGGACACTTTAGAATCACAGAGGAATGGAATCATTAGGGTTGGGGAAAAAACCTCCAAGATCATTGAGTCCAACCCTTAACCCAGCACTGCTGTGCTCACCCCTAAACCCTGTCCCCAAGTGCCACATCCATGTTTTTGAGCATTTCCAGGGATAATGACCTGGAAATGTTCAAAAACATCCTCCTGGCTCCAATGCCTGCCCAGCCTTTCAGTGGAGAAATTTCTCCCTGTTTAAGAGTTGTCCTCACACCCTGATCACTCAGGCTCAGTTACCAAGCTCAATTCCCATAAAACCCAACAAACACTTCACTAATTTTCTCTCTCTTTTTTCCCTTTCCCTGCATCTCTGCACAAAGCCATGGAGTAAAATCCTTGTGCAATTAGTGGCAAAATTCCCATTGACTTCAGCGGGGCCAGGATTTCATCTTAGACCTAAAATTGCCTGTAAATTCCCTTCTAATTAAATTAGTGGGCTGAGCTGTTCTCAATGGTGCATTGAGAAAGAAAAGTTCTTTCCACTGCAGGAAATGGCAAGTTCAGTCCTACGTCCTGCACTATTTATAGGGGACCCACATCCTCCACCCAGCCTTTAATGCTGGTGAACTTCCATAACTTCTTACCAATGGGAATCTCTTTCCACCTCAAGCTGCTGGAAAGAACTAAATTTCTTCAGTGAAAGGCCATCTTCAGCATACAAAAAAATCTGCCTTTTTGAGAACTGATCATTTCTCTGCTTGGTTACAGGGAACCTATAGACACTAAATCAGAATAATTACACAGTGATGAACATACTTCCATTTTTTTGCCAATGTAGAGTGAATTAAAAGGTTTAATTTTCATTTGTGGCACCCAGTCTGGCTAATTGATGCTGTCTGGGAAGCATGCCCAGAGGTAGCATGTAAGACATTCTGTGTCTGTCACACAAGAAATACCTACAAACAAACTCATCCCTCTCTGTTTTCTGTGTCTGAACTCCCAAAGAGAAAATGTTCACAGTGAGCATCCAGAAATCTGATGAAAAGCACCAAAAGCCTGAGCCTTAACCATCCAAAACAGGGGAATTCCACAGATTTCTTCCTACCTTTTTTTCCCCTCCAGCAGATGAAATATTTATTGCTCAGCAATTGCAGCAAGAGAAAGTGTTTTGCATGTTTTACATCCCTAACATCTATTTCCCTTGGCACAGATGAAGAGGGCAGCAGAATTACCAGGCAGTTCTAATGAGCCAAGAGGTCATAATTTATAGATCTGCCTTGAGATTCACAGGCCTTGCCATCTGTGCTGCACTTTGCTGGGTGTGAATCTCAGCCATGGGAATGGGATTTCACACTGCTTCAAGGTGAGCAATCCCCTTCTGCTGGTTCTTCCCCTGCTGCTCCTGGGTGCTGCTCTCAGAGCACACCTGGAGGCTGCAGGTGCAGAAATACCTCGTTGGTCTCTGGGACTTTATGGGAATTTTTCATGTTTATTTGGCGGAATCCATTCTGTTCAACCTGGACGTGGTGAGAGATGTAGAAAATCACAGAACAACAGGATATCCTGAGTTGGAAGGTGCCCACAAGGATCATTGAGGCCAGCTCATGGCCCTGCACAGGACACCCCAACAATCTCATCCTGAGAGCATTGTCCAAACACTTGCTGAACTCTGGACACTGAGAAAGATTTCCCCCAGCTCACCTGAAAATTTAATCAGCCTTGCTGGTTTCTGAGGGAAAAAAAATAAAAAAGAAGTGTGGTGGTGTTCACAGGGGTCTTAGAATGAGGGAAGAGATGAGAATCTTGACTCTATGTTTCAGAAGGCTGATTTAATATCTTATGATATATATTATATTAAAACTATACTAAAAGAATATAAGAAAGGATTTCATCAGAAGGCTAGCAAGGAATAGAAAAAAAATTGAATGATAATAAAATCTTGTGACTGATCAGAAAGTCCGGGCCAGCTGACTGTGATTGGCCATTAATTAGAAACAACCACATGAGACCAATCAAAGATGCACCTGTTGCATCCCACAGCAGCAGATAATCAATGTTTACATTTTATTTCAGAGGCCTCTAAGCTTTTTAGGAGAAAAAATCCTAACAAAAGGATTTTCATAAAACATGTCCATGACAAGGAAGGGGGCAGCAAGAAAATGTTGCATTTCAGAAGGTTTAACTCCATATTGGATATTGGTGGATAAAACACATTTGCAGTGTCAGGGAGTCCAGGGCCTGTCCATACCATCGACTTTGCTCACCAGAGGTGTCATCCCAGCGCTTGGACACAGAGGTCAGAAGCCTCACAGCAAGCAAATTTTTCACAGATTTCACAGATTGTTCAGAATTGAAAGGGACCCAAAGGATCATCAAGTCCAACTCTTCACAGAATGGCCCATATGGGGATGGAACCCATGACTTTGGTGGCATCAGCACTGTGTTCTGACCAACTGACTGTGCTGGTGTCACTGCAATTTATCTCTGACAATGTGCTCCTGAGGCCCCAGCTGTGCTGGATTTGTGCCCCCAGAGTCTCAGAATCATGGATTTGTTAGGGTTAAAGAAGAACCTAAAAATCATCCAGTCCAAGCATTGCCCCAACCCATGTTCACCACTAAACCCTGTCCCCAGGTGCCACATCCACACAGCCACACAGTGACTCCACCACTGCCCTGGGCAGCCTCTTTCAATGCCAGACCACCCTTTCAGGGAAGAAATTTTTCCTAAAATCCAACCTAAATCTCTTATAGCACATATTGAGGCTATCTCCTCTCACCCTGTCACTTGTTACCTGGGAGTAGAGACCAATCCCCACCTGGCTATGCTTTGTAATCAATTTCCAAGGAGAATAACTGTTCTAATCCCCTCCTTAAGGGACATTAATACCACATGCAGCTTCCTCAGAGCTGTGGCCTGTCCTGATGGTGAATGTTTGAAGAACCAGTGGGAGCCAGTTCACCCCGGGGTAGAACATGTTCCCAGTGGAATTGCCAGCAGAAACACAACTGTGCCAAAAATGAGCCCTCCAGGCTTCTGCTCTCTGGGGACTCCAGGGCATTTGTGCACTGGGAGACTTGCTGCTATCTGATCCTGCTGGGAAAAAAAAGCATGGAAAAAACAACAACCTCCATCCCAGGAGCTGTGTCCAGCCATACCATAACAAAAGTCCTTACTCTGAGGTGAGGGTTCACTTTCCAGCAGGTGAACTGGTAGCTCTGGAAAGCCCAGACTGCCCTGGCCATGGGCAGGTTTCCATCCCATAGGATGGAATCCATCTTTCCCATTCCCACATATTGTCTGTGTGCAAGGGAAGGCTCTGCTGGGATCATGGAGGGGAATTGTTCATTATTTCTTCTGCAGCACTCAAAGAGCAGAAGCCCACAATGTGCCATTCTGTGTTATCCTAATTAAAAGGTGGTTGTTTAGTTTTGTTTGGTTTGGGGGGTTTTTTGGGTTTTTTTTTTGTTTGTTTATTTGTTTTTTGTTTTTTTTGGTTTTTTTCCCAAAAGGAATTACAAAGCTCAAGCTGTGCTCTCCCTTTCTCTTTAGCACAGCAGGGAGACGATGCTCTATAACCAATCTGCTCCTTAAAAAAAAGCTTTCTATGGGCTCTGTGGGTTCCTTGGCATGTTTTCTATATTCTGTATTTATTTTTCTCTCCTGCCTGCAGCTCCAGTTGGAGATAATTGCTCTTTCTTTGTCATCATGCAAGGTAAGCTGGCTCCCCAGAGTGCTTGAGGATCTTCAAATACATCCCAGCTAGTCCAGGAGAAAGACAGAATGCATTGTAAAACAGCTGCTTGCCTGCCCCAGCAGAATTTGGGCACAGGAAATACAAGATGACAGATTATTCAACCCCTAGATAGGCCAATTAAAGGGGGAAAAAGCCCAGCTCAGCAGCAAAGGTTCTGCTGTTACAGCTCGGAGAGGATTGCTTGAGAAAAGAGACTTCAGTGTCATCTAATTTTTGGAAATTGGTAGTTGCAGTGGGACTGGTTTAGAACAATGTCATTCTATTTTGAAAGGAAACTTTGATGTCCCTAGAATTGCATCTTATGTACGTGTCTTGGTTTGAAAATACAGGTGTTTGCTAGGGAAGGCAGGAGCCTCCCTTGAAATGGAAAATGCAACTCCCTCCCTCTGAATTATTATAATTTTGAAATTAAAAGGCTCTCAGGCAAAGATATGGGAGTAGGAATAACAGTTTTTAATAGGAAAATTAAAAATAAAAAATGTAAAAGTACAAAAAAGAAAAAAACCACTGCCAGAGTCAGAGCAGTCCCTGCCCCTGTGTGTCAGGGGGTGTCCCAGCCCCATCCCAGGGGGGCTCAGCCCTCCTGCAGTGCCAGCTGTGGCTCTGCTGCAGCAGGGATCCTGCACAAGGGGGGAGTTTTCCTCTGCAGCTCCAGGGCTGCTGCAGATGGGCCTGGGCTCCCTCTGGCCATGCAGGGCAGCAGAAAGCTGCTCCTCTGGCAGTGCAGGGGGCAAAGGCTGCTGTGCTGCGCCAGGCTCAGATTGGATCCAGGTAGGAATGCTTGGCTCCTCCCCTGGGCGGAGCATCTCCCCATGGGATGCTGGGATTGGATCAGCCCTGCAGGGACACTCAGTGGCCATGGACAGCAGAGATCTCCTGCAGGGAGGGTTGGCTGTGGGAGAGAGAAAGAAAAAACTGCCCCATGGACAGCAGAGAACTGCCCCACCTCTGACAGATCCCAATAAAATACACACATGTTTTACCACCCAGGACAGTACAGCAGCATGAGGGAGCAAAGGGGAAATTGTCCTGCCTTGCTCCCAGCCAGATTTTGCTCATCAGCTGGAGATCCTGGTGTCAGTGCCAACTCCAAGAACAGCTGAGAGACATCCCTTGATCATATGGATAAATGTGCCCCAGGAATGGGCTGAGTTAATTGGATTTTGGAAGTAGAGCTAAAATGTTGGTCCAAGAAGTTTGTGATCCAGGTGATTAAAGATGTGTGTGGGAACAAGAGGTGAAGCTTCTGGTTTGCCATCAGAGAGCTGAATATTGTACTGTCCCTTCACTGAAGGAGAGGTTATGTTTTGGAACAGGCTCTCCAGGGAAGTGGGGAAGTCACCATCACTGGAAGTGTTGAAAAACCAAGTGGATGTGGCACTTTGTGATTTGGATTATTGGGCCCTGTGGAATTTGATGGAAGGCTGGACTCGATCATCTTGGAGGTGTTTCCCAACCTTAATGTTGCTGTGATTCTGTGAGTGGCTCAGCCATTGCCCTGTGAGCTGCTTTCCAAACCCTGAGCAGTGAAATGGGCCCTGATTTCCCATCTGAGAGACGAAATGCAGAGGTCAGCCTTGACAGGATCTGCTGTAGTTGTGCATATCCCAAAAAAGAGAAGGATCCCTCCAGTGGGCTGGGGCTGCTCTGGATGGAGGGACACAGCTGGGGCCCATCCCTGGACAAACACCACACCAGCAGTTGCAGGGGGTTGCTGCTGTGCTCAATAAAGAATCCATCCTCTGCATTCCAGGCAGAGCATCCAATAAATGATAAAAACATCCTGCACCCATAAAACCCAGTGATAACTAAAACACAAAGCCACTGAGGCTGCAGCAGCTCTACTCCAGCCCCATAAAATGAGGAATCACACAGAGATTTGGAAAAAGCTGTTTTTTCCCCAACCTGGCAAGTGCTGTCTTAAGCAGTAAATCCCAAAGCCAGGAAGCCTGGGGGTGCTGCCTTGGGAGCTGTAAGTTTGCCTGTGATAACCCAGAAAAGGGCAAGGCTCTGGGTTAACACAGCCAGGCTCCTGCATTACACACTGCCTCAGGCAGTCAGGGGGCAGAGAAATCACATTTTCATTTGTCTTGTCACTCAGCAGAGGTGTCAGTGCTCCAGCTGCTGACCTGATCCTTCCAGTGCCCATTGCATCACTGCCCTCTGGCTCCCAGCTGCTCCACAGAAAAGTCATTACTGGGCTGCAGAGATACTCTGGCTTTTCCTTTTTAGGCAAAAACAAACAAACAAATAAAATACTCAGCTTTGCCTGCGTGGTCTCTTTGTGGTTTTGAAGAGGAAGGGGAGTGGTGGGGATCTTTTTCCCAGTCCTTGCCATGAAGTGTTTCACTGTCTTTTCCCAAAGTGCTTGTGATTTGAGGCAAGACCAAAAAAAAAACCCTATTAAAAAGTGCTAATCTTTCAGCCAGTCTATCTGATAGACACATGAAAGAGGGACATGTCTTCATTTGTCATCCAGCAGGGCCAAAATTGCAATCCCTGGTGTAGAATTGATCTGTTTTGCAAGTATTGGCAGGACAACAGAGAAACTTTTTAAAGCCTGTGGCTCAGTTTATAAGAATAAATGCAAAACATATAAGAAAGGTATGAAAAGAGATCTGGATTTTTCCTGCTGTTTTCCAGAGAAAGGTCACAGCAGTGTTCTTGTGGTCTGACTCTGACTTTGCCTCAGGGCTTTACAGCAGCAAGGCTGTAAAGTGTCCCACATCTTGAACTTCCATGTTAATTCTTTTCAGAAATAACACAAAGAGTCCTCCAAACATTTTCCCCAGTGGACACCAGGGTTCTCAATGAAGACCTGAAAGACACCAGATACTTGAGACCTCTGAAATAGCCCGGAGCAGCAGTGGCTGCCCCTGGATCCCTGGAAGTGTCCAAGGCCAGGCTGGACAGGGCTTGGAGCAGCCTGGCACAGTGGAAGGTGTCCCTGCCCATGGCAGGGCATGGGACTGAAAGATCTTTAAGATCCCTTCCAACCCAAACCATTCCAGGGTTTTATGATTCAAACAAGAATGGGAGGCCTTAAACTACCAGAGTTTTTCACATCTGGCCTAATTAAAGTCTAAATTTCCCCAGTATCCCCACAGAAGAGCATGGAAAATTACCTTGGTGAAGTTACCTGATGTCAACACATCCTCCTGACAGTCTGGCACTGTAGATGCAGCATCTCTGTCAAACTCTTGAGGAATTCCACCCACTGGCTTGATTATTATGCACTTTGGGACTTACTGACTCACATTAGCAGGAGCAACTTGTGACTTTAAAATCCAAGTATTGCCACCTAAGCAAAGGAAAATATGTTTAGGTCCCACCTTGGGAGACCTGAACCACAGAGATGAATTTTCTAGTCCTTCCCAATTCACACAACTGCACCTCTAGACTCTCAAGTTGACCACAAATATTTGAAACAATCAATTTGTCTCCTCAAATGAGTCATGGTGTACATTTCTCACCTACAATTTTTTAAAAAATGTGATTTAATTTCATCAAACAGGCAAAAGAGAAACAATATTGAAACAAAAGGGGATGCAGCAAAGTTTACTGAGAAAGTTTTCCCAATGAAAATTGCAACAGCACAGAAATAAATCTGGCCCACAGTACACATCAACTATTTGTGAAATGTTTTAAAACCATTCCCACTAAATCAGTATGATAAATTCATTTAAACCTTGAATAAATAATTTTGAGGAATAGCAAGCATCTTGGTTTTAATTATGACACTGTCACCTGGGAGCCTGAGGACTCCTATGCAAATGCACTTCTCCACCACCTGCTCCACACCTGTCTGAGTGCTTGCTGAAGATTGCAAAGCAAGATGTTTTCATTACCATCTGTATGGCAGATTACCTTTGTCAAGTGGGCAGTTTGCCTTATCTCTCTCTTTGAGTGACCACAATCACTCCTCCCTTGGGAGGGGACATCTGCTGATAACAGCTATTGAATGTCACTGCATGGCTGATAAGAACTACAGCATCCCATTGGCAGATGTGAGCCCAGAGGGAGGAGCCAAGCATTCCTACCCAGATATAATCCAGAGGTTTTGAGACACCAGCACGGCTTCTCCACTGGATTCCCCAGAGGAACAGCAGCTGCCTCTCCTTCCACTGGATCTTCAGAGGAAGAATCCATCCTTCTGTACAGGATCCCTGCTCCAGCAGAACCACCCCTGACACTGCAGGAGGGCTGAGCCACAATTCCAATGGGACTGCCACCAACACCCTGACCCACAGGGTGTCAGGTTGGGTTCTGGCTCTGTCAGTGTTGTTCTAGTGTACTGCATTGTTTAATCTATTATTTTTTTTTCCTTTCCCTATTAAAGAACTATTATTTTCTGCTCCCATATTTTTGCCTGAGAGCCCCTTAATTTAACATTTATAGCAATTCAGAGGGGTGGGAAGGGTGTACATTCTCCATTTCAGGAGAAGCTTCTGCCTTCCTTAGCAGAATCCTGTCTTTCCAAACCAAGACAGTGCTTGTCTTTGCCTCCCAGGAGGCAGTGATAGTAAATAGGAGCTGCTTTGAATTTCTCCTTTCCTGAGGGATAAACTGCCTTTTGTTCACCCCCCAGTGCTGTGCTCATAAACACCCAGGCAGGGCAGGCAGTGTGCAGGATCTTGCTGCTGGGTGAAATCCTTGGAATATCAGTGAGTGCAGGACCCAGATCTTCAAAGGGACCTGACTCCTACTGATTGAATTCGATTCTGGGGACCAGGGGCATTGTTGTAAATTGATGTTCCACTCCCACACTCGTGAGCCACAAGTGAAAATTTGATTTAAGGTCTTATAGAACGTAAGCTTTTTGAAAATGTAACAACTCAGAAACATTACTTATCTCGGTTAAACAGCCTTTAAAAGTGATCACAGTCTGGCTCCATGCCTGGAACCAGAATGAAAGGCAATCTCTTGGCCTGGGAAGAACCAGACAAGCCTTGCAAGGTTAATTTTCAGCCATTTTCATCTGCTGTGCAAAGAGAAGATAAGGAAAACACAGGAATCAGGACTAATAACAACCTGTGCTTTCTTCAAGCTTCTAATCTCCCTGTTAAGTAAATTAATTTTTATATAGGGGGATTTATAAGGAAAGCATTAATGTTTAATTACACTTAGTGCTTTGCTGCTGAGGGTAAGCCAAAGCAGATGTTTTTGTTGATTTCTATGGTTTTAATTGCATCCATCTCAGACAGGAATATCTGAGGGGTACAAGGGAGAAAAAAGCCCTGCTTTTAGAAAAAGGAGAAGAGCTGGACTTCTGGGGACACATCTGCAGTGCTTGACATCACCTGAGTCTACCTGGACAGTGCTTTAGGAGCACTTGGAGCATTCAGGGTGTGATCTGCCCATGTGGTGGCAAATCCCAGTTAATTTTATTTTTATTTTGCCCATTTTGCAGCTAGCAGAGATGCCCAGTTAGTCTGAGTAGTTATTCCTGAGTACTGCACTGCAAAAATGGGAGAGAAGAAGCAGAGTGGACTGTCACAGACACACTTTATGAAAAAATACCTTTGCTAGGATTTTTCTCATGAGAAGCTGAGAGGCCTCAGAAACAAAATGTAAACAATAATTATCTGCTGCTGTGGAATGTGGCAGGTGCATCTGGGATTGGTCTCATGTGGTTGTTTTTAATTAATGGCCAATCACAGTCCAGCTGTGTCAGACTCTGGTCAGTCCCAAGATTTTATTATCATTCCATTCCTTTCTATTCCTTTCAAGCCTTCTGATTAAATCTTTTCTTCTATTCTTTAGTATAGTTTTAATATATAATTTTCTTTTAATATAATATATATAATAAAATAATAAATCAGCCTTCTGAAACATGGAGTCGAGATTCTCATCCTGGGACACCTGTGAACACCACCACAGTGGACAGTGGTTGTCTTTTTTGTTGCTGGAAACCATGGGAAGAGTGTTCCTTGAACAGCACCTACCTGACAGGAGAACTACAGTAAATAAAAGAGTAATTTTGAGGGAGGAACTGGGATAAAAAGGCATGAATGGATGGATTAGAGTGGGAAAGAGAGGCTGAAGGAGCTGGGGGAGCTCAGCCTGGAGAAAGGGAGGCTCAGGGGTGACCTTGTCACTCTCTGCAAGTCCCTGACAGGAGGCTCAGCCAGGTGAGGGTCAGTCTCTTCTCCCAGGTTACAGAGACAGGACAAGAGGACACAGACTTAACTTGTTCCAGGGCAAGTTTAGGTTGGACATTAGGAAGAGTTTCTTCACAGAAAGGGCCATGAGATGTTGGAATGAGCTTCCTAGGGACATGGTGGAGTCACCATCACTGGTGGTGTTTAAGGAAAGACTGGAAGTGGCACTCAGTGACTCAGTGCCATGCTCTGCTTGACAAGGGGGTTTTAGGTCACAGGTTTGACTCAGTGATCTCAAAAGCCTTTCCCAACCTAATTCTGTGATTCTATCTGCAGCAGGGCTGAGCAGGGCTTTGGGGCTCCTCCCCTTACCTGCAATTTCCAGATAAAGGAAATTATTCCTGCTCATTCTGGGTTTATCCCACCACAGTGTGGGCTCTTGAATAGGGCAAGGTTTTCTCAGGGGCAGGAGAGCGACACCAGAAAGCACAGTCACATCCCTGGCATGTCTGGACTGGGACAGGAGGCCTGAGGAGCCCTTGCTTCTCCTTCTCGGGCCAGGCCAGGAGCTCTCTCACTGAGGGGCAGTTCTGAGAGACCTGGGGATATTCCAGAACAGAGGGAACCAGAGTCCCTGTCTCAGGTTGCTGTTGATCATTGCTGCCCTGAGATGTGCAGGATGTCTCTGCTTCAGCCCACGCAACTGAAGAACAAGTCTGGACTCTTCACTTTTCGATCTTGAGGTTGTTTAATAATATACATAATTCTTATCTATACAATTTTCTTTCTGCCCTGCTGAGATCTGCTCAGCAGGGCAGCCGCAGACACTCTGTGTTGTCCTTTTATACTACAAACTACATATAACATATTTACACTTAATTCCCAATGCCCATCACCTATGTTAGACAGTGCACTTCTACTCTAAACCAATCCCAAAGTGCCAACATCACTGCAGAAAATGGAGAACAAGAAGAAGAAGGAAGGCTGGACACACTCAGATTCCTCCATCTTGTCCCCATAACCCCCATACCAAAAATCCTAAATTCTACATTTTCACCCTGTGATCATTTTGTTATTACACCATTCAAACCTGTGTGACTTTCATGTCCTCATGCAAAGCTGGTAACTTGCTCCAAGGGTCAAAATCAAATCTCCAGGTGTTCTGGGCTGCATGCCAGGGTCTCTGAGCCCCCTGGCAGGGTCCTCAGCAACTCTGGACACCCAGAGGGATGCACTGAGTTCCAACATCCCTGGACACAGAGATCCATGAGCAGCCCCAAAATTTTGCTGTTTGGGGAGGCAGGAGGACAAACTCAGAGGCACCAGTCCCTGAGAGATGCCTGTGTTCAGTCAGATGAATTCCTGTTTCAGAGCAGAGAGTTTTCACCAGCTGAGCTGGAAGCAAAGCAGATGCTCAGCCCAGCCAGGAGGCCATTACTCTGTGATTATTATTTCCATGTGCTTCATTTCCAGCTCTCTGCTGCCTGTCAGTGATGGATGCTGTGACAAAAAAAGTCTTCAATCCTGCACATAACTGAAAGCACACAGGGACGTAATCCTCTCCTTTTATTCTAGTAAATCTGTATTGTTCAGGTAAACCATCTGGTCATTATCCCCTATGCACACTTAGGCCCTGGAGGAATAAGTCCAAGTCAGGATAATCCACTGCTGAGCTGACAATGAGGGGTGACACGTGGTAAAATTAATTTTTTTTTATAGTTCGGAGCATTAAAAAGCCATTCAGCAAAATGAAGTTGTTGTTATCACAAATAAATTGCAGTTCAGCAGGAAAGAATTACATTGAAAACTGATTGGCTGTAAAATTAATAATGTTTTGGGCAATGTGCCTGGCTCTTGGCAGTTCCCTGGAGTGTCAGCCTGTGGCAGTGCTCACTCCAGCCCCGGACATCCACACCTCACCTTCTAGGAATGATGTGCTGAGTGTTGCTGCAGGATATCTGACACGAATTCCCAAATATCATGGAAGAAATGTGGGATCTGGACAGAGCTCCACAGAGGATATTTGCCCATGTGGATGGCTGGAAAAGAGCCCATGAGCCTCTTCCACCCTCAAAGGAGGGAGAAGCAAACCTTGTGAAAGGTATTTCCACATCAGCTCTCTCAGTTTTGGTGTGTGGTCACACTGACAGGAGGAGAGGAGGGTTTTGTTTACCCAAAGGTGAATTTTAGTTTGAGAGTCTGGAGTTTCAGTGGAAGTGTATTTGGGTGGTGCCCCATGGCAAGAAGGAATGATGAATCTGACTCCATGTTCTCAGAAGACTAATTTTTTTTTTATGCTTCTATATTATATTAAAGAATACCATACTATACTAAAGAATACAGAAAGGATACTTACTGAATGCCAAAAAGATAAGAATGAAAACTCCTGACTCTTTCCAGAGCCCTGACACAGCTTGGCCCTAACTGGCCAATAAGTCAAAATAATTCACATGGAACCAATGAAACAATCACCTGTGGGTAAACAATCTCCAAACACATTCTAGAGGAGCAAAACACAGGAGAAGCAAATCAGATAATTATTGTTTTCCTTTTTTCTCTGAGGCTTTTCAGCTTCCCAGGAGAAAAATCCTGGGTGAAGGGATTTTTCCAGAAAATGTGAATGCCACAGAAATGTTGTCTCTGAGGCAGCTGCCAATAACTTGAGGAATAGTGGCCACATCTCCCAGGTGCCAAGTGCTCTTATATAAACAATTCCAGCAGCAAAGAAGAGTCAGGATAACCTCCTTCACATGGAGAGCTGGAGGAAGCAATCTCAGGATCTGTCTGTTGGTATAGGATGTGTCTGCATGCAAGGAAAACTCAGTTTTCTTATACAGACCTTGGAATCCTTGGGCTTCCATGAGATGATCCAAGTGTGTTGTGTGTGCTCAGGGTTATTTTTTTCCCCTGTTCCATCAGAATATGCCCATTTAGGAAAATAAGGGCAGGATTTTTGCATGAAGATTTCTTTTCATGATGAACTCTCCTATCTCTGCACTGAGGGTGGCTCTGGGGTCAGGACAGGATGGACAGAAGCAAAATCCTGCCCCAGCTCCTACATCAATAACTCCTCTCAAAAGTTTGGTTGCTCCCATTTCTCCCTCTCTGTCTCTCTGTCAGCTTTATCCTCCTGCCCATCCCATTAAGCAGGACTGATTTCCACCAAAAAACTCCCCAGAGTGATTCTTGCTGATGTCAGAAAATCCAGTTCCTGATCCAGATTGCATGGACACAGCAGTGAAATACCTCAGTTATGGTGTCATTAAAATTGTGCAGAGAAGGGAATGTGTCCTAAAGAGGCTCTTTGGAATACATGTAACTGTGTCAGTTGATTCTCTTTCAGCAAATATCAAGCCATAAAAATGTCACTGAGGGTTATATATATATTCAAGGAAGAAACAGTAAGAATCATCTGAGTTCACAAATCCTCTGCTCCATAATAAAAGTCTCATCTGTAGTAATCATTCATTTCTAAAGTTGCTCAAATCTAAAATTGACTTGAAGTTATTTCTTGTTTCTTCAGTTCCAGAACCAACTGCAAGAGATTTATCTACTTCCAGATTGTCTTTGCAAACTGTCAGTACCAAAAGGCAATTAAGCTGGAGCTCAATGAGGTATGATGAAATAAAAATTAATTAGAAACGGCACGTTCCAAAAAAAAAAAAAAAGAGAGTTTTCTGGCAAAAATACATCTGTCTTTAAATTCAGACGTGTTGCAGGGATAGAGCTGAGCTGTTTGACTCCACTTGTGATATTCTCATCAAGCCCATGACACCACATGAGACAAAGCCAAGTCTGCAATTCTTATTTCAGTGTTCCAGAGTATCCTGAAATTCCAGGGTATCCTGTAAGTTCAGGTTATAGCTCAGACTTGCAGCAACATCTGGAGCTGATGCGCATCTTCTCAGCTTCTAAAAGGCCACAGCCTCCTGTGGCTCCATTTGTGTACAAGAAACCCAAAGCTGAGCAGGTTTTCCCAATGCTTTTTAAATAAATCTCCATCTCCTTGAGCTGCCATGGTGTGTGGTGACTGCACGTGCTGCATGTGACTACACACACACACACACACACACTTTTAAGCTGTTGCTGCCATTGCATAAATCCCAATCCAGACTATTTTAGGCGCTGACAACTCAGGAAATGTGTTTTTCCCCTCATCCTGACGATTTTGGTCCCAGCCTTTCCAGCTCTTGTCTTGAAAAGGTGAACAATGTAAAACTATGAGAGGGATGAGAGGGAAGGCAGCACGATGCACAACCTTGCATGGGTCACACTGGGTTCTGTTCCCGAGGACTCTGGTGTTTTCTCTGTGCCATTCCAGGCTCACAACTGCAGATCCAGGCAGCTCTGGAAGAGGCTGGAGGGAGGATCTGTGTGTGCAATGGAAAATGACCTCAGCAAAATGAGTTGTCACAGAGCAGTGGGGTGCTGCTGTCAAACTGGAGCCAGCTGCTGTCCCAGCTCCCCCGTGCTCTCCTCCCTCCTGGTGTTCTCCTTCTCCCTGTTCCAGTGCCAAGGCAGAGGGAGGAATCTTTCCAGCACATCCTTAGGGCTGCAGTGGGACCTGGAGTGACACACTCTGCTGATGCAGATGGAAAAGTGGCTGTCAGGGCTGACATCAAACACTGCCCTTGCATTGTTCCCAACAAACACAGCTCATCCATGTGAAACCCCCAGTGCTGATCTTCCCAAGAGGCTGCTGCTCCTGTGGGACTGGATGGATTCATGCAAGGACAAACCCCTTGGGGATACTCAACAGCAGAGTGGTGAAAATGGCACTGGCTGCTCTCTCTGTCCCAGGGCTGACACAGCTCATTTTCCACGTGTTACCTGCTCCCCTGAGTCTTGCACATTCAGAGCCAGAGGCAAGGCAGGCTGTTGGCAGGGAGAGGGGCTGGAGTTCCATGGAGTGCTGGGCTTTCAGCAGAGTGCTTGGATTGCTCATTTGTGAAGGCTGGTGCTAAGGCCAGGCAGCTCTGGGGCTATTTGTGTCCTTCCCTGAAGTGAGCAGCTGCTGTGGCATCCCTCACTCAACCCCTCAATCTGCACGAACCCCAGACAAACCCCACATCCCAGGCAATCCTGTCTGCTCTGCTCACACTTTCTGCAGCTCCTGGCTCCCCTCCTTCTTGGATTTATTGGCTCTGTGGTCTCTCAGATGTAAAACCCATGACCACTGTCTCATCCTCCCCTCCAGACTCGCATTTGCCTTTCTGTTTCTGGGCCTGTGTCCTCTGTGTGCTCCCCTCCACACTCAGTGAATTTTGAGTTGTTTTTTTTTTTTTTTTTTTTTTTTAATACTTTATCCTTGGTATAAAAATAATTAGTGATTAAAGCACCTGAACTCCAGCCCATAAAGAGATTCTGTGATTTTGGGTTGGTTTTCAGTGGATTTTGTTTTTGGTTTTTTTTTTTCCTACTCTATCCTTGATATAAAAGTCATTAGTGATTAAAGCACCTCAACTCCAGCCCATAAAGAGCTCAGAGACTGCTGGCTCTGGGGTTCTATTGGTTCAATTCTGCTTGAATTAAAAATTTTGGCATCTTTGTGAGGGGGCTTTGGTCTGTGGATCTGCCCATATATATATATGCTGTATAAAGTGTACATTGTTCACCACACAGGAGCTGGTATGAGGGGAGAATAGGGAGGCTCCTGAGCTGCTGGATTATTATGGACAGAGATGCTGGGACCCACACTCAAGTCCTCTAAAAACATCAGAATTGAACAAAAATGCAAAATTTCCCTATTTATTCCCATATCCAGAAGTGTGTTTGTAGGGGAAAGGATCAAACTGCAGCAGCTACAGCCAGATGTGCTGTCCCAGTTCCCTGATCTGTGCATGGCACACCTTGTGTTCAGTTTTCTGTGGTCTCCTCTGTCTCTGCAGACTGGCTGGAAATCCTAAAGTGGACAAGGAGTGCAGAATATTTGCTGTGACCAGAAGCAAAAAGCACATGGCAAGAAGAAACTGACAAAAACCTGCCTGGTGTTATAACCTGGATGGACACAACCATGATAAATGGTTCCTGCCTGGGAACCCCATCCAGCAGGTCTGTGCTGGGTCTGTGTGCTGGAAATTCAGATAAAATCTATCAGCCCCTGACTTAGATCTGTGTATCCTGCTGCTGCTTGCACCTAAAGCTCCCACACAGATCCCAGGGTCGTTGCTGGAGGTGCTTTATATAAGCTGGGCCATTTTTCTTGGCCTTCCATTTATCACAGAATCATGGACTCATTAAGGCTGGAAAAAACACCTCTCAGATCACTGAGTCCAGATGTTAACCCAGCTCTGCAGGTCCACTCCTAAGCCATGTCCCCAAGTGCCACACAGCTTTTGAACCCTCCTATGGATGCCAATTCCACCACTTTTCCAGGAAATGTTCCAATGCCTGACTCCCCATTCAGTGAAGAATTTTTTCCTTAGATCCAATCTAAACCTCCTCTGGTGCAGCTTGAGGCCATTTCCTCCTGGTGTGCCCTCCTATTTTTGTTGACTCTGTAAAACCTGTTCCTGTTGCAGACATCTTTTATGAAAAATCCTTTCCTTATTTTTCCTCCTGAGAAGCCTCAGGAACAAAACGTAAACATTGATTATCTGCTGCTGTGGAATGCAACAGGTGCATCTGTGATTGGGCCATGTGGTTGTTTCTAATTAATGGCCAATCACAGTCAGCTGGCTCGGACAGAGAGCCAAGCCACAAAACTTTATTATCATTCTTTGCTATTCTATTCTTAGCCAGCCTTCTGATGAAACCCTTTTCTTCTATTCTTTTAGTATAGTTTTAATGTAGTATATATATATCATAAAATAATAAATCAAGCCTTCTGAAACATGGAGTCAGATCCTCATCTCTTCCGTCATCCAAGAACCCCTGTGAACACTGTCACACGTTCCCTTCTCCCAGGCAATGTGTATCAGACTATTTGTGTTTAGGATGCTGTCCTGAGGCTGGAGAGGCTTTGTGGAAACTCTTCCTTCTGATCAGGAGTGCTGCAGAGCCTTTCCCCTCTGTGCTGTGTTTGCTGAGCTCATATGTTACCCTGAATGGAAAAGCAAGAGCCTCCTGTAGCTGCAGCGTCTCTGTCTCACTGCCACGGAGCAGGTGAGAGGCAAACACCCTGTGGTCTGACAGAGACCATCTGTGGGACTGCTGACACAGAATTTAAGCACTTTTTGCACCGTTCCTGTCCTGGTTCAGAGCAAATTTGGGAGAGAATCCCCAAAGGGGCTCCTCTAGGAAAGCAGATTCAATCGGCCCCTCCCGACAACCGCTCTGGGAGAAAATACCTCCTTGGAGAAAAGTGGAGAAAAAGTTGTTTATTAAACAATAAAACCTAACCAATATTAAACAATAAAACCCCTTGCTGCTCCAAAAGAGATGACAAACTGAGAAAGTCCCTCCCCGGGTTGCAGCTCAGCTCACTCAGTCTCTGGTCAGTCCCTCAGTGCTGGAAATGTCGCAGGCCAGGCCCGGCCCGGTGGGCCTCAGGTGCAGCTGCCGGTGCTCTGCTGGTGTTCAGGCCAGAGCAGGTTAAACAGGGCCAAAGAAAAGGGAAAAAACCTCAGTCCAGGGAACTTCTTTGCCTCAGCTAGCTAAACTAACTAAAAGCAAAGGAGAGCTCTGTCCCGCTGTCTGTCCATCCACAGACAACACAGCCCAGGAGCAGGAATGTGAAGGAGTGAGTGCAATGTTTGAAAACAAACTGTGCTTCTTCTGTCCCCCCTTCACTCTCTGGAACAAGTCTTAAAGGTGCAAAACTTTTTATTCAGCATCAACAGAACGAGATGATTGGGGATAAAAGCCTTATATAGTCAACCCAGGACAGTTCCCAAGTTTTGTTGCAGGAAGGAACATGCAGGAGGTGCTGAGGAGCTCTAATGCAGCATGCTCAGGTGGGCTCTGCCAGCAGAGATTTGCTGCTCCTGTGCTGAGGTTTTTGTTGTAAAAGTTACCTTTGTGGCTTCTTGGAATGCCCTGTGCTCTCCATAAATGAGATATTTTTAATGAACTGTCAGCATTTGGCACAGCAGGCCATTGAAGGATTGATAAATCCTGGTGCACGAGCTGGTTTGCAGAACTCTGCTGGACATCAAACACCAGGAATGGGCAATATGGGATACATTCACTCCCAGGGTGGGCTGCTTTCAAGCACAAAGCCAAACATGAAACACTGAGCTGTCTGCAGGTTCTGTGTTTGTTTAAAATCCAGCTTTTAAAACCTTTCTACTCAGAGGCCATTTCCCCTCTGATGTCCTTCCTGGGATAAGGGATACATCAGATTCTTAAAACTGGGTGGCAGATGGAGAAGTGGAGGTGTTCCTGACACCCTTACAACCATTCTCCATGCCTGGAGAACATATCCCAGCAGTACTGCTGCCTCCTGTGCTATTCTGCTTCTCTTTCCATGGAAGCAAAGGGAGGGCACAGTCCTGTTGCATAAGCACAACCTCTCCCTCAAAGACCAGGAAATTTAAGGTCTCACATTTAAGGACCTCACATTTAAGCTCTCCATCCTGAAAGCTGCTCAGAGCCCTGCCAGCATGAGGAGTGGAAGGGGTTTGGCCCTGTTGTGAGTTCAGGACAGGCAGGAGGTTGGTGACAGATCAGGTGTCTGCACAGATTTTTCGTTGCTTTTCAGGCTCCTGTCAAGGAAATTCTCCCACCACCCCTGGGGAATTCAGTGTGTTGGTGATATTGTGGCACCCAGATAAATGCCAAACATTCACTTCCACCTTTCCAGAGCAATCACAGCCTTACCCCATGCCTTGGTTCAAAAAGACAGGTGTCTGCTAAGGAAGGCAGGAGCCTTCCTTGAAATGGAAAATGTAAAACCCCTCCCTATGAATTATTATAACTTTGAAATTAAGGGGCTCTCAGGCAAAGATATGGGAGTAGGAATAACCACTCTTTAATAGGAATATTAAAAATACAAATGCAATAGTATAGAAAAAACACTGCCAGAGTGAGAGCAGGCCCTGCCCCCTGTGTGTCAGGGGGTGTCCCAGCCCCATCCCAGGGGGGCTCAGCCCTCCTGCAGTGCCAGCTGTGGCTCTGCTGCAGCAGGGATCCTGCACAAGGGGGGAGTTTTCCTCTGCAGCTCCAGGGCTGCTGCAGATGGGCCTGGGCTCCCTCTGGCCATGCAGGGCAGCAGAAAGCTGCTCCTCTGGCAGTGCAGGGGGCAAAGGCTGCTGTGCTGTGCCAGGCTCAGATTGGATCCAGGTAGGAATGCTTGGCTCCTCCCCTGGGCGGAGCATCTCCCCATGGGATGCTGGCATTGGATCAGCCCTGCAGGGACACTCAGTGGCCATGGACAGCAGAGATCTCCTGCAGGGAGGGTTGGCTGTGGGAGAGAGAAAGGAAAAGCTGCTCTACGAACAGAAGATAACTGCCCCAGCTCTGACAGATGGGAAATAGAAAACCTCCAAGCCATATCTTACAGCCCAGGACACCCCAGCACATCTCTAGGCATTAATACCTGTCTGATTTGCAAGATAGTAGAAAAATCTGTGAGTTACTGATGGGACTCAAACAAGGTTGCAGAAAGAGACTACAGAACAAGGGAGGCAGCTCTGTCCCCACTGCCAATCCTTGCAGACATCCCCAGCTGTGCAGCACATGTGGGGCAGGTGGCAGCACCTCTTCCAGGCTGGACTTGCCACCTCAAGCAGAAAGAACTTCCCTGGCTTAGGGTCCAGCTGTACCACCCAAGAGAGCTCAGCACAACAACAGGTTAGCCAAAATCTCACCTGATTTTACACAGCTCAGTATGTGGCAGCACCTACATCCAACCATCAGCAGATACCCAAGCAGGCTCTGTCCTCAGCAAAATTTGGTGATATGGACAAGTAAAAAAATTCTCAATTCTCCCATTGCACCACAGCACAGCAAAAGCTGAGGCTGCAAAGAAAAGGTTGTGCATGCTGACTTCCAGCTTTGGTAGGATTGGGGATAAAGTTCCTGTTCCCTGTTGTGCAAATTGCTGCTCAGGACACTTTTCCATCACTGTCTCCTAAAAGGGGAGGAGGTCCTAAGAAAAGAGAAAGAAGCAGCTTTCAATTTTGGCACCGTCTGGTACCAGTGTGATTTTATGGTCATAACAAGGCCAGATTGGACATTAGGGCTTGGAGCAACCTTGGATGGTGGAAGGTGTCCCTGCCATGGCAGAGCTGGAACTGGATGAGCTTTAAGGTCCCTTCCAACCCAAACCATTGTGTGATTCTATGTTAACACTTCTTTAGTTGTACTTAGACCAAGGTGACAGCAGCAGGGTACACTGGGATACAGGGGCAGCTCCTGGATAGACTTTGTGTGTGAGCACAGCCACTGGAGGAATTCACGTTTTGTGTGTGTGCTCTACTAACAAAACCAATCCACGAATATATATATATAGATATATGGATATATATATATATATATATATATATATATATATATATATATATATGTGTGTGTGTGTGTGTGTGTATACAGAGAGAGAGATAGATACATACTTGTCTATTTTTATGTACATATTTCTGTTTAAACACATTATACAAACAGACCCCCATCCTGATGAGAATCACAGAATCACAGAATCACACAATATCCTGAGCAGAATCACACAATATCCTGAGTGGGAAGGGACCCACAAGGATCACCCAGTCCAGCTCCTGGCCCTGCCCAGACATCCCAACAACCCCACCCTGTGCATCCCTAGGAGTGTTGTCCAAACCCTCCTGGAGCTCTGGCAGCCTTGGGTGGGGCTGTGCCCATTCCCTGAGAGCCTGGGCAGTGCCAGCAACTTCTGGGGGATGAACCTGATCCCAGCCTGAGTCTCCCCTGAGGCAGAGTTTGGTGAGAGGAGCCCCATGGTGAGCCCAAGGTGCTCTCAGTGAGTGAGGGCTGTGCTCTCTCCCTGTGCACATCTGTGTGTGAATTCCTGTGTTATCCCTGTGTCTGGGTGTGCTCCCCTGGGGAATCAGGCTCAGCCTCACTGCAGGCAGGATGTGGAGCTGTGGCAGCCTCACCTCTGCCAGGATTTGGCATTTCACCACCCACAAACAGTCTGGTCTCTGCAGAATGGATTTTTGTTTGTTTATGATGTTTCCATTCATTTTACTCTTCTCTTTCCTGCTTTCTTCCTGTGGTGTTTGCCTGGCAGTGCACAAGTGGTGGTGAGACACAGTTCCTTTCCTGCTCCCCCAGACAAATCCCACTGGGCTGTTGTGCAGGAAAATTCAATTTACAGTTTTCTCCTCCATAGTATTCCAACAGTAATTTCCAACTTACCAGAGTTAGAAGCAGCAAAGTTCTCCCTGACAGCCACTATTTTTGATATAAAGGCCCTCACTTGCACATGCTACTTAAACCAAATTGCATAAACTCAGCCCCAAAGTGACTTACAAGTTATGATGACAGCTTAACCATGAGAACAAATTGCAACCTCAAAACCCTGTAATTTAAATTGTCTGTAAGTAGGATTTGAATCTAACAGTCTATCATTTGAGGCTCAACAGTGCAGTAATTGCAGCTGTACACAGAATGCAATCAAAGCACTGGGGAGGGGGGGGGGGAAAGAAATAAAGAAAGAAAAAGCCGTGACAACAATGCCAGAAAAATTAATTACCACATCAGCTCAGGCACTGTGAGGTGCTGGGCACTTCTGCAGCAACATGAGCTGTTCCCAGCTGGCTGTGCTTAACAGAGGTAAAACAAGGAAGAACAAAATCCAAGCCAATGTAGAATAAGAAGCACCAAACCTTGTGATCCCAGAGAAGTTGTGGATTCCCCTTCCCTGGAAGTGTTCAATGCCAGGTTGGATGGGGCTTGGAGTAATCTGGAATAGTGGAAGGTGTCCCTGCCCATGCAGGGGATGGAAATGGATGATCTTTAATGTCCCTTAAAACCCAAACCTTTCTAGGATTGGGTTGTGGTCACATTACAGTCATTTTAATTACACCAGAGATTTTATATTTCCAGAAACAACCCCTTACTCAGGGCTTAAAGCTTAAAACTGGTTTTCCACAGCACTTATGTCAAAAAATGTTTGAGACTTTTGCTTGAAAATTTTAAAGCTCTTGATTTCCTTGATTTCTAATAGAGATGCTCTGGGTCATACAGGCTGATCTGCTCAATTCACGCTGTGTGTCCTCTAAGCCCAGCACCAAGGGTCAAACTGAACCTTTCAACTCCTCAGGAAACGTTCTTTGTGCAGGGTATGGCAGGAAGGAAGCCTCCAGTGCAGCAGGTCTCAAAAGGAGAGTTTGAATGGCTGCAGCAGAAGGGAAGGCTGAGAAATCTTTTGATCATCTATGGTGAAAATCCCAATAAAAGAGATCTCTGTCTTATGGGAAAGAACAGTGGATGTTTCTAGCACCAGGGTGCAGCAGAAAAGAACATTAACAGATTAAGGACGTGCAACAGAGAAGCATGGAAATGAGGGCATGGTTTTGATATCCAAGGATGACATAGATTCAACAGAGAAAATGGGGAAGAGCTGATACAAACACAGGAGTGGGGAAAGGGGAACTGATCACTGTATCTGAAAGCTGGAGCTGGTGAAATGTGGGTGGCAGTGACCACCCTGTCCTGTGAGCAGGACCAAACTCACAGGAGCATCCCTGACATGTCTGCCCAGCTGTGAAAGGCCTCCTCTTCTCCTCAGTGCCATTTACCCTTGAAAGCTTTCTTTGGAGTCCAATTTAAATGTTCACATGGCATTTTCCTTCCACTTTTTTGGTTCAATGGATTTGCCTTCCCTTCTGGCATGGATCAGGTAAAGGCCAAATTCCCAAGCCGAAATGGTTTTGAGACTTTTCAGTTTCAGGCAGACTTGTTCAAATGTACTGCAATTTCAGACTTTGCCATCATCTAAATTCAACAGATTTTGGGTGAACAGAGAGAAAATGCTATTTCAGCTGAGTCCTTAAACAAACTCAGCTTCTTAAGGCTCTGTGTCCACCTCTTCCCCTGTTTCTATAGGACATGAAATAAAATGACATGCACACTGGAACATCCAAGGTAAAAAGAAGAGAAGTCTATTTTCTTATTCCAACATTTATAGTTTTCCAAAAGTGACAGTGGATTGGAGGGTGACACTGGACAATGACACTGGACAAACCAACAGTCCATCAAATTTCTCATCCTCCAGAAAAGAATGTAAAACAACAATTATTTACAGAAAAGTGCATGAGAAACTTCATTACAAGAATGTAAATATCAGAAAGCTTGGAAGAACTTGGAACAGGGTGACATTCACCTCCATCCGACAACTTTTGAATAAAATAAAAAATCAAACAGATAATTTCTTTCAAGTATTACAAAAAGCAGCACCTTGGAGAAACCCAAATCAATGGTCAAAAATAAAAAGCAAGAAGTTCTCAGCTGAACATCTTATTTTCAGTGTCTGTGGCTTTGCAGCTGGCACATGTGTCACTCTGGAATCCCTGCAGCTTAGGGGCTGTGGGTCAGGACTGGGTGGATTCTGGTGGGTTCTGATGGGCTGTGGTGGGCTGGTGTAAGAGAACCCAGCCTGCAGATCTGGAGGAACTCGGCCTCCTCAGATGCCACTTCTTGATTTTCCTTCTCAGGACATCTGCCCACCAAAGAGGCTGCCAGAGGAACAAAGCTGCCTCGAAAAGCAGAACAACTTTTGGAAAGGATGCTGCTGATTTCAGGAGGCAGAAGCAGCTCCTGCCCACCTTGGGGCTGCTCATGTTTCTGGAGAAGGCAGTGGGCAGAGGTTTGGCAGTGACCTGAAATGCATATCCTTGAGCATCCAAGGTGTTACAGCAGCCCATGGGTGGTGGGTGACAGAGCTGTGCCCACAGCTGTCAGCTCCAGCTGCAGGCAGCCCTGGACACCCTTTGGTTTTGGTTACAGTGCATTATAGACTTTCCTTTGCCGGGCATCTAGAACCAATCTATGCCTTAACTTTTACCTATAGCCTGTCATAACTACTGTAATTACCATATTCATGTTACTGTTCTCCAATCACTAAAAGTTAGTACATTACAGTTTAAGCTAGAAGTTGTTTTTCAGTTTACTTCCAGTGGAAAATTCTGAGACCTTTTTTCTACTTGCCACATTTGCTGACTTGTTTGCCTGTGCTGTCTTTCTGCTTGGTAAAAACATCTTCTTGTTTGAGGTGGGTTTATTTTTTGCTCTAAGTCCTAAAAACCCCTTCTAACCAACACACCCTTTGCCTCCTTGGTTATCCAGTAAGACTGGCTCAACAATTCTTTTCTTCTATATCAAAACTTGCTTCCATCTCTATTCCTTCTTTAGACTCTACATTCAAAAATCTTTCTGCCAAGCACAAATATCTGTGAGACTTTCTTGTCAAACTTTCATCCTTCCCAACACCAAGCTGAAGGTCAGACCTGATATTTAGTTGAAAATAATCCCTTTTCAGGTCACTTCTGGTTTATGGTTTATCAGCATGGGTTCGTTTCAATTTCACTCTTCCAGTCTGTGGAATTGATGCTTCCAGCTCCCACTTAGCACTTTTCAGCACGAATTAAAAATCTGACAGCTTGTCTGGTGTCTGCTCTTCCCTCTGCATTGCCAGGGTGAGGTTAAAGAAGGCATTAAGGATATTTTAGAGGCCCAAGGACTCTTGTGCAGTGGGAGGAAATAATTTGCTGCTAATGCACACGACAAAGTGAAACATTAAATGTAAAGGTCATTTTGGGGGTTGGAAAGGAATCAGTGCATTTCTAAATGACTGCCTCATATGCCTCTAAATGACTGAGTATCTCAGGAGACAAAAGGCATCTGGAATATTTTGTAGAAGTCTGCAGGAGAGCCTCATGGGTTGAGCAGGAAAATGAAGATCTCCTTCTCCAGCCATCCTGGCTTGTGCTGGAGACCAAAAACCACATTACAACACTGGGGAAATGTTTAGCCAGAGTCCTCTGAGGTATTCAAGGAAAAAAGGCTTTATTTTACTGGACTTTTTCTGGGGGAAAATAGACAAGGATTCAAGTTTAAAGATGAAGACATTGATTCTGATGAGATGCAGAGTCCCACTGGTGTGACTGGAAGATGGTTTCAGGTTAAGCACTGTGAAAGCAGCTCTCAGGAACAAAGAGCACTGAAGATTTTAAGGAATTTTATAAGAGGTAAGCTGGAAAAAGTCATCAAATTATGAAGAGCATTTAAATCACTAATGAAAAGTCAGTTCTACAATGCAAATAAAATACAGATCACAAACTTCAGCTGGAAGGGGAGCTTTTAGAGCACAAATTGAGCAGCGCCCCTGAAACAAAGCACAGTGACCCAATCTAGTCCTGAGGGATGAGACCAGAATTTTTAAAAGGGAGCTCCAAGTGAGTAGAAATCCCAAGCAAGACTTGTCAGAGGGAAGGAGCTGAGGGGAAGAGCCAGGATATACTCAATTTGTGTTTTTTTTTTTTATCATCTTTGGGAAGAGTTCCTAAAGAAGGAGACAGGCTGAACTACAACAGACATGTAGTAAAGCAGTATACAAAATTTGGAGAAGTGAGGACAAGCTGTGGGAAGCCTGTCAGAATAACTATTTTATCTGTTATTTTGAACCCTTTCAGTTTATTTTTCTGTTTACCCAACACCTGCATTTCCTTTGTTTTTCCCTTATGCCCATGTCTTTGCCTCTATGCTTATTCTCATTACTCAACTCTGGAACATTTCCAATTGAGCCACTTTTTTCTTGACTTCTTGCTAATCCTGTGGGTTTTTTTCTTGACATTTTGCTGAGGGCTGTGGTTTGCTGTCTTGGGCTAAACAGGACTTAAAAACCATGGTGCTCACTGGGTAGGATGGGCTGTGACTAAAAGTTTGTTATTGGCACCTGGGAATTGAACCCTTTCCACTGTCCACCTACACCTGCCTGCACAGTGTTTTCTGTTAATTAAGATCAGGTATGAAAGGAATATCAAAAAAATAGAGAAATTGAGAGATGTTAGATGAGAAACACGTAGGTTTTAACTTGGGTGTTATTTTCTTTGCTTCATATCAACAGGGTTTTTTTGCATCTGTAGAGGTGAAGTGGAATTTCTCTGCATTCTCCTCCTTCTGTTTCAATCTTTTTCACCCAGGCTCCCCATTTCTGTGCTCGGGGGTTGCTGTGTTTGATGCTTGCTCAGAGCAATACACCCACAGCCTTCCTTGTGACCTCATGTTCTTGCAGATTGAGTCCACTGGCAGCACAAGGGGCTGTTGGTAATAAACAGGGAGTGTGGAATCATTAATTTCCATCTCAGGTAAAAAAAAAAATCTGAACTGTGTAGGCAGGCAGGGCTGGTGCTAAATTCATGAGAAATGGAGATTTATTCACACAGAGCAGCGTGGAGCTGCTGCTTTTCCCAGCAAGCCCCAGCCCAGCCACTGGTGCTCCCTCCTTCACCACCACCACTCCCAGAATTAAATATCACCTCTGTGCTGAGTTCACCAGGCTCTGAATCATCCTCTGTAACCTGCCTGAGGCTGGCTGCAAAGTTTTCTGGCAAAACGATGTGACTTTGGGACAGCAGTGATAAAAACTTGGGCAGAAGATGCTGCTGAGCTGAGCTCACTGTGCCTTAGCTGTGTGCCAGGACTGAGAGCCCACACAGTCCCTGGGTGCTCTCTTATCTCAATTTTTAGTAAATTCATCTTCTTCAAGCCCCATGCTTGTCCTGGAGATCGTGTTGGCAGCTCCTCTGTTTGCTCAGGATATTCTTGGTGCAAGACAAGACCTGCTGTTCACTCACCCCTAAGCATGAACTAGAAATAAATAATGATGACATCCTCCAGGCCACCTATATGATTTTTCTGAAGTCCCTTATAGTGCCCTTCAGAGTCTGGTAGCAAAATGATATTTTTATTTTTAGTTTGGAGTGTTTCTGGCTATTTTCCTTCTTTCAAAGAAACTGAAATAGTAGTGCTTCAGATTAGTAAATATAAAGGAATATCCCATGCATTAAGCAGTTCATGATTATGTGCTGGTAAAGGTTTCAGGACATTATGAAAAGTACAATTTAAATATACATTAGCATCTCTTCATGGTAAGGTTTCCCTAAATATTGTTTTGAAATCACACACTAAAAAAAAAAATACATTATTCTTAAAGGTTTTGTTCAGCACAGTAACAAGCATGCCTGTAAAAAACCCCAAGCTATTATTAGCTCTAAAGAGAGATCTTTTATTAAAAAAAAAACCTCAAAGGATGGCAATCTACTTGCTAATACACAAGCATCCTGCTCCTCTCTCATAAAATACTCAACCAGTTAAAGAGGAAAAAAATACAGCAAATTTAAAGAAACATTGAAATCCTCTTCCGAACTATTCCACCAAACTGGGTCAAGCTATTTTCAGGCTGAAGCAGTGACAGATTTCACCAGGAATAGGAAACATTGATGTGGCCAGATTAGCAACCATCATTGATTTGGAGAGCTCAGGGACCAGGAGCTGGAGATGGGTTTTGTCCTGGGTTGTAAAATGAGTGTGCATTCTATTGCCATCTGTCAGAGCTGGGGCAGTTATCTCTGTCCATGGGGCAGTTTTTCCTTTCTCTCTCCCACAGCCAACCCTCCCTGCAGGAGATCTCTGCTGTCCATGGCCACTGAGTGTCCCTGCAGGGCTGATCCAATCCCAGCATCCCATGGGGAGATGCTCCGCCCAGGGGAGGAGCCAAGCATTCCTACCTGGATCCAATCTGAGCCTGGCACAGCACAGCAGCCTTTGCCCCCTGCACTGCCAGAGGAGCAGCTTTCTGCTGCCCTGCATGGCCAGAGGGAGCCCAGGCCCATCTGCAGCAGCCCTGGAGCTGCAGAGGAAAACTCCCCCCTTGTGCAGGATCCCTGCTGCAGCAGAGCCACAGCTGGCACTGCAGGAGGGCTGAGCCCCCCTGGGATGGGGCTGGGACACCCCCTGACACACAGGGGGCAGGGACTGCTCTGACTCTGGCAGTGGGGCTTTTTGGTTTTGTTTTGGTTTTTGGTTTTTTGTTTTTTTTGTACTATTGCATTTGTATTTTCTAAATTTTCCTATTAAAGAACTGTTATTCCAACTCCCATATCTTTGCCTGAGAGCCTCTTAATTTCATAAATTATAATAATTCAGAGTGAGGGGGTTCACATTTTCCATTTCAAAGAAGACTCCTGCCTTCCTTAGCAGACCCCTGTCTTTTCAAACCAATTCAGGTGTAAAACTCTGTCCATGGCTCTGTTGTTTCCCTTGGAGGAAGCAGCTGCTTCAGGAAGTCTTTGTCTATTGAGAGATTGTGTTAGATACCAGCATTTAACAACTTCCTATTTTAGAGGTCTTTTTGGTAATTTCAGAGGGCTGATTAAAGGTATTGGCGGGATGGAAAATCCATGATATTGTAGGATTAGGGATGGGAGCAGAAGGTGAGGATCCAGTGCTGGAAGATCTGAGATTTTACTCAGAATGGAGGGCTGAGAGATGGGAAATGTACATCACTTTAAACATTTCTTTCCATTTTAATATTTAACTGTCTCCCACTTATGAAAAGTCTCTTAAATCTGAAAGACTGGATGCCTCAAGCAACCATGAGCTCCAGTGGTGACTCAAATTTTAGTTTTAATTCATCCATTTAACTTTAGGAACTCAAATACTGAACATTTGGCCCCAAGTTTAGCCTAACATCTCATGCTATGCGTGGGACAAACATGAAATAGATCTTTGAAGCAAACAGCTATCTATTAACTAGGAAATGTGTGATTTTGAAATTAAATTTTGATTGACTGGGATTATACTTTTTTCAGGCTTTATAGTTAAATATTATTATAACACTGTCCTGCCTTAATCGATGTCCTCACCAAAAATTGTTCAAATACATCACCTTTGCAGCTCTTGGTTGTTTCTCCACAGAAATTTGAAAGCTGCTGGTTTAAAGAGAAAAAAAAATGCTGCCTTGCATCTCTTCTGTCAGACACTGTGATGTGACCAAGAATAGCTGAGATGTGTAACTAAGATTTAGCCCAGTGTGCCTTTTCCCTGATTACCATCCTTGGTGTTTCCCATTTGATTTTTGATTTTATTTGTCCCACAGCCTCTACAGACAGAACCATGCTCCCTTTGCAGAAAGATTTCACACATTAGCACAGATAGAGACAATCTAAAAAGGAAGGAAATCCCTTCCTATTGTGGTTGGCTCCTATTCTGGCCATGTCACAGAATCACAGAGGGGTTTGGGCTGGGAAAACCTTAAAGACCATCCAATCCCAATACTCTTGTCCTTGCCCAAGAGCTGGATCCTGCTGCTGAAGGAACAACCCCATTGTTCAGTCTCAGATGACTGCAACCTCAAAGTTCAGCCTGGAGGATCCTTGGAGAGAGGTCCTGACTGGGAACTGAGAGCTTGAATGGGTTTTTTTGGGGTGGTTTTTGTGTGTCCAAGGCACTGTGGAAGATGGAATGATCCCTCTCTCTGTTCTACAGATTGAAATTTGTTGTTTCATAAATGTCTAGGCAGAGAGCTGTTGAGTTAAGAAATTATTCAGATGTAGCATACATAGAAATCAAATTATTTGTCTGAGGTTACAGATTATGGGGAAGAGTTTTGCTTTGAGCTGACTCTGAAAACAAGGATAACTCAGATTCTGTCCACAGTCTTTACTTCATGCTCCTGTTTTTGAACCAGCTGTCAGTGAATACCACATCTCAGCCCCACTAAAATTGACCTTTCATTCTCATGCACCTGTCATTTGTAGGTACACAATATTTATATTAAGTACAGGAATTGTGACAAACATGAGGCCACTTGCAGTGTGCAGGATTAGGCACTTCAGGTCCCCAAAAAGATTGGGAAGTAACTGAGTACCAAAGATGGTAGCAGAATCTTGCTTTATGGGGGTTTTTTTGGAAATCCTCCCTTAAAGAAGTTCTGTGATTTTGTGTGTGTGTGTGTCTGTGTTCTCTCCATTTTTACCAGGGAAAAAAGAGGCAAATTCTAAGGATGACAGATGATTGATGATTCTGGGTTCCTAAAATGAAACCTCCTCAGAGGTGAGTGACTTGTGTTTCCTGAATATGTTTCCTGATAAAGATCTTTCTGTTCTTTGACATTCCCATACATTTTTCACTCTTGGATTTTATTCTTGGTCAGGACTGCCAGCATTCAGGGATTGCATTTTGGCATTCCATAAATCCCAGAATGTACAAAAATGACAACAGGACACATGGGTTTATGTGAGAGCACATGCACACATGCACACATTATTCATGGCACTGGCTGGATGGAGAGCTTTGCTTTTCACTCCCAGCAATTCTTAGCTGAGGCAATCTCACTGCCATAAATTCACTACAGCAAACATGCTAAAACTTAGGCGAGAAATGAAAAGCCTTTAATTCTGAAAGTGTAAATGTATTCAAGCTGAGCTGTGTGAGCAAAATATGGCTTTTAAATCCTTTACGCTGCCCCATTTTATTGCAGGTGCTTCTGACTACAGATTTAATTTCTGCAATAAGACAATGCTAAGGCTTACAGCTCTTACTAACCCATTTTGACTGAGGCTTGGCTGACCTGCAGGAACCCATGGGGCCACCCTTGTGCCAGGCAGATTTTCTGGGAACAGGTTGTACAGAGAAGCTGTGGATTCCCCATCCCTGGAAGCCTTCAAGGACAAATTCACAGGGCTCTGATTGAGTGGTCGCTCTGGTCCGATGGAAGGTGTTCCTGCCCATGGCAGGGGGTTGGAGCGAAATTATTTTTAAGGTCCTTTCTAACCCAAACTATTCTGTGATTCTGTAACTCTGTGACTCTGTGATTCTGTCCCCACCACCCCATTTCTCTGCTGGTGTCACTGCCATGGCTCTGTGGCACTGGGGCTGTGGGACAGGCTAGGTGATGTGGCAGTGACTCGGGGGGAAGAGCTCTTTGGAAGAGATTTCATTTCAATGCTCATCCTCGTTGCTCTTTGGCTTCATTTCCTTGCCCCAGTGTATTCCCTTGATGGATCACTATAGGGAACGTGCCCATTCCCTCTGGGGGCATCACTCTACACACCTGCTTTCAAATGGCAAAGAAAGCAATAATCCTTATTTCCATAAAGGAGTTGCATTGTTTAGAGAGCACATACCCATTTCCACCACTATGTTTTAATGAGTTTTCAGGGCTTTAGCCAGGGCTGGTCTGCAAAGCAGGTTGCTCCTTTCACTGCCTCTTTCCCAGGGTGGTGGTCTCACCACAGGTGGGCAGGGGTTCAATTTGGGTAGCTGCAAATGGGGCTGTGTATTCTATTTACATCTGTCAGAGGTGGGGCAGTTCTCTGCTGTTCATGGGGCAGTTGTTTCTTTCTCTCTCCCACAGCCAACCCTCCCTGCAGGAGATCTCTGCTGTCCATGGCCACTGAGTGTCCCTGCAGGGCTGATCCAATCCCAGCATCCCATGGGGAGATGCTCCGCCCAGGGGAGGAGCCAAGCATTCCTACCTGGATCCAATCTGAGCCTGGCACAGCACAGCAGCCTTTGCCCCCTGCACTGCCAGAGGAGCAGCTTTCTGCTGCCCTGCATGGCCAGAGGGAGCCCAGGCCCATCTGCAGCAGCCCTGGAGCTGCAGAGGAAAACTCCCCCCTTGTGCAGGATCCCTGCTGCAGCAGAGCCACAGCTGGCACTGCAGGAGGGCTGAGCCCCCCTGGGATGGGGCTGGGACACCCCCTGACACACAGGGGGCAGGGACTGCTCTGACTCTGGCAGGGTTCTGTATTACTGCATTTCTATTTTTATTTTCCTCTTAAAGAACAGTTATTCCTACTTCCATGTCTTTGCCTGAGATCCCTTTAATTTCAAAATTATAATAATTCAGAGGGAGGGGCTTTACATTTTCCATTTAAGAGAGGTCCCTGCCCTCCTCAGCAGATGTCTGTCTTTTCAAACCAAGACAGTAGCATTTATATTGGAGCAGGGAATCTCAACACAGCTCCACCATTTCTGAGGCCAAACCATGCAGTTCCATTTGTCTGTGCTGCTCTCTGATGACACAGACAAGCTTCACTCCTCTCTCGGAACAGAAATCTTCAGAAGTTTAATTTAGAATCAGCTCCATCTGACATGAAAAACAGGGAGGCAGGGTGCTTGAAAGGCAAAGGCACAGACCTCTCCCATGTGTTTGGAAGAGCCCTGTCTGCTCTTGGCTGGTCAGACCCCACAGGAGGCAGTGTGAGACAGGTGCCTGGAGGTCTTTCTTGGAGCAAAGTAGGAAACAAGTGGTACTGAACAAAACAGAAAATAGAGGGAGATGCTCCTTTTTTTATTCATGAATAATGATCAGTGCAAATGTCACCGAGAACAGTGTGATTTTGCAGAACACATTGCTCAGTTAGGAAAAGCTATTAGGATGTGACTTCAGGCAGCACTTTTAACTCCCCTATAGTTGTGGACTGATATTTTATTTAGTGGTTGGAGCTGTCAGTTTTCACTTGCTGGCGTCAGGAGAACAGGGATGGTGGAGAATGCCATTCCCTGGCAGGTATTGCCAGTGAAAGGATGGATGTCAGCAATCCAAGCATCCCAGTGCCTTCTCCAGCCCCTAAGCTTCAGACAGGTTCTGCTCTTTCTGTGAAAATATTTGATTTCAGTGCAGGGAGGAATGACTCAAATCTGCTGGAGATTGAAATCACCTGTGCATTGCTCAGCCCTGAGCAATCCCTTTGGCTTTCTGGACTCAGCAGCAATTACTGTGTGAGCTGATTCGGGACAAATCACTGATATTAATGAGGATAACCTCCATGGGCAACTGTCTAATTTAGGCACCATTTCTATTTCCTTTTGTGCCATTATGAAAACACTAGGACAGCTTTTTCCTTCTGCCTGCCTTGGTGTTCATTAAAGCATTTCAGAAAGGAACTGAAATATATTTTCCCTCTCCATAATTGCTCTCATCAATAACAAGTCACTGCCTGGATTCCAGCACTTTGCCCTGAGCCACAGAAATGTATAAGCAGGAGAAGGAGCAGATGGAATTATGATATTTAAACCCAATTCTGTGGGGAGTTCTCAAGTGACAGCAACCTTTGCTACTGCCATTCATTATGGAGGCTTTTTGTTGAATGTGTAAAGAGAGCCATAATTATTGATTGCTCAGCAGGCTGCAGCTGACAGCTTAGTAAGAAGTATTAATAACTGGGATAAAGAAGTGACTAAGAAATCATAGGTTTTTTTCAGTGATTGGGTTTATTCCAGAGATAAATTGCAATTTTATAGCCCTTGAGAACATCAAGTGTAGGAGCAGAAAAGGTCTGTTCACACTTTCTGCCCGAGGAAACACAGAGGTGGAGCAGATTGGTTGTAAGTTAACATTCCTCAGAGGATGCTGAGCATTAACACTGAGGTGTTTTGGTGTTATTTCATTTTTCCCAAGCCACTGCATCCAGTGAATTTACAACTCATTTATGTTTTCATAAACAAGTTCTAAGTGCTTTAGTAACGCTCTGTACGAGCCATAATTATTGGGAACATTAGGAGAGAGAGAAGTGGCTTTAGGTCTTGCAAGTATTTCAGTAAACTAGGCAGTGAATTTACTGGAAAATAAAGTTTAGAGAGACTAAAGCTATGTCTGGCTCTTGGCCAAATTTGGTAAATTACTTTGGACTGAAAAAATTCTTGAAAAAGAGCATGAAGAGCAAAGTGTTGCCCTCAGATTTGCTAAACAAAATATTCTGATATTTCATTTTGAGAGCAGTGCTTTAGACTGAAAAATGACCCAAGAAATAATTGGTTTAATCCCCTTACATTCGTGGAACATTTAATTTCAGTTCAAATGAAATGATTCCAAATGAGCTCAAATTAATTTTGACTTCCTCTTCACTTCTTCATTTCAGATGGTTGGGGGAAAAAAATTAAAATGAAAACCCTGCATCTTTGTGCTTATCCCCTGAGCTGAACCATCCACACTGCCAGCTTTGCATTAGAGAATTCCAGATGAAACCAGGCAGGTTTTCCTGGGATGGAATGAGCAGCACTGCAGGGCCTGGCCCAGAGCATCAGTGGAAGAGGTCGAGAAATTGCAACAGCAGGAATAAATATGAATTTACAGTAGGATGTGATGGACTAACCCTGTAATTCAGGACTGGGGGCTGATCTGCCCCTTTAGGCTCTCTGAGGCCAGATTGAGAGAGAGAGAAACCTCCTGAAGGCATCTCCCATGGCTTAGCCCTGTCCTGGAATGCGTGGGTGGGTGAGGAGATGCAAAAAATTGTAGGTGATTAATGGTAGCTGGAGGTGGGAGATGATCCTTTGTGGCTGCTTCATGCTTGTCCACAGCCTCAGGCAACTCCCTGCATCTCAAACTTAGAAAATGCAGGTCCTTACACAACTATTGTTGGTGCTGCTCAGCTCTCACCTGTCACTTGTCCTCACTGGATACCTGATTTATTCTTACTGAGCCAAACAAAGACTAAAATTAGAGGTAATTCAAGCTTCTACTTGGAAAAATTAATGATTTATCCTATTAAAAACAGCCTTCTGGAAGCACAGTTTATTGAGTATTTTATTGGCTGGCATTTTTGTTTCCCTCACCAGGGAGAAGTGAAATTTAACACATAAACACCTCAAATGTTTCCTTTTGGACTGAACGATGCATGACAAAGGTCAAAACACATTTACTGTAGTTTTTCACTCTGGGACTTTGTTTAAATAATGCCACAATATTATTAGTTTGCTGTTTATGGATTCTTTGTACTCAATCTTTGATTTTTCTGTTTCCTGCTATGCTTGATCATTACTGTAATACTTGGATGTCAGTAATGGACTCGGAGTTTTACAAAAAAACATGAATTTGGACACATGCAGCCCAATTCTGTGCCATTTACATCACAGAAAATAATTCATCACTGCCTCTGTAACCACTGGGTCTTGCTGGGAATGCTCCCAGAGCAATATACAACTCCAAGAGTCTCAGTGGTGGAATTAATACCATAAAATATAGCTTTAAACTTAAACATTAAAGTGTGCTGAAGTGAGTCTCATATCTCTTTGATATTCAGTGGAACTCGGCTCCATAAATGCCTGTCTGACTTTTAAAAAATAAGACTTACTCACAAGATTTCTGGAAAATAAGTACTCTGAAGCAATTTGCTGTGTAAAATAGATCATTCCAGGGAGGAAAAAAAGAAAGTAATTGGTGCTATGAAACAAGTTGGAAGGTCATGGGTTGTTCTTGTGCCACACAGCAATCTCCAGTCCCTCTTCACCTCTCAACCCTGACGTAAAAAATGTCAAAAAAATTTAAACTTTCTCCTTTAGGAGAAAGTCTCCTTCTGACTTGATGGTCAGGAGGAGAAATGTGGGCTCCCTTGCAGTGGTGAGGGAAAACCAAGCTCAGGGGTTGCTGTGAGCTTGGCCATGGGAAGCCCCAAGGACCAATTTCCACCTGACTGGAACTGGGGGGGCCCAGGCTAAGCAGAGCCAAGACTGTTCTTTCTCCTTGAAGACAAATCATGTGGGATTATTTTTCATCTTTTAACTGAACTCTGCCCTGCCCCTCATCTCCAAATCCTGATGGCTTCATCCAGCTGATTCTTTTTTTATCTAAAAGTGGAAAGGCAGAGCCACGTGGGCCTGAAAAAGCAGCAGCTACATTAAGAAAGGAAACAACAAAAGATTAATTTAACACCGCTGACATTTGTGAAGTATTTGACTATTCTGTGCTCAAAAAATGAAAGGCTTTGTTGTACCAAAGAGAACAAAAGCCCTTTGTCAATCACCACGTGTCTTGTGTCCCATTTTAGTGACTTTAAACACTTATTTTCCATAGGTTTCCACAGGAAGCCTCTTTTAGCCTTCTGCAAGGAGCCATGGTTAATTCTTGTTGTATTTTCTGTCTCCCTTAATTTGATAAAATAAGAATAGCTCAAATCAATCACCAGGAAGGATGTCAAATCATCAGAAAGGATGTCACATATAGCAGCTCAAAATGAGATGGTGAGGGAAGCACTGAAGGTGGAATATTAGGAGTGAGAGTTGCCTGGAAGAGCAGGAGGTGCTGGATGCTCTCTTTGCCTCTGCTTTGGCACAGACTCTGCCTCGAGTTTCCAGCTTTATGTCCCTGTGGCAATGGGCATTTCCCTCCCTCTGAGCCCTGCTGTGACTGTGTCGTGGTTTGGAAAGACAGGAGTCTGCTAAGGAAGGCAGGAGCCTCCCCTGAAATGGAGAATGTAAACCCTCCCCACCCCTCTGAATTGCTATAAATTTTAAATTAAGGGGCTCTCAGGCAAAAATATGGGAGCAGGAAATAACAGTTCTTTAATAAGGAAAAGAAAAAAAGAATTAAAGGATAAAATAAACAATGTAGTACACTAGAACAACACTGACAGAGTCAGAACCCAACCTGACACCCTGTGGGTCAGGGTGTTGGTGGCAGTCCCATTGGAATTGTGGCTCAGCCCTCCTGCAGTGTCAGGGGTGGTTCTGCTGGAGCAGGGATCCTGTACAGAAGGATGTATTCTTCCTCTGAGGATCCAGTGGAAGGAGAGGCAGCTGCTGTTCCTCTGGGGAATCCAGTGGAGAAGCCGTGCTGGTGTCTCAAAACCTCTGGATTATATCTGGGTAGGAATGCTTGGCTCCTCCCTCTGGGCTCTCATCTCCCAATGGGATGCTGTAGTTCTTATCAGCCATGCAGTGACATTCAGTAGCTGTTATCAGCAATGTCCCCTCCCGAGGAAGGAGTGATTGTGATCACTCAGAGAGAGATAAGGCAAACTGCCCACTTGACAAAGGTAATCTGCCATACAGATGGTAATTGAAAACATCTTGCATTGCAATCTTCAACAGACTGACAGCTGGATTTTGAACCTCAAGGAGCCATTTCAGGCTCCTGTGACCTCAGTGAGTCTGCTCAGCATCCCAGTGGCTCTGCTGGGTTCTGTGAGACTACACTGCAGCCCTGCCAGAGGAGCCCCAGAATTGCAGGGAGTCCCAAGAGCTCCTTGGATTTCTGGAGGAACTTTTGCTTTTGCCCAGCTCTTGGCACCACAAATGTGAGTATGGAAAGGATGGGGCAAGCTCTGCCTTGGGTAGCCCAGGGTCACAGGCAAGGGAATTTGGGGAATTGAGTAGTCTGGGCTGTGAGATGGGATCCCAGGGACAGAATCCTCTTCCAAGCACCATCACCACTTGTCTTGTGAGCAGTGTCCAGAGCTTGTCCTGGGATGTCAGATAATGCCCACATCCTCATTGTCCCAACATCTAAATTGCTGTATCAGCTTAAAAAAAGATGCAATAGTTGTCATACTCCAGGGTGTGCCTCCCTAAATCTTCCTTTATTCCTGGCCTGTGTCTCCTGTTGCAACTGGTTTCCTGCACCCACATGTTCACCAAATGGAAAATTGTTCCTTTCTGGCACCTTCAAATGTGTCATCTTGGTTATGATGAATTCAACCCCTCCCCTCTGGTAAACCCCAAGACTGGAGGAGGATCCTGTGGCCCTGCCTGGATGGGACCATGCTGATCCTGGAAAGCAGCTCTGTTTCTTGTGTGGGGCTTTTTGTTCTGCCAAAGTGGATCACACAGCTGTTACTGTGATATTTTTGTGGAAAAATCCCTTTGCCCAGGATTTTTCTCCTGGGAAGCTGAGAAGCTTCAGAGAAAAAGAAAAACAATATCTCATTTGCTTCTCCTTTGTTTTGCTGCTTTGGAATGTGTTTGGAGATTGTTTATCCAGCAGGTGATTGTTTCATTGGTTTTTGCTGTGAATTGTTTTGACTTAATGGCCAATCAGGGCCAAGCTGTGTCAGGACTCTAAAAAGAGTCAGGAGTTTTCATTATTATCTTTTTAGCATTCTGTAAGTATCCTCTCTGTGTTCTTTAATATAGTTTAGTATGGTATTCTTTAATACAATAAAATAATAAATTAGCCTTCTAAAAACATGGAGTCAGATTCATCATTCCTTCCTTCATCTGGGAACCCTGCAAATACAACACAGAGCCCTCCTGTGAGGGCAGCAGTGGATGGGTGGAAGTTTGTAGGTGAGGAACAGAGAACGGACCCATCCATGTGGGAGATGCTGCTTAGGAAGCTCCCCAGAAACTCCCCCACTGTCCCATTACATCCTGTATATTTTCTTTGTTATATGCTGAACCCAAATAACAAAATTCTTCAGCTCCATCTCCACAAGAAACCCTGGGGAAAACACTGGGCTATTCCTCTGAGGAGTAATTAAGGTGGGATCCAGTCTAGGACAACAAGCAAACCATCCTGGCTGACCTTTTGAAGTTTTTCCAAGGTCATTGTGGAGTTTTCAAATTGGTATAATTAATTTCTCTTTTTTTTTTTTTTTCTCCCTCCATAATTACTGGGAAACGATTTGTAGTGTGGCCTCAGAGACAGGGAGCACTGGGAGAGCTTTGCAACTTATTATTCAGTGTGAGAGGCTTTCAAAGGAATTTTGAATGTATAATGAACTGTGAACATGGAGAGGGATTTCTCCCCCTCTCACCTTTTTCTCTGAATTCCCAGCACGATGTGGATGAAATGTGAAATATCAGGTCAAGACAAATGTGGCTGCAAAACTGTGCAGGGAATAACTGTGTTCCCTTATAATAAGGCCTCATTTCCCAACTGCATCTGTTTAGCAAAAATGACTCCTGCAGCAGGGTGTTCCTTCATGCAAGCTTTGGAATTCGGTATTTTCTTAAATTTCTTTCTTTTCTTCCTTGTATTGGCTCCTTAGGTTAACATGTGTCCTGAAACTAAAAGGCAGGAGAACAGGCCTTTTAAAAAACAAAAACAAAAAACCCCCACAAAAACCGAACACAAAATAACCAAAAATGACAAAAACAAAACCAAACAAAACAAAACCAAAACAAAACAACAACAACAAAAAACCACCAAAAAAAAAAAAAAAAAAAAAAAAGAAAACCAAAAAACCCCCAAACAAACACCCAAAACACCCCAGACCAAAACAAAAGAAAACAGGAGTAAGAGAAAGTCTAAACATGAGGGAATTTGAGGGAAGTGGTCTGAGTGGTAACTCCTGCACCAAGAGTGTGAGGCATATGCTGGCCTCACTCCACATCAGAGGAGGTTTTGTTTCAAAAATTAAAATGAATCTTTTTAGCCCCCTAATGTTAAGCCTCCATCCATAGTGAAAGAAGATTATTGGCTGTTGGGGGAGAAGGAAGGGAAGATTTACAATAAACTCTTGAAGCCCAGCAGCTCTCTGCAGGAGGGAATTTACAGATCTCTGGAAAAATGCTTTCTGTGAGATCTGAACAGCTCACCTGTGTGTGAAGGGGAAAGGGTTTGGTAATCTCAGTTCCAGCCCTAAAAATCAACCTCTGGACTAAAAATGCTCAGCTCAGCTCAACCCTCATTTTCTTAAGTTCAAACTTAAAACTCCACCATTCACAGAATCAAAGAATTGGAGAAGCCTCTAGGATCACCAGTTCCAACCATTGACCCAGCACTGCCAAGTCTGAATCAAGTCTGAATCCCCAGGTGCTAAACTTACACAATTTTTAAACATTTCCAGGGTTGCTGATTCCATCATTTCCCTGTTGCAATCCCTGACCACCCTTTCAGTAAAGAAGATTTTTCCTAATATCCAATCTGGACCTCCCCTGGCACAATTTGAGGCCATTTCCTCTTGTCTTCCACCCCATTCCTTTTAAAAAACACTGGAATGCAGCTAATTAGACAAACTTCAATATTGAGGCTAAAATCTGCTTTAAAAAAACACATCTCCACTTAGAGGTCGAGATGATTTATTAAGTACAAACAGCTTGGTGATTAGCCAACGTTCTGTGATCTGGAAGTAAATTTCAATAAAAAAGATGTTAGACTGCAAGTAAACATGCAAATTAAGGAAGGAGGAATGCACAGCTGATTTTAGTGCTTGCAAAGTGAAGCTGGAAAACAGGAATCTCCCATAATAAAATATATCTGTATGCACAGACATCTACTTAATGCACAGCTATCCCATATATTTTAAACTTCAAGTGGTGAATGTAACTCAGAATAGTAAAGGAGATGCTAATTTGACTGTGTTACAGACACAGAAAGGCAAAATAGAGGAGTGTAAAGTACAGGCTTTGTGTTTTAATGGAGAAAAGCAACTCACCTTAGGCTGGTGTCCATCTGCAGCTCAATGAAGCTGTAAGAATGTGCACACTTTGCCAACATCTGCAATATATCTGCAGATATATTATGATTTATCTCTGGTTTTATTGCATCTACAGCAGAAAAAGCCCTGCTGTTTCCTAGATTGTTCCTTTCCCTGCTTCATGACTTCTCCCAGGCTTCATCCTCAGGTTTCGTGTGTCAGCAATGCAAGGAGACAAACCTCATAAATTATGGAGCTTTAAGACAGGTTTTAATTAAACTCAGTGGTCCAACAAAAATGAAAGGGTGCAGTTTAGTGGTGGGGGAGGTTGATGTGCTCCCCTGTGAGTGGTGTCAGCTCTCACTGTCAGGCCAAGGTCTTTCAAACCTGGCTGAGACACTTCCCTAGAACCCACACATTGAATAATGCTGGGAATTTAACGAGTGCACAGCTCGTACAGACTCTCTTGGCAATCCCAAACTCAGAGCATCTGTGGTCCCATGGAAAATGAGCAGCACTCACATTTCCCTCTGAAGAAGCAGCAGCACAAATATCCCATCCAAACTCTCCTCTGTTGCAAGAAAAAACCCAAAATTACTTTTTCTTCCTGACCTGTGTTATGTCATCCCCAAAGGAGATAAGTGACCCGAGGAAAATGGTGTGGGTTATTCAAGCTGAGGAGAATATCTGCATCCTTAGGCCACCAGTCATGGTGTAGGAAACATATTTTGTGCCCTACAAAAGTTCCTTATCACGATGATGGTCCCATGTGGGGCTTAAATGCAGTGAGAGATGTCTCCCATCTCACAGGGCTGTGATCAGCCCTGATAAGGGGAAGCTGATAAAGGAAAGCTGAGAGATCTGCCAAGCCCTCACAGAAAGTCTTATCCAAGTATTACAGTAATGATCAAGCACAGCAGGAAACAGAAAAAAATCTAAGATTGAGTACAAAGAATCCATAAACAGCAAACTAATAATATTGTGGCATTATTTAAGCAAAGCAATGGAGGCACAGGCTGAGCCCAGGTGGGTTTCAGTGCTGATCTGGTGTTACTGCTATATTTCCCCAAAAAATACCACAGTCTGGTACTTTTTAGAAGGAATAAATTCCAACCACGTTTGCATTAGTCTGACATGGGGTCAACACCAGAGTGGAGAGGGAGAGAAGTGCAAAGAGGAGGCAAATCAAAGGCAATGGGGATCTGTATACTGAAAATTCCTGGCTATTAAATATACTACTAAATCCTGGCCATTTGCATCCTCTGGAATTAGAGACATTTGGGGTTTGGTTGCATTTGATGGGCAATAAGTAGGAATCAGGTGAAAAAAGGTTCAAAAGTTTAAGCAGATTCACTAAAAGTCCTACCAGTCAGTTCATTTTCATTTATTACTCCCCTTGATATAAAGACAACCCAGGATTTACACCCAGGTTCATCTCTTTGGTACCTGGGGGGAGACTGTGGAGCTGTGGGTAACCAGCAGGAGGAAAGGTTTTACATCAAATCCTCTCAAAACACTCCAAACCACCTGAGATGCCTTGTTTCAATTATCAATTTAAAAATAGAATTGGTTTTTGTTCCCTGATCCACTGATTCCTGCTTGGGTGATGTTAGAATTTCATTGAGGCCCAGGGGCAGCAAACATTTAATGAGGATTTAGCTAAATGGGTGACTATTTGGCTGTGTCTCTTTTCTTCTTGAAAGGCTACAAGTTATCCTACACTGGTTGAACTTTTAAAATACATCACCGGATTCTAGTCTGCAGGGTAAACTTTTTAAAAATTAAAAACCCCCAAATTTATAACAGATAAAAGTACTTAAAACTTGGTTACGTTACTCTACCCAAAGGTAATACTCACTCGCAAATCCTGCTGGAGATTTTTTCAAGTTTTGGGTTTTGTTTTTTTTTTTGTTTTGGGCTTGGGGGTTTTTTGGTTGGTTGGTTGGTTTGGTTTTTTTGGGTTTTTTTTGTTGGTTTTTTGGTTTGGTTTGATTTTGGTTTGATTTTTTTTTTTTGTTTTTGTTTTTGGGGGTTTTTTGGGGTTTTTTGTTTGTTTGTTTGCTTTGGGGGGGGTTGTGTTTTTTGGGGTTTATTTTTTGTGGTTTTTTTGTGGTTTTTTGTTGGGTTTTTTTTGTTTGTTTTTTTCATTATTTTCCCAAAAAAAGTATTTTTTATTTTATTAGAACAGCTACAGCATTTCAGGAGGAAAGATCCAAGGATTTCCTTGGACATTTGCCCTCAGTCGTGCCTTAGGCCTCCAGTCATGACCATCCCCAGCCACTTTTCTGCACGTGGTCTCAGTCCCCCACTTTATTTGCTTGTGCCACAGTCTGACTCCACCAGACAGGACTGTGGGCAGCAACAACACCATCTTGATTTCTGTGTGAGATGTGGGATGTGAGATTAATCATACATTCCCCAGCTCCTTCCCACTGGCAGCAGCATGTGCAAGAACAAGTGGGCATTTAGGGCCAAGGGGGACGCGAGTTTTGGGCTGATGAAATCTAAAAAGGTTTCCTAAAAAGGAATCACTATGATGGCAAGCAGGAGATGTCTGTTTCTCCAGGGAGAGACTGGGGGGGGGATTTCTGATGCATGAGAAAGGCAAGTCAATAAATAAGCATTTGCTGGAGAATAAAATAATTTATAGCCTCATCAGGAAAGCAGCTTTCTCTAAACATGGATGGCAACATGAAGGGATTGAACATCTGTGTGGTGCTTGTCTGCAGAGCAGGGAGAATATTTTAAAAATAATAATGTTTGTGAGAGCAGGAGGTCTGGGGTATTGGGTTTTTTAGGGGGTGGTTTTGCTTTTTGAAGCAGCTTTCAGGCAATTTGCCCAGAGAAGTCTGCAATACAGATATCTCAAAGATCCAAGCCCTCGTGTGAAATTGAACTGGGCTTAATGTGTGTTTCTCTGGCAGTCAATAAAATGGGAGGGAGAGACACAGAGAAATTTCATTGTTGGAAAAAACCCCACAGATCTGAAGAGCCAGGAGTGTCGTTTGAAGTAACTGAGGGCACACAGGGACACAATTGATTTTAGGGAGACTTTTTAGGTCCTGTAGTTAAAGGCTTTTACCCTGCACACAGAGGAGCACAGAGAAACATTGTGGGAGGTGACAGACCCCAAAACCTACAGAGCAGCAATCCCAGGGTTGGGATTGAAAGCACTTGAGATGGTATTTCTTGTTGGGACTCAGATGTTTATTAGATCAGAGCGGGGGAACAAACAGATCCTGGAGCTGCCTCCTGCCCCACAGAGCTGGAGGAGCTTGGACAGGGCCTGGCTGTGCCTCTAGAGCTGCCCTTTATTGCCCAGGGAAGGGATATGCCTAATTTTCCCTCATTTTGAGGATTCAGCTGCCCTTTGGGCCTCAGGGCTTGGTTGGGATTTGTTCCTCCCCTCCCTCCATCCCTTGGGAATTCAGCCAAGTTCAGAGAGCCCATGAAATGCTTCAACAAACCCTGACACCCAAGAGGAGCCAAAATCTCCAGATCCAAGGCTCTGACTTATTCCTGCTGCTCCCTCTGCATTTCCAGGAGCCACCAGGGCCCCTCCAGGTGGGATGTGCATCCATCCCTGCGGAGTTTTTGCTTCTTTCTTGCCAAGGTCAGGATTAAATGTGTGAGATGGAATTTCTTGTTGGGGCTCAGATGTTTATCAGTTCTTATCTCTGTCACAGTCTCACAAACCCTGAGTTCTGCAGCGCTGCACTCCAACAAACTAAAAATGGAGCCCCATCTCTCTCTCTGCAAGGCCTTTGAAGGATCAACTGTCCAATTCAGAAATGACACCTCAGTTATTTTTACTTTTAACCCAATAACCAACCACCCATGGCCCACAATGTGGACTTTTTATCCAATTACACAAAACCACCCAAACCCATGCAGAAGAAGGTGAAGAAGGACCACCCTCCACTCCAAAACCTCCATCTTGCTTTATATTCATTACTATATTCTAAACCCTTAAACTCTGAGTTTCCCACCCTGTGATATCACACACTTCTATCCAAACTCCACACCCACAATCCCAGTTCTGTCATTCCATTTTGGAAGCTTCTCCAGGGCCTCAGGTCAGTGCAGTGTTCTCCTGGGGGTCAGTGCCTGGCAGCACAGAAATCTGAAATTCTCAGCAGTCAGGGCTCCAACACTGATGTGTCTGAGCATGAGGCAACTGGAGAGGAGAGGATCCAAGATCAGCTTCTGGCTGGGCAGGGTCCAAGGCCACTTCCTGGAGGGATCTATATTTTACTTATTGCTGAAGGAATCATCCTGCCCTTGGAATTCCATTTCACACACCAGAGTGATTGCTCTTTGTAGGAAATAGTAAAGGTAAGAAGATTTTTAGAAAGATTTTTAGATTTTCTTCCTGCTTTGCTTTTCTGCTGTCACATTCTCCAATTGTCATCACCCAACGTTGTCCTTTTGGATTAAAATCAATTTTCATTTCCCTAGAACCATCTCAACAACATTTCCTTGTCTCCAGCTGCTGATTCCCACCCTGCAGGGGGAATCCACTCAGAAATGTCACACAAGTGATCCAGGCATCACTGGGTTATTTCCTCATTCTCCAAAAACTGTTTGCCACAGCTTGTTTGATCCAGAGGAAGTTCTAAACAATAATGTGACGTAACTCCCCACCACCTGAGACAAAAATTGCTTTTTCTGAACCCTGAAAATGCATCTGCAATTTTTAAGGGTCATTTCGAGATTTGGAGTCAGACAAGGCTCAGGAAGGAATTATACAGGCAGATATTTATCTGGCTGTCTCTGCCTAATTTCATTCCTGAAAACTACTGCTCTTTGCTGGGAATGGGTCTTTTAAATGAAGAATTTATTATCACTATGGTTTGCTTTCTTTTCTACAATTTTTTATGAAGCAAAATCATTTATAATTTCAGACCACATCTCTGAGCTTTTCTGTCATATTTTTCAAGTTCTTATCATAAAATAAGCTTAACTGACTGGTGGGTAAGTCCAAACTCCACACAATGAGGCAGGATCCATTTCTTTATTCCACAAGTGTGGGCAGACTATTTTATCTATTATTTCAGGTTTCTGTTTCTGATTAAACACAGGTTTTAAGCTCTTCTTTAAGTGCCTTAATATGTTGGATTTGGCATTGTTATAGGGGAAATGTTTCTGTAGCATCTTTTATATGGGAAATGCTGTCTGGAGATTGGGACAGCAACTCGAGAGTCAAAAATACTAAATGGGATTTCTGAGGTTATGGGCAACTCCTGGTAGATTAATTTTGTCTTCTGATTCCTGCTATGGAAACAGAGAAGGAAATGGAAATGCTCTCCAAGGAGAACCATGGCTGGTTAGACAACAATCCAACAGTGGGTCCAAATTTTCCTCAAAAATTCAATAATAATTATATTGCAGTGAATTCACAAAATTCCCAGAATGACCAGGTTGGGAGAGACCTTCAAGATCATCGATTTCAACCCAGCCCCAACAGCTCAACCAAACCCTGGCACCCAGTGCCACATCCAGGCTTTGTTAAACACACCCAGGGATGGGGACTGCACCACCTCCCCGGGCAGCCATTCCAGAACTTTATCACTCTTTCTGTGAAAAACTTTTCCCTGCTATCCAGCCTGTATTTCCCTTGGTGCAGCTCGAGGCTGTGTGCTCTGGCTGTGTCAGTGCTGCTGCAGACAGAGCCCAGCCCCAGCTGAGCACAGGCACCTTTCAGGAGCTGCACAGAGTGATGGGGGCAGCCCTGAGTCTCCTTTGCTCCAGGCTAAACTACCTGGAGAAATCTGTGTTTATAGCCTGCATATTAGTGGAGTGTTTGGAGACCTTTAGAGAAGAAAATGTAAGAGAAGCTCAATAACCTTCAGGGGCATGAACTGTTCCAGCTCTGAGACCAAGGCTTGTCCACACCTGAGTGCCCAAAGTTTCTGCTGCCTGGGTCAAACATGGCATTGGTAAATCCCTGCCCTGGAAATCAGGAGTATCAGGCACCTGCTGGGAGGAAATGGAGCCAGCTGGAAATGGAACAGGTAAATCACCATCCTTGGAGGTACTCAAAACTCAGCCATGTGACAGTGGTCACAGGGGTCTTAGGATGAGGGAAGAGACGAGAATGTTGACTCCATGTTCAGAAGGCTGAATTATTATTTTATGATATATATTACATTAAAACTATGCTAAAAAGAATAGAAGGAAGAGTTTCATCTCAGAAGGCTGGCTAAGAATAGAATCTGAAAGAATGATAACAAAGGCAGCTGCCTCAGACTCTCTGTCCAAGCCAGAAGACTGTGATTGGCCATTAATTAGAAACAACCACACGAGACCAATCCCAGATGCACCTGTTGCATTCCACAGCAGCAGATAATCAATGTTTACATTTTGTTCCTGAGGTCTCTCAGCTTCTCAGGAAGAAAAAATCTTAAGGAAAGATTTTTAATGAAAAGATGTCTGCGACACAGCTAGGAAATGTTTTGGGCAAACTCCTCTAACTTTGAACCCAACCTGCTTTCAGTGAGAGGTTGCACTGGAGGCTTCAGAGATTCATCTTCAATCTAAATTATTATAAATCATTATGAGTCCGTGGTCAATTTATATTCTATGTTTTATTACATTTTATGACATTTCTGATCTTTTTATGAAGGCTTATAATGAAATCGGGGAAATTTTGTAGCTTTATTAGTCCATTAAACTGAAATACACACAATATTGATCTGTGTATGTGATGGCTAACTCCATCCCAGTCTGACCCAATACATTTGGAAATGGGGGATACATTTCTCTTAATTTATTTTATCTTCTCCTCCTCATTTTCTTGTCTTCCTTTATAAAGTATGTTTTCCAAAGCTATTTAATTCATTGGTTTAATGCACAAGGAAGTGTCAGTCACTGAGGAATATCCTGTCACTTCATACAATTTTTCCCAGGTTTTTTAATGGAAATGTGGATGGGTGCTTTAAAATTATCCCTATAACTAGAATTTGGCAAAAAGTCATATATATATATATATATATATATATATATATATATATATATATGTATGTATGTATATATGTATGTATGTATGTATATATGTATATGTGTATATGTGTATTTATATATACATATATATATACATATATGTATATATGTAGATATGAAAATGTAAATAATCACAAACCAAAACTAGCAAAACATTTAATTTTTAAAAAATGCTACAACAGGATGTTTCCACAGTGTTAAAGCACCTTTGCTTCCCTGTATTCTACTGGGGAGAAAAAAAAAAAAAACAAAAAGAAAATTTTGATAAATCATTCTAGCATCTTGGGATGTTTCAGATTTTTTCTAATGGTGTATTTTCATAGAACACTCATTAATTAAAACAATATTTGCTCTACTGATGGTGCCTTTCTGAGTGTGACAGGCCCAGCTGTCTTCAACAGCAAACAGGGCAGATTCAGTTGTTCCTATGCCACAAACTTTGGTGATCTTGGCACCAGGAGAAAATAAAGCTGTTCCTGCCCTCAGGGAGATGTAAACTGTGGCTGCTGCTGGAGATCCCCAGCTACAAGCACAGCCTGTGCTGGTAAAATTCTATCAAAATGGGTGAGCAAGCACACACCTCTGCAGGGATGATTGCTTTTCTCTTCCCTCTGCAAATATCTGCCTTTGCCTGAAGATAAACATGAAAACACTAAAAATGAGAAGAGGGCCATGGGTCCATTGTTGCAGACATCTTTTCTGAAAAATCCTTTCTTTAGGATTTTTCCTTCTGAGAAGCTGAGAGACCTCAGGGACAAAATGTAAACATTGATTATCTGCTGCTGTGGGATGCAACAGGTGCATCTGGGATTGGTCTCATGTGGTTGTTTCTAATTAATGGTCAATCACAGCCCAGCTGGCTGGGACAGAGAGCCCAAACCACAAGCCTTTGTTATCATTCTTTGCTATTCTATTCTCAGCCAGCCTTCTGATGAAATCCTTTCTTCTATTCTTTTAGTATAGTTTTAATGTAATATATATCATAAAATAATAAATCAGCCTTCTGAAACGTGGAGTCAGATCCTCATCTCCTCCCTCAACATAATACCCCTCTGAACGCTGTCACAGGTCCATGTCAAGTGGTGGTGCTGGAGAAAAACTGCAGGTATTCAAGAGGCTCATATTCAAGTAGAGGAGCAGAATATAATATTTTACTCACTTAGGAATATTTCCTTACCCCTTCCATGCCTGTTTTGGCTGTCAGAGCTGCCAGCACATGCTGGCCCTCTACACAATCCATGCAGTGCTCTTGAGAAGGCTCCAGTGCCTCCTTAGAGCCCTTCAGCCCTCCTGAAGGAAGAATAGCAATGAGGGAAGGAATGCCAGACTCCAGGATGAAAGTCTTGACTGTAATGCCCCTCTTTATCCTCGGGTTTTGTTTGTAATGCTGTGGATTTAAAGGTTTGAGGGGATTTTGTTTAAAGAATACAGAGAGGTATTTAAGGGCTTGGGCCAGGTAATATTTAAGCAAACTTGTAACTGGTGAGCTCTGGGGTGGGCTTCACCTTGTGACAGTGGTAGGGATGCATGTGGTGTGTGCTGGTGATGCTTTTTTGACAGTTAAAAATGGACCAGGTTTCCTGTCTCTTTGTTTTACCTGCTCAAAGAAAATATCCATGAAGCCTCTGAAGCCCACTCAAGATGCAGATGCAAAAAAGCAACAGATTTGTGTTTTTCCTTCTTTCCTACTATTCCTTTAAAGGATATTAGTGTGGTTTTCAGTCACAAGCAAAGATCTGAGATTTTAAAGGGCTATTCTTCCTTCACTCAACTTCAGTGCTGAGTTTATTTTGCAGATGGTCTCATTAGGCAGTAAAACCAAGAGTAAAAGATTCTGCCTTTCTAATTTTTCCAGCCAGCGCTTCAAATAGGTGCTAAAGTGAGCTCTGCCCATCACCATCAAACTGCACATGAGACTGGAGGTGTTCAGCACTCAGACCCCTCCTGTTCTCATGTGGGCAGTAGCAGGAAGGGCTTTTGCCCAGACATGTGTTTGTTCTTAGAGAGGAGATTTCCCACCCAGCAGCATTTGTGTGACACAGACACCAGGATTCCCCAGCTGACTCTCCCGTCTTCACCAGCATCTGTTCACTGCTCAGTTCCAGAGAACATCTGGCTGCTCTTGCTTATTTCTGGAGCATCTGCTGAGGGCAGGGGCTTCCTCTCCAGCCCTGCATCCCACCAGGGTGTTGTGTTATCAGTTTGCCCTGATTTGGGGGATTCAGTGGATCTGAAATACTCTGGAGTGCATCAAAGGTGACTGGCCAGCTGGTTTAACAAGGTGTGGGAATCAGAACAGCAGGGATGGGACTTGGCAAAGTTCTTCATTGAGAGACTGCATGGTGCTCATGGAGAGCAAAGCTGAGTGACCTGGGAAAGACTGGTAGAACAATCTACAGAGGAGGAAAATTCCTTTGGGACAGCAACCTTAAGGAGCAATAAACAGATGTTTCATTTTGCTTGCAGAGAGCGAGTGCTTGATTTTCTCTCCCAGCTCCCAAGCAGCACTCCTGCCCCTGGAGAAGGCTAATCAGGACCAAACATCAATTTCTTGTTCACCCACACCCACTCCAGGCCCTCAGGTGGACAGGGAAGCTGGAGCCAAAAAGGCTGGTGTTGGCTGCAGGGCTCAGGTGAGTGCAATGAGAACAACTCCAAGGAAACCCTGCCAAAGCCAACAGCTGTCTCTGGTCATCTTTCTCCACCTATGGGTCTTAGAAAATACATGGATTATTCCTAAGCAGGGAAATTGTCATTCTTGGCTTGGTGGAGCCAATTTTGCATGGGAATGTCTTTGTGGAAGCTTGTGGGAGTGGGTTCTGTTTCCCACTGCTTAGAGTGCTGTTGAAAAATTAATAGCTGCTGGGTTGAAAATCTGATTTTTCAGGAAGGTTTCCATGAGATCATATGGGTATAACAGGGTACAAAAGTAAAACAAACCAACAAACAAGGAACCTACTCCAGAAAAGTCCATTATCGAGTGTCCACATGGTTTTTAATTTTCAGTGAAAATTTCAGTTGGTAATTACTGAGTAACCTGTTATATCAGCAGAGGGCATTTTGTGAATCTAATGGCATCTCACCTCCTTGTTCCTGGCAGGTGTCCCTGTCTTAAAAAGAAATTAAGTGATAAGAAGCACAGAGGGACATAAATCCTGCAAAGCAGAACAGCAGGGACTCCAGTGAGGTGGATATGATCAGCACATGAAATCCCATTTTCTTTGGACCCATTAGGCTTTAATAGAGTAAATCTGGAGAGGAGGATGCACAAGTATAGGGAGGTTCCATCAGGAGACTGAAAAATATTGTGGGAGTGAGCCCAGGGCTTAAAGACAGAGATCATTTGATGGGATGTAGAGTACACATAGTGCAAGTCAAGGAAATTTAAGTTGTAGTTGGGATATTCCTGCAAGAACAGAGTAGGATGTGGATATTGAGTTACATCAGTTCTCACAGTTGGAGGTGACCTTTGGTAAAGGTTACTTGAAATTGCAAGAATAAGGAGAAAAATAGCACTGACAGATTTTTTTTAAAGGTCTGGTATTTAAATTAATTAATAGTTTTCTTCTCAAAGTTTAAATTGGGAACTTAACCTGGTCTCTTGCTGAAGGGTTATTCCAGCTCCTGCAAAGCAAGTCCAAGTCATCCTCAAAATGCAGTTTCTTAGACCAACAGGGCTTTGTCCAGCTGACAACTTAAACCTTTTTAATTACTTATAAATATAAATGTCAATATTTTGTATTTAATATTTGTTAATAATCCACATTAGGTTTTCAGTTGGCACAGGATCACTCCCCTCAGCAGTATCACATCCTCCAGACATCCCTGGTGGAGGAGTGTGGAAGGAACTTGAGATGCTGTGGCTGGCAGCAAAAATGAAATTAGGAGGAGAGCTCTGACACTGAAAATGAGATATGAGAGGCAAATTCTTCCCACCGCTGGCAATGGAGACAACAAAGGGCAACAATCACAAGTTGCAGCTTGGGAAGCTCAGGATGGACACAGAGTGTGAGGTTTCCATCAGCAGGGGAGGGAGCAGAGGAATTGGTTGCTCAGAGGGTTTTGGTTTGAAAAGACAGGTGTGTGCTAGGGAAGGCAGGAGCCTCCCTTGAAATGGAAAATGCAACTCCCTCCCTCTGAATTATTATAATTTTGAAATTAAGGGGCTCTCGGGCAAAGATATGGGAATAGGAATAACAGGTTTTTAATAGGAAAATTAAAAAATACAAATGCAATAGTACAAAAAAACCACTGCCAGAGTGAGAGCAGGCCCTGCCCCCTGTGTGTCAGGGGGTGTCCCAGCCCCATCCCAGGGGGGCTCAGCCCTCCTGCAGTGCCAGCTGTGGCTCTGCTGCAGCAGGGATCCTGCACAAGGGGGGAGTTTTCCTCTGCAGCTCCAGGGCTGCTGCAGATGGGCCTGGGCTCCCTCTGGCCATGCAGGGCAGCAGAAAGCTGCTCCTCTGGCAGTGCAGGGGGCAAAGGCTGCTGTGCTGTGCCAGGCTCAGATTGGATCCAGGTAGGAATGCTTGGCTCCTCCCCTGGGCGGAGCATCTCCCCATGGGATGCTGGGATTGGATCAGCCCTGCAGGGACACTCAGTGGCCATGGACAGCAGAGATCTCCTGCAGGGAGGGTTGGCTGTGGGAGAGAGAAAGGAAAAACGGCCCCAGGAACAGAGATAACTGCCCCACCTCTGACAGATGGAAATAGAACACACACCTTTATTTCTAACTTAAGACACAGGCAATCTGTCAGATTTCCATCCCTGGCCCAGCATCCAAGACTCACCACCCCTGAATCAATCCAATGTTTATGGTTTGCTTGCTTCAAGCAGGAGGTCAGGCTGGAGGCATGGAGAGGCTCCTTCCAGGCAGGGAGGAGAGAATCAAAGCAGCAGAAGTTCACGACATTTTATAAACCTATCTTCCACTCAACAATCACTGCAAAATTCACTGAATCTTTCCTCTCCTTTGTTTATTGTTTAAATTTTAGTTTGCACACTACACGTGGTGAGATATTCCTAGGAAAACGGTGTTCAGCACCTCAAGATTCATACAAGAAATTTCTGGGAAACCTCACAAATGTATTTTCCTCACAGCCTGGAGGTCAGAACAGAACCATTACCTGGTTGCTCACTGCCTCCTGTCCAACAAACACCTTCTGTGAAGGAGCCCAGCTCTCAGCTCACATAGCACCTTTACAGCCCACAGAGCTGTTGCTATAACTGCTTTTTATCTCCAGTACACATTAACATATCTCCTTAGTCAGGAGTTATCAGGAGAGGATGTTGTTATTTTCTGGAGAAAGGCCAAATATGTTTTTCAGTTGGTGTGTGATTTGGGGCAAGGAATAACAGCTGCAAAAGTGTTCTTTTATCTTGCTGGCTGACACTGTACTTTTGTTCCCCACAGCTCAGACAGCCTTGTTGAACAGAATACAGAACACAAGACCTTTCCTCATATTCCCCTCTTATGACTGCCCTGAGGACTTAAAAATGCCATCAAGTTGTTGAGGCTTAATAGGTTATCAGAGTCATCTGAGATGTCTGTGCATTTGTTCTTATCCTAGGGCAAATGGCAGGGCATACAAATTATTCCACACTCCCTTCATTGACAGCCACACACCAAAATAAATGAGCTCCTCCAGCCCAGGGGCTGTAAGCACACACTGTAACCACACAGCTGAAATGGGCAAGGCTGTGGATGCCCACAGCTGAGAACATTACCTGGTGCTTCATCTGTCATTGCAGAGAAATGGGAGTTCTTAGGGCACCAGGCACCTGTCAGGTTTGAAAAGTCTATTTAGGGCAAGATGAATAATGCCCAGCAAGCACCCATTCCTTCCCATTATCTCTGCAGAGAAACCAGGCAAAAAGCTCAAATGGCACTCTGGTCATCTGGCCTGATGAATCTCACCCACTGCCACTTTTTAAATCATCTTAATTGAGTGTCTGACATTTAAACTTGCAAACAAAGAGGAGAAAAAGAGGTGTCACACACTGCCTGTGCTAAGAGTTAATACACCAGCAAGGACTGGGTAGATAGTCTTGATGGTTTCTCTATCAGGTTACTGTTCCAAGTTTGGTTTATAAATACAGCCATGTGGTATAATCAACAGATTTCGGGGCCCTAAGTGGATTCTAAGTGACATTCTGATTGGAAAAAGTACCTAAGGGACACATAGAACAAATGAAGAACAAGTTGAATGTCACAGCTTGGAAATGTCTGTCAGTAAAGGATTGCAATTACATAGGATATTTTTGAACTTTTCAGGAATTGGTGCTGGTCCTGGTGCTATTGAAGATTTCCTGCCACTTTTTGGGTATAGATAAAATGATTTGTGACAATGAGGACAGATGAAGGCAGGACAGCAGTGCCCAGACCTTTCCTTTTGATGCTTGTAACAGAAAATCATCTCTCTTTCCATGCCCAGGCCTGTGGTATATACATTAACCACATTCCACATCTGAGATGAGGACATGGAGAGGATATTTGGCTCATTTCCTTCAGTTTTTCCCAAAAGTGGATGCCAGGAATGCAGTCCAAGCGCTTCCCAGAGTGGCACAGAGTGCAGGCTGATTCCCTGATGGGAACAGCCAATATCTGGTTGAGCAGTGCTGGTTTCTTTTGTAACAAGAGACAATTTTGCATAATGGACAGAAAATATGTCTGGGGCCTTCTCCTCCACTGTTCTTCTCAAGGGAAGAATCTGGTCAATTCAGTGTGCCATTAAACTATTTGTGGCATTCACATTTTCTGAAAAAATTCCTTCACTCAGGATTTTTCTCCTGGGAAGCTGAGAATTCTCAGAGAAAAGGAAAACAATTCTTATCTCATTTGCTTCTCCTGTGTTGTGCTCACATGTGGAATGTGTTTGGAGATTGTTTACCCACAGGTGATTGTTCCATTGGATTCTGCTGGGAGTTGTTTTCACTCTTTGGCCAATCAGGGCCAAGCTGTGTCAGGACTCTGGAAAGAGTCAGGAGTTTTCATTATTATCTTTTTAGCATTTATTAAGTATCCTTTCTGTATTCTTTAGTATAGTACGGTACAGTATTCTTATATTACTTATATATATATTCTTATATATATAGTATTCTTATATATATAGTATTCTTATGTACTATATATATATTATATATATATAGTATATAATATAGTATAATAAAGTAATAAATTAGATTTTTGAGAATATGGAGTCAGATTCATCATTCCTGCCTTCATCAGGGCATTCCCTGCAAATACAATACTGTTTCTTTGGTGATAAATGTTAATTAAATTTTAGTACCCAAACTATATTGTCCTCTGAGGAACCCTCTCACCTTGTCCGTCCTATTGCCCGGTGGTCACAAACCTTAGAAAATTCTGAGATTTAGGTCAATTCTTCAAAACTTGTCTCTATGCCTGACCTAGAGCCCCCTTGGGAATTTGAAATCTTCCAAAGGATCTTGCTGGTCCCTCTGGCAATGAGTGGAGAAGTCTCCCAATGGCAACTTTTGAAATTCAGTCCAGTTCTATCTATTTTTGCCAGGTGAAGCTGATTTAAATATCCAATTTGCCATAGTGGCAGTGCTGTACAGAGGGCAAGAGAAGCTGTGATTAAATCTGGTTTGAAGCACAGAGTGCCTGGCGAGCAGGAGATCCAGCTTGAAGTTTGTGGCAATTTTTCTTTGTGGGATAAATTGCAATTTGATTGATCTGAACGGTCTGAATGACTAACCTGGAATATTTTTATAGCATTTTCCATGTTCTATAATGTCTGTCTGTATCAGATGCCATGTAATGAACCATTTCTTGTTTCTATAGCTGTCTGTTGTGAGGAGGTGGTGAGGTAACAGAGTAGCTGTGAAAAAGGAGGGGCTAATTGGACAGTCCAATGTCAAAAGGGAAAAAATAAAATCATCTGCTGTGCTTGTGGGAACAAAACAATTTGGGTTAGTGCTCAAGTGTGTTTGCAGAGAGCATATTTGAAATGTGTAAACAGAATTATTCCCTGAGGAAAAGACATGCTAAAATCTCTGTTCCCTGTGCAAGGAACCAAAATGCAGAGCAGCTCCCCAAGACATCCTGAACTCTGCTGCCTGTGTTCAAACCTATGGAAAAAATGCTTGTACAGAAAGTGCAGGCTTAGAATCTCTCACAGATGTGATCTGACAAATATATTCATTCTCTGGACTGTTTGCACAAAGCAAACATGGCAGGAATATCAGGATAAACCAGGGTTTATTTAAAACCAGGAGTAAATATTTGCTGAACATCTCTTGTATTTTTGTAGATAAAAGGATCAAAAATAAAAACCATATGTACTTGATCTACTCTGCTGTTTAAGGATTCTCCTTATTAATAAGGAGAATCCTTACTTATTTTTAGTATTGCTAAAAACCTGATTTCCATGTTCTCTGTGCACCCTGAATTAAAATGTTCTAACCTTTAGCTTATGCATCATTCTGCAGGGGAATAAAGGTTTTTCTCAGCATAACAATCTCAACTTTTTCACCATTCCTGAAGCACTTCACAATTTAGGCTTGTCAACTGTTGACACTGAGGCAGCAAAATGCTACTGTTGTGGGTGGGTGAGGAATCTGAGCCAGCTGTCTCCCACATCCACTTTTTAAAGTGAGGAACAGGGAGGAAAACAACCCTTTGAGCAGTGCAGCTCAGTGGCACAAGGTGATGTCCTCTCAGGCCACAGGCCATGGCTGCACGCACAGAAGTTGCAGGAATTCCAGCTTCTCCCTCATCAGGTGTCTTTTAGTATTCAGATTTTTTAGAATTTAATAATTTTTAGTATTTAGATTTTATTTTGATTGTTTCGTATGGACTCTGGTGTATTTTTGTTTGGGTGAGTAAATGCCTTTGGGTTTGTTGGCAGGGATCACCCCTCACGCCAGGATGGTGCTGTCCCATCAGCCTCATGAATTGTGGAGTCATTTGGGTGGAAATGCCTCTAATATCACTGAGTCCAACCTTTAACCATGTTCACCACTAAACCATATCTTCATGTGCCACATCCACACCTCTTTTGAACATTATCATTTGAACATTGCTGATGACTCCATCACTTCTCTGGGCAGCCTCTTCCAGTTCTTGACAACCCTTTTGGTGAAGAAATTTCTCCTTAGATCCTGAACCTCTCATGGTACAATTTGAGGCTGTTTCCTCTCATCCTTTCCTGATTATCTGGGTGAAGAGACCTCCTGTCAGGGAGTTTTAGAGAACTACAATGTCTCTCCTGAGCCTCCTTTTCTCCAGGATGAGCCTTCCCAGTTCCCTCATCTGCTCTTCATCAGATTTGTACTCCTTTGACCACTTTAAAACTGTTTTATTCCATTCTTTTCTGTCTGGATTCCATGGTGTCCCAGAAGTTTTGTTAACCTGTAAGAAGTTCAATGAGGAGAGAGTGATGAATTGTCCCTTATTACCTCTCAACTGCAGGAAAGAAGCCATTTCAGGTACATTTACATATCTATTTGCAGGGCTCTGGGTTGTGCTGCAGCTTTGATAATATTCATATATGAGAAATCACATCAGAACCCTTCTTATTTGGTAAACAAGACCAGAAAATAAATTAGATTGAGAAATGGCTGTGGAAGTGATTGCTCTGAAAGAGACTAATGTGATCCTAAGCAGGTTTGATAAAAAAAATCCCCAGCAATTTAATTTTTCCCTTCAGAACTATCAGTGTTTTATGGAAATGAGCACAGTTTTATGGAAATTTCAACAGGGCTGTAATGTCTGGTCAAGTAAGGGTCTGAGTGAAGGAGCAATAGTTCACTGTTCATTCCAGGAGCTTTGGGACTGCAATTCAGATCACTCTCCTGTCAGATTTAGGCCAGGGACTTGTACTCACACTCCTGTGTCACCAAGCCATGCTGGTGCTGATTTATCCTTTAATCAGTAAACACCATCTAAGAACACTTTAGTAAAATAATTCTTTTTTTCTGCCATCCACTCACTGTCCTACAGGCTCTTTCTGCTTTAGCTTTCTGCTTATTTTCAGCCACACAGTTTTCATGTTAGCTGAATAACAATAATAAAACAATTATCACAGATAAAAGAACAGCTGTACCACTGCCCAGGAGAGAGGATGGTGTGGGGATGTGTGTGTGTGAACAGGCAGCAGAAATAGAGAAATGACAGCTCTTCTCCCAGTCAGTCACAGCTCTTGGAAATATAAAGGCTCAATACCCAGGAAACAACATTGTGGTTTCATAAACACATTCACAACAGGGAAAAGCTCTCTGGGAGGAGGCAAAATGAGGCTGCCACAGGCACTCACACATGGGCTGGCTGCTGTTGTTGGTATTATCACTGCAGGACCCTGCCAGCACCCTGGGGGGAAATTTGTCAGGAGATCTGCTGCAATAATCCTGCACCAGGCTCAGGTTTGATTAGCAGCCACTCTGGCCTGTCCAACGAGGCCAAGAACTGCCAACTCTTTACACTGTATGACATTCCTGCCTTTCTGAGAGCAGGGAAAGCACAGCAGGGTGGGAGCTGGGAGCTGCCCCTTCTCTGGGACTGCTGTGAGCATTCAGCCTCCACAAAAGTGTGTGGGGCAGGACAAGGAGTGGCTACAGCAGAGCAAAATCACCTGTCTGGGGTTGGCTTGGGGTCACTGCTGGTCCAAATTCTTCACCCAGTGCTGGTCAGAAACCATGGGGAACTCTGGATGCTGCAGTGTCTTGGTTTGAAAAGACAGGTGTGTGCTAAGGAAGGCAGAAGCCTCCCTTGAAATGGAAAATATAAATACTCTCCCTAAGAATTATTATAATTTTGAAATTAAGGGGGTCTCGGGCAAAGATATGGGAATAGGAATAACAGGTTTTTAATAGGAAAAATGAAAATACAATTACAGTAGTACAAAAAAAAAAAACATTGCCAGAGTCAGCAGAGGAGCTGCCCCCCTGTGTGTCAGGGGGTGTCCCAGCCCCATCCCAGGGGGGCTCAGCCCTCCTGCAGTGCCAGCTGTGGCTCTGCTGCAGCAGGGATCCTGCACAAGGGGGGAGTTTTCCTCTGCAGCTCCAGGGCTGCTGCAGATGGGCCTGGGCTCCCTCTGGCCATGCAGGGCAGCAGAAAGCTGCTCCTCTGGCAGTGCAGGGGGCAAAGGCTGCTGTGCTGTGCCAGGCTCAGATTGGATCCAGGTAGGAATGCTTGGCTCCTCCCCTGGGCGGAGCATCTCCCCATGGGATGCTGGGATTGGATCAGCCCTGCAGGGACACTCAGTGGCCATGGACAGCAGAGATCTCCTGCAGGGAGGGTTGGCTGGGGGAGAGAGAAAGAAAAAACTGCCCCATGGACAGAGATAACTGCCCCAGCTCTGACAGATGGAAATAGAATATACAAACCCAGCCACATCTTTTAACCTAAGGCATACAGCAAGTGTGGAGGCCACCACAGACACAAAACTCTGCTGATGGAGCCCAGTGCTGCAGGGGATTATCTACAGGTGCCTGAGCAGGGCTATATTTTTTCCCCACTGATGCCTGGAGCAGTGTCAATAACTAAAAAAGTGTTGGGCAACTCATTTTTAATGAATATTGCAAAACAACCCTGACCAAAAAAAAGAACTGTCCTGATTTTCCTGCCCATGGCAGAGGGGCTGGAACTGACTGATCTTTTATGTTTAGACATCCTTATACAGGCAGCAAATGTAAGAAGTCAGCCAAACCCTTCCAACTCAAAGCATTCTGTGATTCTGGGATTATTAAGGGCCAAGTAAACCTAGCACCTCCCACAATAATGACAGAAAACATCACACACAAGAATACCTCCCTCTCCAGCAGGCTCTGCTGGCTCGGAGCAGAAAACAACTACTTGTTCCTCAATTAAGCCTGGTTCTTAGGAGCATAAAAGCTCCTTACTCAGAAAAGACTATTTACTGCTAATTGCTCCTTTCAGCTTGTAAACATGGCTCTTTGCAATCCAAGGATAACTCATCTGAAGAGTCATTCTCTTCCAAGGGGGACACAGAAACCTGCCACAGCCTCTCAGAGCAGGCTGGTTCCTCCATGTCACACATTACATTCTGGCACAAACTGCTGGGGTGCAGGTAGAAGGCTGGGCATTACTCTCTGAAGTGTTTTGGTAGGAATTTTGGGGAGGTGGAAAGGGGAGAAGAGAAATGAGAAATAACTGGACAGTTTACAAAGAGAACGTGGAGAATAAATCACTCATCTAAAGGTATTTGTTCACTGTTGATGAATGTGTTACAATTCCCTTCATGCTCTCTTTCCCCCTATTGCCCTGATCAAGTTATGCTTGACCTTCTTTGTCTTTTTCAACACGACATTGACTGTTTCTATTTTTATTGATCCACATAATCCCTTCATGGACTTGGTGACATTAATATCCTCAGGGGTCTGTCTGGGTTCCAAGTCACTGAGCTGTTTTGCTTTCCCTTTCCCATCTGTGCAGGGCAATGGCATTGCTCCTGACAATTAATTCAATAATCCACTGGATTGAGGAACGCCTTTCCAAGAATCTTGTGTGAAGTGTCTTGTAAAAACATCAGGCTTGATTAGACTTTCAAACTGAGCATTCTGAGCTGACAGTGAGCTTTGTGGTTTAGCAAGTACAAACAAATATTCTGATTTGATCTGCCTAGTTTAGAGCTGAAGGACTGTTATGAAACTATGAAAGAAACTAGAAAGATATCATACATTTTTTAATCCACAGCATTGGGAAGGATGTTTAGTTTAAAAGATCAGCCTACTGGTACAGGGCATAGTTTAGTGATAAAGGGACAGATCCAAGGTTGGGATAAGTGTTGGGACATTGAGATTATTCAAACCAGGCACCATTTTCTGACCAATAGGAAATGCTGAGGAGAAGAACATGCCAGAAACGCTTTCTTCTCTTGATTCAAGCACTTTTGGGTAGTAATTAAATACTGCCACAAAAATAGGGTTCAGAACCCAGAGCATCCCTGGGGTGGATGTCTGAATCTCACATGGCAAGGGGAGGCAGAGGAATATTCCCCTTGGGTTGTTTCTAGAATTTGCATTAAATACCCAGGAGGGTAAAAAATTCCCCTGACTTCAAGGTCTATTAAGATTTCCACTTCAAGCTTTGCACAGTGCTTGGCTTGTAAGGTAATTGGAGCAACATCTGGGGCACAGCTGTGTGCTTGAACCATCCTGGCTGTTCTCTGCTTTGCTTCAGCTCCTCAGAGAGCTCACTCCTTGTGTTGGGGCACTCTCCTGAAAACAGCCTGACTTCACTCCTGGTGAAACCAATGCAAAAGGTGTCGTTTTTATTTTATCAATTTTATTTTGTGCTACAGTCACCACAGTGGTGAGACATCCTCTGCATAAAATCAGCAGGAAAAGCAATATCTGAGCTGGGAAGGAGCTGAGATGCCTGGACCTGCTGCTGCACACACTGATTTAGAATCTTCAGCTTCCTTTACTTCGCAGAATTTACCTCGAGCTGCTCCTGGGCAAAGGAGGACAGATTTAGACTGTTTAGAGCTGCCTTTCTAAAAATAACCCGACTGAAGCACTCACCAAGAGGGTCCTGCAGCTGCTGGGGTTTCAAGGAAGAATTTGAAAGTTTGGCTCCACCTTCAGGGTCAAAAAGCCTCGTGCTGACACAATGGGAAACGCAGTGGTGAGGGAGGATCCTGTGGCAGGGACAGGCAGGCAGCGTTCCCAAACACACACTGCTATTTTTGAAGGAGAGCTGCCTTATGAAACAGATGACTTAGTGCTGCAGTCTCTAACAGGAAGTGTGAATGTGTGTTCTGCTAGCTGGGCGAGCAGGGAGATTACATTAATCATTATTTTTGAAGTGGAGAGACAGTGGGCACAGGGCTCCAGGCTGGAAAGGGTTGTTAGGAGAGAAGAGCAGCATCAAGTCAAGGCATGTATATCCTGGATTAAAAAAAAAACCACAAAAAACAATCCCTAAATCTCCTCAAATTTTCATGGCTGTTATGTTTCCATTACAAACTCTGAAAACCTGATCAAATAAGCTTTCTGCTTCTCCCTGGCTGCCCCACTGTAGGAAACCATCAGTGGCTCATAATTTATTACTGAAATTCTCTGGTTACTCTGTGCTACCCACCCCTGTGGAAGAGGGGTATGAATTTCATGAAGTCAGACATGAATTTCATGCCACACCACAATTCAGTGCTGTCAGCTCACACCATGCACTATGAGTACCCAGCTAGTTCACACTTCACTTGTTTCTCCAGCTTCTGTAACAAAACCACTGGAAAGCAAATTAGTGAAGAAAACCCTCAGAGGCCTCCAATTTTACTTTTTCTTTTTTTTTCTTTTTTATTTTTTTAACTCTGATTAGTTATGGAAAGAATTCTGAACACTTGGTGCAAGAAAAACAGAAATTCCCTATAAATACATGGAGAAGGTTGTAAATAAGCATCTTATAACCTTGCCATTTGAAAGACTTTTCATGATTTTGAAAAATTTAGCGCTGGCAAGATCAACTTAAAAAATCTCTTCTGATCTTCTGGGTATTTACCAGAAACTGCCAAAGAAACAGAAAATGTTAAAGCACAGGGCTGGTTTAGCTTGCTGTGCCCAATAACAATAAAAATTATAATAATAATAATTGTTCTTGGATAACTTTTCATCAGATCTTAATAATTAGAGTCAAGATTAGCTTAGTCTAATGAATGAGACTTGACAGTGGAGGGTTTTGAGGTTTTTTGGGTTGGTTTGGTTTTTTATTTGTTATTTTTAAAGTCTTTCACAAAGCCTTTTAAAGGCTCTCCAGCAATGAATACAAAGCCCGATTTATTTTGCACAATGGAAGAAGAAAGAAAAAACAAAATCTACCTTTTCTTTTTCTCTTTCTTTCTTTCTTTCTTTTTTTTTTTTTTTTTTTTTTTTGAGTTGTTTCCTTACCTGCTGGGCCCTCAGTAACTCTCATTGTGATCAGTACTTCAGAGGTGTGACAGTTTCATCTGAGCAGAAGTCCTGGTTCCATATGGCATTTTCTGCAGAAGCAAAGATGCTTTTTTGCTCCCTCACTTTTTCTTCCTCATATCAGCTCAGTTGCACCCTCATGGAGCTGTTACAACTCCACAAACCAGATCCCTAAATCAGCTGGGGTGGGAAAAAAACAACCAACACAGGTAAACATTTTTTCTGCCTGTTTCTGCCACTTCACATGTCCAAAATATCAGCAAAATCTCCTCAGGTGCACTGCTTTCAGGAGGCTGATGTAAATGGATTTTTTGACCGTAGACTTGAAATGTTTTGGGATTAAATCTGAAAAATACTACTTGCTGCTATGGTTCAGGCTGATTTGGCAAATATTCTTTGGCCTTATCATCAGCTTGGCATTTAAAGGAAAAAAAAAACAAATTAGAGACCATAATCTCTTCTTCCAGTAAGTGCCAAGAAATTCAAGTTTCATTCATCTTGTTACAGAACTAGACAACTGTTTCTTGGAATAAAGGAATTATGGTCCCCTCTCAAACTGACTTCTTGCATTTGCTGCCTGTTTAAGGATATCCAAATGTAATCAGCCTGAGTTTATTCAGGTAATGTCTCCTGGCTGAAGCAAGAGAGGGGGGGAAAATATCTGTTAATAATAGCTATGTGTTTAACTCCTAATTTAACCTACTGGTAGAGTAATGTCTGGCTTAAAGATCAAAAGTTTATCAGTGAGATTTATAAAAGTACTCCAGAGGGGAAGTTCTAATCAGTTATTGAATTTATGCTCCTCTCCAAACTGTTCCACAATTTTGTCATCTCTGCTACCCAGTAGCACAAGATAGGCACTTATAATAAATGATGGAAATAAAAACTTTCTCTCCCCACAGATGAGATTTTGGCTGGTGGGATTGCTCACCTCAGGGATTTGGAGCTATGAGATGCTGTTTAAGCCAGATCCCAAGTAATGAGAAATTGCTCCCCATTTTAAGTGGATTGTGGCAGTTTTTGTGATTTTCCTTGCCTGGTGCAGTTGCAGGTTGTAGCAGACAGCTCTGAAATACCACCGCAGGAAGCAGCTGCTTCCCAAGGCAGAGGGACCACGGAGCTGAGGGTGATAAACCAGACAGGAGCCCCTGGCCCTGATCCTGCCCTGCAGCAGCCCAAAGAGAAGCTTTAACCACAGCTCTCTCCATAGAGAGCAGGCAGGCACCACTCCCCAAGAGCATTTCCTGGAAATCACAGCAAGGAACCTCAGAGAAAGAGAAAACAATTCTTATCTCGATTCTCTGCTCCTGTTGTTTGTGCACATGTGGAATGTGTTAGGAAGATTGTTTACCTGAAGGGAGTTCTTAATTGGATTCTGGTGATGGTTGTTTATATTAATTGGCCTATTAAGTCCAAGCTATGTCAACTGTTGGGGACAGTCACCAGTCATGGGTTTTTCTTTGGTATTTTTTCAATCTCTTTATTATAGTAGTATTAGAATAGAATAGAATATATATAATATAATATATCTTATATATTGTTAAGATATAATATAATATAATATAATATAATATAATATAATATAATATAACGAATTGTAATATAATATATCATTTTAATAAAGCGATTTTTCAGCATTCTGAATCAATGGAGTCAGATACCAATCATTCCAAGGTGTCAGGAGCACCCTAAATTCAATAGTAGGTGAGTCCAGGGATGTCACTGAGCTTCAGCCAAAAGTCCCAAATCGTCAGGCAAGCTCACGGTGACGAGGCAAGTGCAAGGTTAAGGCAGGAGGTCAAGGCTGGATGAGCTCTGGATAATCCTGTCCCTGCCATGCTGGCCCGTGGGGACAAGGCAGGTCCCAGGTGAAGCTGGGAGCTGTCCAAACACAGCTGGCAATGGCAAAAGGCAGATATTCACCCAGCATGACTCAGGCCAAGGCTGGAGGAACAGGACTGGACACAAATGCAGGTGGTGTCCACAGGAGGGGTTGGTAAAGCCCCTCAGTGCCCTCAGGACTCTGTTTCTGTCCCCTTTTCCTATAAAGGGAACAGGTGTTAGCATTCAGGAACACAATCACAGAATGATTATATGCAGGTGCTTGTATTGAGAGCTCTGGGTGTCAGGGGTAGACAAACCCAAATCTGACTCCAACACGGGTTTGGGATGAACATGTTTCTATATTCTATCATATATAACTTACATATTAATTATTAAACTTACATTGTTCTATTGTATACATTTGTTTCGTTCAAGCATAGGTCTCTCATGATCCCCCTCAAACTCCTAACATAGTTTCTCGTGATTCTTTAAACGTTAATTACATATCTAACAATTATATCATTTATCAAATACTGACTTCACAGGTGCAGTTTCTCATGATCTAGCAAATACAAGGTCTAACATTTCCCAGGGCCTACTAAGCCTAACTTTCTTTCTAGCTCCCTGAATTTTGTGATTTTAATTTTGTGATTATCACAGAGACAAGCTCAGGCACCTGCAGCTCATCAGACGAATCTCCCATCAAATCTAACACCCATGTTTTCCTGGCTCTGCCTTGGAAATAGCCTAAAATAAAATTCTGCTTCAAAGAAAACCTTTCACTTCAATTAGAAGCAGGACCCTTTTGGAAACTGGAATACCAGTTATTCATTACTATTTCGTTTCCATAGGAGGGATATAGACTGCTTTCACAGAAAGGAATAACTGAATTAGACAATCCCTCCTCAGGATCTTTCAAGATCTGCCTGCTCTTGTGGTGCAGGGCAGGCAGCAAGTTGAAATCAGTGAAATCCAACCTGATGCTGCCAAAATGCAGTAACCAAATAGGAAAACTAGAATTTGTATCCCTAAACCATTATTTAGGAAGGTGGCATGAAGCCTTCATGAATAGTTTGACTCCTAAATCTTGGAAAATCCAGATTTTCTTATTGTGTAATGCATCTGATGATGCACTTATCTCCTTCAGGCTGTGCTATGGTGACTCTCTCACAGTCACCTGGACAGCAGCTATAAAGAACATGACTATTTGTGTCCCCAGTGTTTCCCAAACCAAGCTATATCAAATCCCAAGATAAATTCCTGTGTGCCACCCATCTCCTTCTGTGGGACAATCTACTCAGGAAGCTCCAGCACCTCCATTCCCTGGTTTTCTTACTGAAAGATTCCAGCCCCTCAGTCTTGGAGGAGATCTCTTCCATTTTGAATTTCTCCCACACTTTCTCTCAGCACCACAAAACAAAACAACTGAGCCAAAAAAGCAGCGTAGCCTTAAATACACTCTGAATCTGGGCAGGAGAAATGCCAGAGAATCTGTGGAATACTGCTGTTGCTCCTGATCCTATATGGAAAGCAATAACATATTTTTGTGATAGCTGACAGCAGATAGATTATGGATCTGTCTCCTGGGAAATATCTACGTTCTGCCAAGGCTGAGATATTCAGTCTAGTCTCAACCAAGCTAATTCTGGACATGGAAACAATACAGTTGTGTTAGTAGGATGTTCCACTCAGATTAATTAGCCTTTGCAGCTGACCCATCCCTGCTCCCATTGAGAGGGACGTGGCCTGGGACACGATGAATTTCCATGACTGTCATCCACAGCTTCCCACAGAAAGGAGGGCTCACACCAGGACACAAGGGTGGGCAAAGCAAACCACTCTCTGATGTAAAATAGGCCAAATTGCACAAGGATTAAATCCTGTGCTGTTGCTTCATTGCTAAAATTAACCTGATTTTTTGCTGGTTATCCCATTGGAGTAGCCCTGGTAGCAGCTCATGTCTGGTACAGTGAAGGTGTTTGTGTCCATGGAGATTTTTGTGCAGTCACCCAGAACCCCAAGGTCAGCTGGTATTTACATGTCTTTGCATCTTAAAACCCTTCACAAATTTTTTATTCTAAGAATTTGCCCTTGCTACTGCAATACTTACTCTGATTTTCCTTATTAAACCTAAATATTTCTGTGTTTTCTACATTTTCCTTTCTCTTCCTGAGAGTGCCTAATTATGGTGAAAAATACACATTTTTTCTGTTCTCCCCGGCTTAACAGTGAAGGAGAATTTGAATCATCTTCCCCTTTTCTTAAATTAGGATATCTTGCCACAGCTACACACTGAGTCCTCAGCACCTCCCACCATGCACTTTAACCATTCCACTTCTGATTTGGGAAATACATGTTTTAATTAAAACCTGAGAGGGAAATAGATTTTCTTTTTCACTTGAAATTCTGAACGGGGGAAAAACAAATTTGATTTTTCAGTGGGTACTGGAGAAAAAAAATTCCCCATATAATTAAGTCAATGATTGCAATTGATGTTATTTTTTGGGGGGGACATTAAAAATGTTTCATTGTGATTGTCCCATCCGTGGAAGTGTTCAGGGCCAGGCTGGATGTGGCTCTGGGTAACCTGGAATAGTGAAAGGTATCCCTCCCTATATTTAAGGTCCCTTCCAACCCAAGCCATCCCAAAATTCTATGACCTATAATTCTATGATTTCTGCTCTCTTTTTGTGTTTTTCATGGGAAATAAAGTAAAAATAAAAGCTAGTTTAAAATGGAAATCACACCCTGCTGCCCCTGAAAGACTGACAGGAGAATATTTCTATGGAAGTGTTCTATTCTGATTTTTCAACACAGTGTTATATCAACTTGACATATTTCCATGATACAATTTTCTTTTGACAGGTTGACATTTCCTCGTGGGAAATTCCATAGGAATGTTTCTGATGGGTTCTTTCAGATGATCTGCAGTTCTAAAAGTGAAGGCACCACTTGTGGGATGCTGAAAAGAGTTATAATAATTCTGAGGGGGGAGTTGGGAGCAGACTGATCACTGCATTTTGTGTTCTGCCTTAATGAATGCATAAATAAATTACAGGGCTTAAAGGAGCAGCTGACCTGGTGCCTCTTTATCATGAGGGCACAGGTGCTGTACAAAATCCTTAATGTGACACTTAATGCCTCGGCTCTTGATGAGCATTCCCTCATTAATTGCTTAAGTCTCCAGCTTTAAGCTCAGACATTGAGAAGGCAGAATTTACTATCAGTGTAAAATACTGATAGTAAGTACTGATAGTTAATTCTGATAGAGGCATTTATTCCTTGAAAACAAATGAGCAGGGTTGGGACTCAACTTTTAAGCAGAGCTTCCCCGCTGAGGCTGATGAGAATTCCTGCCTTTTTGCATGCAGTGAGGGCCAGATCTGGCTCAGTATTTGAGCATTTTAAAAGTCTGAAGCCATATTCTCACTGGCTGCGAAAGCAGAATAATTCCAGCAAAGCTGGCTTGCTTCAGCAATAGCCCATTATCTCTCTTCTGCTCTAGATGATAACACAAAGACCTGCATTTTTGTCATTATTTAAAATTAAAAATAACTAACTTGTGTGCTTTTATGTCCTCTACAAAATGACTGTTTGTGCTATTGCTGTTACTCACAACCAGTCTTCAGCCACTGAACTTTTAACTCAGATGCATGAACCTGGCAGTCATTATGTCCTCAATTCTGAGACAACCAGAATTACTGATCTTTGACCTTGAACTATCAGAGAAGGACAGGACAGCCTGTTAGCCAGTGGCCTAAAAAAGGGCATGGCAAATGCAAAACCAAGGGGATATTTGCTAGGTTACCCTGTTTTCATTTCACATTCTGTGAATTTAAAATGGATTCTGTGGCTTTAAAATGGACTATAGTGCAAACATAGCGGTGTCTGGAAGATTTGGAGCCTGAAGCATTTGGAGAAGGTGGTCAGGGAACATTTGTTTACTGTTTTCTTGCCTTGAAGAAGTAAGAATTGTAAAACAAAACTACCAAGGGTCACTGCCTTGAGCTGTGAAACTTCTGTGCTCACACAGACCTGTCGGGAATCAGTGACATCTGCATTTTGTGCTCATTGCAGACAATTTGGTTTCATAACCATTTATTTCTTCCAGCTGAGCAGCCAGGTGCATAATTTCAGATTTCAGGGAGGATGTTTGCCAGGGGGGTTTGTGCTGCTGAGATGAGCAGAGCAGATCTGCTCAGAGGATGAATTTGAGATACAAACCTTTACTGAACACATCCACCCTGATCGATTTTCCACGGCTGTGTTTCCTCAAGCTCCTGGAAAGTTTATCAGCATGTTTGCCATTGAAGTTTCCACTAACTTAAACCACCACTGCCTGTTGCTACATGAAATTAATCCAGGCCTATTCACCTGACTGCAGACCTATTAATAACATTCTTTGCATGCTTCAGTAATCACAGACAAGCCATACACCTAAAAAGTGCTTTGGAACTACTGTCAAGCTCCTTTTTAAACCTCATTAAGATTGGATTACTTGGTTACATTAATCCTGGTGGCCTTATGCCAGTGGTCCTGACTCACAGTGGTTATTGTAACACATTGGCTGTAAGAATACAGGAAATAGCAAATTCAAAGGTGAGACTGAAAGAAAAAGAATCACAGAATAGTTTGGGTTGGAAGTGACTTTTTAAAGGTCATCTGGTACATCCCCCCTGCAATAAGAAGGAGGATCTTCAACCACATCAAGCTCAGTGTCCAGTCCAACCTGACATTGAACAATGCTGTGGATGGATCATTTGTGCCACTGTTTGCCACTCTCATGAAAGAGTTCTTATATTTAATTTAAATCAACCCTTCTTCAGTTTAAAGCTGCTACCCCTTGCCCTATCACTCCATACCATTGTAAAAAGTCCTTCTCCAGCCCTCTTGCAGCCTTTTTAGGTACTGGAAAGTGCTGTCACATCTCCCATGAGCTGTCTCTTCTTCACGCTGAAAGAAAAGCAGGAATTGGTCCCCATGGTCCTTTTAGTGTCACAGTGTGGTCCACAGGTCAGATGAAGTGAGGAGCCAGCATCCTGTGCTTTCAGGATTCAGTTCTGGTGTAGCTGAGGCACACAGAGATGCCTTTAGTTCACCTCCAATAAATTCAGTACCTGGTGCTTCCACCATGCAGTGGAAGGGAGCTTCCTGCCTGACATCCAAGCACAAAAATGTTGTTTATGGGTATAAACACCACACCGTCCATGCTTTGCAAACTGATGCTGAATTTCATGGTAACAACAGAAGCATTTTGGCTCTTTCCATGTTTATAAGTAGGGAAAGAAAAGAAGAAAGACTTAGCTTAAAACACAACGTGTCAGCAGTGGAATGTGTGAGATTTGGATTTCTGGCTCTTGTGCCCTTGACATTAACCCAAGGTGGTCTTTCCTTCATTTTATGTTTTGGGTTGGTTTTTTATCTGAATCCAAGAACCAAGATACCTGCTCCTTTTTTAGTTTCTGATTATTATGGGAACTGCATGTTCTAGAAAGTCTCATAGTTAAAGAGACTCATTTTATGGAAAGAGAGAGGTGAGGGGAGGATCAATGGGCTTCCTGCACAGAGAGACTGACATAGTGTCAAAATGCAGAGTATTATATCCTAATCTCTGGAAAATTTTATATAATCTAGCATTTGCATTTTGAAAATCACCTATCAGAACCATAGAATCATTTAAATGAGAAAAGACCTCTAAGAACATGAAGTTCAACCATTAATCCAGCACTGCCAGGTCATAGGCTTAGAAACAAAGGGAGGAGAAATGGGAGGAGAAACATTTCTAAATATTCCTCTGAGTCCCCTTGGATGTCAGTGAGGAGAAATTCTGTACGAAATGAGCCCTTTTTGAAGGCAGCACCACAGGGGTAGAGGCACTGCTGGGAGGGCTCCTCTGCTGCACTCACCACCACAGTGGCTGGTGTCAGGTGTCTCTAAATTTGCCTTTTCTTGGCTTTAAGCTTTACTTGTGTATCCTACAGCCTTGTTCTGTAAAGGGTTTCCCCACTGGACTCACAAGGATAAAGCTTGCTGCCTGTTTTAATCCTGATTGCTGCTTGAAGTAGAGAACATGATTCCCCTGGACAGGGGGGTCAAGGGGATCAGTTGGGTTTTTTTTGTTAGAATAAGTTAGAAGGCAGGCGTGGTTCCATGCCAGAAAAGGGGACGAATCCTCCAAAGCAGGCAGTGTTTTCTGGAGACTCAGCTCTGGGAAAGCCCCTGTGTCATAAATGCCTTTTTCTGTCTTTCAATACAAGTATTTTTGTCTGTGTTTCACTCTGTGACTCTGTGAGCTCTGTCTTCTCCCTAATTTTAATCAGGTAAAATTTTAAAAATCACTCTGCTTTCCCTGGCTCCATTTGATTGACACCATCCTTGGGAGGGAGATGTGTGGAAAGCAAATCCAGGTGTTTGGGGAAGCAGGATATCAAACCCATCTATGCTACACCTGGCTCCTGGTGTAAATCACACAGGTAGAGTTACATTAAATTAGCATGATCTGAACAAGAACCACAATCTACTGCTGATAATCACACTTCACTTTTTGCCCCATCAGGATTTCTACAAAGACTTTTCCCAAAGGAAAAATGTAAAATAAATTGCAATGAAATACAAAATCATAGATAAATCTGGGTTGGAAGAAACCTCTGGAGATGTCGACTCTCATTGCTGCTCAAAGCAGGGATGACTTCCCAGTCAGGCTCAGGGATTTTTCCAGTGAGGTACAGAAAATCCCCAAACTTAGTTTTTAAACACATTACTTCCCTGTGGCACTTATAGGAACTCTTTGAATGTCTTTTCCTTAAATAATGTAAAATAGATTGGAGCTCTTCCCAATTTGGATCAGAAGAGATGTGCAAGCATGGTAAGAGATAACCTTGGTTTCAATCATTACTGCTGGTTCTTTCTGCCTCCATGTAGGGGAATTTCAAGATTTATACCTTTTATGGAATACTGAAAGACATGGAATTCTTGTGGAGAAGCTGCACAAATTTTAATTTTAAAAATATCCAAATATCCAAATTTTAATTCAAGCCCTATAAGGATGATGTGGTTTTGCAGCCTAGCTGAATTTTGTGCTTACACCTGTCAGAGATTCCCAGGCTGGTGTGCAGAGCCACTGTTCTCAGGGCATGAGTTGTATCTGTACATCTCAGCAGCATCCTGAATTTTTCATGTGGCTGGAAAGAAAGGTCTGTGGGGTCTGTCTGCCATTCACCACTAATTCTGACAGCTGCAGCTATCTGGGGAATATTTTTCTGTCCATCCTCACATGGATTATCCAGCAGTTTTAAAGATTTCAAATGACACTAAAATAAATCCTTTGTTAAGTCTGTCAAACACCTTCTGTACCTGTTCTTGGGGCCAAAAGTAAGTTGAACCATTTTAGACATAAAATTTCGGTCCTATACAGACTAGAACTTGTTTTGTTGTGGGTTTGGTTTTTTCTGGGATGAAACTCAAGATTCAGTCAAGTGCTCCTACCAGTTTATCTGGAAAGAGAGTGTCTGGCTTGATTTCCACCTAAAAAAAGAACACAAGACAAAAATTACACGCCCTGAAGCATTTCAACAGCAGGTGTCTTTAGCTTAATGTCTCTACCTCTGTTTTCATTAGAGGGTAAATTGCCTCAGCACTGACAATAATCTCTTCCTCTCCTTTTCATGCCTCAGGATGTAAAGCAGCATTTATTGACAAACAAGAAATACCCAGAAAACTCCATTTCTGAGCAAAAGGAAATTCTTTATTACCATATCTCTGATAAATAAACATGAAATGATTCATCCCCTTCCTGCTACCATAACTCACAAAAATGCTGCTTGCAAAGGGTGCTGACACAGCAGCTCAGCACAGACTGGACCAGGGAAAAAAAAGGAGAGTAGATGGATGAAAAGATGGTTTAAAAATGCAAAGTGGTGAGCAAGCAGCATAAAAATCTTTTCCTTAAAGGTCTGGAAAGAAATTTCTCTAAGTGCTTTGGTAGCTTCAGCTCTACTAAGATGAATAAGTTGTGGAATTTTAGAGGAGTGTCTTTATATTTTTATGAGATGTTTTCCTGGTTAATCCACAGGCTGAGTCCACCCACTTTGCCACCTTCTCTGCAGTGTCCATGGAAACACTGGGGTAAAGCTAGAAATGAATTTTGTGGGCCCAAACAGCCAAATTGTTTTTATTGGCAGTGGGGGATCCCAATGCTAATTTCATCCGATCCTTCAGGTGAGAGAGGTTCCAATCCTCACACAGAATTCAGGTAAAATTCAGCCTGGAAAAGGCTGAGCCATCCTAATCTAAGGCAGTGCTATTATTTCTACCTAAAAGAAGTTGTGAGCTGAAGAAATCTGATGCAGAGAGCTGCTCTGGAAAGGGATTTTGACTGATGGTCAGCCAGGCCAGAGGAAGTAAGACAAGCAATCCTGGCTGAGGCACAGCCGGCCCACCAGCATGTGTTTTAATTAGGTACTGCCTGAGAGAAGCGTTGTTCTGTAAAATCTCAGACCTTTTGAAACTGCTGAGGCTGATTGCTGCAATGTTTAGAGGAGTATTAACACGAGTGACTAGCAGGTCCTCCAGCTCTCCTGCCTGGAAGAGCTCTCATGTAAAACAAGGCAGCACAAACAGCTTTGATTCACAGATGTTCATCACAGGCAAGTGTTGCCAAAGGTGGCACTAATTAATTGCTGTGAACAAGACAGGCTTCAGAAATCAAATGCTCTCATGCCTGAAGCTGGTGCCTCTCAGCGAGGATTTAAAGGTGTGGGGCCAGAGGATCAGTCACTGTGAACTCTCCTGATCCTGTGGCAAAAGGAGCAGCAAGGTGTATGGCAAGTTGTAACATTGGCAGGGTGATTTCTTCTGTAGCTAAAGATTGGGTGGATTCGTGGGATTCACCTAATTTCAGTTATCTTCAATTCCCATCTGAACTCACTGTTTTCAGCTTCTTTCACAGACAAGGGAAGGAGACAAAAGTGGGATGTGAGTGCTCAGATGGGTCACAGACACTGAGTTTGGGGTGTTGTGGAGTGAAGCTGGGCTGCTCTGACTGTGTTGCTCAGACTGCAAAGGGGAAATGGAGAACACCCTATAAGACACCCTATAAATGATGTCTTTTTTCAGCCCAGTTCTACCTATGATGGTAATTTGTTAAGCCATAAGATGTCTTAGGAACTGCCATCTCATTTCCTATGTCCTTGTTAAAAGTTTAGGGTCCCATATGTCGGTTTCTTGGCTGTTTAGGTGGCCTGGAAAGGCCCAGGGATGGCCTTGAAGAGCCGACGCTTCAAAGGACGAGAAGAGACTTCTGATCTTGTCTCGGTCTCGGTGTTTATTAATTGTTTATCTAAAAGATTTTCTTTCAGCCCGACAGAGGTCTGCACAGCAAGCCAGCCATGAGCACACTGAGAGCCCCCGGGGCGGTCACCTATCTTTATACTCCAAGTTACGTACACAATATTTATTATTTTTCCCCAATACCTTTTACCCTTATTAACCAGTGCACTTTTAGTAATAACCAATCCCAAAGTGCCAACATCACCACAGAAGATGGAGGCCAAGAAGAAGAAGAAGAAGGACAGGACACGCCCCAATTCTTCCATCTTACTTCTTTAGACCCCCCTGTACAGAAATCCTAAACCCTGTGTCTTACACTCTAATTAACCCATCCCTTCACCATTCACCCAGTGAAATCCTCCCATCCTCATACAGGTCTCGTCTCCTGTGCAGGATCAAAGTCCAGCCACCAGACACTTCTGGCAACATTCCAGGACTCCTGAGCCCCCCAAGGGTGGTCTCGGCCACTCTGCACATCAGTCCTGAGGTGCTGAGATCCCACACCCATACTGGACATCTTGTGAACATCTTATGCAGAGACTGAAGTGCTAACAGGAACCTGTGCTTAGTATTCAGTCTGTGTGCTTGCATTTATTTCTATTTATCAACATCATTTCCAGACCCACTGTTTACCACATGGAGCTTTGTGCTGCTGCTGGCTCCAGTGACTCTCAACACTGAGACAGCTGAAGGGCAAGAAGTAAAAAGAAAAAAAAAAATCATGATGAGCAAGTCCCTTGTTTCTCCTTTCTGCCAGAAGATAAATAAGTTATTTGTTTATTCATCAGTGTCTTGGCAGCAAGATTTTTGCAAGCAGTTGATACACCAATGGAAAATTGGAAAAGCAAACTTTATGGTCACATTCAGGATAAGTGTTGTGTCCAACCTGAGAGTCTTAACTCACAGGGATGCCTAATTCTCATCTTTTTAGAAGGTGTTGCACTGCCACAGGTTGCCCAGAGAAGCTGCTCCACCTCTGGAAGTGTCCAAGGCCAGGTTGGATGGTCTGGTTTAGTGGAAGTTGTCCCTGCCCATGGCATGGGATGGAATGAGATGAGCTTTAAGGTCCCTTCAAACTCAAACCATTCTGAGATTCTGTCATATTTAGTTTTAAGTAACACAAATGCATTTGCCTCCATGCTTTGAGTCATTTCAGCCACTCAGAATAGAAAAAAAACCTGCAATAGAAAAAAACCCAGCAAGCACGATCCAAAATAGAAGGCAGCTATTCCTGGGAAGAGTGATGCTTTTCTTCAGGGATGACACAGCACCATTAGGCTAGAGATAAAGAGAGATAAATTATGTTGACAGCTGAATTCTAGACAAGTGGATGGAGAAAATCCCCATTTCGTGCATTCCTCCACTTGCTAAGCCTGGTTCTTCTCCTGTGTGTACCTCCAGTGTGGATTCACTGAAACTCACATGGCTACAGAGTGTAAAATTGGATTATTATTGCTGTGACTGACAAGTGGATATTTGTAAAACTGCTTCTGATTCATTCACCTGCCAACTGCTGAGTCAAATTTCCAGTCCTATCCACTAACACTGGCAGTGTCAGGAAAGAATGGCAAGAAATATCCTGAACCTTTTTGTTTGTTTTTTGGTTCATTAAAGTTCTTGCTATTCTTGCCTTGTGCTGTGAGCTTCCAGAGAGCCTGAAAACAGTTTTTGGGGGGAAAAAGGAGAAAAAAAAAAAGTGATTTTCAAACTTTTCACTAGAAAAAGTAAGTGAGCCGCATTGCCAGATGATGGAAAGAAATAAAACAAACATTAAATTTTTCCAAAGAAATTCCTGACATGCTGAGTGATAACCCCACACAAGGAAATCCTGGAGTGACTTGGCAGATCTGGCTGGGGACAGAAATTGCTGATAGCTCAGCTGCTAAAATAATTGAGACCTCAAGGAATTCAGAGCAGCCTGTCAAGGGAAGGATCCTCCCAAAACTTTGTCTGGTGAAGCTGCACTTCAGCAGGCAAGTTTCTTAGGCAATGATAAAGCTTGTCAGAAATGAGAGTGAGCCCCAGGAGACATCTTTATTTGGCAGAAAAGCACTTTTTTGGTTTCATTGGGTACCCTAGATCTCCATTGATTACAATATGGGCTCAGCATTAAAATATTGAGGCACCTACAGTTATTGATCTCAGTCCACAAGAGAAATCCTGTCCATAGTAATATTTAAATTGCAGGACTACATTGGATGTCTGAGCCTCAAGACAGAATGAAAGCTACTCTAGCATGTAAGGGGACATGGCAAGCTGAAGATTAAAACTTATTTGAGCCCAAAAATCCAGACATAATATTGAACCAGAGAGATTCAGAGAGGAAGGGAAATGGAAGAGGACAGAAACAAGTTCTATGAATTTCTTTGCAAAGCAGTAAATCTTCCAGTTTTGCTTTATGTTCCCAAAAGTATTGTAATCAAAGTTCTTTTTGTTGAGGCCTCAACACTAAGCTATAAATGATTTTAAGCAAAAAGGACTGGGGGTTTAGCCCTTAAGTTGTGCCATTTAATTTAAGACTGCTGATATAAAAAATTCACCCCTTGAAGAGTGAGCATTGTATGAAGACATTGCCTGTCAAGGGGGAAAACAAATACAAAATTTAGAAAAGAATCCTAAAAACTACATCCTGAAGAAAGAACTTCAGCAGAAAATACATGAGTCAGATTTTAGTGTAATCACAGTGGATTAAAGCTGGAGGCAGGAATTGTCTCAGTCTTCATTTGATTGTTTAGTGCCAGATCTCCTTCAGTGTGGTAAAATACAGGTGAGCACTGCAATCTAAATGCAAAATGCAGAAGACATTTCTGATGAAAGAGTGAAAGAGAGAGGCTGAATCACACATTTCTCTCTGCTATTTGGAAATCCAAGATTTATTTCCACAGAAGTAACTTGAAAGTTATTTGGAAATGATCAAGTTGTACCAAGAATCCACCAAAATGTCGTATCTACTTAGAGATGTGTTTCTACTTATTCAGTGTGGCTTGAAATTCTTGAACCCAAGTTAGGTGATTCCTCTCATGACACATTTCCCCCCTCTCCCATTTTTAAGGTGAAACATCTCTTGATAATACTTTTCACCATATTTTTTAAATTTTATTTCTGAAACTGCTTTGGCAGGGAGTTTTGAACAGTGTCCATGTTGCCAGTTGTCCTTCCCAGCCTGGATCAAGGCACCTGAAAGCCCCAAGCAGCCAGATCAGCATCCCCAGATGTGGCAGCTTTGCTGTCCCACAGCTGGCTGGGCAAAGGGGAACACCTGGCAGGGCCTGCAGCCACCAGAAGAATTCTCCCAGCCCATTTTGGGCTCGGTGCTCCCTGAGGTTTGTGGTGCCCTTGGGAAGTGAAGAGCCAATTGCATCTCCTTGGCAATAGGATGTGCCAAACACTGAGCACCAGGAAAAGCCCTGGGTTGTTCCATGAGAATGCAGTGGCCACATGAGTTCCACAGTAAAGAAAGTCAGAAAATCTATTTTACGCTGAAGGGGGTGATGCTTTCAGCTAATTTTCCTTCTTTCTCCCCACTCCCAAGGTTTATATTACACCCCAGAGACTGCACTATTAGGAACCATTTCAGACAATGGAACTTTCTTTAAATATCACAATTTTTTCCTCCATTCTACTTGCATCCCTCCTTCCAGTACCACTGCAAGTACTGACCTACTGAAGAGGAAGAAGCTCTGTGCCTTTGCTTTGTCAGAGCTTTCCTGTTTTCCTGGGCCATGCTCGTTACCAGCTCTGACCCACCATTATTTCAGGAAACCATCACATTCATAATTAATAAGAACCCTCCAGCTAACTTTGCTCCCTTGCAGAAATTATTCTGGTTTCAAATGTCATCGTGGCATTCACTCATTCTGCAAGAATGAGGGGGGATCTCCTCCCATTCCTTCTCCCAGCTTGGCCTTTTCCAGGTCTGGCATGCCCAGATCAATTCCCCTGCCACTCTGAAACAGAGCTGAGATGCAGTCAGGAGGGAACAGGGCAGCACAACACTTCAGAGAATTGTGGCTGTTCTGAGCTGTCACATCTCTGAAAGGGCTCTAACTTTATTCTTTTAGGGGATGAATAAAACATCGGATACATAGTTAAAATTGGATTTACTCAGATCTTGCACAAGAGGCATAAACCTATTCAAGTTCCAAAGGGGACCCAATTTGTCCCCAAGTGGGGACACATAGAAGAAGGCTCTGGAAGTCACCTGGAGGGATGTATTTGGTATTATCTGATGTTTCCTTTTAACTGAAAGACATCTCATCACCCTGAGAGGTCCTCCAGTGTTTCAGAGAGATAAAGCAGGCACCTGATTCAGCCCCATTTCACCCTTTCGTTACTGATGTCTTGTGTGATGCTTGTTGTTATTATTAGCACTGCTTTTCAAGTTATTTAATTTTATTGTAGAAATTCCTCAGGGCTATGGACACAGCAAGGACCTTGCTGTGTTAGATGTGACACCAAGAGCTGCCCATGCCCTTCCTCCAGTGAGGATTCTTTCTGTACAGTTTCACCACTGAGAGCAGTGGGGATACTGAGACTTGAAGTTTTTTCAGGAACTTTAAAGAGGAATAAAAATCACCACCAAACAAGCAAAAAGGGGTTATCTTTGTATGGGCATGACTGCAAGCCATGTCTGAAAGTCATCTGGGCAAGGACTGAGCAACTGGATCCTTGCCATGATCCCATGTGGAGACTCACTCCATCTCTGAGTATTGATCTCAGGGGTTCCCTGGAAGAGCAAGGTTTACATTTCTCATGCCATTTCCACACATGGCTGTGAGGGCAGGGAGGGCAGGGAGGGATAACTCTGCTAGACACAGGAACTGGGCTCCAACAGGGTCAGGCATCCAAAGCTGTAAGATTCCAGTTCCCTGATCATCAACATCCACCCCAGAGCAACCAGAGGGCCAGAAGATCCTTGGGTAAGTCAGCAGGAAGATGGGGGATGACCTTGCTCTGCCTTTCCTTACACAGAGGTCTAGTCTGGCAAATATCTGTAGTTAAGAGCAGGACAAATGCCTTTTGTTTCAGAAACCACGGCTGTGTGGATATCTGTGTCTGTACATCTCTGTTTCCATGTTAACCTTGACCAACCTCCCCCATAAATCCAGCCAGTAGGATTCATGATCCTACAAGTTTTACAGAAGGACATGACTGGGAGAAAAGTCCCCAGAATGAAGGAAAAGCTACAATATGAGCTCTACCGTAAAAGAATATCCAAAGGGGAGTGACCTTATAAGCAACCCAGACAACAAAAACCTTTGGTTGGACTTTGCAACCCAGCTGCAAGGGGAAAAGCCTCGGGCACGACACTATGGGAATGATTTGTTTAGTCCTTAGATAGTCACAGTTTTGGGGTTGTTTTGCTCTGTTTCAATACAACTTTAAAGATTACGAGGCTCTGGACAGCATGATAAACACAGATAAATCAAAGGAGAAAGTAATGGAAAACCTTCCTGGTTCCAGGGCACTTGATGTCTGTGCTCAGGCAGCTCCAGGCCTCTCTTACCCATTCCCATGAGTTCATGGAATCCTGTCACGTGTGAGTTTCCAGTCCCGGAGCTGGATGTTTAAATGCAATAAAAAATTGGGCTGGATTTATTCATCCCTTTTGCATTTTCATGAACTAACTCATCTTAATCGGAAGCATGCAACTTCGGGATATGGCTTTGTTTTCTTTTAATAATGAAAGGAAACAAATGCTGGTGTGCAACAGGCAGAAAAGGGAAAATTAGGCAAGCTTAAATATTTACATGTATTCAAACTGTTGAATAACCAGGGGAAAAGGGAAAATAATGCTGCTTTTTGAGAACTTTTGCCAGTGTCTTAGGAGGATTCCAAGTTTTCTTGTGTATATGTGTCCATCTCCTTGCCGTGGTGTTTGTGCTGTCCTAAATGGGATTCCTGGAGGAAATTAGGAATGTAAGTCTCGTTGTAGGTGTTTTAGGGAAGGTCAGAGGCTGTTTTATGCCTTTCTGAGCAAATGACAAAAAGCAAAAAAATTCAGCAAGGCATTAAAGGAAGATGCCCAGGTATTTCTGCATCTGAGTAAGGCTTGCTAAGCTTTTGCAAACCCTGAGAATTTGCTGGAATTCTTTTCTCTGTGCCACTATGGCCTTTATGCCAGTTGATTTTGATTTAAAAAACCCCAACAAACAACAAGGAGGGTTGTTTGAGAAAGGCACTTTCTTGCCGGAAAATTTAGAAAAGGCACCACCATCTGCTTGAAGGAATCAGCTGGCGACAGGTGACTACCCAGGCAGGGTATGGCACTGCTCCCTGAGGAAATCCAGCTGGGCTGGAAGGGAGCTGCTCCTGTCTGCTCTGCCCCAGAACTGTGACTGGGAGCTGTGTGCCTCAGGACACAGCTGGCCTTTTGGGGACAGTCCCAGCTGCAGCTGGGGGAAGGTTCTGACTGTGATTCACGCACAGCTGGCTGTCCTCTGGGCAGATGGGGTGGAGCAGAGGGGAAAATAATTTTATTAGGCTCATTGCTGGCACTGGGAAGCCCAGGGCTTGGCCTGATGCCCACACCTAACAATGCCACAGAATCACCCATTGTATGGAGAGGCCAACTGGACATGGAGGGCAGGGAGTGATAACTCTGCCAGACCCAGGAACTGGGCTCCAACAGGGCCAGGGTCATCCAAATCTGGAAGATTCCAATTCCCTGGTCATCAACATCCACCCCAGAGCAACCAGAGGGCCAGAAACTCCTTGGGTAAGTCAGCAGGATGATGAGGGGTGACCTGTTCTTGGGATCTCTCACTGGTCAGAGTAACCCCAAGAAAAGTTAAATAGTCTCTTTTCCCAGCCCAGTGGTCGAAGAAGGAGTCAGAACTCTTCAATTCTCAGTCTCAAGGTTGTTTATTGTTCCTTATCTATAAAATATTTTCTCCTGTCCATCTGAGGTCCGTCCATCAGGACAGTTCCAGGCACTCTGCTTGCCCCCAGGGTGGTATAACATATTAAGACATAACCTCTTAATACTAAAAACCATGTATACAATGTTTACAATTACTTTCCAATACCTATCACCTATGTTATACAGTGAGCTTCTATGCTAAACCAATCTGTAAATGCCAACATCACAGCAGAAGATGGAGGCCAAGAAGAAGAAGGAGAAAGGCTGGACATGCCCAGATTCCTCCATCTTGCCTCCTGAACCCCCATTCTAAAAACCTCAAAATCTATTTTTCCACCCCGTAATAAATTCACTATCATTCTGCTTAAACTGTCGTGGCTTGCAGATCTTCATCTAAGGTTGGTAACTTGCTCAATGGGTCATAGTCAAACCCACGGGTGTTTTGAGCTCTGTGCCATGGTCTCTGAACCCCCTGGCAGGAGTCTTGGAAATCCAGGATAGCTGGAGGGATGTCCTGAATTCTGACAATCTTGCTCTGCCTCTCTTTGCACAGGGGTTTAGCCTGGCAAATATGTGTATTTAAGGGCAGGACAAAGGACAGGTTTCTTTTGTTTCAGAAACCAAGTGCACAAGTGTCGGCCAAACAGGCAGGTTTGGGGTCCCCTGGATAGAAGAGTGTACATGCATTGGGGAGTCCTAAAAGGCTTGGGGAAAAGGGGGGTTTCTCATGGCAGCTGGGAATAGCAGAGGAGGTGCCCCACAGCCTTTAGGAAAGGTGTGCTGATGAATTTGGTCCCCCACACCTTGGGAAAGGTGTGCTGATGAATTTGGTGACCAATAAGCCAGAACCTTTTTGCCCTGGCGTACAGAGGGAAGTGGGAGATTTGCTTCTCAATATCTTTGAGGTGGATATCCTCATCACACCTGGTAATGTTGCACGGTGGGCTTGAGAGATGTCCTGTTACTCTTGGAGGACAGGCAGGTGGTTCAGAGTGCACAAGGTCAGGGAGGATTCTTCCTTTCCTTCCCAGGCTTGTAAGGGGCCACAGAATCATAGAAAGACTTGGGTTGGAAGGGACCTTAAAGATCCTCCTGTTTCACCCATCCTGCCAAGGGCAGAGACACCTTCCACTATCCCAGGTTGTTCCAAGCCCTGTCCAACCTGGCCTTGAACACTTCCAGGGATGGGGCAGCCACAGCTTCTCTGGGCAACCTGTGCCAGGGCCCCACCATCCTCACAGGGAAGGATTTCTTCCTAGCATCTAATGTAAACTTCTGGCTGAAAAAGCATCCTATTGCTATGTGCTCAAGCAAAGAGTTACTCTCCCTCTTTTTATAAAACACCTCTGCACACTGTGCACACAATGCAGTTTGCACCTGGGCACTGGGGGAAGCCTGTTGCTCCTGAAAGTTTTCAGGCAGTGGAGTTAACATTTTACCTAATGCCAAGCAGAATGGGGTGATGGTAAAGGGGTTATTAATGTTCCTGCGGGGCTGTATGGGGCGTATCCAACGCACCTAATTTTGGAAAAGATCCCCACTGCACCCAGAGCCTGGGCAGGGAGAATCCTCTTGCTCCCGGCCACTTGGGAGGCAGTGGAATTTCCAGCGCACGGGAGGGTGCAGGAGGCTCCCCGTTATTCCTGGAAGCTGGTGTGGAAGGCGTCCCCATCGCTGGGGGAAGAGGGATCTCCATCACCCGGCGCTCGGCGAGGGGGCTCCCCACGGCTCCGCCCGAGTGCGGCCCCGCTTCCATCCAGCGCCCCATGGACGGGGGAGCCCCTGTGGCGCTCGGAGCCGGGGCACAGCACGCTCCCCCCGGCTGCTGGAGCCTGTGAGGGTCGCGCTCCCCCGGGGGCCCCCCGCCGCCTCCATCCCCGAGGAATCCTGGGCGGAGGGCGGGCTCGGCTCCCCCTTCTCCTTCCCTCCCTCCCTGCCAGCCGGGGGTTTGCTCTGGGACGCGGCGGCAGCGCCGGGCTCGGCTCCGGGACGGCGGGCAGGGGTCAAGGGCAGCAGGCGGGGGGCGATGCCGGCGCCGGGGCAGCGCCGAGGGTCCGGCTGAGCCCCGGGCACCCCCCGAGCCCTCATGGCGGGGCGAGCGCCTCAGCGCAGCCTCCCCGCGGCAGCGGCCGCCGCGCTCCTGCTCCTGCCCGTAAGTGCCGGGGACGGGAACGGGAAAGGGACGGGGGGTGCGGGACAGGGACCGGGAGCGGGACAGGCACGGGGAGGGAGCGGGGGGACGCCCCAGGGCCGCGGGAAAGCAGCGGGGCAGCCGCGGGCGCTCGGGGCTCCGTGCGGGGACCGTGCCCCGCTGCCCCGCAGGTGCGTCCCCGGCTCTGGGGCACCGCGGGCGGGCACCGCTCCCTGCCAGCTGCCGCCCGGGGATCCGTCCGTGCCCGTGGCCCTTTCCTGCTCCATCACAGGTGCTCTCAGAGACACCCTCTGCCCGCTCACCTCTGCAGCGAGTCCCTGCGCCCTTTTAGTGCCCCCTGCCCTGTGACACCGCCGGCTGTGCTCGCCAGAGGAGGTCCCAGCACAGGGACCCCGCTGGGGTGGCAGCTCCTTGCCCCAGCGGGGTTTTCCCTCGGATTTCCTCGCTCCGTGGCGGTGCCCGGTGCCCCGGCCTGTGTCCCGGTGTCTGTCCTGGCACCATGTGCTCCAGCAGCCATCGGTGGCAGGGGTGGCGATGGGCAGGGCTCAGCCCACGCACCCAACCAAGCCCTCGCTCCGAGTTTCTCCCGAGTGAAACCCGCACGAAGCTTTTCCGCCTGGTCCTTCTCCATCACCAGCATCCCCCCCCCCCCCCGGGAGATGCTGGCATGAGGTGGAAATAAGGTTGGCCTCTGTCGGAGCGGGCTTCAAAAGCTTTCCCGACTTGTTTGTTTTGAGCGATGGTTTTAAGTGTGGTTAAGCCAGACTTGGAAAGAAAACGTGAGAGGTTAAGCAGCTTTGAACCTGTGCAGAATTTGTAAAGGCTGTTCCCACAGCTTTAAAAAAGTGGCAGTGACCCTTCTGGACCACAGTGTAATTGGTCTATCTTTAACGTTTCCTTAGATAAAGAAAGAAAATCTGTTCTGTTTCCCTAAGTTCTGTCTATTTTGGTTTGGTTTGGGTTTTGTTTGTTTGTGGGGTTTTGTTTGTTTATTTTGGGGGTTTGTTTGGTTTTTTTCTCCCCTCTCTAATTTAAAAGGAAAAAGAAAAGCCAGGTCAACAACAGGCTTCAGAGGCAGGCAACAATTTAATTTCATTTTCTTTTTCACAGTAGCTTTCTTAGAAGTGAGAGAATACTTTCTCACCTCCGCCAGTGTCAGGTTTTTTTTATCCCCAAAAGAAGGAAGAGATCAGTGCACATGGGCTCACAGTGGCATGGGTTTACACACTTGCTGTTTTCAACCCAAACCACTTCTTTCTGATCTCTGTTTCTTAGTCTTTTTTCTCTCCTAGTCTGTATTTTCTCTTACTGATTTATTTTGGTGCATAAAAATATCTCAGTTTGTCTTGAGAGTGTGGGACTTGTCAGTGAGGTTATCAAAAGTACTCAGGTACTGAGTATTTAGCCAGACTAATCCATTCTTAGTCAATCAAGAAATGTTATGTATTTCCTCTGTGGATACAATCTTTGGATTTTCCAGGTTTCCAGTTCTGCAACTTTGCATTTGAATTATTTCTGCTAATTTTGGTAGTTGTGTCACTGCTTTAAAAACAAAACTGTCTCAAAAGAAAGAGAGAAGATAGATTAAGGATCTAAAAGTGAAGTTTCCATAAAATTATTTAGCCCAAGAAATGTGAACTCTGAGTGTATTCTGTGGTTTTATAGAGGAGCTTGTTTGGGTGGAACATGCTGGTGTCTGACAGGGGCTCGTGTATACCTGTGTGGGAAATAACATTTTGAATCTTCAGCTCTGGTTGCTCCAGCTGTAGCAGAAGGTTTTGCTGCTCCTTTGGGGAGTGTTTTAATCCCTGAATGTTGTCAATAAATCTGGATCTCTGCTTTCCAGCTGCAGGGAACTTTGCACCAAGAAGCTTAAGAGCAGTGTTTTAAAACTGTGGCTCAAAGCCAAAGCTCTTAAATTCTTGTTTAACTTGAAAACACTCGAAAGTGGACTCAAAGTCAGTGACTTTATCCACATTTGTGGATTTGAGGAAAATAGCTGCTTGTGAGAGCAGGCCGTTACCCAATTAAGGGAGTTTAAGTTTTCACAGCAGCCAAGCAATTGTGTTTTATGGGAGCTGCAGGTTTGCAACGCCCACGAGATGAGGCAACTTTGTGGGACAGAATTAGACCTGCCACATGAAAATGCTGGTGCAAATGACCTGACAGATTTCACAGGGCTGGTCAGCAAAAGGGTGAAGACTTGAACTGAGATTTATGTTCTCTTGAAGGAGTTCTGGACGTAAGATGCACTCGAAAACACATTTAACTGAATGTGGGAAACAAAAAACAAACCATAAAACGAAGGCAAATGAGTCTTATGACATTTTTATATAAAGTCCTTGCTAAGTTCACATAATTTGGAGAGGGGGGAATTATTCATCAAAACTAAAAGCAAAGCTTGCTGTCATTTATTTGTTCTCCTGGAGCTGTTAAAAGAGCCGGGGCAGTGTGAGTGTATCAGCCGGCGATGACAAGTTAAATACTATTCCTGGTCTGAGGCTGCCAAAATTCAGCCCCATTGTGAATTAATGCAGCATAAACATCTCATCAGGAGAAGCCTTTCCTGGGGCAGTGCTCTGTCGGGGTTTAGTTTGTAACCATCCCATGGCAATTACTGGGTGTTGGAGGGAGGTGGCTGTGTGCTGGCGTTGGCTGGCTGTAGTTTTGCCGTAAAACATTTCAGTGATGATGCTCATCCCTGCCCTTAGCCAGCAAGAAGGCAGCTTTAGCTTTTGTGCATATAAGGCATCTGCTTACATATTATTATCCTGTCAAGAGCTGAGGAAAAGTCATGATCAAGTCCTCTAAACTCTGTGACCTTCATATTCCAAACCAGAGCGTGGTTGTGGAGAAGAGGAGAGCAGGGATCTCTTTGCAGCCTGTGCTTTATCAGGTGCAGAATTTCAGTTTCAGCCTCACAGGTTCTAACTCCACTGCTACATCAATATCTCCAGGAAAGCTCTCCAGCCTTCAGAAAAAAGTGCCAGGGAGTGACTTGTGCTGATGTGATTGAGCTCCTTCAGCATTTAAAGCAGGGAGATGCTGCACAGACAGTGCACAGAGCTGGTCCGTGGTGCTCCCAGGTCATTCCCAGGAACTGTGTGAGATCCCAGCAGATTGCTTGGGGCAGCAATGTGGCCAGCAGCCATTCTAAAAATTGAACAAAGTGATTCAGGACTTAGAACAGACCTTTGCCCTGCTTGATTTATTGGCTTAGATGGAGAGTGCTGTGCTGCCATCCCTCTGGGCTCGCCCCAGGGAGGGTTTTCCTCCAAGGCCAACTCTTCATTGCTTTGAATTTGGTGATCAGCTCTCTTTGTGTCAGGGATTCCCAAGTTCCTGCTGCTGATGTGCTGAACTGAGAGATTCCCCACGAGAAAAATGGGGTAGTGGATGATACAGACTTGTTAAGGATGCATTTTCCTGTTTTCTTTTTATTTTCATTTTGCCCTATATATTAGTAAACCAAATATTTAAAAAATATTGTATTAGAACAAACATTTGCACATTTCTAGGTTCTTTTAATAGTTCTGCAGATCTTATTTTTTGGGGAGAGGGGGAGGTGAGGAAATGTGGGTGGCAACAACAAGCTGCACATGCTGCTGAATCTGTTCCTTTGTAGTTTATATCACTTTCAGGTTTTGCAGCACTGCAAACCCAAAAAGGAGATTTAGGGAAAAGCTGATTTACTCTAGATTAAAAGTTTATCCAGCAGATGACTTTTTGCAGGAATTTTCTTTTCCACGCCATGTCTATAAATTGCAACAGATCTTGTACATGTCCTTATTGCTTGGATTTTGCACCACTTTTAGTCCCAAATGTAGTCTGCTCTTACTTAAAGTGCAAACATTAATTATTGGATGTAAAGCTGGAGCTGTCCAGCGAGCCCCTCTCACCTCCCTGCCTCATGTGGATACTCAGTGGCCTGTGTTAAGGCATTGCATAAACTTTGTCTTTGTCTCCTTATCTTTCTGTTCATGACAGAACTAAACTCTTTGTGATGTTTTGCTTTATCAAGCTATTTCTTTATACAGAATTGCTTTCTTTTACTGCTAATAATTCTTTTAATCTTAACAGCTTTGAAGGTAGCTGTATTTGATTTAAGTGTTGGGTAGAGTATTTTAATTTTCTTCTCTGAGAAGTTGTATAAATTTGGCTGCAGTCCTTGCTACAAGAGAAGACAAATAGAAAGCAGATCAGTCAACAGACAGAGCTGTCCTTCAGGTGACTGTCTGCTTGAATCTCGTCAGTCACATCCAAATACATGAAAATTTCATTTCCAGTTTGTGATGCCACTGTGGGGATGTTTGTGGGATGCTCCCTGCACTGCTCTTTGACAAGGAGCATTTTCTGTGGTAAGCACTGCTCAGCTGCCTGGCCCTGGCCTCACCTGTGTTGGCTCTCACAAGCAGATGTTCTGTGGATCTTCTCAAAGGCTGGTCCATGTGGCTGTGGAAGGGAGAGAGAAAAGGACCTCACAGAGGGGAATTCCAAGGTCCTGTCCTGACCTCTGATTCCCAAATCCATCCTTCCTGTGCAGAGAAGGCAATGTTGAGAGCCAGGTGCTGGGGGTGTGCTGCTCCTTCCCCAGCTCTGGGGTGGAAAACTTGGAATCTGCCTCTCCAGACATCCCTTAAGCCTCATGTACCTGCACAGAAACTCAGCATGTTTTCACTAAATAAGAAAGAAAATCCATTGGATAATTCAAGAGCTGAAAAGTACTTCTTCCACGGAGCTGTAAGAAAATGAAGCTAATTAAATGAAGCCAATTAAAGCTCTATAAACTTTTTCATAATGCTGGCTGAGTTAACTGTCCACTCTGGGCTGGCTATGCCGGGAAAGTAAATAGTGAGTAATGCAGATGGAGATTAAAATACACGAGCTGTCCTCACTGCAATGCTGAACCCTTGCCCTGGTAATAGTAGCTGGAGTGCCAGAGGGCTGCAGAGGAGCTGCTGCTTCCCAGGGCTGGGGTAATCCCTGCTGCTTTCCCCAGGTCCCTCAGACAACAGCTCAGTGCTGTTCTCTCTGCACTGCCATGCTGTGGGAAGTGCTGTGCCCTGGCAGGGGTGGCAGAAGGAGGAAAGGAGGAAAAAGGGAAGGGAAGGAAGTGTGCTGACAGGCCTGGACAGGTTTCCTGTGGGGCTGCCAGCCAGGCTCTGCTCGCTGAGGTATCCATTGCCTTTGAGTGGCAGGAGCAGATCCCAGGCCTGGCCATGGCTTGGATTTCAGGGGGCTCGGGCCAGCAGAGGCTCCTGAGCCACCCAGGGCTGTGCTGGGCACTGTGGCCATCACAGCTCTTCCCTTGCTTGCTTTGTGAACAAACATCCCTGCCAGGGGCCAGGCTGCTCCTTCTGCTACCAACTGGCTCTTTCAAAGCTGAGAGGAATCACAGAATCACAGAATTTCTAGGTTGGAAGAGACCTTTAAGATCATCGAGTCCAACCCATGTTCTAACACCTCAACTAGATCATGGCACCAAGTGCCACATCCAGTCTTTTTTTAAACACATCGAGGGATCGTGACTCCACCACCTCCCTGGGTAGATGATTCCTGTATTTGACCACTCTTTCTGTGAAAAACTTCCTCCTTAATTCCAGCCTGAAAGCCCAGGGTGTCCCTTGGCTGCTGAGAGTGGTGTCTCAGAGCTCAGGAAAGCATTTTGACCAGGTGTGCTTCCAGTCAGATGCACTGAGCATCTTTCCTCATCCTGCCTCAAAACTCGCCTGCTGGGACTTCAGCTGCTCAGTCTAGCTTGAACTTGAGACACCTTCCAAAGTGTAAGAATCCCCTACTGTATCAAAGGAAGTGTCTTCATGAGGATTTTGAAGTCTTGTCAGACTTGCAATATTTCTTTCCTTCACAAAGGAAAAAAAAACTGATTAAAAGAAAATTTTATCTTTAAATACAGTAATATTTTAAAAATGTCTTTTCATAGTATTTGGAATAATTTTTCAATTATAATTATGTGAAAAGAGTAAAAAATCTTAGAAACATGAGTGAGAGAAACCTCAAAGCCTCTGGATTGCTGATTATTGTTCAAGATACAGTCTGTAAGCTGTTTACTGCATGGCCCATTGAAAGGTTTGGGGAGTAATTGTTATCTGTGATTCTTTTCACTGCAGGGTCTATAAATCATACAGAATCAAGGAATGAAAAAATACTTTGTGCTGGAAGGGATTGCCACAAGTGCAGTCACCATCTCAAGGCAGGGTTAATTCCAAAACCAAATCATTCTCATCCACATTTCAGCTGTGAAAATCTGCAAAGATGGAGCTCTCACAACATCTCTGAAATGTCTTTTTACAACATCTCTGTTCTGATGCTGTCGTTGTCATGGTGCATAATTTTTTCTCTATGTTCTGTGAGATTTCCCTTCAGTTTGTGAATGATGCCTGTCTTGATGCTGTGCTGTCAGCTCCTGAGATGAATCTGATTCCCAGAGAAGAGTCTGTGATTCCCCTTCAGGTAGTGAGAGATAATTCCAGACCTGGAGTTAAATTTCACTGTGATACTTGCTTTTCAAATCTAGGAGTGAGCTCCAGCCCAAGAATTAGCATTTCAAGGAAGGATGGAGAGAAAGTTCACTGCTGATACCCAGTACCACTTTTAAATCCCTGTCAGGAAATCTTGGGTCTGAGGAACATTTTGTGGAGGATGCAGAGGTACCACTGTTGGCATTCCATGGGAAGCTTAGCAGATATCTTCAGCTGATAAAGTCTTGATCCAGATGAGTTTTTTTATCATTTTCAGGTGGCAGAGACCTGAAAAACAAAGATTAGGAGCTCAGATTTGTTGAGCTGAAGCTGGGAGAGCCTGTGAGGGGTGGCTTTGGAAGTGTAGCAGCAGTGGTGACAATGCATGGGTGAATGATCCTTGCAGAGACTCTGCATGTAGGTAAGAGTTAGATGAGGGAGGAATTGGCATTCACTTGGGTAAATATGACTTTTAAACTTGAGCTGCTCTGGATTCCCTGAGTGTTTTGTCTCCAGAGCATGATTATGTCACCCTGGAGTCCATGTTTAAAGTGATGGATTGTTCCTTGACAGTGGTTCCTTCTTCCACTGAGCACTGGGGAGCCTGAAGCAAAGGCTGCTGGAATAGGGGGGGTGAGGTGAAGCACATTGGAGCTGCTGAGAGAATTCACAGGAATGGGAATTGGGAAAAAATTACTCACAGACCTAAGGAGAGGGCAGACATGAAGGCAGGAGTGCCCTGAGGGGCGTGCTCCCCTGCCAGGCTCTGAATATGGTACCCACAGGTGTGGGGAATGACCAGCAAAACTCTTGAAGGATGTGAAATTGAAAAGTCTTTCCATTAAACAGTTTTATTTCAGGAGAGCTGCAGGTTGTGATTCAAATCCAGTTATGCTCATTTTTAACATCTCAGGTTGCTTTGGAAGGGCTTGGAGACTTGCTTGGGCAAGTCCAGCCCGTGGGTGGCCTTAACCAGGTTTGGTTTGTATCTCATGATTCAGAAAATGCCTCAGCACTTTCGTGGCTTTCAGAGGATGAAGAACCTCCCCTCTAAAAGCTGCTTCAGCAGAGCATGTGGGCAGTGCTTACTGAAGGCAAATCTCCAAGTTTCAAAGACAACAGTGAAGTTCAGTGGTGGGTTCAGTGTAGCAGGTGCTCGAGGGGTTTTTTTTAATTTATTTTTGTATAAAGACTGATTTCATTTCATGCCTTAAAAGTGAGCATGTGTTTAGTTGCTTTATTAAACTGGGGTCCTAATTCCCATTCCATGCAGACTTTTGGTCTCTTTTTCCAGACTTCCTGGAAGAGCTGCAGAATACATCTGGCCTCTCAGATCATGGAGCAGTGTCTCCTGGAGCATTCAGTGTTCTCTAACAAGTAGCAATGTTTTATGTGGCCACTTGGATTAACTCAGAGGGAGTTTAAAGAGCTGAAGGATGGTTTGAAAAGGAGCCTATTTTTCTTGAACTGTGCCCAGAGTCTTTCCCTTTACTGTAACCTTAGCTGGCTCAGGTTTCAGGTTGCAGGCTCCTGTGAAAACTTGTATTTAGACTTTCTATCCCAAATGGAAATTATTTTTCTGGTGAAGCCAAGCCAAACAATTGTACACTGCCAAGTGCTGCTGCACAAGCGATTTTAAGTCATTGTGTTGAGAAAGGCCAAAAACATCTTCATGCAGAGGGCTGACCTTTGTGGTTCTCCAAAAAACAAAGTATTTCCAACACAATGTTCCCCTGACTGCTGTTCTTTGATAAGCATCTCTTTCAAATGCATCTTGTGGATGAAGTAACCCCATGGCAGTGGATATAAATCCATCCTGGCCACTGTGAAGATGACTTTCCCCTGCTCTCCTGTGCTAATCTCTGGTTTTGTCCTGAAGTAACAGCTTTCACTTTTCTGATTGTGCATATTCCTTCACGTGATTAGTAGTCAGCAAATATTCCAGCTCTCCTCATTCTCTCCCATGTGTTGCCCTCTCTTAGAAGGAAAGAGCTGCTCAGATGGACACTGGCATTTTTAATAAGAACATTCCAAGGAATATCTGGTGTTTTTTTCCCCAAAGCATCTGTTTCCCCACACCAGTGATGTAGAACTTGCCAGATGCCCACCTGCCCTGGAAACCGTTCAAAAAGAGGATGGATTTTGTCAAGGAAGTGTGATTTTGCTGAGTTGAGCTCTTTCACTAATTACATTTTCATTGTGAAATTACATGCCTGTGTTTCCATAAAATGAGCTTCTGTGCACACAAACTAAATTTTTGCTTTTAATTGAGCCGCTGTTCTGAGCATGTCCATCCCAGAAGTTGGGGTGAGAACTCAGTCTCATTGTGGAGTTGGAGTGAACTTATTTGCATTGCCTAATTGAATAACTAAAAATTAAGTGCAGGTTTCCCTTTTCTCTCTCACTTTTTTTTTCCTTTTTTTCCCTGAGTTCTGGGGCAAAGCTGCTAAGCAGCAGCTTTTCTGTGTGCTGAAGAGAGTTTTGCTACAATTTTGATGTTGAAACGAGGTAGTATTTGCAGCCTCAGATATTTCAAAGAAACACATGGGAAAAACTGGAGTCTTGAGAGCAGTGGAGGTTCCCAGAGATGAAGGGCAGGAAGAAGCATCCTCCTGACCTGATCCATGCCACTGCCAGAGGTTGTTTCTCAGGAGTGGAAAATGCTTTGGCTTTATAGAGAGCACAGTGGATAGTGCAGGGTGAGACTTTGTGGGGCAAAGAGGACATGAGATGGACCCTTCTCCTGTCAGCTGTGGGCTGAGCACATTTTGTGTTAATAACTCCACAGGAAGGTCACTTCATCTTGGTCAGTAAAAGAAGGAGCACAGATGATTAAATAAGATGATGATGGGCTTGTGTCTTCTGCAGCCGTCATCTCTAGGAATGTTTTGACCTCTCCTTTTGTTTGCAGTGTCTAAAGAAAATTTAGGAAGGATACATCTAAGTGACTCTGTCCCTATAGTTCAGAAGACCCAGTCAGGGAAGGTCATTCCAATTAAAAGATTTAAGATACTGTAGATGAACTGCATCTGGACAATTCCTGCTTCTCTTCCTGAATTCCAAAGGAATCCCTGTGTGATCAGCTCAGCTGCTGCTGTCTCTGTTTTGAAGTCTAAGCTATTCAATACAAATCCCACTGCTTTTCTGGGAGTGGCTTTCTGCTGAGATGCTGTTGTACTTCCATGGGATGGATTTCTCTGGGACCTCGGGAGTACTAGAAACTACTTTTTTATAAAAAAGAGTTTTTGCTCTGTTGCTTTGAGGCTGTGTCAGATGTCAGCACCTCTCAGCATGTCACCAGCAGATGTTTGACAGGGAGGCCTAAAAACTGGCTTTTATTAGAGCACTGCAGAATGGCATCTGGGAATTCTTGTGTGAGGATGGGAAAAGAAGGGGAGTGTGAGCATCTGTCCATGTGTGGCAGCACCCACTGCTCCAAATTCACCTCCCCCTTGGCAAGGGGTGTTCCACTGTTGTGGGTCATCCTTTTCCCCTTCAGTCCTTCCCTTCAGCTTGCATTCCTGCTGACTTCACCCACTCTGCTGCTCTCTACTGTGAGATACTTGAATTTAGCACATGCTCCATTGTGTCTTGTGGTGTTTGTGAGCGTCCCCAGGACGAGGTGAGAGATGAGAATTTGACTCCATGATCTCAGAAGGCTAATATAATATAATATAATATAATATAATGTAATGTAATGTAATATAATATAATATAACATATATAATATATGTTATATATTATATAAACATATTATATTATATATAAACATATTAATATATAACATTTATATTATATTATATTATAGTATAGTATAGTATAGTATATTATAGTATATTATAGTATATTATAGTATATTATAGTATATTCAAATTATATACTAAAACGATAAAATTATATACTAAACTATAGAGAAAGGATACATCAGAAGGCTTCACAAGAATGAATAATAAAAACCCATGACCTGACTCAGAGAGTCTGACACAGCTGGCTGTGATTGGTCATTAATTAAAAACAATTCACATGGAACCAATCAAACATTCACCTGGAACCAATCAAACATTCACCTGTTGGTAAACAATGTTCAGGCCATATTCCAAAGCAGCAAACACAGAAGCAGCAATCAGATAATTATTGCTTTCATTCCTCTCTGAGGCTTCTCCACTTCCCAGGAGAAAATCCTGGGCAAAGAGGATTTTTCAGAAAATATCATGGTGACAGTGTCTCTGTGGTAGCCCCATGCTTGTGTGGACATTTTTGGATCCTATCCATAGCTTTGGGGCTGGTTTATATTCCAAAGCCATTCCTTTATATTCCTGTAGCCATTTCTTCCATGTGTGAGAGCAGAAAACAACCTCTCCCCTGCAGGTGAATTTTAACAGCACTGGTGTTCATTTGGTTTTACATTTCTATATTGCTCCATAGTGGAACTCAGTATTTCAAACCAGGAGTCTTTGTTAATTCTTCTCAAAATTAAGTTACAGATCCTCTCTAAGCTGGATGAAATAACCACAAATGCTGGGGCAAACTGTGAGTAGGCACCTCTTGTGTCTCATTGTTTATGTCCTCTGACAGAGATAAAGGTCTTTCATGAATTAATGAAGAGCAGTGACCATGTCCAAGGGGAAAGGCCCAATAAAATGCCCATTAGAGAGGCAAACAGTGACACCAGAGCAATTCATCCTTTTCCCAAAGTCCTCTCAGATGTAAATGGGAAGTTGACCAAAGGCTCTGTAATTTTTATTTTTTTTTTTGGAAGACTCAGAGCTGGCCTGCTCTTAGTTGGTGTCCCTGCTTTGGAAAGTAAAAGATTGATTTCTACCTCAATCTTTGGCTCAGCACATTAGTTTCATTTGTTCATAAATGCTCGCAGTGGCTCAGAGGAATTAAGTTGGACATTTCTGTGCATGATTTAGGTAAATTTTCAGGACAAAAAAGAACTGATTTGGCAGGCAGAGGTTATGAAATAGCTGTTTTAAGAGAAATGCAGTTTAAGTAAAGTCGTGCATTAGTGACCCAAAGCCATTATTTCAGTACTTCAAAATATAATTTCTGTGCAGTCATGGGCCCAATTATTTATCTTTAAAATTCTACATTACTGAAATGTTTCTCTTTCTTTGTTTGTTTTGCTGTTTTTTATTATTGTAAGAGGGATTTTTCAACCTAGACCTAGAACAGAGGCTGGGCAGAGCTAAAGAATAAAGCAGGGATTTATTTAAAGGATCTCCTCCGTGGATGCACCTTGGGCAGCACCAGAGCCCAGCCAGGGCTGCACCCAAGATGAACCAAAATGGCCCCAAAATGCACGAGCGCTGCCGGGGTCTCTCCCTGGGATCAGCTCTGCTCCATTTGCACCTTGCAGTTCATTGTCCCATTGCAGCTTTAGCCCAGGCAGTCCCACCCTGCTTGTTTTTCTCTCTCCAGCCCACGGGGTTTGTGCTCTGGGGCTGAGATTTGGGTCATTTGTCCTTGGTGCCCAGCTGGAGCAGGAATTGTTTTGTCTCCCTGCTCTGTGCACAGAGCTCACCATGCCCTGATATGGAGCTCAGAACTACACACTGAAACAGTACAGAGCCTGAAAAACATAAAAACTAAAACCTGAAGCATAATTTGGGTTTGCCTCCTTAAAATACCATTTTTTTAAAGAAAAAGTTTCGCACATAGCAAGTCTGTTGACTGTGGTTAGCAGAGAGAAAATGAAACCAAAAGTAACATAATCTGTGGAAGGCACTTTTCCCTACCCAGCCAAATTAACCTGAGCTGACCCTAAGGCAGATGTGACATTTAACCTTTCCTATTCCTGCCCAAGCTGTGCTCAGTTTGACCTCTGTGTGTTCTTCCCCACCGTCCTGGGGAGGGCACAGCTGAACACGCGGCCTATTTACAGTACACAGGGATGGCTTGAGTTTCTTCTTTGAAGTGAGGCGGTGCTCTTGGCCTGGGAGGTGGCAGAGGGGTGAGGGATGGAGGGGCAGAAATGCCTCTGCTGTGTCAGCTCACGTGCCTGGGTCTGACATGAAATGCAGCCACTGCAGAGTCTGGGTTTTGGGAGCTCTGTGCCTCAGGAGGTGGAAACTATACCTGCCTTTATCTCCCTTGACCTGACCATGCATGGAGGGTTTGCTATGGGAGGCAGGGGTTTAGAGCCTCCCTGGATGTTGGAATTTTAGATGCAGGGAACTCTCAGAACTTTGGGCCTGTAACCCAATGTTTAGAATTAAATCTGTTTTTCCCCACCATCCTGGGGAGGGCACAGCTGAACACGCGGCCTATTTACAGTACACAGGGATGGCTTGAGTTTCTTCTTTGAAGTGAGGCGGTGCTCTTGGCCTGGGAGGTGGCAGAGGGGTGAGGGATGGAGGGGCAGAAATGCCTCTGCTGTGTCAGCTCACGTGCCTGGGTCTGACATGAAATGCAGCCACTGCAGAGTCTGGGTTTTGGGAGCTCTGTGCCTCGGGAGGTGGAAGCTGTACCTGGTTTTATCTCCCTTGACCTGACCATGCATGGAGGGTTTGCTATGGGAGGCAGGGGTTTAGAGCCTCCCTGGATGTTGGAATTTTAGATGCAGGGAACTCTCAGAACTTTGGGCCTGTAACCCAATGTTTAGGATTGAACACAAGGTTTGATCTGAGACTTTAGATAAAGCTTCCAAACTTAGGTGAAAGTGAAAATGTAGATTTGTAGTTTAAAGCAGAGATCTTTTAAGTATGTGAAAAATGCATGTATTTTATGATTGGCTTTTTGCAAATATTAAAGTGGGTATTATATGTGTTATATTAGAAAGTAATGATGTATTAATTCTCTTAAGTAGTGTGCTAAATATAGTTTTAGGTTATAACAAAATGTTAAAATGGAAACTATGCTATGTAAGAGACTTTTTAAATAAAGGACTCGCAGTGAGACAGCAGCCACAGGACACCTGAAGCTTTCAGAGAAAGAGAATTTATTGCTCACTTATCAGGAGAAACGAACTTCTTCCTGCCTCACTCGAGCAGGATGATGCTCTCAGGATTAAGGGGAAGAAGCTGACACTGACCAGACAGAATCCTGTGTTTGAATGGAATTTATGCATCATGTATGAGATGTATGAATAGGCAACAGGTTATTGTTTTTAAAGGTTAATCCTCTGTTAACGTGAGTCCTTTTTTAGGCTTGTGCTGCCCAGAAAAGGTACCCAGACGTCTGTAACTCTTTGTTTCTGTTGTCTCATATTGTCCTAATTCCAATTGTCCAAATTATTATTACTCTAATTGTATTACTATTTTTATAAGCATTTTATTACTATTAAACTTCTAAAATTTTAAAAACAAGTGACCGTAGAAGAAAGTTTAAAGTTTTAGAGTACAGTACTGTAAGTTTGTGTATTATAACGTGATTAATTTAAAAATGCTTACACTGTGGTATCACTCTATAAAACAAAATATTTAAGAATTAGGTCAAAAATACAAATATCCTTTTTAGTAGTGTTTTATTAGTTAATAAATCTTTAAAAGATCTTGTAACTAGAAGTCTTGGGACTTTTTGAGTTATGTGGTGAAGATGTGAGCTGAACTCACCTTTCCTACCTATGTAAAAGATAAGAAAAATAAATCACATTATCTGAAACAACTTAGAAGTCCCTTCTCTAGCTCATTCAAAATTCTTCACACATCCTCACACCTGGAGGAGAAAACATCCCCTTTACGGAGTTTTTTTTGAGAAGAATGAAGTCTGGGAAAGGCTTTCTGTTTGTACTTCAACACTTCCTATTTTATAAAATAACAGCAAAGTGAGAAATCGGTAGAAAAAGGTGCTGTACAAAGAACAGTTGTTCTTTAAACACCAACATTGCTGATGGATTCTATTGTCATGAGCATTTACCCTCCTTTTTATTAAGCTACAGAGAATTCAGTGACATAAAATGGGTTCCTCAATCACTTCACACACCTTAGAGCATTGAAATAAAATATCAACCTTCAAGGAGTATGGTTGTTTCTCTGAGTAAAAGCTGCCTCAGTTGTGTTGGAGACATTCTGTGTAAACAGAAAAGCAAAGGCATTTCATGTGTTACCATGGCTTTATATCCCCCTCAGAAAGATTTTCAGCCAGTTTCATAGATGGAAAATGGAATTTTCTGTCATTGATTTGTCACTCCTGAATTTTCCTGCCACGTTTCGTTCTGCCTTTCTTAGAGGGCTTTCCAAGAGCTTCTCTTGCTCCAAGCAGGATCCCAACTTGGCTCTGTATTTTGGTGTGGGCTTCTCTCCTCTGTCTGCACTGGGAGCTTCATTTTGAGTGTGAAAATTAAGATACCCCCATTCATTTTCAACTCTGTTTCCTAAATTTTACTTGGGATTGTACTGTTACCTTGTACTGAACCTGCAGCTTTCTCAAAGTGCCCATGTTGGCATTACTGCTCTTTCTCACTGTTACTTGCCCTCAGTAGAAGATTCAGCCTTTAATGCTGAGGGTCAGAATCTTGTGTGTCTTCCATTGACTGAAAAGAGCCACAGGATGCCTTACAGTGATGCCCAATTATCCTATATATTCCATGGGAACACCTTCAAGCCCTCTGAGCTGCCCTTTGCCAATTGCTGTATCTCTTGAATGTGCAAGGTATTTTTGGCACCCATATACCAATTAAAAGTTCACTTAAAAAAAATCAACGCACAGATCGTTAATGGGATGTGATTCAGCTCTGCTATTTCAGGTGTCTCCTTTCAGGTGAGACACCGTGGATCCTGAGCTTTGTTAAAGGCATTGAGCAGCTCCCACAAGGAGAGATCCAGATTAGGTGGGTAATTTGCAGTTTCCTGCATTAATCAGCTGAATTCCATGTGATTCCCTGGAGCTGAGGAAGTACAACCACAAACCTTCTATGTCAGGAGGTTTCTGCACCTGAGTAAATCCTGAATGGGAACAGCTCTGAGACTGCTGGGGGTTTGTTGTACACATGAATGAGAAAATCTGTTTGTTCTGGGCTGCTGCTTTACCTGCTTGGTTTCTCTCTGTTTCTCCAGATAGTTCTCCACTGTGAATCCTCTGTGAACCTGCCCTTGTCTGTGCTGCTGGAAAAGTACTGCGAAGCTTTGTCAGCCCGCACCAACGTCACAGGTATTTATTCCTCCATCTCTTGGTGGCTTCTTGTTACTGGAGGATCCATTTTCAAAGTGTCCTTGCTCCAGGGAATATCTTTTCCTGCTGAGATAAACACACTGTGTCCAGCCTTGGTTTTTCCTTGGTGAAATTGTGCAGTGTGGTGTGAGAAGGAAGGAGAACTTGGAATTTTACACACCTGGAGAATTCTACACACCTGGAGTAATTCCCTTCAGGGGAACTATTGACAGCTCTTTCTCATAGTTTAACCTATTGAATTAACTATACTTACTGACTGATGGTATAGTTGAAAATTAGTATATTTGAAGTGTCTACTCCATTTATCCCGACCAGTTTTTAGAAGCAGGGCAAAGCACTTGTCTCTTGGCTAAAATACATGAGCACAGAAATTATGCTGTAAGAGACGTGAAACTGGATCCAGCTTTGTTTCAGAAGTGGGAGAAGCACACTCAGAACCACTCCCCTGCAGCATGACTTGGGGATGTGTGCTGCAAGGATCTGGGGGAAAAACTACATTTGTTCCCTTCCTCTTCACTTTCTTTTTCCCCTTGGTGAATATTTGTGGAGGGAGGAGCTTAAAATATAATGTAGATATTATGATTCAGCCAGTTCTTCATCCCTGGAGAAATGGCAAAGGAAACGAGGCTCAGGGAATTTACAGCCTTTCTGTAAAATATGTTGGATCAGTGGTGTTTTATTCTGACTTAATCTATTCCTTAAGGACAATAGGCTGATCTAGATATCAGACTGAAGTGTGAAAGTTGTGGTGCCTTAACTGCCTCTCAATTTGCATATAAATGGGTGTGTTGACCTGTATTATGAACCTGCCCCAGGCTCTGCCCCTTGCTGCCATTGTGTTCTAGGGAGCAGCTCTGCCTCGTGTTGCAGGTTTGTTTATATCAGTTTAATGACCATCTACTCCATTCCTTACCTGGAAACAAAGGGAAGATAAATGAGGTTCTATATTTGGACCTTTCTTTTAGGTGTTCTTTGCCTTTTGAATGTGTTTGTAAATATTATCGTACAACTTGCCATTTATTCATGAAGTGTTTTTCCTTGTGCAGAGCTTCTATTTTGGAAAAAAAAACCCACAAATTTTCAAGCCAGGCTGTCTTCGAAGTGAGCAAACAATTTATTTTTCAGTTGTTGACAAAATGTAATTTTCTGGGCTGTTTATGTGATGCATGAACACACAGCATATTCTCCAGTGGAGTGTGGCTACTGGAACCGAATTTTAATGGGAAAAGAGAAGGGAGAAGCTGCAGAAGCCTTTCTTCAACTATCTTTGTGAGGTATCACTGATCAGAGGTACAGCAATGGAAGTTGATTTTTATAGTTAGTGCAACCTGTGGCTTTTTTTAGAACAAACTTTCTATGATACTTTAAAATCCTGAGAACCTGTACTGTGCTTTGAGAGTGGGTTTATACACATAATAAACCCCAAATACAGTAAACCCCAAATCTGATCCATGGTCAGCCTCAGGTACAAGCATGAGGCTTTGAGACACCCTAGGGACAAAAAGTCACTCTTTTGCTTAGCATGGACCAATGATCTTGTGGAGGGTCATCAACAAGAACATGGTGGTTGCCATGACCTGTTGGTTTTGTGCTCCCTGAAAACTGGATCTTCCAAACAGTCTGGGCTGTTCAGCTATGAGTATTCTCATTAAAAATGGAGGTCTGCAATAGGATCACCACCTCTTCTTGGTCAGTAGAGCTCTATTGGTACAGTTAAAGACCAAAGCACAATTTAATCCTAAATTAAAACCTAAAATGGAGCAGAAACAAAATGCTTTTTCTTTATTGGGGTCCAAGCACAATGAGCTTCTGGAACTAAGTCTGCTGTAATATTTCAGTGTCCAAAATGAGGTGAGCTGTGTTACAGCCCTCATTTTGAAGTTGATCATGACCAGGATGTGTCACCCAGGAATACTGGTGAGCTCCGTTCAGCAGCGTGGATGGAGAGAACCAGACCACAGAGCTTGCAGTGTCTGAGTCTTTTCTCTGGCTCCTGTTCTTTGACATAGTGCAGATATATTCTAGAAGGGAAAAAAAATCAAGAAAAGAAACCCAGGGAGAGCCATATTGAACAATCTTTATTTAGCTGGGAGAACAGTAAACATTAAGCTTTGTAATTCGTTATCTTCCCTGTTTCTTTTCCAGAAGATGCTGTTAATTAGTCCAATATGTTAATTTCCTCCTCTTATAATTACTAATTTCACCCCCAAATATGTTCACACTAAGTATCCCAAACAGATGGCATAAAATGCTTTTGAGAATGTAATGCATGGGTAATTTCACAGAATGGCTGAGAGAATGACATTGTAAATTCATTCCGAAACAATTTAAACCAAGAAATACTTTTTCAGAGTTGGAAAGCAATATAACTCATTTTCTCTTTTGGGCATTTTTTCCTTGAAAAATCCCTAGATGGCACCTTCAGGATTGCTTGGATTCAGCTCCTGGGCGTGATGGTGTTGTCAATGAGGGGTTTAGGTCATTACAGAATCACCATCAAAGCCATTAGCAGAAGTATGTTTAGCATGAATTTGTGAAAGTGTGAGTTAGCAAAGTTCAGTGTCAAGGTCCACTCTATCACTTTTTACATGGATGAATCACAGGGAGGAAAATCAGGTTAGAATTGATATAGAATGATTTACACAGAGATGAAAAATGCAAAATGGCAAAAGGGACCCTTCTGTTGAGTCATGAGGGTCAGAGTAGACCTCCCTTGATTATTAAACTCATTACAGAGCTTTGGTGAAGCTCAGTCCAATCTTAGTCCCAGATCTGGTCAGTGGTTTATATCTAAAGGATTACACATGCAATTCATTAGCATCACCTAAAGCACCACCTTGAAATGTATCCCAGCAAAAGGTGATCTTAATGGGATGTTGTAAAAACAACAATTCACCACGGACGGAATTTTTACACAGCTTCTGAACCAGCAGCAGTCTGAGTTTTGTTCACAGTTTTTAGGTGGATTGTTGGAACCCTGGCTGCTGAGAATTTCAGACTTTCTGTTGTAACAGGCACTGACCCCCAAGAGAACACTGCATTGACCTGAGGCTGTGGAGAAGGCTTCCAAAATTGAATGATAAAACTAAGATTATGAGTGTGTCATTTGATTGGAAGTGTGTAATATCACATAGTGGAAAACTTAGAGTTTAAAGTTTTAGAATATAGTAATATATGTGAAGCAAGATAGAAGTTTTAAGGCAGTAGCTGGTCCTTTTTCACCTTCTTCTTCATGGATTTGGGTGGTATTTTGTAATTAGACAGAAAAGTTGCATTGCGGGACATGAATAAAAAGTAAAAATAATTTAAGTGTTGTTTCTTAATTGGATAGTTTAGCCTTAAAAGACCTTGTAAGGAAAAATAGTTAGCCATTTTGTAACTTGTTAGTGAAATACTGCAAAATTCATGCCTTGTAGGACTGTAATATAGATAAGAAATAATCAACATCTAAGTCTAAACACGAAGTATCGTCTCGAGAGCTTCAATCCCAACCTTACCAGAGGCAGAAAAAAAGCAAAACCCAACAGTGGATTACAAGATTTTTAGCAGTTCCTAATCACTGACTAATTTAACATTTGCAGAGGCTGTCAGTAGAATTTATTACAACTACAACAGTCAGTCTCAGAGCTAAGGTGGCAACATTCATACTACACTTTCTGCAGGTATCTAAATTTCCATCCTGGCCAAAATCTGGGTAAGTAATGACTGGAATTCTTAAAATTCCAGTGACAGTGGAAGGTCAGGAATGTTCCAAGGCTGTCAGGGAATGACTGAATATTCCCACTGTCACTCCCCACCCAGCATGGTCTGCGCTCCCACCCTGGACACACAAAAGTCCTTGGTATGGGGTCAGGGACACTTCACCAAACTCATTTCACAAAGACCATGGCCTAGCAGGAATTCCTGGGATCACAGAAAAATCCAGAAGAGATCTGAGTAATGGGGGAAATGCACCACACCAGATGGGAAATGGCTCTGTGTTTGTGTATCTGAAGAAAAAAATTGTATTTAATTATTACTTCACTTTCATATATAAGAGGAATTGGTTGAAATAGCAGATTTATTTTTTTTTATAGGACTCAGTTTGGGATGTTTCTAAAGTTGTAATTTCCTGGTCTGGTTTGACTAGAATTACAGTGATATCCAGGATGAGCAGGTGGCTATAATTATTTATTTGTGTGTGATACAGGCACTGAGTTACAGCTTGAATTTTTGTAGGAACTTAGAGAACAGAGGTCCTCAGTTCACACTGATGTTCCATGCCTTGTGGAGTGGTTTTGCATTATTCCCCTCACATCCCTTGCCTTTTCCATCTAACATGTTTCCCACAGGAGACTGCAAGTCTCAGCTTGCATCTGATCCTACTTAATTTTAATCTGCATGGAAATCTTTTGATCCCCCTATTTGTTCCATTGACACATTTGACCTCACAATCTTTAAGACCTTGTCAAAAGATAATTCATCTGAAAACAGAAATCTTTTGAAAAAATAAAAAATCAACCAGCATGTGGATGGCCAATGCTCCTGTGCCTTATCGGTGTACAAATCATATTCTCTGTTTTTCTTCTCTTTCTTCACTTTCAGTCAGTTTGAAGGTTGCAGTTTGCATTTATGGTGTTTAGGTGTGTTCAGACAACTCAGTAAAGGAGAGGCAGAAAATCAGATGTCGTGCACTTCATTTCAAGAAGTCCTGGGATGCACTGAAAGGAAAAATGATTTGTTCCTCCTGGTGACTGGATCCTCTTGACCTGGGGGCTGGTTCCTTGCCCTCACTCTGGTCACTTTGTAGTGAAAGGCTGTTGTCTCCCAGAAATGGTGGAAACACCCTGATTCTGAGTGGTGCAGGATTCCACCTGGACAAATCCAGGCTTACACTGCTCCTGTGTTGTTTCCTGTGTTTTCCAAGTCTCTGGGGAAGCTGTGGTTTAATGAAAGTGTTGGTGGATGTGGGAGGAATGTATCCATGGATGGATCCACAGCTCATCAAAGATGCTCATCAAGTCTCCAGCTAACCTGACATCACTTGGAGTTTGCCATCATTTTCCCAGTTGCTGGGACAGTGTTTTATTCTAGAGGCTCCTCACAGAACTGGGAATGTATGAATAGTGTTGTTCTTGGCTGGCTTGTTGGTTTTAAATAATCAATTTCCATCATTCTTGAATCAATGATCCTTTTAGTAGATGAAAGTTTTATGACACACAAGCATAGTCGATAATTTCCTTTCCATCCCCAACTGCAAAGGTGAGCCCCTCTCTGCTCCAGGGGTTATTTATTTCTGTACATCACACCATTCTGTTTCCTGGAAACAGAAGATTTGCCATCATTACACCCCTAAATATCTCTCCAGAGTAATGGTATGGCAGCAATCCTCTCTGCTTCCCTCCTGATTTTCCCAGCAGGCCACATCAATGAGCAGCCCCATTTGGAACCAGCCTTGGATGGGCGATTTATTTTCACAGATGCTTTCACTCCCTTGGCGTCATCCTGCTGGCTGCAGCTCCCCGCGCTGCTCCTGCAGCTGCCCGGGGGCCAGGTCACATCCACAGCGCCCAGTCACTGCTCCCAGGCAGAAAGATAACCTCAGACATCAGTGTTTGCACCATCACCACTCCAGCTGGGCGCCAGCAGCCTTCCCAGCGCTTCCTATTTTCAGATGTTGCAACAGCACTATTTAAATCGAGGTGATGATGTTGGTTTACTTTCCCACTGCCCCAAATGACATACCAGGCAGTCCAGCTCTGCTTGCTTGTGCTTCCCAAAATAAAGTTGACAATGCTGGGTGTTGTTGAACAATTTGTATTCCTGCCCTTATAATTTAAAAAAGTTTCATTTTTTTTTTAGTCTGGTGCTGTTCCAAACTGAAGGTATGGAAATCCTTTGTGTATTAGGAAACTGTAGACAGTCCAACAAGTTTTGTGGTCCACTAGAGAGAATTATTTAGAGTAATAGAAAAATTTCATAATGCCAAGGTTGTGGGTTTGATCCGTGTATGACCCATTCACTTAAAAGTTGGATTGATAATCCTTGTGAGTCCCTTCCAAATCAAATTATTCTGTGATTTAGGTTGGAAAAGGCCCTTAGGATCATCCAGTCCAACCACTAATACAACACTACCAGGCCCACCACCAAACTATGTCCCTAAGCACCACATTTAATTTGTACATTTGCTGTAGACACAAAATATTTATATGGTGTGACCGTGTTCACAGGGGTTCAAGGATGAGGGAAGAGACGAGGATCTGACTCCCTTTTTCAGAAGGCTGATTTATTATTTTATTATATATATTACATTAAAACGATAATAAAATAATAGAAGAAAGGATTTCATCAGAAGGCTGGCTAAGAATAGAAAAAGGAAGAATGATAACAAAGGCTTGTGTCTCAGACTCTCTGTCCAAGCCAGCTGGGCTGTGATTGGCCATTAATTAGAAACCTCCAAAACAGGCCAATCTCAGATCCACCTGTTGCATTCCACAGCAGCAGATAATCAATGTTTACATTTTGTTTCTGAGGCCTCTCAGCTTTTCAGGAGGAAAAATCCTAAGGAAAGGATTTTTCATAAAAGATGTCTGTGACAATATGGGGTTTGGGGTTTTATTTTTTGGGTAAATGATTTATGGATGAGATAGGTAAACACATCTAAAGGTTCCCACTTTTATCCTAGGTGTCCAGAGGCTCATGAGTTCTTCCAAATCTACAACAACAAATCTCTAAGCTGTGTAAAGGAGGCTGTAAAATCTCAACATGAAACATGTTTCAGTAAAAAGCTGCCCCAGTGTCTTGACCCCATGGAAAATGTTTTTGCAGAACTTCAGTAAAGCATCAAAGGAAGTAATCTGCCCCCTGATTTTACATTACACAGAAATGTAAGGACTCTGGGAAGAGACATTGAGGGTTTTTTTCATATTTCAGAAGTTTTTTTCATATTTCACCTCGGTCCTGGCTCTGTCACCTCACTTTGGTGCATTCCCAGCATCGCCTCAGTAGTGACTGTTACGATGTCCCACTCTATCAAATATATAAAATATTTGAATTTATACAGTTGGTACAGTAAACACCATTTGCTGAAAGTGGTTTCTAAATTAGACAGCGTTTTTTTCACACCTGATAGATAATAATACACACTGTAGCAATTCTCATTTTGTCGAGTTCCACAGAACAGATCGAGTGCCTTTTCTATTCACACAGAATCATCTCAGTGTGTCTCCTCCTAAATGAAAACACCCCCAGTCCTTTAAATCAGCATTTCTCTCTGGGTTTGGGGGATGATGAGCCCTTCAAGGGTTAAAATAACACTGTGGCAAATCTAAGAGTGAACCCACCAGAGCGGTACTAGAGGGAACTGTTCTGAAGGATGGGTGGTTCAGAGAGTGTCCAACATCTGCAGAGCTGCAGGATCACTATTAATAGGAAATGGGAGAGATTCGGTGGAATAGGCAATTTTTTTGTTGTTTCTGATTTCAGTTTAGTGCCCAAATGTAGGAAATGGATTTATAGAAAATTCTCCAAGCCTGACAGAATGCTTACACAGCGTGTGCATCTGTATGCAAACCTTGAGATAAGAAATGCTGACTTGGAAATGCCATGGAATAGGACAGATATTGTTAAGAGAGAAATGGAACCAGAAATAAATTTCAAAGGGTGGCCTTGCAAATAAGACTGGATACCTTGGAGAAATAGAACTAGGAAAGATGCATTGTAATAGGATCCATGAGGGGTAATTTTAGATGATTTGCTTTAAAGCATTTACAGCATGATGGGCAAAAGTTGGTAGCAGATAGAAACACTTATAGTGTACTGTAATTAGGAAATAGTTGGCTTCTGATGTGATTGTGATGTTCTGGGTCAGAAAAGAGCTTAGTCCAACACCCATGGACCCCTGACTGAGTTAACTCTCCAGGTTAGCAGTGAGCCTCTAGATGTGCTCTTGTTGACACACAGTTGTGGCCTCACCTTTGTCTCCCTGCTTTGGACAAAGCCAGTATTTCCATGCTTCTTTTTGAGGGGTGTCCTGACCACACTCAGAGCCAGATTCAGCACAAAGCCAGACCAAGGTGAAGCTGAGCTCCATCCATTTCCCTGTGAGGGTAAACTCTGTGTGTACAAAACCATGCCTGCTGGTGCTGCCTTCCTTCACCCTCCGTTCTTGGTGTGTTCAAGACGTGCCCAAAGCTGTTTGAGGATCCAGTGGCTGCTGTGAGGAAGAGGAAAGGAAAGGATACTTCATACTTGCACGTGCTGTTCTGGCTTACCCTGGACTAGCATTTGAACACAGAAAATGCATCAGAGATTCAGTTCGAAGAAATCACTTGCTGTAAAGTTGTAGCTGTTGTTTAACTCTTGAGTTGTATTACTTGGTTGAACTTTGATGAATAAACTCTCTTATGCAGGGAATTGGCAGCCTTGGCCAGCCTTGAGATAAGAACATTTTATTGTATAGTCATAGAACTACAGAACAACAGAATTGTCCGAGACCTTTAAAATCACTGACTCCAGCCCTCAACCCAGCAGTGCCCAGTCCACCATTAAACCCTGTCCCCAAGTGCCACATCTGCACCTTTTAAATACCTCCAGGCTGGTGACTCAGCCACGTCCCTGGGCAGCCCACTGTCCCATGTACATGGAAATAATAGTAAGCACTAAACCTTGTCAAAGTGCAAAGAAACCTGTAAAGCTCCAGCTCTACATTGCCCAGCTTTCTTATTCCATTACCAAATAAGAACTAGAAGGGTTTTTTTTTTTTCCCCTCCAGGCATTCATCTTACTTGTTAAACTGTCAGAGGGTGGACATTGGCTGTATAAGAAAGAGATAATGGAAAATGTTAACATGGTTTATGTAAGCCACTTGGACTTGAACTGTTCAACACTTCATGCCCTGTGCATCTTTTTTTGTAGCAGATTCATTCTCTTTGTCGTGCTACTGCTGTGCATAAATGGTCAGATAAAAAGGTTGTTTATGGATGCAGATATTTCAAGTTGCACATACCAGTAGCTAAGAGGTGACACAAATGAGAAACAGATTGCTAAGGGTGTAAAATGCTGGGTGGTCTCAGCTGCACTGATGTAGAACAGGAGCCTGATTTCAAGGCTCCCTGCTCACCCTCTGGACTCTCCACCTTTTGCAGATATCCCCAAGCATTTAGAAGCTGATCTCTTGCCTGCTGTCACTGTGAAATACACAGGGAGTTATTACCATGCCAGAGAAACCTGGTCCTGTATCAGGAAATCCTCTGGGATGAACATGGGAGCTGGGAGAGTGTTCATTTATCTCCTTTCTCTGTGTTGTTCCCTAAATATCCACTGCTGGAGACTGGAAGATGTAGTAGGCAGACCCTCAGGCAGAACCAAAAGGGCTGCCCTGGTATTTTTGAACAAACCTGGGGGGTTTTTTATTTATTGAGTTTAAAGGCAGCCTGAGGCCTGCTCAGCTGCAGATGCCTACTTTGCAATATCCAGAGTTACAGGAAATTAATCATTCCCCTAAGAACCTGCTCTTTCTTTGAAAGTATCCCTGAGGTAATTCCACAGCAGGTGGGAGACTATTACTCACGGCCTCCTGTGTAAATAAAGGGGAAAGAGTTGATATCAGAAGTGAGATGTATTTGCAATTTTGCTGTTAATCTGTTCAAGGAGAGTGCTGCTAAGTTCATCCCTGTGGACGTGGGTGTGAAATCTTTAAATGAATCCTCAGTGTGGAGCCATACCTCAGTGGGCATCAGCTCTTTGAAATCTGTATCAGCTAAAGACAAGATTTCTGACTAAGATGGGGAACTTCTTATCTGAGAAATTCATTGAGAGTTATTAAATATACCTATACCTATAAATGTATAAAAATGTACACATACAAGTATGTATCAGTATCTGATTATTTTAGAAAACAAAACTCTCATTATGCTGAAACTGTCCTTCCAGTAACCACTGGGTAAACTGAGTGCTAGGATTTAGGAGTGTGATCAGTATTTTTTGCTGTCTTCTCTCCAGAAAAACGTATCTATTCTCTTGCTTGAGTTAATTTAAAACTTTGCACAGATCTCCATTTTCTTCATGGATAAATAAACTCAATTTACACATTTATTTATGCAGGATGCTCACCAATTTTTTTTTCCCTTGTTACGCCTAGAGGTTTTAAAAGTCTTTATTTTCAGAGGAGGGAAATGCTATTTCAGTGCCACTGTTGCCACCTAAAATGCTTGTCACTTCTGCTTGGGTGAGTGCCCAGTTCACTCAGATGTGGCTGCTGCTCTCTCACATTGTTTTGATGGATTACTGGTCTTCTTTTATTTAATTTCTTATGAAACCTTCTCAGATCCAAATGTAAAAAGCAGAAAAAATACAGGTTTTTTAGGTTGCTGTAAAATAGCTTGTTGTGCTACAAATCTCTGATGTAAATAATACAGAAATTCACCCACTAGATCTACTTTTTAAAAAAGGAATTATTTTTTACATGATGACAGTGAAAATTAATGTAGCCATCCATAATATTAAATTCTGGGCTGTTATTTCCCCTACCTGAAGGATAAAATTTTATGACCATTTTCAACAGGGAGACAGAGAGCTCAGGGGCAGCAGTTGAAACTTGTATAGTAAAAATTATTATGTCTTCTATTTTTCTGTTAAAATCATCAGAATTTTATCAACATCCATAAGACAATGAAATAAACATGTCTGTTTGATTGGGGAAAGCACACAGTAAAGGAAAAAATCTATGCAGCATTATGTGGTAACCTTGTTTTTCTGCAGTCCCATAGTCCACAGATGGAACAAGCAAAGAATACTTGATTTTTGATCTGCATTGCAGATTTCAGAGCACTTTGTCACTTTTTATCTCATTCCAGGAGGCCTGTGGTGTATTATGTGAAGTCCACAATTCTGCAGTTACTTCTTCCTTCCAGTGTTACAATAAACAGAAATACTTTGTTCTGGTTAACTTTGTATAGATTAAAACTTGAAAAACTCATCAAAAGCAGAATCTGTGGAAGATGAGGGGTGGATATTTTTACCTCTGTTCTATGTATGGTGAAAGATGAAATGTAATTATTTGCCAAGAATTCAAAGGAATATCAGAACTTGAGGCATTCTCACTCTGCTGGCTGCCTGCAGTACTTGGTTGGGCCTGAACCCAGAGCAATTAAAAGCAAGCAGCTGACATTTTTGCATTGCAAAAGTTTTAAATATTCTGTGGTAGCCTGGCAAGCCCACACACAACCTGAGAGCTTTCTAATTGATTGGTGCAACTGCTCTTGCTTTTAGCTGAGTCTCTCAAGTGTTGATATCTTCATTTGATCTTCCTCAGAGGTGAAGCTCATCGTTACAGTCCATGCTGAGAGAATGGATTCCATTTGAATTTTTGTGGCTGTTGGGAAGTTCCAGGGAACAGAGGTAATTACTCTGGAGAAGGGAGTGAGGTGTTCACAATGAATAATGCAGTGACTGCTAAAAGCTCAAGGAAGGACAGTGGAGCTAACTTGTCCAGAATTAGCTGGACCTGGGTTTGAAATTCCTCTCCCTGCACCACTCTCTTCCTGTATGAAATATCCCACTTAACATATTTTGATGTGGAGAAAATAGGATATAAATGTTAAGACACTGACAGTGGTGTGTTTTGTGCTGCAGAAACACCTTTATGCCCTAGAAAAGATGGTATTTAAAAGGTTTTATAGAAGGTGATCAGCGTTATAAAAACATTTGTCCTCTTCATCTGTGCCACGGATACAGCTGGTTATTGATAGGGAAATGTTAATGGGGGATGCTGTGGGTGTGTTTATAGGGTCAATATATTTGCTTAATTAATTAATAGGCAAAGTGGGCAAGGCTGTCATGGGAGAGGATGAGGATGTGGGCAAGGCAAAATCCTTACCTGATCATGTCCAGCCTTTGTGTGATTTGAGCAGTAGCTAGAAAGTCTCAAACATGGGATCAAACCTGACAAGGAAATTGAAACACAGTCCAAGTGAGTTAAAGCAAGCTCTTGAGTCACTTTGGTCCTGGCAGACCTCACTGAATATTGCAGAATATTCTGGCACAACACCTAGGAGGGATCAACTGTGGGATTTACCTCAAAGAGAATTTGCCCAAACACCTCAGCACATGCAGTTACAGGGTTTAAGGTGTGACAGAAGTGCTGCTAACCTTGTTACCATGACAGCCTTTGGTCTATCCAGCGCTTCTCTTCCTGGAATCTCTCAGGCTGTCCATGAATAAGCAGCAGAAGTGCTGCATTCCAAAACTCTTTTTTAATTTCTCTTCATGTCGGTGCTGTCTGAGTCAGTGTTTTCCTTCACCTTCTATACTCTGTTCCTGAGACAGTAAAGATTCAGTGCTCGTTTGGGAATTTCACTGGCCGAGGACGGGCTGAGCAGCTGGGGCACAGATGAGGCCTCTCCCCTCCTCTCCAGACTTTTCCTGTACTCTCTTCCCTCTTCCTTCCTGCTCCTTCCCAAATTCCTGAGATGTAAGACATCCATCTCTCATTCCAGCTTCCTCTCTGGACCATCAGGTCCTCCTCTACATCTTGCTGCAGATTTCTAGGTGTCCCCACCAATCCTTATTCATCTTAGAGCTTGATGGGCTGTTGGGAAGATGGAGGTGGTGGAGATGAGGTGGAGCAGGATCTAGAGCTAGACTTTGCTCTGAAAATCAGGGTATCTGGGACTTTGCAGGGTTTTCTTCTCCTGCTGCCATTTCTGCACAAGCTCAGTGTTCAAAGACTTATTGGAGAAGCAGCTGCCACAGGATATTCCAAGAAAAATTTTCTTTCAGTTCCCCTGATGTACTGAGGGATTCCCAAGGAGAAAATACAATTACAGCCAGAGTGTTTGCTGTTCCTTTCTGGTTAGGAATTTCCAACACGATGGCAATGATAGTATAAAATTTCCCATAGGTAAAAGCAAACTTTAAAATGTCTGCTTAAAAGCTTAATACTTCTGCTTGCTAGTCATTGCCTAAGTGAGAGTAAACTGAATTTTACCTTTAGGAAACTCCAAATCATGCAGATTTAGGAATGTGTTTCATTTTCAACAATTACTGCTGGAGATTAAAAAAAAAAAAATCTTGATTTCCATAACTGTAAATATTTTCCTTTAACAGGGGAAAAAATTTTACAAGCTTGGAAAATCCATTTATTTAAAAAAATCATATTAAATCCATAAATGAAAAAAATGTCCTTAAAATAAATTTATTTCCATTATGTCTAATCAGAAAATTATTAGAAAGTTAGAGGCTTGTCTGAGTAAATGCAGAGATTGCCACACTTTAAAATAATGAAGATAAAACTCACTCTCCACTGTGGATGCCTAAAATTAGGAGAGAATAATTTCACCCCTCATTTTTATCCTCCTATTCTCTGCTTACATTCATTTTAGTGCAATTAAGGTATCATCAACATTTTGCAGCCTTGGGCATGCATTTTTGTCTGTTTCTCCAATAAACTGAATAGTAAATATCCAAGGAAATTGCTGTTCTGAACAACAGGGGTTCAATTAGGAAAAGCAGTAAGTTCATTTTGAAGAATGATCCTAGAATTACTGGAATCATTTGTGTGGAAAAGACCTTTAAAATCATCAAGTCTGGCTATACATCCAGCACTGTCAAGCCCAGCACCCAACAATGTCCCCAAGTGCCACATCTACAGAGTGACTCCACCCTTCCCTGAGCCTGGCTCAATGCTTCCAGCCCTTTTAATGAGGAATTTTTTCCCTAATATCCAATTTAAACCTCCCCTGGTGCAGCTGGAGGCCATTTCCTCTTGTCCTATCACTTGCTGTTAGCCATATCACATTTGTTTTCCATTGCTGTGGGCTTCTGCTTCCACAATTTGTGTGCCACTGAAGACCAGTTTTGGTGATTCATAATGAAGGAATCTACTTTAATGCTGAAATAACAGCATTTTTTGTGTCATCAGCACACTTTGGTGTAGATAATGTAGTTCAGAAACATAAAAGAAGAGGTTGTTCAGACTTTTGGCTCCTTAGAACTGGAGTGGTTGTTAAAGTGTGTTGTCTTTATAGTGCAAGAGTTCTATTGTCATTACACTGCAAGGGTTCCATATTGCCAGAGTTTTGCACCTCCTTGATGTTTCTTGTAGGCAGCTCCTCTAGCACTGACTCTTCCTTGTCCTCACAGCAGCGGACTCCAGTTCCACCAATCCACTCTTTTATAACACTCTAACTGGCTACAGGTGTGGCCTGTTAACATCAGGCCTGCTCCTAATCCTTAATAATTGGCTCAGCTGAAACTCCTTAGGGGATAAGATTACTTTCTATACTACCTTTATTTACTTATGTTCTATCCCCCTACAACTCCCCCTTTTTCTTTTGATTACAAAGTTGCAGCATTTCTAGAAGCACATGTTCAAATAAATTAACATTATGACACATTCATATATTTCATTCAGAACCAAGAGATATTAAAATGTTCAAACAACATATTATAGTACAAACATATATATTTCTAAATGTTCGGTTTTATAGCTTTTCTCAGTTTACAAAGTACTTGTCTTCCAAATCTTTTATACTCACATTTAACAAACATTAACAGCTGCAATTGCTATATTTTACCGATAGTTTAGTATTCAAGTCCTTTTTCCCGAATCCACAGGGTGATATAGTTTAGTATTTGAGTCCATTTTCTCCCGAATCACGTCGGATCCTTTAACCCAGATCGCATCGGGGTCACCATTTGTTCTCATTATATTGCAAGAGCTCTATTGTCAATACATTGCAGGGGTTCCATACTGCCAGAGTTTCATAACTCCCTGATGTTTCTTGTACACAGCTCCTCTTGGCACAAACTTCTCTTTGTCCTCACAGCACCCAACTGACTCCAGTTCTTCTTAGCCAACCAATCCATTCTTTTATAACACACTTCTTTATTCGCTACAGCTGTGGCCTGTTAAAATCAGGCCTGCTCCTCATCCTTAATAATTGGCTCAGCTTCAACTCTATAGGGGTGTGATTACTTTTTATACTACCTTTATGTACTTATGTTCTATTCCCCTACATTAGTGCAGGCAGAATGATTTGAAAACTTTTCAAGAAACATTTTGTCAGTAGCAAGAGGGACAATTGGAGTCCGGTGATAAAGGCAAGGCAGGCTGGTTGTGTTGCTGCAGCTGGGAGAGGAGGACATATCATGTCCAAAGGTAAAGGAACAAGGATAAAAAGATGCAGAGTCTATTTTTGGCCTGTTCATGCTTCAACCTCAATATTTTGTCCTCCTGGAGGGGACCAGGTCACCCAAGTGTCTGCCTGTCTCTGAACCAGCCATTGGTCTTTGCTGATTTACAGTCAGTGAGCAGAAAGAGGCATTTCCAGAGGGATGGCTCCTGCTAGGAGCAAATCACAGGATAAAACAAATTGATTCATGAAGGCATTTGTATTCCTTGCTGGAAAGTTACCAGCTCTTCTTGTAAAACTTCATTTTCTATACCTGGTTCTTTGCAAATCCATGTAAACTCTGCATTCATAGATTCCCAGCTGCTTTCTATTTTAATAGTTTTTCCTTTGTTTTTACTGTTTCAGCCCATTAATGAAAGCTTTTAGGAGACCAATGAGTTCTCATTATCTGGTGCACTTCTAATCTCAGAGATGGAAACTCCAAATCTGTCTCATGGTTATAAATCATACTTTTATTGTTAGGATTCATTTTCTCATTAGGATAGGATCTAGAGGCTAAACCAGATCAGCATGTCTCTTGGGATAAACACTGCAGATCTCAACATAATCAGAATGGAGGAGAATTTTATTCTTTAAACAGTAAGAGTTTATAGTTGCTTGTTTGCCTCTGTCCTTCCCTCTTTATTTATTCTGGAAAGGATGTGCTTCAATGAAATTTTTCTTCTCTTAACTGCTGCTCTTAAAATTACATCAGTCCCAAACTGATGGGCTGTATCAAAAGTACAAGTGTAAATGCTGAAAAATTAAAATCTCTTTGTTATGCAAATGGAAGACACTCAGCAGAAAATCCCCCAAATCAGCACTTTGCAGTAGCTGGGTATTTTTTGAGTGCTTTGCAGGAATGTGGCAATGTTGAGTTCTTGGTCCTGAGCAGTTCAACTCCTACTGGGTCCAGAAAATGGGGCAAAATGGGTTGGTTTAGTGCTGTAGCTTAGCTGGTGGTTTGTTACATCCTCCCCCATGCTTCAACACACACCATGGATTTGTGAAGTCAGCAGATGCAGTTACAGGATACAGCTCATTATTTCTAATTATTTCTTCACTTTCCTCTTAGTTGGTGCTATTGGTTGGTAAAAACAAATTGTAGAGTCATAGAATGGTTTGAGTTGGAAGGGATCTTAAAAACAATTTAGTTCTGGGCAGGGGCACCTTCCACTATCCCAGGCTGCTCCAAGTCCTGTCCAACCTGGCTTTGGACACTTCCAGGGATCCAGGGGCAGCCACAGCTTCTCTGGGCACCTGTGCCAGGTTCCCACCCTCACAGGGGACAATTTTTTTCCAAATATCCAATCTAAAGCTCCTCTCTGGCAGTGGGAAGCCATTCCCCCTTGTCCTGCCACTCCAGGCCCTTGTAGAGATTCTCTCTCCATCTTTTTTGTTGGCTCTTTCAGGCATTTGAAGGCCACAACTAGGTCACCCCAAAGCTTCTCCTCTCCAGGCTGAACAAACACAATTCTCCCAGCAGAGCTGCTCCATCCCTCTGATCACCCTGGTGCCTCCTCTGCTCTCACTCCAGCAGCTCCTTCTCCTTCCTGTGCTGGGGACACCAAGCTGGACACAGGACATCCAGGTTAGGAACAGGATTCCTGCATAGCCAAAATAAAATCATCGCAGGAAATTGTACAAAAGCAAAAGCCAAAGCAAAGCCTCAGTGGAAGTGTTCGGCTCTGCACAAAGTGAGGCTGTTTTTACAGGAAAGTTCTTCCAGGCCTGATTTCAGATGGAATTCCGGTCCCTCAGTCTGGACATTTATAGCACAGACATGTCCCAGGGAGCAGGTCAGCCCAGGTTGTTTTGTTTTTATTGCTAATTGAGAAAGGGACACTTTTAGAGGACAATTTATCTCCTCACTTAAATTTATCCAATTTAAGTGTCTCCTTTATGGTGACAGAAATCATCCCAGAGAATCCACCACTGACTTCACAGAGTGGATCCCTCTTGACTTTTAAGGGAACCTGGAAACTTCTCTGCCCTGACAGCTCCTCTGCAGACCATAAACTGAGACAAATGATCCCAGCCACATCAGCTGCAGCTCACAGGAGGGCTGCCACGAGCAGTGCCCATCCATCAATTTTTTATGGATGGCTTAGTTTATATTTTCTGCAGGTTTTGCCTCCAGCAAAGACTTTTAGGGAACATAACCCATAAAAACCAGTATAGTTCTGCTGAAGAGGGGTGGTGTTTTCTTCTAAAAAACATAAATTCCTTATTCTTATATAAGAACTTTCTTATAAGGAGGTGATGCTGTTTGGTTTTTTTCAATTTGAAGAAGGTAAATTGGGCTGTTCTTTTTTCTCCATAAAGCAATTTTAAATCCATGGCTTTCTTAGTGTGGGGAAACATTCAGCTATTGATTTCTGTGGAGAGTGGAATTTTAATGTTAAACTCACAGGACTGTGTTGGACAAATAACTTTTGCTCATAATCATAGGATGGGTTGCAAGGGACTTTAAAGTTCATTTTGTTCCAATGCCATAATAATCACAATAGTAATAATAACAATAGTAATAGTAGTAATAATAATAATAATGTATATAAATAAATCAAAATATCTAAAAAAATAGAGGTGGAGAAAGATTTAAAAAGTTTAATATACATAATGTAGAAAAAGTTTAATATACATAATGTAGACAACCACAGTTAAGTCAGACACCTCAGACTCCACTTCTAGGAAATTGCAAGTGTTGGAACAGGTCTCCAACAGGTCCAACCTGGCCTTGAACACTTACCAACATCTAAAATTTAAGGATCCAACCCATTTATTTCATTTGGGAAGCTGCAGATTACAAAAAAAAAATCTAGGAAACTGATGTAAATTCCTGCTCAAAATCTTACACCTTTGTTCTTCTGTCTACATTTTCTGTCACCTGGCAAGCTAAAAATTCAGTACAATTCAGACTAAATAATTAAGGTGTAATTTAAATGACCCCTAGGATGTTTCAGCCCAACTCCAGCTAATTTTATATTCAAAGACAGAAGCAAAGGCCAAGAAAATCCATTTGTCCATTATCACTGGCATTTTTTTCTATCTGTGTTAGACTGTCTCAAAGGATTTGGGATAAAATGACCACAGCCAAGGCTCTTTATGCAAAGCTACTTCTAATTCATGGAAAATAAAGTATTTTCTGCCATGCCTGATGGGCTGGCTGGCTTGTGTCTCAGTTAGAATTAAAAATATTCAAGCTAACTGGGAGAAGTCATACCAGGACAATGTTAAAATCCCATCCCTCCCTGGCTGGTGGGGAAAAAATTCATTTTGATTCAGGATATACCCAAGAGTTTGGGTGAGTAATGAGTGACAGAGGTGTAGGGCAAAGTTCATCCCAAATTATTATTCTGGGGTGATCAAAGCTACCTATCTTTTATTCTGGTACTCAATATGGCTTTTAAAAAAGATAGAAAAGATTGTTCTGTTTCCACAGAACAATTTAGGTTTGACTAACTCAGCCCTTCTGATCCAAAAGAAGCAGGGGAAAAGAAACAATCAGAAATTTTCACTTGGCAGTGGTCTGATGTTTGATGATTGATCCATCAAGAGCAAAATGAACCAGCCTGGGAAATTGGTATTGGGGTGGGAAATAAGTTGGAAATGAGCAGGCAGAAGGCTGAAATCACACTTAGCTGGAAAAGGAATTGAGTTGTGATTTCAGAGTGTAGCGATGCAGCGTGGGGAGGAATGGGTGATGAAGGCAAGCACTGCTGGCCACCTCAAACCCATCATCTCTGTGCAGCTCATAAACCTGGGTGGAAAAGGAAGTTTTCAGGGAATTTCATCTCTTACTGTAACAACACTTTTTGCTGCCAAAGGCAGGACAGTAAAATGCGTCTTCTTCCACATGTGGGTCTCTGGATGAAGCAGTAAACTCTTCCTGTTTTGACAGCTTTTTGATAGATTTTGATTTTGCGCTCAGGTAACTCCAAGCAGGATTTTTTTGCAGTGTTTCTGTCCTTCAATCAGACTTTTCCTTTGCAGTAATGAAGAATTAGGAGAGCCCTCCAGTGGACAAGGGAAAAGGATGAGCTCTGGCAGAGAGCCAGACCAGCCTGGAAACCAGGGGCAGAAATATCTGCAGCATATTTCAGAGCTAGGAACTTCTGTCAGGGATGGCTTATACCCCACTTACATTAGTCCTTTGATCCAGAGGAATCCCACAGCACCTGAAAAACTCTGTAAGTGAAATAATATGTGGGCATTCCTTCATTATTTCTTTCTAAAAAAGGACTATTTGCGTGAAGGGGATAAACTTTAAGGATAAACTGATAGCTTTTATACTTAATAACTTTACAGGGATTGAAAATGAAAAGAAATTGGTGCTCACAAAGGTAATTCTTAGTATCCAGAATGCAATAACTGCCAAAAAAAATCTATTCAAAAGAAAATTAATAATTATTATTCCTTCATTTTGTAGCCCCCAAAGGTAAAGCTGTGATGAGCAGGTCCTTGTTGCCTGAAACATCGCTGTAAGTGATGATTCTGATGATCTTATTAACTGGGAAAGGGAAGAAATGCTGGAAAATATTTTTTTTCCAGTCATCAATCACAGATTTTGACATCTGCTTATGATAACTGGCAGTTAGCAACATCATGGATGGGCACTCTGGGGGGTGGTGGGACACTTGGAAGGTTAACAAGGAGATTTGATGAGTTCAGAAGAGGAGCATCCCTTGCTTAGCAATGAGATGTTGTTATCTTGCCTTTGCAATTGAGTGTGAGAGCATGTGAGTGACAAAATGTTTAATCAGAATGTTCCATGTTTTCCCCAAACTCATTCTTTAATATTCATTGGGGTGAGACGTGCAGTTTTCCAAATAAAAACCACATTAACACATCCTGGGGAAAGAAACCCAGCTGTGCTGTCAAGCAGATTGGGAGTGCCACACTTCCCAGGATTAATTTGTTGCTGCACCTGTTATTAAAATCTCTATCCCACTATCAGCTAGTTGATGACATTTACCCATGTTTTACATCTATGCTGAAATAAATCTGTTTCAATGTTGATGCTTATTTCAGTTTTCAGGTTTTTTTTAATTTCAGTTTTGCTTTGAATTCTTGTGGATTGATCCATGGCTTTTGTAAAAATCCACTATAACTAATGCTGATGGAAACAGTTACAGATTGAGAGCTGCATATCCAATGCCTTGATACGAACAGAAAAAACTTGGATTTTGAGGTTTTAATCTGTTTTTCAAGGTTTGTACTTATTGTGGAAGTTCTTAACCATAAAATGGGCACAGACAATTTACAGGTGGCTCAAATTGTATGATTTAAAATAACAGGATTCTATAAGTTTTATACAAGATCATTAAAATTCAAATAAAAACATAGCATTTTAACAAATATGTGTGCATTTCAAAGCAGCAAGAAGTCCTAGCTTTCAATTTCTGTCAGACATGTAAGTAAAACTCCAAAACCCATCTCAGATATGTGATGTGTTAGCAGTTGACAGCTCTTTCCAAAGTACAAACATATCTTGGGGTGAGTAACATCCTTCTAAGCAAAATATCTGAGAGTTGTAAATTTGAAGATATTTGTCTCCAAATTAAATGAATCATCATTCTCTGAAAGTGTCCATTTCCCTGGAGACTGTCAGAGAACCTGATTTAGTCTAGACACCCAAATTTTAGGTGGAATTAGGTGAGATGAATCCTTCTGCCTCTATGAACCTCTCAAATACCCTAAACCATGCAAGCCCTGAAGTTCCCTGAGCTGCAGAATCAGAAATACTGGCCCTGGTGGTGAAAACATCAAGGGGTAGTGAGCCAAGCTAGGGAGGAGATCTGCAGAGGGATTTTTTATCCCAGGAGGTATCCAAAATTATGTGAGGTCACTGATTCCAGACACAGGCACAAGCTATTGCAGCGGAATTAATGTTCTGACATCCTCCCTGTTCTTCTGGGGCTGCAAACGTGTGCAGCAGCAGTTTAAAAATCACAGATCAGGCAATTATTACATTTTTCTTTCTCAGTTATCATGGCCATAATAATATTATGATAATCCATTTTCATGCCTAATCATTCCAGCTGGGATCTGGTGTGACTGGATCCTCCTCACTGTCTGGTGAAAATTATGTGTTTGAGAACCTGTCTGAATTCTCAGAACACTGAAAGTCAGTGTTCTGCTCATGATTCCTGCCACTTCATTTCCAGGCTTTTTCTCTGGTGTTTGCTGAGTGGTGGCTGGCAGAGAGATGCAAATCTATTACACAGTGTTTGTGTTGTATTGATTTCCTCTGGTAAATAATTCCATTAAATCTAAGACATGGAATGTCTGAATGTAATGCATTGTGATAGTCCTGTCCTAACAGGACATTTTTCTTCTCATATTTATTCCTGATGTGTTTAATTTCAAATAGTTTTGCTTGCTCTCCTATGAAATGATATGCCCGAAGTTACGGGATTACAGCTGCCAAACCCTCCAGGAGATGAGGTGGGCCAGTGGGGAAAAGCTCAGCAAACAATTTGATCTTTGTTCAGGGCATCTGGAATGGGATTAATCTGATTAATACAGACATTTACATCAATCCAAGCTGGTTCCTCTTATAGACAGCAAAGATCTACTCAGGATAATGGTTAGAGCTGAGGACAAAATCAATCTCATCAGGTGAATCTCACTGCAAAAGTTCTTATTTTTTTCTGTTGGTTGCACACCTCAGTTAACTGGAATCTCTGGAAACATTTGCACTGGGGACACCATAAAGGAAGTGTCCAAAATTTGTTTCCTCTCTGGGATGTGTTGTAAACATAACAGTTCAACCAAAGGGAGAAAACTGTCAGGAAAACTTCAGTTGCTCTACAAGGCTTGTGCTACTGTTTGTGTTTTAGGAGGTTTGCCACATTTATGAATGATTTAAATTAACTCAATTAATAAAAATCTACTACATAGAGTAAAGCCTATGTAAAAACAGAGAAAGCCTCCCTGTGCCATGCTGCTGATGGGATTCTTCCCTTTTATGACAGGCCCAGGTTTTGCCCACTCTATCTCCAGGTGTCCCAGAACACTTGAGATGCCTGAGGACAAAATGTTTGCCCTGTGGCTGCTGCTTCAGAAGGGATGCATCTTCCCAAGGCCCCGAGTTTCTCTGCCAGCCTCATGTGGCCGTTCCACACATGCTGGATACCTCAGATCTTGCAGGGCACACACTTCTGGGCAGTGGAATCAGAGTCTAGATCCTTCTTGCCTATAAATGGCAGCTTTGCTAACTCATGGAAAGCAGAGGGTCAGAGCAATCTTGAGAGCTGGCAACTCTACAGTGATTCAGTCTGTTACAAGTCCTTGATTTTCCACCTAGTTTGGGCCCAAAGGAGTACAGAAGCCACTGGCCCAGGGTCCCAAAGCCATAATGGTGGTCATCAAAGAAAACCCAAACAAATATGAATTCGATGGTTTAAAACTGGGAGTCATGACATTGTAGCTACCATGTGTGCTGGGCCATGAAGGCAGGGCCCAGACCCCAAAGGGTTAATTCTCTTACTTCTTCTGTTGAAGCTGTTTAGGAAGCCCTGCTGATTGGATCATGGCAATTTGGAGCAGGCTGGTTTTGTTGGTTTGTCTTGGTTTGAAAAGACAGGTGTCTGCTAAGGAAGGCAGGAGCTTCTCTTGAAATGGAAAATGTAAACCCCCTCCTTCCGAATTATTATAATTTGAAATTAAGGGACTCTCAGGTAAAGATATGGGAATAGGAATAACAGTTTTTTAAATAGGAAAATTAAAAATACAAATGCAATAGTACAAAAAAACGTAAAACCATTACCAGAGTCAGAGCAGTCCCTGCCCCCTGTGTGTCAGGGGGTGTCCCAGCCCCATCCCAGGGGGGCTCAGCCCTCCTGCAGTGCCAGCTGTGGCTCTGCTGCAGCAGGGATCCTGCACAAGGGGGGAGTTTTCCTCTGCAGCTCCAGGGCTGCTGCAGATGGGCCTGGGCTCCCTCTGGCCATGCAGGGCAGCAGAAAGCTGCTCCTCTGGCAGTGCAGGGGGCAAAGGCTGCTGTGCTGTGCCAGGCTCAGATTGGATCCAGGTAGGAATGCTTGGCTCCTCCCCTGGGCGGAGCATCTCCCCATGGGATGCTGGGATTGGATCAGCCCTGCAGGGACACTCAGTGGCCATGGACAGCAGAGATCTCCTGCAGGGAGGGTTGGCTGTGGGAGAGAGAAAGGAAAAACTGCCCCATGGACAGACATAACTGCCCCAGCTCTGACAGATGGAAATAGAATGCACACCCCCTGCCACATCTTGCATTTCCAGCCTAAGACATGGTAGCATCTGATTTGGGTCATTTTTAGAGCTGGGATACTGAGCAGCATTACCATGTGTTATTTGTCTCTCTTTGTGCTTTCTGAGCTACCTGCTGTTTCAAAATCAGGCACTGTGCAGTGCCTGTGAGTTTCCAGAGGAAATGAGGGATTGACTTCTGGACATTTTGATGTCTTCTCTTTCTGTACATACTCTCAGTTTATGCTACATGGGAAGACTACTCAGATCTTCCCAGCATGCACTGAAAGGCAGCACAAAGCAGAGTGGGAGGCAGGGAGAGCAAAAGTTTGGCATATCCTGAATTAAGCCCCGAGGAATTTTGTGGCTGATGTGTTCTGAGGAGGAGAACAGGACAAGACCCCTGAATCTTTACATCCTTTCTGGCTGTGCTCCCATTGTATATGACAGAAAGAGTGGGACTAATGGCACACATCTTCATGGTCATAATTCGTTCAAATGGGACTTAACCTTCTTTATTTTTGCTATCTTTTGTGCTTATGCTGTAAACAGAGCACCAGGCCATTGCCAGGCATAGATAAATATATCAGATGGGTTCCTTTGTGTTTTTGTGTGTCTGTGAAGCGCTGACTCTGAATTTGACCCTGTGTAAATTCAGAGTTATTCTGGAATGCTGCTGTGCTCTTATGCAGTGGTTGATGTTCTGTACATTCATCTAAAGCAGCTCACTTCAAGAAAAATAGCTCTGGCAGTTCATTAGTGTGTCAAGGTTGGTTCTTTTGTGTGTTTTGTGTTCTTGTAATCTCCCTGCAGTGTCTCATCGTTTCTCTCATGTAACATGATTCACTCACACAGGTTTTATAGCTATAGAGAATGACAAGTGTATTAATGTGCCAAAAGAAATATATTGATATTGTATTGAAATGGCTACAAGCCATTTATTATTTACACTGTTGGATCTTTTTATACCCCCAGTAAATATTTTCTAGCATCAATGGAGCTGCAAAGATTCATCACCACAGACCTGCATTTATTAATTTTATCTTTGCTCAGTGGAGTCATACTTCATTTCTAGCAATAAAGAATGTCTCCTGTTTCTAACAAATGAGTCTATCAGCTGAAACAAAGATCTCTATGTATCTATGTCTAATCTTCCTCTCCACATACAACAATTTTGACTCTGAACTTTCAGTGCAGGTCTCAAGTAGATGCAGAAAGGACCAGATTTTGATTAAAAGTGTAGTCTTCAGTTTGAGAAGGGGTTTTCTTGAGCAGTCTACTCCTGCAGCAGAGTGGAATTCATTGTGAGGAGCGAGGGTGTGGTGTGGCAGAGAAGTCAGCCATATGTGACATATCCATGGCAGTTCTGAAGCTGTCTGTGGAAATCCTTAAGCTGTCCTCAATCTCTTGCTGTTTAAATTACCTTGCTCCCTATGGTCTAAATGTGCTCCCACTCTTAAAATTTCATTTACACACCTGGAATGGGAAGATAAATATTCTACCAGCTCATGGCCATGTTGTCACTGCGTTTGAGGTGTGCAGTGAGAGCAGTTTTACAGTGCAGCTTGAGAAGGAGGGCCTTGAGTTTTGTGGCCCAGAAGCCACTTGGGTAAATTTATACCTTCCTCAAAGTTCTGCATTCCTTACCAAGCTGAAAAGTCCCAGTAACTTGAAAGGTTGATGCTGGAATGTCATTGCAACAACACAGGATTACTGGGGGACACTTTTCAGAGAGGAAAAGGAGATGAGAAGAAAAATTATTGTGCCAGTTGAAACTCTCCAGCCTCATATTTAGAAGTGACAGCTCCATGAGTGAGTTAACAGAGCAGTTTATACATGAGATGGAGAGTCTGGATGTGGACATACAGACCTAGGTTAGGGGAAGAGAGCTGAAGAACCAGCACTGGGACTGTAACTCAGTGTGATACCTCCACACTGGTGAGGTGAAATTCCTGAAAGCCAAATGGCACTGAGGTACAAGGACATTGGTGTCACCAGATGGACAGATGATGTGCATTTCCTGCCATGAGCCTTGCTACAAAGCAGAGCACAGGGTGACTGCTGTGCCTGGAGAGCAGGAGCTCTTCACATTGACAGACAGAGAACAAGAGTGATGAAACTGTCACTGTGGTGGGAGGCTGAAAACAGAGGCTTTTCTTTCTCTGAAGAGGGGAAATGAGGAGAGAACTTGTGTTCTGTTTTTTTTTTTTTTTTTTTCTATTTGTTTTTTTTTTTTTTGGCTTTTTTTTCCCTTCCTCTCAGTTATCATCCTGATTCTTGAAATACACCAAGGAATTTCTTGGTTTTGTGTAGGTTGAGGAGAACTCAGGTGGTTCTGGAGCTCCTTCCACCCTCTCCAAACACTTCCAGTGACTGCCTGAGTCTGCACAGAGCTGAGTTTGGATGTTTTTGGGTAATCACATCTCATCCTTGCTCCTCACTGTTAGTGGGGCGAAGGAAAAGCTGTGCTCTGGCTAATTCCATCAGCTGTGGCTTGGAGTGGGTTGGAGATGAAGAAAGCAGCTGTGTAGCAGTGGTGGGAGGGCTGACATACAGAGGTTTCCATTGCCATTTATGAGCAGAAGAACTGCTTTCCTTTCCCAGAAGAACTGCAGGTGAACTTTTAACAAGTCCTCTTTAAAGGGTCTTGCTGAGCTCAGTAAGACCCTTTGTCTGTCTGTCTGTCTCTTCCAGAGCCTTGCACATGCACCCAAACCAACCAGTGAATAACAGCATTTTGGAATGAGCCCACTTGGAAGCTGGCAAAGTTTTCCTGGCTGCCAAGAACCAAATCCCAGCTTTCTTGGGATGCTGAGGAATTTCTAAGGCAGATCTCTGCTGCCTGGCAAGGTTTGATTTTTCTCATGTGCACCGTGGCATCGGCAGGGAAGCAGAAGTGTCAGCAGCTGCAGGATTTCTGTCAGTCTTTCATATCATTGAATTTGCTTCTTGCATAAAGAACAAGATTTTCACATCAAATGAGTCCAACTGACAGAGTCAGGATGTCACGAGATCCACTCAGAGGGAAACTTTGGTGAAGTGGTTAATTGTACCCAGGGATAGCTGCAAAAGCAGTTTTTTCATCAAGAGGTTACAGTAGAACTGGGATTATTAAAGAATGGTGCTGATTTGTGGACTGAGAAACAATAAATTATTTTCTTCATTCAGACTTAATCCTCAACATTCATCCCCTCTATATTTATTTTTGCAGTGGGTTTTTTTTATTATTATTAAATATATGGAACACAACAGGATTGTACAATACATAATGCTTCTAAGATTTTCTAAAATTTGAACTGAAAAGATGAAAATCAGTTTAGATTGAAGATTTTCTAGCTCTTGTCACTTAAATGAAGAAATCATTCTCCTGATCCTGGAAAAATATTTAGTTTAATTCAGGGCTATTGTTTCAGGTGCTAACCACTATAAACAACAGAATTGAAATAAAATCCAGCTTATTGTTTGACTTTGTAATATTTGAACCATTTGAAAAATCTTCAAGAGTTTATTCTGGAAAACACAGGGCAGAAATAGGAACATAAAACATTTACCAAATTTAAAAGTAGTTACTTTTTTTGAAACTGTCATTCTTTTTTTGTAATTTATTGAGTGATGCATTCCTCAAAAAATTCAGGAAACTCCAGTGCCCAAAGCCTCTTAGCAGGATTTTGATTCCAGTGTGCTGAACAAACAGCATGAAAAAATAGAAAGGGCAGACAGTAGGTGAGAAATGAAGACTTTTGGCCAGGCTGTGTGATTTTTCTCCTGCAGAGAGGCAGCAGAAGCAGGAAAAAAAATAAACTTAGAACATCCTGGACCAGTGTCCTGCTGACTGCTCATTCCTGCCTGTGTGGGAGCAGCCACAGGTACATTCAGGTGCTGCCCTGTGAGAAGGTCCCAAAGCCACCCCTGAGGACAAAAAGGAATTTTATGAGCTCAAATGAACTGTCAGGAAAGAGAAAATGAGGGTTTAGAGCACCCTTTGTCCCTCACTCTTGGAAGCTGAAGAAAAAGGTTTTTCTCCTCAAAGCACTGTTCAAAGCCAGCCAGTAGGTTGGTCGTGGTCATGTTAGACTGATGCTAAAAAAAATTTCTCACCTGCTTTTTGGGGTTAGAGGTGCATGGGACAAAGAGATCTGTTGGTGTTGAGAAGGGTTGATTTGTTGCAATTGAGATTTCTCCAGAGGGGCTGCAGTTTTGGGAACATTCACTTGGGAGGGAGATCAAGGCTCCAGAGAGGGAAGCAGAGAGATGCATTCACTTCCTCGGGATATCCCAGTGCCTAGAGAGTTTGTACACTTGTTATTCTCATGGGGTTTTACATATTTCAAATAAAAATACTTATCCCAAAACCACAGTGGCACTCCTCCCCTCCCTGCCATTGCAGTCTGAAAATGTTAAAAAATCTCCAGATTCCCAGATGGCAAAATAACATCCTGGCTGGTTCTCTCCTCAGTGCATGTTGTTAATTTATTTGTTGTTCTAACCCAGTTATTTTTTCTTTTGTCTCTCTCTGGATGCCACAATTCTTTTAGTCCTTCAAAAGTGAAGAATAAAGCCCTTCAGTCTTAAATATGAAAAAAAGGAAGGTCCAGGCCTTTGCAGGGTGGGGGATAAATGTTATAGGAAGTGCTGTACTACTGCTTTGAGCTCAGTGTAAGCACCTTGTCCTATCTAAAACTGTGAACAGACTGGAAATGTTTCATTTTGCTGTCTTTGCCTTCTTTTTCTGTGTTCCTCTCTGCCACTTCCATATCTACTGATCTTGGTCTACTCCCTTACAAGGCCAGTTTTTTGTTTGCTTCCCAAAATCCTTCTGAATCTGTAATCATAAACTGTCCTCAGCAACACTTTTTTTTTTTTTAAGAATTTCCTCATAGCTTGGTATAGCAAGTCAGAAAGGCTGGTCAGGTCTGAGCAGCATGGCCCAGAGTGCAGCCCTTCACCCAGTTCCCACTCTGCTGAGTTTTGATTTCCCAAATACTGCCAGCCTTCTGGGCAGCTCCTTCCCAACTTCTCCTCCTTCCCTTATCCTCCTGTCCCACACTGACCTCAGTTTGTCAAGCCCTTTGCTCTTCCCTCTCTCCCCACACCAGGATTTTCTGGTTTAAAGGTTCTTCCTCTTGCTCCTGGTCAGTGTGGGTGCTCATCCTTTCTGAAAACCTTGCCCTCTCCTACCACTGGAAAGTCAGAGGGGCATTTATTTTCTTCCTGTTCCCCTGAATGATCCATCCTTTGATTCAGAGCTCTCTTTGCCTTGCCCTACTCTACTGTCCACCCCATCCCATCCATGTGAGGGGCTAAAAGATGTGTTCCCTTGGTGCTTACAGCCTACTGTGCCTCTTCTGAGGCTCATTATTCCAGATTTCTTTACTCCAGACCAGGCTGGATGGGGCTTGAAGCAACCTGGTCTATTGAAAGGTGTTGGAATGAGATGATCTTTAATCTTCCAACCCCAGCCTTCTGTGATTCTATGATTACTCCAGATACCTTTATCCCAATACCTCTCTTCTGTCAGATCATCTCCTTTATTATTTCTTTTCTTTCTCAAGGCCTGCACAGCAGCTCCTGGGCCAGGTCACTCATTCCCCCCCTGCCCCAGCATCCCTGCTCATCCTCAGTTCCACACAGCAAAGGCAGGAATTGCTTCACTCCACACAAAACCCGAGGAGTTCTCCTGCTCTGATAGCTTTTCCTGTTCTCCCTGGCTTTAATTTGCAGCGAGTATTTTTTTTTTTTTTTTTTCCTTTGCCACAGCTCTCATCCCCGGAGCTAACAATAAGACTGTGCCTGAGCGTGTCAGAGGGAGGGAGGGAGAGGCAAGGAGGGAGGGGATGCAGCAGCACAGCGCTGCTCTGGCACGGTGAGGCGGCATCTGCGAGCCCGGGGACACCGAGCAGGGAGAGCAGAGCCCCTCTCTCCGGGCTCAGCCCGATGCCATTGGCTCCCGAGCCGCTGGATTTAAAGGCAGGAGCAGCTCGGAGGGCTGAGCCGCACAGGCAGCCGCAGCCCCAGCCAAGTTGTGCGAGCAGCCGAGGCTCGAACGCACCAGACTGCGGGGTGCCCGCGCCTTGATGCTCCTCTTGCTCCAGAAAGGGGAAAAAAAAAACTAAAGAAGACCAAAAAACAGCAGCCAGAAAGGGGCGAAGGAGCCTGATCCAGTCCAGCAGTCCCAGAGGGAATAATGGATGTGACCATCTCTCAGTTCATCCTGGAAGAATTTGATGTGAACTGCAGCCTCCTGGATCGTTTGCACGAGACTTTTTTAGAGAGTTCCTCTCTGCCTTTCCTGGGCTTTGATGGTAGGGATTGTTACCTGGTGCGGAGCTCGGGAAAAGCTTTAGAAGTGCTGAGATTGGGTTTGTTTTGTGATGCAGAGTGCGTGGCTTTTGTGCTTTCTGAACCGCTTCTTTTTTGCTTTTCTGTCCCGTTTTTTCCTAACCCCAGGTCCGTACTGCAATGCCACCACGGACCAGATCGGGACCTGCTGGCCCAGAACATCTGCGGGGGAACTCGTGGAGAGACCCTGCCCCGAGTTCTTCAATGGGATCAAGTACAACACCACCAGTAAGTACAAACTCCTTTCTTCTCCCTCCCGCAGATCTCGTGTTCAGAAGGCGCCTGGGGACGCCCAAAATCCATTTCCATTAAAGAAAAAAAAAAAAAAAAATTAGCAATAAAAGAAAAAAAAAAAAGTTTGTTTGGGAATCAACATTTCCTCCACATTCCAGCCTGTATATTCAAAATTTTTGCCTGGAATGATGCAGATTTCTCAAAAGCGCAGACTTGTGGACGCTGTTTCCTCTTTGCTGGAGTACATTTAGGGAGATCCAGGCAGAAAATATCCTCTGCAGTCTGGGGAGGGTTTGTTGTGCTTTGTGTGTTTGTGCATGTGTAGCTGCCTACAGCTCAGAGTGTTCGTACCACTGCTTCACCCACCTGGATAATTAGACAACCTTTGGCTCATGGAATACTTAATCCCACCACCTAAACTGCGTTTTCAAAGGACAGTCAGTGCCTTTTCCAGGCTGTGTGAGCAGGAGTTCAGACCCTGCTGGGAGTTGGATGTCTCAGACAGAAAGAAGGCTGAGGGCTGCAATCTGTTTTAGCAACTTCATCAGGGACTGGCTGCTGAGGCTGGAGCTGCATCAGCTCTGCACGGGAGACAGGAGAGGAAATCAGGAGGCAGATGATATTCAAAGCAAGGGAGCATGGGGGCTCCTTAGAAATCTCCTGGATGCTTTATTCTTCGAGGTAAACAATCATGATGACTCACTACAAATTTATTATTCAGGCTGTGGGACCCAGGCACTCATTTCCTTTTGCTTATCTGTCAATACCCTTTGGACCTTTCATTAAGAGTTTTTAAACATATTAATTCCAAATACGTGCACTCACTTGTTTGTCACTCACTTTTTCAGTGTGGTTTTGAATAATTTCATTCCATGTAGGGATCATTTCATTCCATGTTTCACTCTAAACTTTTGCTTGGGTGTTGGTGATTTCACTTGCAGGTAGTGTTAATTTTGTGGGGCCAGCATCCTGTAAAAGAGTGACCCTGACATTTTAGATCTTATTTTTAAACTTGTAGAAAGTGAATTTATTCCTTCCCCAGCTCTAGGTATCATGGTCAGGTAACTGGCCAGAAGTTTGGTGCGTTGGCTCTGTGAAACAAAGTCCCCTGCCAGGTTTGTTGTCAGGGACAGGCTTTGAGCAGAGTAAAAGTTGCCTCATAGAACTGCAAAATCATCCTAAAGCCCTCTAATCTCAGACCTGGGTCTTTGCAATAGAACAGGAGGGAGCCTGGAATGGGCTGGGTGATGCTGGCTTTGGTTACAGCAGGTACTTCACTGCTTGGACAAGACTCAGCTGAGACCAGAAGAAAATTTCTGAGAATTAAGGGCAGTGCAGAACACAGTGGAAAGAATTTAAATGTTTTTCTTGTATATGAAAGAAAAAAAAATTGAATACTCCAGTTTAGTTTTTATAAACTCTGTTTTATAAATTCTGCTTGCACTAGTTCATCAATGACCTGATTTAAAGTTCTTCACTGCTCTTCTCCTTCTCAGTGGTGGCTGATGCTTGTATTGCACTGCTAATAAGTTTTCTTAAATTTTTTGCTCTTAAAACAATGGCATGTTAATTGAATTGAAGACTAATAGAAATATGTTATTGAAATGCTGAAGCATTGTTATTTGAGGAAATGGATATTTTTCTCCTTTCAACTTAAAATGTGAGCAGCTGCCTCCTGTTGATCTTATACACTTCCATGTATGTCGTCCCTCCAAGATGTAGTGCAGAAAACAGAGGGAAGGACTATATCAAAATTTGGTCAAATTTTGGAATCAGTAGCTCCTTGGGAAATAGCAGTTAAGGGATTAAAGCTTGGAAAGCACTAGGAGAGCAGGTTGAGGTGTCAATACACAGGTGCAATCTCTTTTGGCATTTGAAAAATAAAATTTCTGCATGCAGAACATGTCCAGAATTTGGGAAAACCAAATACTAACACAGTCTGACCACTTGCATGATTTCCCCAAGTTGGTTTGTGGGCTGCCTCATTTGTGATGAGGCTGATTGTGCTGAAAACCTCAGCTGTGTTCCCCGTGCAGATGATAAAATGAGCACAGACAACTGATTAAAGAATGGGAAATGGATCTTGAAAATCTCAGAGGTGAACAATACAGCTCAAAATGAGGGTCTGATAGGAGATGGCTTGAATCAACATAAGATTTCTGCCTAGGATGTGTAGTTTTGTTCTATTTTTTGTTCTATTTTGTTTTGCATTTTGATGAGGCAGAGGAAGAAATGATGGTTTGTTATATTATACTGATTTTTTTTTTTTTTGAGAGCAAAATCAGACCAATTTAGAAAAACCACCTTGCCTTGCCTTTCTTCTACTGAGAGCTTATCCAGCTCCAGGTTGTAACTCAGCATTTATTATACTGTCAGGTATCCCATGTTCATGAGCTGCCACTTTTTAGGAACTACTACTTTTTTTTGGCATTGATTTTGTACATCTGTGAGCATATTTTAGATATCTGTGAGTAAATTTTATATATCTGTCAGCATATTTCTCATTTGAAAGCCTGTAAAAATTTTGGATCATTTTCCAGTGATTTCTTTTTCAGTTTTAGAAATCAGGCTCTCAAAGATTCCAATTTCCCACCAATTTCCTGAAAGCAGCTCATCAGCTGCAGGGAATGAGCCCAGCAGCATTCCCTGTCAAGGAAAGCTTTTGAATTGTAGACACTGGGCAAATGCAGGCTGGGAAGTGCCCAAACTGTGTGAAAAGCTTTTGGAAAACTCAGAGAAGCACAAGACACTGATCCATGGCCAGGTTTGGGTACTCATGGGGCTGTTTCTGCACCTCAGTGTAGTGTCTGTGCAGGCAGGGGATGGAATTCAAGATAAAAAGTGACAGGTCCTGAATTCAAGACAAAAACTGACAGGTAGGTTCCTGCACAGATCAGCTCATCGGAGGCTTTGGCTGCACCTCCCCTGCGTTGTGTCCATCCTGTCACCTCTAACTTGGATGGGGAATGCTATCAAACCCTGCCAGTGCCAGCAAATTCAATTTTAAAAACTCCTTAAGAAAAAGAACTTCTGCTTCAAAAACTCCCCTCCTGTTTGCCACACCAGAATAAACTGTTTGTGTAAAATATTTCCATCCTAACTGCAAGAAATTCCCGTGGTGATTTCTGTGCCTGGGTCTATGTTTCTCTGTGTCTCCTGGGAGCTGCTGAGTGACTCAGATAAGTTTCAGCTGCATTCATAAAACAAAGTCTGTCAGTCTGTGAGGATTTTTTATCCCTGACATTTTGTTATTTTGGTGATGTGTTGGGGGTTTTTCCTCCCTCTTTAAAGTCATGTTGACAGATCACACTCTGATTTACCCTGCAGGGTGAATATGGGCAAGATGCTCTTTGACCAAGGATCTGAAAATTATGCCATCCACTTACAACTTTGCAATTTTTATGTATTATTCTCAAAGAGGGAAAAATTAAAAGAAAGAGGGAAAAAAAAAGTCTGTGTTGGTGCCGTGTGTGACTGTGCACTTGTCTCTGCTCAGGTTCTATATTTAGTGGGAAATGACAATATCATTGCTGCCCTCTAGATGTGTTTATGCTTTGACAGTGTGAAGCTTTTAGTCTTGTTTTAGGAAACAGATTAATTCACTTATTAGGATATCCTGAAGCTTGATTAATTCAGCAAATGGCCCATAATGAGCCTGGTTTTGCTGCTTGCTAAGAAGCAGCTGTTCAAGCACATACTTAGAGTGTGTTACAGGCTAAAGTATGTCTCCATTAACAGTTCCCCTACAGATTTCCCTGTGCAAAGGGAAAACAAACCAGGGTTAAATGTTCATCTGATGGACAAAAAGTGTTGACTTTTGTGGCCTCAACTGAACTGAGTTTGTCTCAATCACCTGATATGGCAGGGGGTGTTCTGTGGTGACATCCATCCATCGTGGGTGCTCACTTTGCTCTGGGCTGCAGGTAGGAGCTGCAGGCATTCAGAAGATATTTCAGATTAAAACCCACAAAGCCAGGTATTTCCAAGTAGTATCAACAGCTAATTTAAGTATTGAAGCTCTAAAACAAGTCAGAGCTCTAATTGACAGAAGGAGTGAAGCCTGGGGAGTTACTGAGCTCAGCCCAAATGAGCAGCTCAGCTCAGCTCAGCAGCCCCTGCAGGAGTGACAGTGCTGTTAGATAATGCTGTGGGGTATTTTGGTGCTGTTTCAGCCTTGTTGCAGGTTTGTATTTCATCTCCCAGGCCACACAGGTGTTGCAGATGCTCAGTGACAAACGATCCAATGCATTTGTTCAGGCAGCTGAATTCATCCCTGGGCGTGTGTTGTGCTGAAGCGACCCCACACCGGGGGATTGAGATCAAACTGCTTTTGTGATCCACAGCAACACAAGGTCTCTGTAGCTCCAGCTCCCTGCCTGCAAATCCACCTCTCTCTCTCTCAGTGTAGGAAAGCTCTTTGACTGAAACAGCCACTTCTCAGGAGTGTTTTGGGTATCACACAAAGCATCCTCCTCACCTTCTCCAGGGACTGTGCAGCTGAGAACAGGCACACAACCACTGCTAACCTTGCCCTGATGGGGACTTGGTTCCTCCTTGTTCTGAGGGGTGTGCACCACCTTTTCCTTGGCCCTACAACCAGCTGCCTGCTGAGACAGCTTTGGAGAGGGTTGGCTCCTTCCCCCATATTCCTGTGTATGGGCATGGGGGAAAGAGCCCCTGGCACAGGGATCACACCTGTACCTGTTTGCTGGGCTTGCTCCACACTCAGAGAATTCCTGCAGTTCATGGCTGTCTCATCTTGAGCACAGAGAAATAATCTTTTGTGTGCTGAGAGAAGGGTGAAGAAGTGAATTAATAGCTCTTCTGTTATGCATTTCCCCTCTTTGGAAAGGGTTTAAAGGGATGAGTCAATTTTTTAAAGAGCTAATTTTTGTCGGTTAAAATCCTGTTTTTTTATGGAGATCTAACCTTTGCTGCTTTTCCTTCTGATTAATTATTGCTCAGAGTTCTGGAGATGTGGCTCCAGCCTGCATATAGAACATGAGCCTTGCTAGGAAATCAAGTCTCAGGGTCTTGTTCATGTTTTGTGGGCAAGCCCTGTCCTGATAATTACAGAAATGTGCACTTTTAGACGTGGCTGGCCCAGAGGCTCAATTAACATTTTCATTTATGTTTTATCTCATGTATTTTAGTGTCTTGACCACTTCTGTTGATCACATTCACATGACTTACTTGTTCCCCAGAGGTTTTTTCTGGCTTGGTCTCTAAAGGCTTTGTTTTTGAGAGCAAAGTCCTGCTGTAAATGACAGAGCCCTGAAGTTCTGATGGCTTTTCATCATTATTGGAGAGAAATAAAATGTCCATCATGGGCATGCATGTGTGTTTCCACATTCAAAAAAATTACTGTGAATCCCCAAAACTACTCTCACCTCATCTGTCTTCTGTAACCTTGTTAGATGTCCAGAAGGCTTTTATCCCACTGTTTAATGACAGGGGATTTGGGATAAAAATAAATGTTTTGTAGCCAATTTTAGTTTTAGAGTCACTAGAAAAAGACTCTTTTTTTGTTAAAAAAGTCTGCAGCCTTGCAGTAGCCTTGTATCAGCCGTCCTGGGGCGTAAAACACAGTATTTTCTGCTAGGAAGTCAAGACTACATGAAAGTTAAAAGAAGGAGACTGATGAGAAATGCAACAAACTCGACAGTGGAAAAAAAAGAAGTCCGGAATTGGAATTCTGGGGGAGGAAATAAAACATCATTTTTAAGCTCGTAAAGGTTCTCTCTGAGGAGATCAGATCTGCAGCTGATTAGGTCAGCTTGTCTCCAATAGCTCTGTGTCCAGATTAAGATTTCAACCATTTTTGTTCATTTTCTCTTGCTGCTTTTGCACAGAAACACAAATACACACATCTTCCACAAATACAGTGGGAGGCTCTGGATTTCAGTCATGCACAGATGGGAGAGGCTTCACTTGCTCCCCCCCAAATTTTTCTTCTTTTTTTTTTTTTTTCTTTCCTTTGTGAAGCATAATTTGTGGTATGAGATGGGTCTGATTTTGCAGTCTGGAAGAAAAGTGATGGAAAAAATATTTGCGAGGAGGAATGAAAAGAATCCATTTTTCTTGCTCCCACTACTATCATCATATAAAACATGTGATTTCTTCATTGAGCCCAGGACACAAGTTAATTGCTGTAGTAAAATAAGGAGATTGTTAATGTTCCTTCAGTCAACATTCAAGGACCTTTTCTCCAGCCAATTAAACATGGATTTGTACTTTTGTTCTTTGCTAATAACTTGAGATGGCTTTGCTGTGGTCCTGTTGCACCTGATTTGGGTTCTCTGGTTTAGGCTGTGCTTTGGGGCAAAATTCACACAGAATTCACCAAAACTGGAACTGTAGCTGCCATAAATCACCAAAGTCAGTCAGACCTGAGCAGTGGCACGTCTTGGAGAGGGCTTTAAACCCTGGGCCAATGGGAGGATCAGCAAACAAAGTTGCCCTCATTATTTTGGAGGTTTCTTCATGATTCTTTCTTTCCCTAAGGCAGCTGCCCCATTCATCTCTCTGGAACTTGCTGCTGTCTAAGCTGGCAGTGACTTCCAGCTGGCAAACAGATGGACTGAAGCCCATTTCTTTCCACAAGTTTGGGATTAGATGACACTTGCAAAAACGTGTGCTTCTGGAGCATGAGGAGGAATAGGGAATGGCTCAGGAACAGATGGGGAAGGGAAAGAATTAAATATATCACAAATCCTCACCACAGCATAACAAAATGAAAGGAAAAATCCCACCCAGCTGCATGCAGTGTGGACGTGGGATTTCTTTGTTCCTTGTGGATTTTGTGGTGCTTTATGACCCATTTTCCACCCAGACAAGCTGTGGGAGGCTGAGGTGGAACCGTGGAGTGGGGCTGTGTGTCCCCTCTTCTGTGGGGTGTTGCCTCTTTCAGCTAGGTGCTGAACACCTGAGACTCTCTAGGGCTCACCTGAGACTTTCTGTGACTCACTTGAGACACTCTGGGACTCTCCAAGGCTCTCTGGGGCTCACCTGAGACTTTCTGGGACTCCCTGAGACTCTCTGTGACTCACCTGAGATTTCCTGTGAGTCACCTGAGACACTCTAGGGCTCACCTGAGACTTTCTGGGACTTCCTGAGACTCTCTGGGACTTCCTGAGACTCTCTGGGACACACTTGAGACTCTGTGGGACTCACCTGAGACCCTCTGGGGCTCACCTGAGACTCTCAGTGATTCACCTGAGACACTCTGGGACTCACCTGAGACTTTCTTTGACTCACCTGAGGCTCTAGGGCTCACCTGAGACACTCTGGGACTCACCTGAGACTCTCAGTGACTCACTTGGGACTCTCTGGGACTCCCTGAGACACTCTGGGACTCACCTGAGACTCTCTGTGAGTCACCTGAGACACTCTGGGCTCACCTGAGACTCTCTGAGATTCACCTGAGACTGTCTGAGATTCACCTGAGACTCTCAGTCATTCGCCTGAGACACTCTAGGGCTCACCTGAGACACTCTGGGACTCACCTGAGACTCTCAGTGACTCACTTGGGACTCTGGGGCTCACCTGAGACACTCTGGGGCTCACGTGAGACCCTGGGACTCACCTGAGGCTCTCAGTGACTCGGGGGGGGGGGGGGGTTCAGCCTGTGTTTGCTGTCACCAAAGCTGTGGGACAGTGCCCCTGGGCCATGGTCACCCGCCATTCCGCCCGCCAGCCACAGGGTGTCACTTAGAGTGCAGGTAAAGCCAGTGTCCCCTGCAGGGTGACCCTGCGCTGGGACAGAGCTGCTGCCATCGTGCTGCACGGCTGAAGAGCCTCGCTGAGGTGGGCAGGGACAAGGACACCGTGGGAGGGACACTCTGGGAGGGATCCTGTGTCCCCTCTCCTGTGGGGTGCTGCCTGTTCCAGCAGGGCTGCTCTGGAAAGCTGCAGGAGGGGCAGTGCTGAGCTTTGTTCCCAGGTGGGTGTTGGGACAGAGGATGGGGAGCTGTACAAAGCCCAGTGTAGCCGTTCAGGGGTGAAACGAAGCTCTCAGAGGAGCCTGAGCAGGTAACAAAAACCTGCCCTTGGATGATGCAGGGATTGCTCATGGCTGGACACGCTGTTTTCACCATGGCATTGCTGCCCTTTGCATCCATCTGATGTCTCAGTGCCGTCCCCTTGCAGCAGCTGTTGATTGTCCCTCAGTACCTGGCAGATGTTCCAGGTGCTCCCAGTGACCAGCAATAACTCACAGGTGTGTTACTGTGGGAACCCAGAGCATCCCTCTGGCTGTCCTGGATTGCCAAGACCCCTGCCAGGGGGCTCAGAGACCCTGGCACAGAGCCCAAAACACCTGTGGGTTTGATTATGGCCCATGGAGCAAATTAACAACCTTAGATGAAGACCAGCAAGCCACAACAGTTTAAGTAGAATAATAGTGAAGTTATCACAGGGTGAAAAAGTAGATTTTGGGGTTTTTGGTATGGGGGTTCAGGAAGCAAGATGGAGGGATCTGGGCATGTCCAGCCTTTCTCCTTCTTCTTCTTGGCCTCCATCTTTTGCTGTGATGGTGGCACTTACAGATCTGTTTTAAGTAGAAGCTCACTGTCTAACACAGGTGATAGGTATTGGAAAGTAATTGTAAATATTGTGCACGTAGTTTTTAGCATAAAGACATAACACTGCCCCCGGGGGCAGGCAGAGTGCCTGGAACTGTCCTGCTGGATGGACCTCGGCTGGACAGGAGAAAGAATTGTATAGATAAGAAACAATAAACAACCTTGAGACGGAGAACTGAAGAGCTCTGACTCCTTCTTCGACCACCCGGCTGGGAAAAGAGACTTTCTAACACATCTTGGGGTCACTGTGACCAGCAGAGATCCCAATATGTTACCTGAGGTGGGGCAGTTCCACCTCAGCTCTGACCTGCCTGTTTTGCAGAACAATTAAATCAATACATTAGGCAGATTCAAGTTCTTTATGTTTCCGTCTATGCTTTGCCATGACACAGAAGTATCTTTGCTGTTCATGTAATGGCGAATCTTTGCAATTTCTGTGGCTTGGAAGAACAGACCTTCAAGCTGCATCCTCGTCCAAATGAAATTCTCAGGCTCTGACAGTCATTCAGGGCTTTGCCCAAGGTTTGCTGTCCTGGGAAAGGGAACCTCCTGCTCAGTTTTGGACCCCAACATCCAGGCTTGACTTGATTGGAATAGCCATTCTTAGCAGCTTGAGAAGTTGATGTGAAATAAGGTTTCCCATGGAAATTGAAGGGGAATGGATTTTTAGTAGATATTTTCTTTTTGAGTTTTTTTTTTTCAGTGTGGTTTTCATTCCCCTCAGATGTTATTCTTGGAGTTCATAATTGGTAGCTCTTGGGACAAATTCATAAAATCAATAAAACTAGGATTGCTTTATGCTGACTTCTTTCTCTGCAGTGCTGGGAATAACAGAGGAGCAGATACTGCTCCATATGAGTGCTGGGAGAAGCAATAGTTTGAAACAAATTATAGGAACAGAAATTCAGTATTTTTTTAAAGAAAGAAAATACTCTCAAGTCTCATGAAGAGCTTTCCCTGGGAAAACAAAATGAGGAAAAACCTTTCCCAGTTTGGTTTTATTGTCCCAAACCCCTGGTGACTGGAATGCCCTGACCATGCTGTGAGAGAGGAATTAATGCAGAGGAGCTGCATCCTCCTCAGTCAGCCAGGGAGTAAACAGAGCTTTGGAAAACAGAAAATGTGTTATGGAAATGAGAGAAACACAGAAAATGGGAAATTAGTTTGCTAGTGCAGAAAATAGGAAATTAGTTTGCTAGTGCATCATCACCATTTTAACTAAACTTAGACGTGACTTCCTAGGGATTCTGTTTCTCATTTCTAAGAATTTTTATCTAATTTAGGAATTGCTGAATTATGCCAGTAATCCCTGAAACATCAGCATTTGTGTATTTCAGAGTACATCATGAGCAGTCAGGATTGTTGCAGGATCTCCAGGCTCCACACTGATTCCTGCTCTGCAGCTGGAGCAGCTGATGCAGAGTTTGGAAGCAGAAGGATTTCAAAGATTGTTGGTTCTGGGCTGATCTTAACACACCTGAACAACTGAAAACTCTCATCTCTGTATGGGAACCAGTGTGGAAAATGGGAGTTTGGGTGCTGGAAATGGATTTGTAGGATTCACAAGGCGGGGACGCCCTATTCCTTTGCAGGACAGCAGAGCAAAAGGCTGGGGATGAAGGGGAAAGGGAGAAGCGAGATCAGAGAGATTCCCCAGTGTTGGCCTTCCACAGAGAAAGCTTATCACAGGTTCCTTCCTAGGGGGAATTTTCTGTTCCAGGAGCTCTGGGATGGGGGACAAAGAGACTTCTGATTTGGAAAGTCTTTTTGAGAAGTCCTTTTCATCAAGGGCTTATCTTTCCTTTCAGGATGTGGATGGTGATATCCTGGGTGGGATTGCAGGGGATCTGGACCCTAACAACACCTTTGGAGATAGAACCTCTTTCATTCTTCATGGGGAACGCTTCATGTTAAAGTTTCTACAGGATCCCATGGGTTCACATTTTGGTTAATTTTGGCCTTCTAATCCAAATTTCTGAATTTCCCACTCTACAAAACTATCCTGTATAAACTCACCCACTTGCCCCTATGTCATTAATTACCAAATTAATGTCTGAAAATACGCATTTCCACCAGAGCTGCCTGTGACTCAGGAAGTCTCCTCAGCAGCCCAAAAATCAGAAGGCTTTTCTTGGGTGTGAAAGTGAGGGAACAAATCCCCACTTGCTGCTTTCTGTTTCCAGGCCTGTCTCAGAAGGGACAGGGATAAATCCAAGTGCAGTTGTGGTGGTTCACTGCATACCCAGTTCTAGGAGTGGCTGTAGCAGTGGGAATTCTGGGATTTGCTGCTTCTTACTCCTTTTTGTGAAGAACTAAAGGATCCTCACAAAGATCTTTTCACACAGTTAAGTCATCCTTGTCCACTACAAACTACATTCTACTACAAACCCATTCTCAGTCTGGATTTATTTTTTTTGCCTTAATCTGTTTTTAATCCCTTCATCTCTCCTGTGTTCACAGCATGTTTGTCCTGGGGAAAAAAAAAATCCAACAGTAATAACAGCAGTTTTATTTTCCATGAGCACTTTGCTTTATTCCTTCAGTGAATGCTGAGGGGGATAGAAGGATCTCTGAGCTGGCCCAGTGAGGTGAGTGTGTCAGAAGAGCACAGACATCAGAGCAGTGTGATTCAGTTTATCCTGGGAATATGTAAAAATAGAATATGTAAAAATAGAAATATGCTAATCAGTAGTTGGATTTTTCAGCAAACAGGGGCAAAGTCTTTCATATTTTACTGATTCTCTGTTAGATCTCAGCTGCAAATCTGTGGCTGAGTTCCTGAGATTACAGAAGACCACACTCACTGCAATTACAAGGCTTTGAGAGAATCTGGGGGGTTATTTTTCATCACTCCTTTGAGTGGTCAGATACCTGCCTGTCTCCTGGCTGAATTCAGTGCATTATCCCTCCTGGGCCCTTCATCCAACCCCATTCTCATTTTCCCAGGCCCTGAGCAGGCAAAGAGAGAGGCATGAATGGTTGGATGTGAATGAGTCACTGATGCTCTGGGACCAGCTGAAAATCAACTGTGTGTGCACTGAGCTTCTGGTGCACCTGAGCTAAAATTCACCTCCTGAAACCTCAGGGAAAGAAATTGATTGCTCAGTGGTAGCTCAGTTATGTGTGTGTGAGCCTTTAGGCTCCTGAGTAGCTTTGAAAACTTCACTGGGATTTTATTTCATTTCCTTTGTGAAACAAAGCACTTCTGTGAATTTGGAGCATGGAGCTGAAGAAGCTCTGGCTTTGCTTGGTGAAAATAAGCCTGGTGTGGCAATAGGACATTGCAGGTTGGATCAGATGTGTAGGGGGGTGACGTATGGGTAAATGAAGGTGCTATAGAATGTAATCTTAGCCCCTAAAGAGTTGCAGCTGGGTTGATTATTAAGGATGAGGAGCAGGCCTGATGTTAACAGGCCACAGCTGTAGCCAATAAGAAAAGTGTTGTAAAAGAGTGGCTTGGTGGGGACTGGAGTCAGTTGGCTGCTGTGAGGATGAGGAAGAGTCAGTGGTTAGAGGGAATGCCCACAAGAAACATCAAGGAGGTGTGAAACTATGGCAATATGGAACCCTTGTAATGTAATGGTAGTAGGACTCTTGCACTATATATGTGACAACACAGGTGAGCTCTGCAGGCATTTCTGTGGTTATTTGATGTCCCTGCACATCTCAGGCCCCTATCACCAGCTGTTTGTTTTTCATGGACACCTGTGACTTAGTGGTGATGGTTTTTCTATGAAGAACTTGTGCTGCCAGGTGTGCATCAGAGTGTGAGTGATCTCAAGCTCTTGCTTTGATTCCATTTGCCTATTGATGCATAATATGTGATTTTCCTGCACCATTAAAATGGTTTAATTCATCCTTTGCTTGCTTTTAGGGGAATTGAGTGATACTCATGGGGCACTGACCTTTGTCTAGTTGCCATGTTACCTCAGTGAAAATCAGCTGGAAAAGGCAGGGCTAATTGCTTTGATTTAATCCTGAAATGTCAATGACTCAGTGATGGCTCATTCATGGAAGTTATCTGCTTGAGGTGGAAAGACTGGATAAAAATAAAAATAGCTTCTTTGGGATGAACTTTAGGTGCTGGAAGTTTCAAATCATAGCATCAGAGAATGGTTTGAGTTGAAAGGGGCCTTAAAGATCACCTAAATCTGACATCTCTGCCATGAGAAGGGCCAAAGGGATGGGGCAAACCTAGGGGAAGCATGCAGAAAGCATTTGTGGGGAGGAACTGCAGTGCCTCACTGCCAGCTGTGGCACAGCAGGCAGAAATCTGAGTTGCCATCTCAAAGAACAGCAGGTGAGAGAAGGGAATTGTGGGTTAAATACCAGATGTAAAGAGTAATGATACTGTCCTACATTCAAGGCATAACATATGCAATTCCTGACTGCAGGGCCCCCAGAGCCTCTGAGCAGAGCAAACCAAAATTCAGCAGAAGAAAATGTCAGACCCAAAGTATTTGTCTTGTAAATGAAAAGGGGACATGCAGATTGATTTTGAGTGTGTTTGGCCCAAGTACCTTCTCCCTTCCCTTGACTCAACAGGAAAGAGATGTCCATAAATTGGTTTTCTTCTTTATTTTTCCTTCTTGTCTCTCAGAGGATGTTCCTGTCCCCTGATTTGGTAGGCAGGCACATGGCAGGACCACAGCCTCCCATTAGAGCCACTCTGGTTCTGTCTTTGTTGCTTCCAGAGTGAATTCCAGGACTTCCCTGGCCCCAGCTGGCAGGGATCCATCTGGGTGGGTTTTCCTGGAGCCCTGCTGCAGCCCAGAGGCAGCTTTGTGTCCAGCTCTGGGCCCCTCAGTTTGGAAAGCATGTTGAGATGCTTAAGCTCATCCAGAGGAGGCAACAAGGCTGGAGAGGGGCTGGGAACACAAACCCTGGGAGGAACGTGTGAAGGAGCTGGGGGTGTTGAGCCTGGCGGAGGCTCAGGGCTGACCTTATTGCTCTCTACAACTCCTGAAGGGAGGCTGCAGACAGCTGGGGTTGGTCTCTGACAGAACCAGAGGACACAGTCTCAAGCTACATCAGGAAAGGTATAGGTTCGATATTAGGAAAAGAATTTTCACTGAAAGAATAATAAAGTACTGAAATGCTCTTCCCAGGGAGGTGGTAGAATCACCATCTCTGGATGTGTTTAAAAAAAGACTGGACATTGTAGGGGGGTAGAACATAAGTAAATAAAGGTGGTGTAGGAAGTAATCTTACCCCTAGAGAGTTGCAGCTGGATTGATTATTAAGGATTAGGAGCAGGCCTGATGTTAACAGGCCACACCTGTAGCCAATAAAAGGAGTGTTATAGAAGAGTGGATTGGTGGGAACTGGAGTTAGTTGGTTACTGTGAGGATGAGGAAGAGTCAGTGCCTGGAGGAGCTGCATACAAGAAACATCAAGGAGGTGCAAAACTCTGGCAGTGTGGAGCATTTGTGATATAATGATATGGAACCCTTGAACTATAATGACAATAGAACCTTTGTAATATAATGACAACAGGACGTGGCACTTGGTGCTACAGTCTAGTTGAGGTGTTAGGGCATGGGTTGGACTTGATGATCTCAGAGGTCTCTTCCAACCTCATTGTTCTGTGATTTGTGGCTGTGCCAGTGTGAAGGGAAGGGATGGAGGCAGGTTCCAGCTTGTTTCTGTCAGAACAGGCAGCAAATGGGACCTGTTCATACCCTGCAGCTGGTGCCTGCTCAGGCTCCCATCCTTCAGCCCTGCCCTTTGTAAATTAACTCCAATATTTCAGCCACTCTGAAGCTTTCCAACTCTGGAAAGACTTCTTGCCTCCTTTTTTTTCGTTTAGAGTGCAAGAAGTTCCCTGCTAACATGTCACCTTTATTCCACAGTGTCCTTAATTTCTTTGGGGCTGTCTCCGCAAGCCAGGAGAGTTTTGAGGGGATAATCTGTGTTTTGCAGTAATTTTTAAGAGTTTCCATACAAAGACTTTTGGATGCACAAAGTGCTAAGCAGGCAGCTGGATTTCAGTGTCTTAATAATGTTCTCTCCAGGTCTCTTTTTCAGTAGTAAAATTCTTCTGTTCTCAATAAGGAGATGTGAACTGAATGGAAAGCATCCCTTTGTGTGGTCTGGGAAAACCAGAGATACTTTCATTAATACCCTCAGAACTGCAGAAATATCCATGAGCTTGGACATGTAATTTGTGTAAGTGCTGGGTACAGTCACTAATGGCTAAACACACAAATATATAAGATTTCACAGCTCTGTGGCATTCACATTTTCTGAAAGATCCCTTCACCCAGGATTTTTCTCCTGGGAAGCTGGGAAGCCTCAGAGCAAATGAAAACAATTCTTATCTCATTTGCTTCTCCTGTGTTGTGCTCACATGTGGAATGTGTTTGGAGATTGTTTACCCACAGGTGATTGTTCCATTGGATTCATGTGAATTGTTTTGACTCATTGGCCAATCAGAGCCAAGCTGAGTCAGGAGTCTTCATTATTATCTTTTTAACCATCTGTAAGTATCCTTTCTGTATTGTTTAGTATACATTAGTATAGCATTCTTTACTATAATTTGGTATCATAAAATAATAAATTAGCCTTCTGAGAACATGGGGTCAGATTCATCATTCCTCCCTGCCATGGGGGTCCCTGCAAAGTTCTGTATCTCTGTTTTCATTCACTGCTGGTCTGTAGCACCTGCAGGTTTTCTGTGTGCCAGATGAAGTGCTCAGTTATCACAATCACATTTATGCAGCTATTTGCTGCTCTTCTCTGCAATGCAGAGTTGTTTCCTAGGCTACATTTCCTAGTATAATGCATATCCTGTTGTCAGATCCCTTCCAGTGGATTTGGCTTCGTTCCTTGATCCGATGAAGATGAATTAGTGAACTGTCCTGCTTTAGCAGTGGAGATGGGCTTTGTTTTCCATAACCTGAGTTTTATTTTTTCCTGAAAACACTCTTCAAATACATCAGGCAACTTTGTACCATGGATGAAGAGGAATTTGAAACTCTCAGGCAAAACGATGTGAGATGAGGAGAGGAGGAAGCAGCTTTTCATCAGGCTTGCATTGCTTTTTTCCAAAGTGCTAAAACCTAAATAAAATGCAAAAACCTAAATAACAATGTATTGATTTCCTGAAGGCTTCCTGGTGTCACCCCTTGGGTGCAGAGGACATTTTGGGTGTGATGAGCAGTGCAGGGAGGGACAGGGTCAGCAGCCCACAATGCAAGAAATGCAGCAATAGTGAAACCAGCTGCTTAATTCTGGGTCCAAAATGTGGGAAATGGATTTAGAGAGAATTCTCCAGGCCTGACAGAAGGCTCACGCAGTGTGTGCATCTGTATGCAAACCTTGAGGTGAGAAATGCTGACTTAGAAATGCTGTGGAATAGCACAGACATTGCTGAGAGAGAAATGGAACTAGAAACAAGTTTCAAAGGGTGGCCTTACAAATAAGACTGGATGCTTTGGAGAAATAGAACTAGGAAAGATGCGTTGTAATAGGACCCATGAGGGGTAATTTTAGATAATTAGCTTTTAGGCATTTACAACGTGGTGTGGCTGATAGACCAAGAAATGCTTATAGTGTATTATAATTAGGAAGTAGTTGGGTTCTGATTGTGATGGTGTGAATTATAACATCTGTATTGTCTCACCCCTCTTATGAGACTGAAAAAATAAAAGTTTTTAAAACACCTCTCAGTTGCCACAGCTCTGGGTCAGAAAAGGGAATAATCCAACACAAAAAAGTGCAGAATCAGTGTTTGTACTTAATAAGCAATAGAAGGAGAAACAAAGCTACTGCCAGGAAAAGGAAGGAAAGAAAATAGGAAAGTGTGAGGGTCCTTTTTGTGGGTTTCTCTGGGTCTGGATTGAAGGCACTTGAGACAGTAGTTCATGTTCAGACTCAGGTGTTTATTATTTCTTATCAGTAAAACAGCCTCACTGCTGGGAGTTCTGCAGCTTTTCATTAGAAGGCACAAAATGGCCAACAATCTCTTGTTCCAAGGGCCTTTAAGACTAAACTATCCCATGAAGAACTGACACCTGGATTATTTTCCCTTTTAACCCAATAACTGATCCCACAGAGCTGCAATGGGGACTTTTCTGCCCAATTACAAAATGCCACCCAAACCCCTGGAGAAGGAGGAAGGAGAAGCATGAAGAAGAAACCCAGGATGACACCCTGTGCCCTCCATCTTGCTGCCATCCACAACACACTAAAAATCCCAAACCCTCAATTTCTCACCCAGTGACACACCCACACTGCTCTCTATAATCTATTTCACATTTTTGTGGATTCTGGTTTATCTTGGAGTTTAGGAGACTTTCTCCATGAGTGAGGGTCAGAATCAGTGCTGCCCTGGGGGTCAGGGCACCCCAGAGCAGACACAGAAATATTCCCAGTGCCCTGGGTTTCTGCAGAAAGGAGAGGGTTCAGCTTTTCCTGTGCCCTGTGGGGTTTGATGTCAGTGAGTCTGCCAGGCTGACTCTGGAGCTTTCTGTGTCTGCTCAGCCCAGCTCTCACACACCTACCTGAAGGAGCCACACTTGCAATAAATCAGCATTTTTTGAGTGCTCTGGGCAGTGCTGATCCCAGCCGTGTTCTGGGGCAGGCAGTTTTCCAGGTGCAATCCTTATTCCTGAATGGTGTCATTAGCTCTCCCCTCTGCCCAACCTTCACAGCTGCTTTCCCTGCCAGCAGTCGCTGTGATGAGCTAATTACACAGATTATGCAATTTTGCTGCACATAATAAATGTAATTTTGTAATGAAGGAGTGGTGCTATGTAATAACAGTTCACACAAACCTGCCTTTGACACGAGGCTCTGGCAGGAAGCTCAGCAGGAGAAACTTTGCATAAAAGAGTTAAATAAGACCATCAGATCATTGATAGGGAAAAAGATTTCCAGACATTTCTGTGTTCTTTTGGAATTGCTAAGATATCCACAGAGACTTTTTTTTTAATAAGTAGATTTCAGCTGCAGTAGTAGCAGTGTCCTGAATGCTCAGATGAATTTCATGAATGCAAGCAAATAAATGATTCACAGAAGACTTTATTTCATCTTTTATTTGCATGATCAGGCAAAGGATTATTTTTGTTTGTTGCAGCACTGGGTCTTGTTGCTGTGCTGTTGTTGCAGTCTTCCCTTCACAAAATAATGGGTGAAAAAGACCTCTAAGATCAAGTCCGACCATTAAACCAGCACTTCTTATTTGCTTCTTTCTGTGTGGACAAGATTATTGATTATTGATGGTAAAATTAGCTTCATTTTGCTGGCACTGCTGTGGGGCTTAAGGACCAGATTTATTTTTTAATAAGCTCTAAACAAACTCTGGAAAATATTTTCCCCAGGCAACTATGAGGAGGGGAGTCCAGAGAGGAAAGGGAGGAGCTGTGCTGGGTTAATGTGGCAAAGGTTTGGTAGCAGAGGAATGCAGGAGTGGTTATTCTGAAAAGAGGTGATCAGGGGCTGTCCCCACGTTTGACAGAGCCAAATTAATTAGCTAAACTGTTAATTACTCACTAAACTGTTAATTACTCACTAAACTGTCTTTTTCTTGTGCTACAAGTTTTCCATCTTATTTTATCCCCTTATTCTGATGAGAAGAGGTGGAGAGCAAGTCTGGTGGGCACCTAGCAGTCAGCCAGGGCCACCCCACCCCAGGGGGATATCAAATTAATGCAGGAAAATTCATCCTGACATATTTTTTACAAAATTCTTCAAGCTTGGGAATGCAGTTAGGAGGGCTGAATTCTGCAGAGCACAGGCTGCTGTCCTAGGGAGAGGCTTCCAGAAGGCAAACTGGGGCATTTGATTGGAATTTTAAATTGGAATATTTATTCACTCTCATCTCTGACTGTGTTTTACACCAGGTGGAAATGCTTTAAATCCAGCCTGTGGTTTGCAGCTAAATGCACTCCCTGGTTTTCAGCCTCAGAGCACAGTCAGGATCCAGATTGCTGACTCAGAGACATTTTTATCTCTCAGTGAAGTCATGAAGAAATTCTCTCTGCCTGTAGCAGATATCCTTCCCCAAAACAGACATACCAGACTGAAGTGATGTTATTTTTACATGAAATTCCAGCTCAGTCGTCTCGCTTCAAAGAATATCAAAATTAGTCCTTTTTCATTGAAACAAAGGCCTTGATCTGTGGTATCATCATTCCCTAGAAACATTTTTCAACTTCCCTGAAGTTTCTGATGTCGTTTGGCACTGTCCATAAAATCCCAGAGTAATGAGAGTTCCCGCCTTGGCTGAGGATCTCAGGCTCCAGTCTGGTGCCATTGTTGAGGAGCTGCACCATGACACCTCCAAGCTCTCCTCCACTGAATGATCCCCATTCAGCTCCAGGAGCTTCAGTTTCTGCCATTTCAGCAGCATTTGTGAATCAGATTCCCTCTCTGTTATCACAAGGAGGGTTGGCTGTTAAAGTGCTGCTCTCTGGCTGCCCAAACCCTCCTACAAATGTGTTCAGTGTAGCTCAGTGCTTCAGTTCTGAGGCCAGTCACTTCAACAGATCATAAACAGCATTATTTCAGAGTGGGGGAAAGTGTAAGTGGAAAGAAAGTGGTAAAAAAAAAACAAAGGAGAAAATAGATGTGAAGGAGAGTTTGTACACTGGCAGTGGTCACTTGTAATCAAGCAGCATTTCCTGCAGTCTGAAGCATCCTGTGAGTGGTTTTCATAAATTATTTCAGTACAAAGGTAACAGAGGCCCTTGGAGTCATTGGCAAATGCATTTTGCACTGTAAATCTGTTTAGAGAGATAATGAGCTGTGTTGTTCTCTCAGACTGAACTAAATCCTAAGTACTTCTCTGAAGTTAAATGTTTCTTCCTGACATATTTGTGATGTGCAGTCATGTAACAGTGATTATAATTACAGTGATTAACTGCATTTCACAGAAGATGACCAGAAGAAACCATTACATGAGGTATATTGTGTCTCCTTTGTGTTTCAAAAATAACAAGAGCAAATTTTAATTACCTTTGTACTGTCATTAGAATAATCTGCTAGCCTTCTTCTATTGATTAATCCAAAGATAAATTCTTGTGCACAGGAAAGGAAGAGACATTTTCTTCTAAACACTTCATGTGTAATTACTTAAATAATCTTCTATCTATAGAAAGATTTAGATTCTATTTTAAGAGGAGAAGTGTTTGAGGGTGGTGCATCAAATTATCTCATTTCACATGGTATAATTAAGATCAGACAGCTGAGAAGGAAAAAAAAAATCTGGTTAATCATTTAATTTTAAAAGCCATTATCGGGAACTACTCCAGCTACTCCAGGATGTTGTAGCTGCGTGACAGTAAAGTCTCTTTTACTCACTAACATTTCATTCGGGAACTGTTCTGGGGGAAATCTCTCTTTATGAGGCACAGCAGGGGAAATGAGGGTTCAGCTGCGAACTCCCTAATCACTGAATCAGAGAATGCTTTGGGTTGGAAGGGACCTTCAAGATCATCCAGTGCCAACCCCTCTGCCATGGGCAGGGACATTTCCACTACACCAAATTGCTCAGAGCCCCATCCAGCCTGGCCTGGAACACTCCCAGGGATGGGAAATCTCTGCTTTTGTTATGGAGAGGATTTACAGCATCGTAGAATCAGAGAACATCCGGAGCTGCAAGGGACCCACAAGGATCATCGTGTCCAACTCCTGGCCCTGCACAGACACCCCAATAATCCCACCCTGTGCATCCCTGGGAGCATTGTCCAAACCCTCCTGGAGCTCTGGCAGCCTTGGGGCTCTGCCCATTCCCTGAGAGCCTGCGAGTGTGATGGTGTTCACAGGGCTCTCAGGTTGAGGGAAGAGATGAGAATTTGACTCTATGTTTCAGAAGGCTGATTTATTATTTTATGATATATATTATATTAAAACTATACTAAAAGAATAGAAGAAAGTATTTCCTCAGAAGGCTAACTAAGAATAGAATAGGAAAGAATGATAACAAAGGTTTGTGGCTCGGCTCTCTGTCCGAGCCAGCTGACTGTGATTGGCCATTAATTAGAAACATCCACATGAGACCAATCACAGATGCACCTGTTGCATTCCACAGCAGCAGATAACCATTGTTTACATTTTGTTCCTGAGGCCTTTCAGCTTCTCAGGAGGAAAAATCCTAAGGAAAGGATTTTTCATAAAAGATGTCTGTGACAGGGCAGTGCCCAGCACCCTCTGTGTAAGAACTTTTCCTGATCTCCAGCCTTAACCTCCCCTGGCTCAGCTTCAGGCCATTCCCTCAGGGCTTATCACCAGAGATTTGAGATCCATGTCTGCCTCTACACTGCCTCTCAGGAGGGTGTTGAAGACCACAGTGAGGTCTCCCCTCAGTGTCCTCTTCTCCGGCTGAACAAGCCGAGTGCCCTCAGCCTCTCCTCATATGGTTTCCCCTTCACCATCTTCACTGCCCTCCTTTTTATGAGTCAGGAGTGTCAAGTATTAACTTCTTGCCAAGGTTGGGATTAAATGTGCGAGAAGGAATTTCTTGTTCAGATTCAGATGTTTATCAATTCTTATCTCTGTCACAGTCTCACAAACCCTGAGTTCTGCAGCACTTCACTCTAACAAACTAAAAATGGAGCCCCATCTCTCTCTCTACAAGGCCTTTTAAGGATCAACTGTCCAATTAGGAAATGACACCTAAATTATTTTTACTTTTAACCCAATAACCAACCACCCATGGCCTTCAATGGGGACTTTTTTATCCAGTTACACAAAACCACCCAAACCCATGGGGGAGAAGGTGAAGAAGGATCAGCCTCCACTCTAATACATCCATCTTGCTTTACATCTATTACTATATTCTAAACCCTTAAACTCTGAGTTTCCCACCCTGTGATATCACACACTTCTATCCAAACTCTATACCCACAATCCCAGTTCTATCATTCCATTTTGGAAGCTTCTCCATGGCCTCAGGTCAGTGCAGTGTTCTCCTGGGGGTCAGTGCCTGGCAGCACAGAAATCTGAAATTCTCAGCAGCCAGGGTTCCAACAAGGAGCACTTATGTAGAAGCCCCCCTTGCTGTGGTTGTTGTGGCCATCACTCTTTTGAGCTGTGATTTTTGAGCTGGGTTTTTTTTTCTTGTGTAGTTCGAAGTCTCCTCACTGCCTGGCTTGGATCCTGCACCCAGCCTGCAGTTTCTTGTTCTTACACTGCTCTTTCCTAGCCTTAGCTCACAGGAGTTTTGGAAAGGTGCTGTTTTCAATCCCAGCACCACAAGGGTCTGGGTCTCTGCCTGAGGCTTTGCTGCTGGAAGTGAAGCCAGTGCTGTGCAAAACCTCCAGATGCCACTCCAGTAAAAAGACTCCAATTCCTAACATTCAAAATGTTCTTTTGTGGGTATTAATCCATCACTACACCTGCTAAAATCATGGAGGGATCAAAGTCCAGAGTCTGGAAGTGTTAACATCTCTTCAGGCTGTGGCTTTCTATATGGTGTGCACCTCAGGTAACCCACACCAGCCCATCCTGAGAGAATGTACAATTTCATTCAGATTTTATTACTGTAGAATTCTTCTAAGCCTAGTGCTAGAAAACTGATGCACTGAACCTCAAGATTCAAAATAAGGGGGGTTTTGTCCTTGTGAGGTGGGCTTTATCTCATTGAACTTTAGCCTTCTCTGAGTGATGACTCCTCAAAGCCTTCTGAACTCCACTTCTGGTCAACAGAGGAAGGTGAAGGGACCAAATCACTCTCTGAACATATCCATCTTTAGCAATAATCCCAACTCCACATCTGAGCTGTTTCTGTGAGTAAAAACAAGTGAGGAAAGCTTTTTACCTCATCTTGAGGATGGAAAGGCTCCTTGGAGAGGCACCACTGCAATACAAGCAAAAGAGGGAGCTTGCAGAATTATTTAGGTGTATTTTGTGAACTGATAATTAGAATGTAGCACTATGGACCTTTGTATCATCATTTTTTAAAAGCTTTTTCCCCCCTTTTCTTTAATCTTCTCCTCCTGTCTTGTCTAGAGCTAAGGTCTGACCCACCTTTGGAATTTCATTCTTTGAGGGGTGGTAAATGCATCCTGAAGGAAGAACTGCAGGTGTTCCAGAAGGTCTTTGCCATTTGGCTTTGCTCTGGGAATGGGAGGTGACAGAGCAGTTGGACACAGGCTGGGTTTCCCTATTTCACTCTTTTAAAATAAAATTCATTGGGTGAAAAAGGGAGCAAACAGAGCTTAATAGAACAGCACTTAACTTCATCCTTTGAGGCACTGGTCCAAAATGAGCATTTCCAGTGGAACTCTTAAGTAATTGCTTGTTTTTCTTAGAGAGGAGGCTTGAGGATTTGGATGCACATTTGTGCAGAGGTTTTATGCTGCACTGCAGATTTTTTCATGTTCTCATTAAATTGAAAATAGGTCTAAACTTTCCAGCTAGCATATTTTTCAAAAATACCATGCAGCTTTTCTATACTCCATTCATGATGTGCACAGGAGGCTTTTCTTGCCATAAAACATAATTCACTGCTCTTCAGATACAATCAATATTTCACTCTACCTTTAAAAAAAATGAAGTTACCTTTTAATTCGCCTATCAAAGAAAACAGCTCTAGTATCACTACATCACCTTTCCCACGTTTGATATACAAGTCAGTGGCTCATTATTACTTGGCAGAGGAAGTCTAAAGCTGAATTAATTTGAAATGTGTTAACATTTCAGACATTTTTTCATGCACTTTGGGTTCTTTGAAGTCCAAAGCAGTTCATCTGCCCATTCAAGCATCTTTTTTTCCTGTTGTTTGTAGGATATTTTTTTCTTTTATTTTGTATTCTACACCACAGTTGTTCGTGGCAAGCTTGGGATTTAAGGTTTTATGGTTTGGTACCAAGGAGAATATCAATTAAGCAGTCCTCACTTGACTACCCAGCAGTTAAATATTGCTCACTCAATTTGCTCTTGGGGAGCTCGTTTTGTAGTTGAAAAGCAAATGGCATTGAGGATAAATCTGCCTCAGTGTAAGAGATGTAATGCATGAGTTTTCAGTAGTTTTTCTTGTCACAAGAGAAGATCTGAGAAAATCTGTTGCCAAAGTCAGTAAATGTCTAAATGGCAGAGTCTCAGCTAAGTGGGAGTGAATTATGAGCACTAAACATTTCTCTGAGGTGAATGAGCACTTCCAAACATATTTTACCTGATCTAATTGCTCTCTTTGTTGAAGGAGATGGTAAATCTTTTTTTAAGAGACCTTTTTTCCCATCTAGTTTCTAAAACTCTTCCTGCCTTGTCACTGTAAACAACCAATCTTAGTGCCCATCTTCCACATCAGCACGACAAGAAACCTTAAATACCACCAGGTATTTAAGGAGGAAGGAAATCCAGCTCTGAATGACAGGAGCTTTCTGCAGCATTCTCCCTTTAGCCCTTCCTGCAGTTACCTATATTAAACTAAATCTGGGAAGTGCTGAAGCATCACCAACTCTTTTGTACTCTTAGGAACACCTGGAACATCTCCTGCACCTCCAGTTCTTGGCTCATGTCCTTGCTGGATGCAGCATTTCTTAAGGGATGGTGTTGGTATAAAAGGACTGCCCAGTTTCCCTCTTTTATTGTTTAATTTCAGTCCAGATCATATTTATTGTGCCATTTCCAAATCCCTGGAGACAGGGTTTATGTCAGGACAATGTCCCAGTGTCACATCTTTTCATTAAAAATCCTTTCCTCAGGATTTTTCCTCCTGAGAAGCTGAAAGGCCTCAGGAACAAAATGTAAACATTGATTATCTGCTGCTGTGGGATGCAACAGGGGCATCTGGGATTGGCCCATGTTGGTTGTTTCTAATTAATGGCCAATCACAGCTGGCTCGGACAGAGAGCCGAGCCACAAACCTTTGTTATCATTCCTTTCTATTCTTAGCCAGCCTTCTGATGAAATCCTTTCTTCTATTCTTTTAGTATAGTTTTAATGTAATATATATCATAAAATAATAAATCAGCCTTCTGAAACATGGAGTCAGATACTTGTCTCTTTCCCTCATCCAAGAACCCCTGTGAACACGGTCACATCCCAGGAAGGTGGTACATAAATCTGTGGCATGGTTAAACCAGCAGATTTGGGGTTTGGAAACTTCTAGATTTGAAGAGAAGATCTTCATAACAGCTTTAGAAAAAAAGGGGAAAAGTGAAGTATAGGGAAAGAATGTTGGGGAAAACGCTGAGCTGAAACAGTGACAGGTGTCATTTTAGTGCTCTGAAAAGGGGTTTAGAATATTTGGGGGGTGGGGAGAGCTGTTCTGTCCTTTTTTGTACTGTGGGATTTATATGACAAGCCTAGGATTAATGCCCTGCATGTAAAGCTGTGCAAGGTCCGCAGTGTTCAGTGCCAGCATGAGATGATTTATCCTTTCCATCCACATCCTGACCATCATGGAACTGCATGGAGAGTGAATCCCCCTGTTTCCTGCACTTCCCAGAGCTGTTTGAGTGGTTCAGGCAGCACTGAGATCACAGATATGGGTCTTTAAAAGATGTGTGTGATGATATTGGAGCTGCCACACCACATTTGCCAGGCTGCAGGGAACCCGAATCCACGTGGGATGGTTCAGAGGTGGCCCACTTATCATTCCTGCTTGAAATAAGCTCAGGATCTTAAGATTCATCAGGGACTTTAGCCAAAAAATGTGGCTGGTGAAATGCTTTTCTTAGACTGTCACAGCATGTGCTGACAGCATTTTATGTGCTATAAAATTAGAAGAGGTTTTAAAATTCCCTTTCTCCCTCCCATGGCATTTCAAACCCCCAGAGAGACAATCATTACCAGGTGATAAGAAAGCACCTTCCCACATAACAGCAGGCTTCCCAAATGAGAGATGCATTGTATTAATCAGTTTATAGCAGGGGAACAGCCTCTTCACCTCTTTTCCAGCTGCCTTCTGCAGAAGATTATTCAAAGTCTTCCTGATCTCTCAGCTTGTGCTGATCATTCCCCCTTGTGCATGGGGGAATCTCTTGAGGAGGATCATTTGTGTGGGGGCTGAGAGATGTCTTGGGAAGCTGGGCTGAAGCAGAGCACCCAGGAGCAGTGCAGACAGTCCCATCTCACCCTCAGAGAGCCAAAGGCATATCTCTGATCTGCATTTGCTGCTTGATAAGGTGCTGTGGGCATGAAAACAGCCCTTACAGAACAATATGGTCCTTCACAGTTCCCTCTCAAAATTAATCTCGTACTTCTTCACTTCCTTTTTGATATCACACTTGCAAACCAAATTTCCTGGTGTCTGTACAGCACTAGCAAACATTATATGAAATATTATTTCTCTCAGGTTTCTGATCTCACTTAGAGTTTCAATAAATGCTGTCCTGGAGGGAAGGACTGGCACATGATTCATATTCCATGTTGTATTTTGGGAAAGTCTAGAAATGCACCAATGGAAGCAACAATATAAAGTATGGGAAGAGGAGCCTGGGGGGGGTTAAGCAGTTGGTGAACTTTTAAATCCAAGTATTATCATCAGCCTAGCAATTGCTTATCTACAAACTCAGCTTTCTTCTGCTGCCCTTCTTACCACATAAAGCATCTCTGGACACTGAGTTCCCAATAGCAGTGCTGTGCTGGGTGATAATTCCATAAACTTTTTGGCACTGTTTTCAAGGATGGGAAGAGAAGGACTGAGAGGGAAACAAAACTGGAGCTCAAAAACAAAACTGGAGCTCAAAAGCCCAGTACTCCTTATTATAAGTTATTTAATGAAAATTTCCTGTTTCTTGTTGTGGCTGTGTAAGAAAGAAGATCTGAGGTAGGTGTTGCTTTTCTCCTGGCAAAAGCTGTTTTTAAACCTTATTCTTCACCCAGTAGGAAAAGGAATTTATGTGGAGGGACAGCCCAGAGAAAATATAACACTATTAGTGTCTGTAAAAGGTTTTTGAGACTTGGAATTATTGTATTTCCCTGTATCTGCAGGGACTTTACTTTCTCATCTCAAACCTAATCTTTGATGGCCTAAAGAAGCTCCGCTTCTGCAATCTCCACAGTCAAAATTCATCGTCTTGATGTTGCTGACTATTTTGCTCATCCCTTAAAATTGTTTGGTTATGGAAAGGGTTGTATTCAGACACCTTAGTTTCACTTCACAGAAATTGGGAGAACTTTCCCGTTCTCATCCCCTTTTTAAACTTATATTATTGGAAGGGGAAATGTGGTTCAGCAGAATGGGCTCATATCTGCCAAGAAACATCTGGAATTTCTTATGTTCCTATATTAGGCTTTGCTATGAAAGCTGGCAGGGGCTGCTTTGGCAAGTGGTCACTGGTGTGATGTTTGCAGGGTTTTTTTGTCTTGCAGACAGTCTGTTTCTTGCCTCCCTTCTCCTGATGAATATTTAGGCTTGGGGAAGGCACAGGAGCTTCCTGGCAAGCACACAGAGCACGAGCTGACAGCAGCGGATGTTGTTTTTGTCCTGACGTCCCAAGACGTGTAAGTGTTACAGGACCTGTCTGAATCATCCTACAGGGGTTTTTAAAAGGAAAGGATTCTTAGAAAATGCTGGATGTATGATCTGGATAATGGTTTGAAGTAGGGGGAAAAAAAAAACAACCCAAAACCAAGTAAAAAAGAAAATCCCTGTAAGGCCAAGCAACTGTTGTGGTTCCTGTGGTGTAGGCAAACCCCCAGTGCTGACTCAGGGATAATAATCAGGTTTTGCAGATCCTCCTGGCCTTTTAGCCCAAATCATTCCCTGTGTTGTCTGTGATATTTCCTCTCACCTCTTATTTTCTGTCTCTCCTGTGTGCTGCTTTCTTCTCACAGCCTCTGCCGCTGGACCAGAGGTTTCATTGTGAATTCAAATACCAAAAGGTATTTGAACCTTACCAGGCAAATACCGCATGACTGGTGCATTTTGGAACCTGCTCTCATCTCTCCTTTCCTCAGCCACCTTTCTCATTATTTTTGCAGAGTTCTGAAAGCAGGTCAGGATTATTCCCAGTGAACACTGATTCTGTGCTCCATCAGGAGACATTCCTGCAGCTGCTCTGCTTTGCATTTGTGACTGCATAAATTCCTGAATAAATTCCAGGCAGTGGAAGTTCTGTGAAAATAAAATTGCTTTTCCCATTCCCACTTTGCTGAGGCAAAAACTAAAGTACAGGGAGGCTGCCCACAGTCCTTTCTTTCAAGGGGTTGTGCAAATTGTCTTCTCCAGTCATCTGTCCTAAACTCCAGCCTCCAACTCCTTTCCTCTCCCTCCTGTGCTAATCAGTGTTTCTCAGTCCCACAGTGCTTTACTACAGGTAATAAAGTACACTTACACCTCTCATTAACATTGCATCTCTCTGTGCATTCAGTAATTATGCCAGGTGACTAATTGAATTTTGAATTTCAGCTGAGAAGCAATTACCATAAAGATGAAGCATCATTACCAGGCTGTGCCCTGCCAGCCTTCCAGAAGGGGGTTAGGGAAGGAGTTTGATGGCCCTGTGCTCTCCTGGTGTGTCAGGCTCAGAAACAAATGGAGCTGCAGCCCTGGGTGATGCTTTTTCTTCTCCTGGTGCCTTGATACAACAAAGGGAGAATTAATGACCTCTTGGAGTAACCAGCAGGAAGAACATTTTCTTAGACTGCACCTTTCTGGTTTTTAGGGAGCTGTTTGGGTGGAAGTTCCCTCTCTCCATACAGGTGGAAGTGTTCTGGGCTGGGGAATCTTTGCTGGTAATTTCTGCATGATCCATACAAAGACAATTTGGAAGATAGCCTCTTCCTTAAAACAATTGCATTACCAGAGTCAAATGAAGAAAGTCTTTAAAATAAACATCAAGTAATTGTTCCACATAAAATTACAGACCCATCTAGGTCAGTGTTTTGTTTACCCCAGCACCTAAATTTAGGAGAGAAGATGCTTCTATTTGCTGTAGGTGATTAAATTCCTCCTGTTGTCAGTGTGGGGTCAGTGGAAGAGCAACTCTGCTCCATAAAGCAAATGGCCATGGATCAGCTGAATCTGATCCATGAGTTGCAATCTTGGGATCAATTAATTAGCTTAAATTTGGGGATTTAGTACAGTTGAATGGCCTAGGTTGAGTAGATACCACGGACATCATAAATAGTGCTGGATGTCTCTGTGGCACCATGGACATTGGAACCTTCACTCCACATCAGCATCTGTGTCAGGACATCAGAGTTTAAATGTCTTAATCTTGAGCTCAACTGTAGAGAGCAATGTAAGACTAGGACAAGTAGGACCATCACAATTAAAAACCAACTATTCCCTAATTACAATACATTATAAACATTTCTTAACCTATCAACTTTTACCACACCATACTGTAAATACTTGAAAACCAATCATCTAAAACTACCCCTCATAAGTGCTACTACAATATATTTTCCATAGTTCTATTTCTCAAAGATACCTAATCTTATTTACAAAACCCTCCTTTAAAACTTATTTCTAATTCAATTTCTCTCTCAACAATATATATCCTATTCCATAACGTTTCTAAGTCAATATTTCTTATCTCAAAATTTACATACATAGTATGTAAACCTTCTGTCAAACTTTAAAAACTTTTCCATAAATCCATTTCCCACAGACTTTCCTGGGTGTTCTTGTAGTTTCTAGCAATCCAAGTGTCAGTAACTTGCTAAAGTATAAGTGATGTCTGTGCATCTTCTTTTGTGTGACACCTGGCCTGTCAGGAGAGATTAATTTGAACAACTGGGTGTGGAAATAAGCCCAGCATGAATGCCAGAATTTTATTTTCAACAGGTTTTTGGAGAGTTAAACAATTTCTGATTTCTGTTCAGCTAAAAGTGAAGAGGTTTGGGTTGGGAGTTTGGTTTGACTTCTATATTTTGCTGGGCTTTTTTTTTTTCTGTTTTTTTTTTTGTTTTTTTTTTTTCTTGTGCTGAAAACCAGGTGAAGGCAAAATATGACAACCTGAGGAATAACCTGTGCTTTGTAATCTCCCTCTTTTATCTTTCTTCTGAAAGATACATGGAGGTCTGAGCTGTAAATCTTTGTGCTCACCCCTGGGGTTGTGCTGTCTCAGGGATTTACCTGCATGTGGGATCTCAGCACCTCAGGACTGAGTTGCAGAGTGGCCGAGAACACCCTTGGGGGGCTCAGGAGTCCTGGAATGTTGCCAGAAGTGTCTGGTGGCTGGACTTTGATCCTGCACAGGAGACGACACCTGTATGAGGATGGGAAGGTTTCACTGGGTGTATGGTGAAGGGATAAGTTAATTAGAGTGTAAAACACAGGGTTTAGGATTTTGGTACAGGGGGTCTAAAGAAGTAAGATGGAGGAATTGGGGCGTGTCCTGTTCTTCTTCTTCTTCTTCTTCTTGGCCTCCATCTTCTGTGGTGATGGTGGCACTTTGGGATTGGTTATTACTAAAAGTGCACCAGTTAATAAGGGTAGAAGGTATTGGGGAAAAATGATAAATATTGTACACGTAACTTCGGGTATAAAGATAAGTGACCGCCCCGGGGGCTTGCGGAGTGTGCCCATGGCTGACTTGCTGTGCAGACCTCTGTCAGGCTGAAAGAAAATCTTTTAGATAAACAATTAATAAACACCGAGACCGAGACAAGATCAGAAGTCTCTCCTCGTCCTTTGAAGCGTCGGCTCTTCAAGGCCATCCCTGGGCCTTTCCAGGCCACCTAAACAGCCTAGACAGCACAGAAAACTTACAAGTGGCGTCCCTGAGCTATCTCCGGTCATAAATCAGCAAAGAGAAACAGAAAACTAACACCCGCAGACTGCAGAAAGCCTTGGGAGGCTGCAGGCAGGATTAACCAAGCGTTTGTGAAGTGCTGCTGAGCCTCCTCACTGGGTTTTCTCTCCCTGTCTTCTGGGTGTTCCTCAGCTGTTTCTGTAACAGCCCAGCCCTGACATTTCAGAACAAGAGCTTCCTCAATCACAAGCCACGAAATAATTTCTTAAGGAAATTAATGTTAGAATCAATGGTATAATTGAATACTAAGTCTTTTATTATTCAGTTATTAATAGGAGGGTTATCACAACAGCTATAAGCAATTTGGGATGAGGAAGGCAGCTTCCAGGATGATTCCCAAATCATCCTTCTGAGGAGTGATTGTCTTGGGAAAGGGCAGCTTTGGGAATTGCCTGTCAGTGCCCACACCTCAATCCTGAAACAATTCAAAATGAAGCTGTGAAGAAATAGAGTATTTGCTATAAAAAAAGTTGTATCTTATGGAACAGTTTTTGCTAACCCTGAAGGCATAAGGAGTGAAAGATACTGCAAGAAATTGTGTTTCCTGAGGTGAACCACATGGGGATCAGCAAGTCAAACAGAATGTGTGGGATTTTTTGTGAGAGGCTTTACATTAGCAGGTATTTCACTGAACAAGGTTGAAAAGAGGCACTTTTCTGCCAGTTCTGCACGATTCAATCTATGGGATATTTCTAATGCCACTGTTTGCTGCCAGGAGCCCCAGCCTGGGCCAAGGAGAGTCCAAAACCAGGCTGGACAGGGCTTGGAGTACCCTGGTCTGATGGAACATGTCCCTGCCATGGTAGGGAGTGGAACTGCATCATTTTAAAGCCTTTTCCAGCCCAGAATATTCTGTGATGCTCTGTACAAACAGAACTGAGTAGCTCAGGTGCCCTCAATCTCTGTAGGTCCAACAGAGCCTGCCTTGGGCTAGAAACCCACAGAATGTTTTCCTAAACTCTGAAGGAGCCTGGAGCACTTCTAAATTTCTGCAAGGTTCTGTTCCTGCCTTTGCTTTTGACCTGTTCTGTGACCTGGGTGAGCCACTTGAGCTCTTCAGCTGATGGGAAATCAATGCAGCAAGTGAGCATAATTAGGCTCCTCGAGGTTCTTGCAAACCTTTTTAGGATTTATTGGCAAAGGAAAACAACAGAAACCTCATCAACATTTCTAATGGGCTTGAAAGCTTGAGGACACATAGAGCTGAGCCAGACAGAGCTGAGTTTAGAAATATTTTTCTAGGGGAACATTTCTTGCCTAAATTATTATTTATCTGCCTTCCAAGACTCTCCTATAAGTGCATCATATTTCTGTACAAATTCAAAAAAAACCCAGCTGTGACATCCAGAGAAAACCTCTTGGCTTTCAACCTGATGTTGGCTGATGTACAATGAGCATCAGTTGGATAACTGTTCTTGCCTCTCCTTATTTTTGTCAGAATATCCCTCATTCACAAATAAAAAATGTGGAGAGAGATTATTTTTATTTTTTCCAGTCTCCTGGATGCCACAATTCTATGCTGCTGTCACTTACAATTTCTAGAAATAGTAAGCAATTGTCCTGATGCTTTGTGAATCCTAACTGGCTCGAGTTGTCACTGCAACAATCAGAAAAAAAAATAAAGCGCCAAAGAGGGAGTGTGGCACATGAATAAATAATTTATAGCCCCATGATTCAGCCCCTATTTTTAGAAGCTTGCTATTTTTCTGAGACTTTGAACAGGGGCTAAGAATAACCTATACATGAAGTGATGTGTGCCTTATGCAACACAGGTTTTTTTCTGTCTCATTTGATCAGACTCCTGTGAAATCTGGGCAGCCAAGCTGAGGAATTTGTATCATGCAGTTCCTGCTGGATTTACTGGGGATCATGGTGGATAAGTACCCAAGAGAAAAAATTTTTTGCCTAATACCAAGCAAAATGTCTTGAACATTAAATGAATACAAATTGTTTGGAGGAGTCACTGGGAGAATCTTGCAATGTTCCAGTGATTAGAACTCCTTGGAAAGTAGGAATCCCTTAAACTGGGTTTGAATTCCTCATGAAATCCAACATTGGAAGAGACAAGAGTTGAGCTCCATGTTGTGAGCAACTCCTAGGCTACAACATTGGGCACTAGGATATTTTGGGCATTTTTTCTGTCCCAAAACTGTGCATTTCAAAATCCATTTATTCAGCTCAGAAGATGGCATCCAGCTTTAATCATGGCACTGAGAAAAATCAGAGTTTCTCCACTGTTTCTTCTGATTTTACAGACCAGCATATCACAGAAACTATTTTAATTTATATCTAAGGGGAAATCTCACTTACTTGGGCTTCTTTTCCATTGGAAAACTTGGGATAAACACCTTCATGTTGGGGGCACCATGGGCTGCTGGGCTGTGCCCTGAAGCCAGGGCAGGAAGGGATTGGTGAGATGTGAACAAGACTGGCTGCAAACTGATATTCTAAAATTATAAATTTGAACTCCACCTGTGGCAAATATGCAGAACTAACCTAGCCTGAAAAGGATGGCAAATTGCTCAGCTAGGTCAGAGGCAAAAACAGTTTAATAGTTGTCTTAAAAAGTGAGGAAAAAATGTAGATATAGGAATATCAATGAAAAAGAATCACAGTGGAGAGATTTACCAGACTGTCTGCAATGGTTTTACAAAATAATTACTGAAAAATTCTGAGTCTGTGCCACAGTCACCCCTAACCCCACCTCCCAAAACCCTCTGTGTTCTAGGGAGTGTGTTCAGGGGGATTCTGGTTTTCTGATGGATGGACCCTTCATTTCAGCTCAGCTGACACCTAACAAGGATCAGCAAGCTGCCAAAGCAGCCACGTGCCCTCAGCTCAGGGATTAACAGGCTGTCTTATTTATTTATTCATTTTTCTGTTTGTTCCCTTCACTCCAGTAGCTGATGAACTTGGCTCAAGATTCCGTGGCCAGTCTGTAGAATCCAGGAGATGAAAGGCACAAATTGCCAGATGAAAGGCACAAATAGCCATATAAGAGGCATCAATAGCCAGATTTCCATTTTATTAATAACTGGAAATGTAAACCTTGCCAGAAATTCATCTACATGAAACATGGCAAGACAAGTAAAATCTCTTTCAAAACCAGCTTAGTTCCAGTTGTCAGGGGCAAGGTCCATGATGGCAGTGCCTGCATGCAGTGTCTGGAATTGTCTTTCACTCACAAATGGCTGGGGGGAGGTGGTGAATTTCCTGCTGAGAGTGGCATCCATTTACCTTCACCCAGTGCTCCTGTCTCCTGTTTGTGTCGTGCTTTTAATGGACTTTTACTGACTAAACACCAGCCTGACACCAGGCCAATCCATACATATTGAGTTACCACTACCTGAAAGGCTTTGTGCTCTTCAATAGCGTCAATAAAAAAAGAAAAATACAAAAATACAAAATACCACTCATCAAACACTTCCCTTTGCATACCCCACTCAGAAATGCAACATCATCTGCAGTTAGAAATGAAATTAAGGGCTAGGAATGCAACATCATCTGCAGTTTGAAATGAAATTAAAGGCTAGGTTTTACCTCATAAACGGGTGTTTTAAAGCTGTTCCGGAGGATAGTTCTATGCAGGTAATCACAGAACCACAGGATTGCTGAGATGCACCTGCAGCCAGTTGCCCAGAGCATGTCTTAAAAGGGTTTTAAGTATCTTCAAAAAGGGAGATTTCAAGACCTCCCTAGGCCTGTTCCGGTGTTCTGTCACCCTCACAGCAAAAATATGTCAGTGGATTCTAAGGAGGGGACAGATCACAGCTGGGATGACAAATACTGGATTTTTCTGCTCCATTTTCTGTTTAGACACACACTGAGGGCTCTTCAGAGGAGTCTCTGGCAGTGTTATCAATAAAGTGTAGTAAATCAGAGTAGAATTCATTTTACATGAGTTCAGATGTCTAAAAGGCACATTTCTGTTTGGGATAAAGGTCCTTGAGCTGATTTGTGAAAAACTCCTCTCATCCAATGCGAGTTTTCCCAGAATTAATCTGGTAATGGTGGTGCTGAGTCACAGGGATGCTGAGGAGAGTTATGGGAAAACTGGAAACAGAGTTTGGATGTCTCCCCCCTTTATCAAACACCAGTGTGTGAGGAAACCTTCAAATGGGTAAATAAAAGTCTGTGAGTTTCTCTCATGTTCTTCCATGTCAGATGAAAATCACTTTCCATTGTTATTGATGTATGGGCTCAATTCTGGGTTGATCAGCTTTTTCTTTTATTCTTTTTATTGAAACAATAAATATGCTGGAGTTCCTTAAAAGTCCCGTTTGCCCTGCAAACAGACAGATTTGTGATTATCACAGTCTGATTTTTTTGATAAATGCAATGTTTCTATTTATAAGTATTTTGATAAATACAATGCTTCTATTTTCTATATAAGACTTTATTAAATGTGGTAAGAGTTTTTCTTTATTTGACTTTTTGTAGTATGTATTGTGAATCTGTTAAAATTGTGGTGGTTATCTGGAAATCTGTTAAAATCCATAGTTATAAGGTACCAGATCATAATTGTAGAAAGTATTCTTTAATAGTTGTTTGAAGTATGGAGAGTTAAAGTTACTCTCTTTTATGGTTTGTTTTAAGTTTTTTATTATGTTGTGTGTCAGTGGTATTTTTGGGATTTGTTTTTTGTCTGTTACAAAATAGCAGACAATAAAATACTATAAAGCTCTCAACTTACAAAACTGTAATATAAATAAGAAATAATAAACATCTAAATCTAAACACAAAATATAATGTCAAACACTTCAACCCCAAGCTTAACAGAAACAAAAAAAAAAAAAACCACAAACCCAACAATGGAACACTAATTTTCTTTTTATTCGAGGAACTTTTGCTCTCCACCTTGAATTTCTCACTTGCTCTTAAATGGTTCTACTCCACTAAGAATGAAGTTCAGGCTCTCTGTAGTGTGGGTGTGTGTGTATAAATACATAAAAGTGAGACATTCCTGTGGGTGTTAGGTTGTTTATCTGGATATATTCTGTGAAGAGCCATAAAATAATAGACTGAGCTGGACTTTCCCAAGAGCTGGAGTCGGGGAGAGTTGGGTATCCCAGCTGTGTTCCTGCCAAGGCTTTGCTGTAGCCGTGCTCAGGTTTTTTTACCTACCTTTTTGGTGGTGTGGAATGAGGTTTTCCAGGGGTGGAGACCCCTTTTACATCACCTCAGAGTCCAGGAGAGCTGTGAATGTTGCTGCTGCTGTTGTGTGCTATCACCATCATATTTTCAGGAAAAATCCCTTTGCCAGGATTTCTTCTCCTGGGAAGCTGTGAAGCCTCAGAGAAGAATGAAAACAATATTATCTGATTGCTTCTCCCTTGTTTTGCTGCTTTGGAAAGTGGTCTGGAGGTTGTTTATCCAACAGGTGATTGTTTGATTGGTTCCATGTGAATTGTTTTGACTTAATGACCAATCACAGCCGGCTGTGTCAGGACTCTGGAAGCAGTCATGAGTTTCCATGATCATTCTTTGTAACCTTCTGTCTGTGTCCTTTCTCCATTATTTAGTATAGTGAATAGAATAGAATAGAATAGAATAGAATAGAATAGAATAGAATAGAATAGAATAGAATAGAATAGAATAGAATAGAAGCCTTCTAAGAACATGGAGTCAGATTCTAAATTCCTCCTTTGTCCTGGGGACCCCAAAAACACCACAGTGTGTCTGGGCTCTGCCTGCTGCCCTTGGCTTTCCTGCTGGAGTATGACTCTGATCAGCACCCCTGAGTCAGCCCTTGGGGAAATGGGATGATGCATTTGCAGCCTGGAGGGGCTGAAATCCATTCTGTGCAAGCTGGAAGCCCTGAGCACTCCTGGATATTCCTTTCTGTCCAAGAAGTTCCCTTTTACCTCCCTGCCTGTCTCCTGCACTGGTGATTAAGCAGAAGAAACCAAGAGCCACAAATCTACAACAAAAGGAAATAAAAATTCTTAAAGTGGAAGAAGAGACAACAGACTGAGGCCCAGGAGTGAATATTGGATGATGTGTCAAGAGCTCTGTGCACAAAGGCTGAGTGCTGCCTGTGCCATCCTGACTCATCTACTGCTCATTATTCATTTGCACGAACATTCATTCTCCTTGTCCAGTTGTGTTACTAAATAACAATATATTATTGTGTCATGCAATAACAATATATTATTGTGTCATACAATAACAATATTTTATTATATAATAAACAAGTTCAAGTGCACACAGAGCACAAATAACCCCATGTTATAACCACCAAATCTCTGTTTGGATTATTCCTTCCTGAGAATAAAGTCAGGAAGGAAGGGGAAATTCTAAGAGAAAGTATGCTGAGTTCTTTGGTATGTCATTTGTCTTGGAAAATGAGATTTTACACAATTGTTTTTCAACTAGGAAAAAAATAGTGCTAATAGCTACATTTCTTTATTATTAGCTCTTGTTGCCCTAGAAAGATCATTTAAGTGTTATTTTCTTCTTGGGTGATCATTGTTTATTTCTACAGTGGAGCTCTCCATTATGATTCTTCCTTTTTTTTTTTTTCCTTTTTTTTTTTCTTTTTTGTGACAATCATTAAGAAAAACTGAACTTAATCCAGTGTCTTTCTGCACACTGCATGAGCAAGAGCTGATCCCTCCAGGTGCCTCCAGTGTAGGTCTTACCTCACCCAATAAATGAGATGTTTCTCCTTTAAAGCACTGGCCAAAAGAGCTTTAAAAAAGAGAGAGGGAGGGAGGGAAAAAGAGAAAGAGAAAAGGAGAGGGAGAAAGGAACATAGGGAGGGAAGAAAGGAGAAGGGAAAGGAAAGGGGAACAGGAAAAGGAAAGGAGAAAAGGAAGGAGGAGAAAGGAAAGGAGAAAAGGAAAAGCAAAGAGGAGAAAGGAAAGGAGAAAAGGAAAAGGGAACAGGAAAGAGGAGGAAGGAAAAGGGAAAAGGAAAGAGGAGAAAGGAAAGGAGAAAAGGAAAGGAAAAAGAAGAAAACCTTTACTGTGGGGTATAAATTAGCAATGGCACCTGGTGTTGAGATATGACTGATACTGGAGGAGATCCTGGACAAGAGAAATTCAGAGTTTGATTTTCCCCCTGCTGTCCATGCCCTCACCCTGTGGGAGATGTGCTGTGACAGCTCAGAGAGCTGCACTGATGTGGGTTGTGCATCCCCAGTGCCTCTCAGGATGTGGATTGTGTTTGTGGGATACAACCAGGGAAAATGAAGAGTCAGAATGAGTAAAACAAGGGTTTGAATGAATAAAATAATGGTTTATATGAGCAGTACTCTGGAAGTGGGACTCAGCATCCGACTAAGCATCAGCTCATCTGGAGAGTCAGGAGTTTGCTACAGAGGCTCAAAGTCAGCAACAATTCTGCACAGGGAGCTTCAGCACTGGCCAAAGGAGGGGACAAATGCAAGGGCTTTTAGGGATGTAAATCAGATCCTACCACCTGAACCCCACTCAGACTGTTCTGTTTAGTTTGGCCTCATCACTCCAAAAAGCAACAGCGGAAAAGTGCAACTGGACACCAGCAATATGAAATTCAGTGATCTGTGTGGGTACAGTGTCACCTGGAGCATCTGCAGGGGCTGTTGACTTCCCTTCTCAGTAAGAAAAAGGACCTTTTCAAAAGTCTTTTTTTACCTTTTTCAAAAGCACCTTTTCAAAAGTCTCTTGACCTTTTTCAAAGGCTGGTGTCAGCAGCACATTTAGGACCATTTGATTTTCCTGCACTAAATGACTGTGGCAAAGGCCCAAAAAGAAACTGGGTAAAGGGCAGCAACAACATCATGAGGAGTCCATCAGGAAGTTGCCTGTATTGGTCCTTTGGGGATCTTTCTGGATTTCCTGTTTTATTTTAATTCTCTTGTTTCTAAGAAACAGTTCAAAATAAGAATGGAAAAAACCAAGAGCCTCTTGCTTGGAATTGGATGTGCCTTTGAGGAGTGCAGGAGGGTTTGTACAGGAAAAACGCAGTTTTCTCTTGGAATTCCTTGGGATGAAGAGAGTGCTTGCCAGAAATTGAACTCCCCTCTTTACCCCACTATTGCCACATGGAGTTCCCAGAGCCCTGCAGGGTGATGTTGAATTTGGACATTAAATCTCTGCTTTGGTAATTTGTGATTTCTACTTAGAGTCTGTGAGAACTGGCACCTTGGGACAACACCAGTTTCAGTTGCAGTGTTTTCATACCTTTGCTGTCTACTGAATTAATATTCTGTGAAAAAAAACTATTAATAAATACCTTTAAATACTCGTGGTCTGTAGATGTGTTTGTTATTTATTTCTCCTCTTTTGAGTGGGTTGCTCCAGTCATCACAGAGGTGGGATAAGTTGATTTGCCTTGTAAATAATCTGTTCTGTCAGTCTTGTCTTGAACCTGTGAAATGTCTAAGCTGTTCTAAGTCCAGCACAGAGTGTTCATCTCTCTTTTATTTTGGTCTGTACCAGGAAATGCCTACAGAGAATGCCTGGGCAATGGGACATGGGCTTCCAAGATAAACTACTCTCAGTGCGAGCCTATTCTGGATGACAAGGTCTGTATTTTTCCCTTCATTCTTCTCAATGAGATTTCTCAGCATAAATGGATGCAAAACTAAACTTAAGGTTAACGTGCTAATTTGGGACCTCTGAGAGAGATTCCATTTCTGTCTCTGCAACAAAACCTCCCCGTGAATTGAGGCAAATCACTTATCCTCTCTCCATATCCCCTGCTCACATGTTTTTTTTTTAAAGGATGCTTTATCTCACTCTGTCCCTGATGATGTGTGTTTATGCAGATTTTTCCTAGCTTTGTTCAGAGCCTACAGCTGCTACAGTAAATGTTAGCAATAAGAACAATAAGACCTAAAGCCTCTTTGGCACTAAAAAATAAGTTCAACCAGCTGATTCCACCCTATATCTGCCCATTCTGAGGTCTCATCAACAACTGACCTTTACAGATCTCAATGTCATTTCTCCTTAAGCAAATATGTAAAGGGGCAGCAACAGAAAAAATACCTAAAAAGTAGACTCAGGACCCAGCTGTCTTTAAGAAATTGAACCAGTCTTGCATGATATAAGAATTATCAGATTTAAATTAGCATATGGGATTAAGTTCCTTCAGAAGGGCTGTGAGGAATTATGCAAAGCCCTTTTCTTTTCACATGTCTCAGATGCATCATAGACATTCACCCTCACACAGTTTAAGCCTTCAAGCCCTTCATACTCTTCCTCTTCCTCCTGTGTTGAGTGCTGTGGTGGGACACAAATCCACAAAGGCTTTGAGTTCTCTCTGCCAGGAGTGGCTTTTCCCTCTGGGAGCCAGGGTGGAGCCCAGCAGCTCAGGCTGGTTTGTTTTGGAGACTAGATGGAGCTAAAGAACAAGGCAGGGATTTATTCGGAGGCCCCCATGGATGCACCTTGGGCAGCACCAGAGCCCAGCCAGGGCTGCACCCAAGATGAACCAAAATGGCCCCAAAATGCACGAGCGCTGCCGGGGTCTCTCCCTGGGATCAGCTCTGCTCCATTTGCACCTTGCAGTTCATTGTCCCATTGCAGCTTTAGCCCAGGCAGTCCCACCCTGCTTGTTTTTCTCTCTCCAGCCCACGGTGTTTGTGCTCCTGGGCTGAGATTTGGATCATTTGTCCTTGGTGCCCAGCTGGAGCAGGAATTGTTTTGTCTCCCTGCTCTGTGCACAGAGCTCACCATGCCCTGATATGAAACGAAGACTATAAAAGCTGAGGCATCATTGGGGATTCATTCAACTCATTGTGTCCTTATAGTTGTGCCATGCCAAGGACAGAGAAGAGGAAGATGGGACCCTACATTTAGTTCTCAGGGGCTCTCTGTGCTGGTGCTGCACCCCACAGAGCCAGGATGTGCTTTGGCTGTGGTGCAGCATCCATCCTGTAAGGTCCAGTGTGGTCAGTCTGGGTTTTCTCCAGTGAATCACAAATAACAACACACCAGCTGCTGAGGAGGAACCTGTTCCTATCCTCTGGCTAATTTAATCCCCCTCCTTTTCCTAGAGGCTTCTAGGAATAAGGTAAAGTTGTGCCAGTACCTGGCTGCCACCCAGGGGGACACTCAAGGTGTTCTAGCATGGTGGAGAGGCTCCCAAGGCAATTTGGGCCAACATAAGCTGGGACCACCCCAGTGCAGATCCTCATTCCCATTTAAAATGAAAAGCTAACTTGCTGCTGGGCCATTTTTTGGATGAATCAGGTCCCTAAAGCATCTCAGTGCATTGTTGCAGGAGTGCTGGGGCCAGCACAAGCTGGGGCACTGGAGGGACAGACTGACCATGTCCTAAAAGTGAGCAAGAGAGGGGATGTGGAGCAGGCAGGGCTGATTTGGAGAATGGGGAGCAGAGCTGGGCCAAGATTTGATATCTCTGGTGGGGTTTAGGTGGTACAGGAAACCTGAGCTGGGAGCTGCAGCCACTCAGGAAAAGGCTGCTGCATTTTAATAACGCTCATTATGTGTTTGCATGGCTCCCAACAGTGGCTGTCTGTGCACAGGCAAACACAGAGGGGTTTTATTTGAAAAGGCTGGAGAAGTGTTGTGACTAGAGGACAAGATTATTCCCTTTTCTCTGTTTTTGCTTTTAAAAATTTTGCAGCTATGGTGATAGCTTAAAACTCCTTAAATAGCATGTTTCTTAAACAGATGAAAGTGCAGATGTTCCCCCACCCTTGCTTACAGAGGCTTAAAAACTCATTTATTAGATCTTTAAAGATTTGTGACAAGCTTTGCAAATATTAATATTTGTGAATATTTTTGAAATCTCTCATAATGCTCAGTGTTACAGATGAACACTTTGTGATCTCAAAAAAAATTATAGAAAAAAGGAACAATCCCCACAGATTTGCTCCATTTTGATTAAAGGTGAGATTCAGGCACACAAGTGGGTCTATTGTTGTTTTCTGAGTTTAGCAGATGCTTAACATCATCTGGGGGTGGGGGGGTAATGCCCTGTGACTTGTACTTATTTTTAATCCAAAAAAACAACACTGCTTTTAAGCTTGACCACTCACAGGCAGAGTGCTGAAGAATCACATGATTTTATTTCAGTGATTGATAACAGGGGACAGGAACAGGACTTTTCAACATCAATCCCATGCTTTATGACAGAGTTTTGGTAATGTACGAGTAGAAATTTTATGGTTTTTCCAGCTGTGGGTCACTCTTAGGGGCCATCAGTTCGGTAACACCCATTCACTGGGTTTATTAATGCATCCTTGCTCTGCTCGTGGTTGGGACCTGTGGCAGCAGCTGCTAAAACTCTGCTCTGGTGAGTGATTTGCTGCTAGACTCCCACTGTGAGATCTAGTTCCTTAAATGTAGTTGTGTGGTGTAGTTTAAAATGTCCCTTGGAATGCCTGTGTCCTTCATGTCCAGAGAAGGGAACGGAGCTGGGGAAGGGTCTGGAGCACCAGGAGGGGCTGAGGGAGCCGGGAAGGGGCTCAGCCAGGAGAAAAGGGGGATCAGAGGGGCCCTTGTGGCTCTGCACAGCTCCTGACAGGAGGGGACAGCCGGGGGGATCAGGCTCTGCTCCCAGGGAACAGGGACAGGAGGAGAGGGAACAGCCTCAGGTTGTGTCAGGGGAGGTTTAGACTGGGTATTAGTGAAAATTTCTGCCCTGAAAGGGTTTTCAGACATTGGAACAGCCTGCCAAGGACAGTGGTGGAGTCACTATCCCTGAAAGTATTCAAACTTGTGGATGTGGCAGCTGGGGACAGGGTTTAGTGGTGAACAGGGTGGTGCTGAGGGAATGGTGGAAGTCAATGATCTTAGAGGTCTTTTCCAACCTTAAAAATTCTGATTCAGCCATGGAGGTCCCACCAGGACCAGCTGGGAATCACAGGAGTCCCCAGTGTACCTCAGGGGACACAAGGTGCCTGTGTGTGCACAGCTGCCCCTAACCCTTGCCTTGGGGACACCCAAGTGCTGGTGTCCTCCTGTCAGACTGACCTCACCCTCTGAACAAATAGCTGGCTCCTCCTCCAGGCACAGGAACAAGATATAGAAATAATTTTGGTCCATCTGGCTGTTTGGTGGCACAAATGGAAAGATCCTCCTCAGCCTACAAGCTCCTGTGTTGGAAGGGCCTTCACTGCACACAAATCTCTGCTCTTCTTAGAAGAAAAGTGAGCGTCTCAGGCAGCACAAAAAACATCTTAGCCTCCAAAAAGAGCTATAAATCAGGGACTTTGGTGTTGTGGTCTGTGGCAGCTGTATGTGAATTTGCTTCTGCTGATGCTTTGAGATGGCTTCAAGCTGAGTAGCTGAGTTAGCACCACGCTGGGCTCAGGCTAATGTATCCTGCATGGGAGCACGGTCACTTCAGCCACAGCAGCTCCAGCTGGCTCAGAACGGGAAAGCAGTGAGCTCAGAGTCATCTGGCATGACAAAGACGCTTCCCAGTTGCTTCTGAAAGTCTTTGGAGAGGTGTCCTTAAGCTGTGCTGGTGCTGAGATCATCCTGGCACCGGGAGGAAATTGGAAGTGACTGAGTGGCAGTGGCTGGGCAGCCTCCCAGGGAGACGTGAGCTGTAAACGCTGGCAGGACCTGTCAGTGAGTTCTGTTAGAGGAGGCAAGATCCTTGTCAGATGGTCTGAGAGTGCTCTTATTAGCTGGTTATTGATTCAAATCACTCACTGAATTGTTCAGGGCAGGTTAAGCAGTCCCATTGCAGCTGAAGCAAGGGGAAAAGTGCCCTAGGCAGAATGAGTCTGTCATTAGCCTGGAGGGGAGCCCAGCAGCCCTAAGATGTGCAAAGCCAGTGCAGGTAAAGACATTGTGCTGTCATTCCTCACTTTAGAAGCTCTGGAGACACCTCTGCCAGGCTTTGGAAGCTGTGGAGACACCTCTGCCCTGCCTGGTGTAAAATGATTGTCATGTCTATTGTCATGGAATGGGATTGCAGTGGTGTGACCTGCTGTGGCCAGGGGGTAAAAGCATCCCTAGATTCCCCATCTCTGAATTCCCCATCCCTGGATTCCCCATCCATGGATTCCCCATCCATGGATTCCCCATCTCTGGATTCCCCATCCATGCATTCCCCATCTCTGGATTCCCCATCTCTGGATTCCCCATCCATGGATTCCCCATCTCTGGATTCCTCATCCATGGATTCCCCATCTCTGGATTCCCCATCTCTGGATTCCCCATCCATGGATTCCCCATCTCTGGATTCCTCATCCATGGATTCCCCATCCATGGATTCCCCATCTCTGGATTCCTCATCCATGGATTCCTGATCCGTGGAAGTGTTCCAGATCAGATTGGATCAGGTCAGGGGTTCTGAACAACCTGTTCTAGTAGCTGGCACTCCTGACATGGCAGAAATCATCATTAAGGTCCCTTCTGACCCAAACCTTTCCAGGATTCTATTATCTCCTTCTCTAGCTCATTTCTAATTTCTAGCTCATTTCTAGCAACCCTCCTCCTAACCCTGAATAAAATTTAAATCTTTGTTTTAGTGAAGTGAATCTTCCCTGAAACAGAAGGATATTAGGTAACAGGAGAAGGTTGTTGACATTTTAAATGTATTGGTGTCCAAGAGGGCGAGCCAGAAAAGAGCTGTGCAAGTGTTTGACGTGAGCTGAGCTTTGGGGAACAAACATGATTTTCTGGGCACGTGCTTTTCAGCCCTGAAGACGTTGCCTCCCATTCCAGCAGAGATGCAGATTGCATGTAGGCTGGTGGAAAGTGATCTTGCCACCCTGTCAGTTTAGTTTTCCCTAGGCACCAAGGCAGTTCTTGTTTCTGTGATGTTTGAATTTGCCTTCAGGAAACCTTGTTAGCATCAGAAGCAGAAAATACGAAAGTCGTGCCTGTTTTTCCTTCAGCATCAGTGCATCAAACAGGAGTTTTGTACGTTTATTTTTCCAATTAATTTTCTCATGTTTTGAACCACACCTTCTTAAAACTTGAGTGAAATTGAGTGAAGTTGAAATAATGTTCAGGAGCCAAAGGAAGGTCAGACTTATAGAGCAGGAACCTCGTGCTGGAAAAACACAAGGTTTGCCATCTTCCAGGAGATTTCTAGCCCTAAATGAGCAATTCTGAAAGCAGTTCTTAGTCAGATGGGTTTGGGATTTGATAGTGGTGCGAGAAGCAGTGGATTCAATGATCCTTTGGGATCCCTTGGGATGTTCTGTGATCCTCTGGCTCTGTCAATTAAGCAGGAGAGTCAATGAGCCCTGCAGTTTGCCAGGGCATTGTTAAATAAAACAGCATTGCACAGGTAGGCACAGCAGGTCAAGTGAGTTTCCTTTCCCTTCAGGTGTCCCCTCGACTGAATGATGAATAAAACACACTATGGAATTTGAATTCTGCAGCTTTGTTTTGTTGCTTTTTTTCTTTTCACCTGCAGGCGATTCAGAAAATGGGCCCGTGGATGGATGGGGAAGTTTATTTTAGGGGATTTTATAAAAGACTTTAAAAATACTCTGCGTGGTTGAGTTGTGTCCAGAAACAGCACATTACTCTGTGAGCTGAAGATGCAGGCAGGTTTCAGCACAAAAATGATTCCAAGAGAGCTCCCTGGCTCTCTGGCAAAGTGCTGGGAGATGCTTATCTTCACAGAACAATGGAACAGATGAGCTACAGCTGCTGGTTGTACTTTCAGCCAAACATTCATTCACTGACAAATTCCTTTCACTGGAGTAAAATGTTAAGGGAAATTGTTAGGGAAAAAAATGAAAAAAAAAAAAAATCAACCAATTTAATTTTTTTAAATTATACCATTTGTAGGATTTTGCTTTCATGTTTTTATCACCAGAGGAAATGTAGGTGGTTTGGTTTTTAAGAGCCTTGTTCTTCTGAAGGAGGGCAGCATCCCAATGTGGGGAAAGATCTGCTTAACTTGAAAATAAATAAATGTCAAAACTAATAATAAATATATTTTTCAGGGACATTTAGTCTTCCAGTAGCAAACCTCTTTTCAGCCATCTTCAGTATTTATCTAAATAGCGTCATTCTACTTCTCCCTAGCCAGGCAAAGAGGAGATGCCTCTCCTTTCTCCAAAGCCAACAGCAGCCCACCAATAAAGATGTCTCTGCAAGGCCAAATTTTGATCACTAAATCCCTAAATTCACTGATTTAGATGGAAGCACTTCTGTACTTAATTTTTTGTTTACAAGATCAAGAACTTGCCAACAATCTCCCCCACATGCAAGGAAATAGAAACTAATAGAGAAAATTTCACTACATATTTGGGTTGCTGCTAAAAACAACAGGATCCCTGGTTTACCAGAACTGAAGGGACGCCAATGGGTTCCAGTTTTTATTCTGCTTTGGTTTGAAGGATAAAGATCACAGCCTGCAAGGAATGTCCCTCAGAGGAAAACCTGCCTGTGTGGGAAGGGCTTGTTATTTATTCTTGCTGACATTTTTGTGTGAAAACCAAGCCATTTGAGTAGGAAAATGGCATAACCTGGCTCATTAAGACTGTGCTGTTTCCTAAGAAAATAATGTTTAATAATTTCTGAAATTCTGAGACGTGTCTTTAGGATCGTTGCCTAAAATGACAAAGATTTGAATCAAATAAATCTGAGGAAATGGGAAAAAAATAATAATAAAAAAGGGGAAAATGGAGACAAGATAATTTGTTTTGCTTATATTTGTAAGAAGCTGTGGACAAATCCCAAACTGAAATGACACCAAGCCTGTGTGCCTGGACAATATATTTGCCTTACACAGAGGCATCAGCCCTGGTACTATTATATCATTATAAAGTTGAGAAAAATAAAAGTAATGACTGTTTTCTGAAGTGCTGAACTGTTCCTGGATGGCAGTGCTTGGAGACTGATGCTGATTTAATGCTGTTATCTCTTTACCTCCAGAGGAAGTATGCGCTCCATTACAAGATTGCTCTCATCATAAACTACCTGGGCCACTGTATTTCAGTGGGGGCCCTCATAGTTGCCTTTATGCTTTTCTTGTGCTTGAGGTGAGTAATGTGTTTGCATGTTTCTAACTCAATTTTGTGACACTTTCTGGGTTGTTCCAGCCCTCTTCTGACTCTGTCCAGGTCATGGATGGTCCTGAAAGTGGTCATGGCTTTTATATTCCTGAGCAGATCTGTGTGGTTTTGCTGACTGATGTGCTGGATGAGCTGCTCCTGAGCATAGGAGCTGAAGCCTGTTTGGGTCAGGGAAAGAACTGAACATGATTTATTGATGCAGCAAAAAAAATTCAGTGAGCACAGTGTTCTTCATTAGGGGAGACCAAGATCTGAGTGTGTCAAGTTCCAAGTTTTGAGGGCTAGTTTTGTTTTCTCACAAGGCAGAACATGGTAACTGAAACCTGGATCTAAACCAAAGGAGACAGAACGAAATCTTTCTGTTTTGCTTTGGGTTAATTTTTGGTCTTTCCTTCATTAAAGGGCTTAGAAGTTTTCTTAATAAAAAGAGGAACATCATTAGTGGAGCTTAATCCCCAGCAGTGCTGATGAAATGATGAATGCAAAAATCAAGGAGGCTGCACAGAAACCCTTCCCTGATCTGGTCCAGGGTGCAGAAGGGAGTTTGGGAAATGGATATGTCAGAGAAAGCAGAGTTAGGGCTGCAGTTAAGAGAAAGGACAGGAGGAAAGGCAAACTGGTGGAAAACAAATAGATGTGGATCAGTCATCACATGTATCTCCACTGCCTGAATCACAGGATATATTTTCATAGGAGTGGCCTGATGGGTTAATTCTATTTTATTTCTTGGATTCCATGCCTGGCATTTCTGTATCATTTGTGCTGTGTTGTCCAGGAGAGTTCAACCTCAAAACCAGCTCCACTGAGTGCTGTGCAATGATAATCCTTAAGAAAAACCTTCTGTTCTAATAGCAGAGGATAAACTGTGGGTGGAGGACATCCTCCCCCTGGCCAGGAGTACAGCAGCATTATTGGCAGTGATCTCAGTGCAAGAATTACTGTTTCCCTGGAGCAGAGCATCCCCAAAGTCTTTGCTAAGTCTTCTGAACATCCCTAACAAGGCCTTTTCTAATAACAATAGGCATCTTCTCTCACTCCAGCATCTATAAACAGAATAATCTATGCTAATGGAAACAAAAAAAGCACCTTAAAACATTAAATGGGAACTTTTATGATGCATCAGTTTAAACTTCCATTACGAGCCCTCTACAGTGCATATAAAGCTAATTCCCACAGTGCTTGGAGACCTGAATTAATTTGCGCTGAATAAAGAATGCAAATTATTCATTGCAGAAGCTATATTCCCTGCTTTCCTGCTCAGCCTTTTATAAATGCTTGAGTAAATAACACAAAACACAATTAGGTAGGATGATATAAATGTTATCCAGCTTCAAACACAGAGGTGGCTCACCTGCATTCTTCTGAATTGTTCTTCGGTTATTTAAACTTAAGGTTTAAATTCTGCACTCAGCTTCAACATTAGAAACAACAACTGAGTAGTAGCAATTAAGAATTTCCTGTACATGCTATGAATTAAGATAGTCCATCTCTTCAAATTCACATTGCAAACATGTCCCGTGTGCAGCCAGAGTTAACCAGCATGAGATTCCTCAGGGTCTTTCAATATATATCAATTTTCTAAAGTTCTAGAGATGTTCCAGGGAAGGCAATTCATGTTTCATTACAGATTGTCCCCACCCAAATTTTGGGCTATGGACATCTTTGTCAAATTTACCTCTATAAAGAACCCCAAGAACAAATCTGTTTTGATAATCAATTTCTATTATTTGAGGCTTTTTTTAATGCTCTTTTATTTTGGATGGAAGAAGATATGATGGAAGTGGGTGAAAGGAGAGAATTTAGGTAATTCCTGGCCAAAAAAAATACAATCTGATAATTCCTCATCTTGACCTAAAGTAGAAATCTGCCAGTTCTTTATTCCTGCCCTACTCCATCTTTCTACCTCGCTCCATGAGTGCCTGCTGAGAGTGAAAATAGAGGAAGATTCAAGGAGGGTGAATCTTCATTGAGGTCCTCAATAGAGGACTCCCCAGGAAGATTCAAGTTTTACATCTGCTCCCAATTTTTGTGCTTCTTCCCCAGTGTTGCAGTGTGAGCCTATTTCGGAGCACACCTGCTCTGTTGGAGCAGAACTGTGGTGAGACTTTAGGATCTCTCTTTTAGGAGCAGGTGAAATATTTGGCTGGCATGGCAAAAGGTGTTGCTGTTTTGAATCCAATAAAGGATTTGTTCGGCTGGTCAGGAGGGTGTTCTGCTTTTGGAAATGAGCTTCACCATCACTGGTGCTGCCCCAGCCCAGTGGGGCTTAGTCCTCACTTGTGCTGAACTGAGAAAGGGGAACAAACTGGATCTCAACCCTATTTTTCCAAATTTATCCTGTCCCCTTGTACCCAGCCTCATTCTTCCTCCATTCCTTAAGCAACTTCATCCTTTGTTCCCAGCCCACCCTCCGTTTAGCAGATGAGCCCTGCTGCCCTAAACACTGAGCAGTCACAGTGTTTCAAGGGTCAGGAATCTCAGGTGTAGCGGCAGGTGATGCCATTTGTGTCCCCAACACAGCTGGGAGGGGGTGAGAGCTCAGCCAGGGCCCCCTTTTCCTGTGAGCACCCATTTCAGCCTTGTTTTCTCCAATTCTGTCACATCTGAACCTGTGCAATGACAACCAAGCCAGTAAACATTTCATTTAGCACCTAAATAATAAAAAGTGAAGGAGAGGCCTTGATTGTTGCTGGCACAGTGGCTGAATGCCAGTGAGTCACTGTGGTAGCAAGTCAATATCACTTTCTCAAGGTCTAAATGTTGGTGCTCTTAAAATTGTGAGAGCTGTTCTGTCTGTACCATGTAAAACCAAACAAACTCACCAACAGAAAAGAATTCAGCAAGAAGGAGAAACAATGGATTTGTGCACAAAGTGTGCTTGCTGCAGAAGTGGATTGATCTCCAATACAGGCCTTGGGGAGATTTGCTCAGGGTACTTCATTTGGCATTGTTGAATGGATCTGCACTGCTGGGATTCTCAGTCTGTTTGTTCTCATTAATAGTCAAGGTTTGCTCCCTCCCTCCCTCCACTGACTCAGCCTCATCATCCCACAGAATCACAATCTCACACTGCTGAAGCAGAAATTTTCCATAGGAGGAATTCTGCTATCAGTAATAACAATCAAGCTGAAGAAAAAAAATAATAATAAAAGTTCCAAAGGATCAAAAAACTTGTTTTGAATCCCATTTTCCATTGCTGTTGTTGATAATGCAGAAACCAAAATTGCTTTGTCCTGGATTTTCCCTTGTCAGTGTGCTGTTGGAGCATCCTCTGAGGTAGAATAAGAGTCCTTTGTAAAACTCCTGACTTGTTATTGAACAGTGGCAGTGGCCAGCAGTGACCTGAGTGGATTCCATCAGAAGAAGTTTTATTTTATTCCATCAGAAGAAGTGCAGTGCTTATCAGAGAAGAAGTAGGGGAAGAAAGGTATTTGTTCTGGGAAGAATCCACGTCCCTGCTGAGTTTTGAATCCAATAAAGGACAGTGCTGACAGGAACACAGGCTGGAGATTTAAAATTATATGTCCTTGCTGGATAAAGGCAGCTCTAAAAACAACCAAACCCAAAAACATTGTCATAACATCTTCTGTCACTGCTACGGTGGCAGTGAAAGCAAACTGAGGTTTTGAGGGAAATTCTGCTTTATTGTAGCCCTTAAATTAAGCTCTTTCTATTTCCCAGTAAAGCATCTGATATGTTTTTTTCTCACAGGCCTGAGGCAGTGTCCCCATTCTTTTTTATGATTACACACAGATTTCGTAAATCCCACATATTATTTCTTCCCAAAAGACTGCAACTTTTTTTTTCTTCAAACAATGTAATCACTTCTTTTTTTATTTTCTTCCCCTCAACCATCTCCTATCTACTTTCCTTTATCCTCTCCTCTTCCAAGCTCCTTTGAATTATCCTGTTACTCTTCAGTCTGCTGCAGGCTTGGCAGGATTGCAGCTGCAGCCCTCTGTTTGTAAGAATGGAAGAGTTTGATGAAATAATTTGTAGAAACCTGTCAGGAGAAATGCAGAGCATCAATAGAGAGCAGGTTTCATAGAGCAGAGTGAAGTGACACCTCTCAGAACCTGCAGGATATCTCAGTGGAGAGGAGATGTGCACAATTAGTTCTGGTTTGCCTTTAAAAGGATGAGGTTTCTGATGTGATTAAAGCAGAGCTGGCTCCACATCTAAAGCACAATCTTTTCTTCTTGTGGAGCAAGAGGAAGGAGCAAGCCTCAGGTGAGGATATCACTTAACAGAGCTCATGTCAGTGCTCCATGTCCCCCCTCACCTCCTGCCTTCCCACCCAGCCCAGCGCAGTCTGTCCATCTGCAACTTCATTCATGATTCAACAAATGCAATTTTAAACTTCCCCATGAATCCTGGGCTGGGGGCAGTGTGGCTTTGAACACAGCTCTGGGCCACCCTGTAACAGTCCACAGTGAAAACCACAGAGAAAGGCAGGTATCTCTGCTAAAAATGAAGGGATGGGGCTATTTTTGGGTTAAGGAGGATTTATTGCTCAGATAAACATCAGTCTCAGAGGCTGTGAGATTTTAGAGGAGCAGGCAGTTGGCCATAGCTCAAGAGTAGTCACAAGCTCTTTGTTACAAGGTAACATATAACTTTCTAACTTAACAATCAGTTGCTGTAGGGTTTATTTTGCTTTTCTAATCTATCACTTTTACTCACTTCTGCTGCACTTTGAATACTTTTGCTCAATAGGCTTCTGTCTCACATGCACATAAATGCTTCTATTATAACTTTTAAACTCAGCTTATTCTATACAACTACACTTTTGCATTATAAACCTTTCACTATATTATTAATACAATTTTTCACTTACTTAAGGCATATTCTTACTTACAACTGTAGAAACATAAGTTTGTCATTTTTCTGCTTAATGTCTATGTGCTGTATTTTTACATCAATCTAAGCTTCTAAGGTTGCAGATCAAACCTTTCAGTGTCTGTGGAAGGTTTTGCTTTTCCAGTTCCCACAGGCAAGAATGAAAATTATGGAGCTCTGTAAATCAGAACAAACCCAGTGAGGGGGGCATCTTTAAATACAAAACATCTGAAGTGCCTGTACTGCCTGAATCTCTGTGAAGAGTCTCATCTGATGAACTCAGATGAAGGCCAGGAACACTTTTCCTATTGATTAACCCCAGGCCATTGCCTTTGCTTCCCACTGCCTTTACTCGTTCCCTCTTCATCTCACATGTGCAGGACTTGTTCTTTACACTCATTGTGTAGAGCTTACCCCTCACAAAATAAAACCTGAGACAGCAGGGCCCTCATGAGCTCCTGCAACAATACCAGTAATTAAAAGTGTGCCCAGAGAGCTCTGTTCTTAAAATGTGAAAGGTTTCACAAGCTGCATCTGAAATTGTGGTATTGTAACCTAGCACAATGAAAGCCACTGAGGAGTGTTGTTGCTGCCTATAAATACAACACCATGCGATAAACACTGCAAACTGAAGAGCTGCTTATGATCAAGGACAGTGTCAGTGCAAGGAAAAATGGGTATGGGTGCTCTGCAGACACATTTGTGAGTGGATATGAAAGGATGATTTCCAGCCCATAGAGCAGAGGGGTCCCAGAGCAGTGTGGTAGAGGAAAAAAATTGAGTCAAACCAGAGTATCAGGAATTTATTAAATGTTTTTGCTCAGTTCCTCTCTTGACCAGAGGTTTGGAGGCCACTTTCTATCCTGTGCTAGAAGTTTGTCACTGCTGGTATGCTTCTGTTGCTGCCAAGATTTTGGCTGTGAGTTTTTGGAGGTGGACATGAACTTGTTTGAATTCTGATTATAGAACTGCTCTTACAAGATCTAGATCTATGTTGGCTGTCAAGCTAAAACTTGTCTGTGTTCTACTTCTGATGATGATGCAATGGTTTTGGGAACAGTGGAGAAAACATTGCAACTTTTCCAACATTTCAGAGAAATGAGGAAAGCAAAGTTGGGTCTTTATAGTTTATATATGAATCATGCTCAGGAGTGCAATTTGATTTAAAAAAAACACATCCTGAGTCATCTCTGGGAAGGAAAATCAGAGAATATGTTTTCAAATTGGTGTTTAGAGTTATGAACTGCAGATGCACCTGCAGCTGTGCAAGTGCTAAATGGTTCAGTTTCAGTTTTCACTTATGGGATTGCACATGTGGGTCCCTCACTAACTCCACTGTAGTTGTTCAGCACTCAGGAACCTTCTCTTCTGCCTAATTTAAAAGATAATTTAGGTGCTGGAGGGTGTCCAGGAAAGGGAACAGAGCTGGGGAAGGGTCTGGAGCACCAGGAGGGGCTGAGGGAGCTGGGAAGGGGCTCAGCCTGGAAAAAAGGGGGATCAGAGGGGACCTTTAGGATCTGCAGAGCCCCTGATAGGAGGGGACAGCCAGGGGGATCAGGCTCTGCTCCCAGGGAACAGCGACAGGAAGAAGGGAAAGGGGCTCAAGTTCTGTCAGGGGCAGTTTAGGTTGGGTATTAAGGAAAATTTCTGCACTGAAAGAGTGATCTGGCACTGAACAGGCTGCCCAGGGCAGTGGTGGAGTCACCATCCCTGTAAATGCTAAAAAAACTTGTGGATGTGGCACTTGGGGAAAGAGCTTAGGGGTGCTGGGTCAGTGGTTGCATTTGATGATCTTGGAGGTCTTTTCCAACCTAACCAATTCCATGGTTCTGTGAATTCTGCTGCTTCATATTGTTCTGTTGGCTAAAACATGAGAGAGGGGAAAGGTACACATTTCTGTCACCCCTAAATGGGCCATGGACACCCCTGGTAATTCTGGGGTGCCTCTGCCTGTTATGGGAGCAGCAGCTTTCCCTGGGGATGAGCCCAGGCTGAGCCACTGGACACGATTCCTAATGTACAGTGAGCACCATGAGAATGAGGAATTTAGCACAGGAATGATTATCTGGAAGTTTTCCAATCTTTCCTGAATTCCTGGCCAAATGCTCCAAAATAATTAAATATTTCACACCACGTCTTGGTATAAATGAGGCCAAGGAGAGTGTGAACAGCAGCATCAGCAAGTTCAGACTTTCCTCCTTGGTTTATCACCCCAGTATCTGCAAATGTGGATAATGTAATAAACTTTGCTAATTGTGTAGCTGTATTAAAAGTTAAAAAAAAAAAAAAAACAAAAAACCATAACCTTTGAATTCTCTAGCTGGTCATTTAAATTAATTTGTTTTCAGATTTTTTTTATTTTTTTTATAATCCCATGAGGGGATTATGAATGAGGACATGCTGTGCACTGTATTTCCCAAACAGCAGCTGTAAGCCAGATCAGCCACTCTGAGCTCTCCCTCTCTGGGTTCTGAAGTCCTGTCTCTGATTTGTGCAATCCCACTGCAGTGGTCACTCTCCATGGAAAACATTCACCTTTCCACAGTGTGGACTGATAACTACAACCTGTGCCAGAAAACCTGAGCTGCAAGGTGCTTTCTGCTCAAAAAAGACACTTTGCAGCCCTGTTATCTCTTTGTTCAAAAATTACTGGCATCTGACCACCATTGAGCAGAGCAAATTAGAGCAGAGTCTTACATTTTTTTCTTCAGCCACAAACCCATGCTGCACTAAATAAAGTCATCTGTATTTTAATAATTCTTGTGAAAATTGGGAATTCTCTCCAGTGGATGACGTGATGGCACAGTCAAGGTTGAAGTTGTGTTTGTGGAGTTTGCAGGGGCTGGGTTTCAGTTCTCCCTTATTTAAGCAGTGAGCACAGCCAGTCTGGGGCTGCCCTGCCTGTTGTGTGTTGTGTTGGCTGCATCCTTCCCACCCCTGGAACATCAGTGCTGGAAGCCCTTGTGTCCAAAGCAGGCAGGATGCCCCACGTCCTGTGATTGAAAACTGCCTTGAAGGCAGGAGAGCGAGGCTTTGGAAAAGACAAACACACAGATGCTTCCACAGTGGGTTTATTTTTAGGGTGGAAGCTGCTGCTTCTCTTCTTCACCTGAGCATTTCACTCCTGCCCTCCTGATAAAGCTGTCCCCTCCCTCCAGGCTTCCATTCCTCCCTTGCTTTTCCTCTGGGAATATTTCCATTCCCCCAGGCCGCTGCCACCAAGGATCTGATTTTCCCTGCCGGCCTCTCCAGCTGCTGCTCCCATCTGGAAGCATTAGCAGCTCCAGAATATGTCCCTGATGGAGCACACAGGGGAAGGAAACCGTGGGGACCTCAGGGGAGGCTTCCATGTGGGTGAAAGCAAATAGGCCCTGACAGGCACAGAGCCTGGGAAATAACTTGCTGGGAGGTATTCTTCCCACTCTGTGCCATTTATGGCTTGTGGATGTGCTTTGCCTGCCTTAGAAAAGACTAAAGAGGGGAAATAATTTTTTAAGTATTGTCCATGATTCTCCTTCTGGTGTATTCCAGTCGTGGGATGGGAAGAGCTCCAGCAAAGTGCACTCCTGTTTCTCCTGTCAGCTGTTTCCAGAGAGACTTTGGGACAGCAGTCTTAATTGAACATCATTATTAATGGAATACTACATGAATTAATAGAAGGTTTCCAAGCTTCCTCAATAAAGTTTTCATTTGCAATTATTTCAATGCAGATAATTCAACTGATTCAGCGAGCTTTCAACCATGCTGGCACATTATTATGATTGTTAATGTTAATTGTTTGTCTCATGCTTTGAATCAGAAAATAGTGGCTCTGTGCATCCCAGAGGAAAAATACCACTGTATGGATAGAGTGAGAAAAAACCCAGTAAATCAACAGAAAATGACTTTGAGTTTTAGCAGGGCTATTTATGGATGTCCATTTCTGAATCAGTGAGGCCACCTTTACAGAAAGGATTGATGTGATTTTCTTTCTGCCTTTCCAGATCTCACAATTTTGCAAGTATAAGGAATGGGGTTCCTATTTCTCTGCTTTCTCTGTAGAATCAGACAATTAAGGTAATTTGGTGGGATTAATAAGCAGGACATCCTCTCTCTGCCAACAATCAGAAGCTCTTCCTGCCCACCTCTAACCCAGGCTGCAATCAGCTGCTGGAGAATTTTCATTTTTTTTCCCCTTTGCTGCTGTTTTCCTTCATGGAAGCTCAGCTCTGACACCTGCACACGAGGCAGTTCAGGATGCTGGTGGCTGGAAATTGAGTCAGGGAACAACATGGTCTGTTCTCAGATCAAATAAAGAGGTTCTTGTGTGCAATTTCTCACAATACACCTGGCTCTTGATTTACTCATTAGGAAGGCCAAGGAGAAGCATGTTGGCTTTCACCTTAATTGCTTCTTCATGTCCAGCCTGCTGCAGAGCTGAGCTGAGTGCTCTGTCTGGATGTGTGCTGAGAGGGAGGCTTATCCCAAATCCCAGATAATCTCATCTGGTTTGGCCAGCACAGCCAGAGACAGGCTCTGGCACTCTGGATTCACTGGAATGCACACATCTTCCTGTAGATCCATGGAGGCTCACTGAAGCTGGGAGTACGTGAGGGTGTTCACAGGGGTTCTTGGATGAGGGAAGACACAAAGATCTGACTCCATGTTTCAGAAGGCTTGATTTATTATTTTGTGGTATATATTACATTAAAACTATACTAAAAGAATAGAAGAAAAGGTTTCATCAGAAGGCTGGCTAAGAATAGAATAGCAAAGAATGATAAAGGTTTGTGGCTCGAGCTCTGTTTCCAAGCCAGCTGACTGTGATTGGCCATTAATTACAAACATCCAACATGGGCCAATCACAGATCCACCTGTTGCATTCTACAGCAGCAGATAATTGATGTTTACATTTTGTTCCTGAGGCCTCTCAGCTTCTCAGGAGGGAAAATCCTAAGGAAAGGATTTTTCATAAAAATGTCTGCGACATGAGTAGACCTCTAAGATCATTGCCTCCAACCATTACCCCAGCACTGCCAGGCCCACCACTAAACCCTGTCCCCAAGTGCCACATCTGCATGGTTTTTGAGCAGTTCCAGGGATGGTGACTCCACCACTGCTCTGGGCAGGCTGTTCCAATGCCTGACCACTCTTTCAGCACAGAAATTTTTCCTTATACCCAATCTAAACCTTCCCTGATGCAACTTGAGGCCGTTTCCTCTGGTCCTGTCCCCTGGGAGCAGAGCCTGACCCCCACCTGGCTGCATCCTCCTATCAGGGAGTTCTAGAGAGTGAAAATATCTCCTTTTCTGCAGACTAAACACCCCCAGCTCCTCAGCTGCTCCTCATCAAACTTGTGCTCCAGATTCTTCCCCAGCTTTGTTTCTCTTCTCTGCACAAGCTCCACTAGAGTTGTCCCCAAATTCCTGCAAATATCTAACAAGGCGCTTCATAACTCAGTCTCCCATGAGTGTCCTGTCACTTGCTGCACTCCTCTACCCAAAACCTCACATCATCAGCCTTTGAAACAGGTTTGGTGTCATGTAGACCAACCCATGATGAAAAAACCCCAAAATTCTCCTGGTGACACCATGCTCAGAGCCAGGTATTGATGATCTGCTGGTTCTTCCTCTTCCTTCCCTCATCATTTCCTCCAAATGGAAGGACAGAGAACAGTATTTGTGCTTCTTATCCCTTAACCAGTTGTCTGGGTCATGAAGACATGAAAACATGAGGATGTGAAGACATGAAAACATAAAAACATGAGATGAAGACATGAGGATGTGAGAAGATGAAAACATGAAAACATGGGGAGATGAAAACATGAAGATGTGAAGACATGAAAATATGAGGACATGAGGAGATAAAGACATGAAAACATGAGATGAAAACATGTGAAGATGAAGACATGAAAACATGAAGAGATGATGAGATGAAGACATGAAAACATGAGGATGTGAAGACATGAAAACGTGAGAAGATGAGGACACCTCTGCTAAACCCACAGCAGGACTCCTGTGCATCAGGCCCTCATCAGAACCTCCTGCCCTTTCAGGAGGAGGTGTCTGGATACCCTTCAGCAGGGAAAGCACATGATTTTTTAAGAAATCACGAGGAACCAATCAGCCCTTTCATTTACAAAGCCAAGATGCCTCCAGTGGCAATATCTTTGCTCTCCATGTCAGAAATTGTCCATCCTTTTCTCAAGGAAATCCTTTTCCTTCTGCCTGCTCCTTCACTCAGGGTGACACACACCCCTAGCTCGTGCCTGTCTGACCCTGCTGTATTTCAGGGGGATATTTCCTGCCCAAAATCAGCTCTCAGGCACAGCCAGAAGTGAGATTGCTGCCTGAACTGTGTGACTGCAGGGTGCAGCACCAGCACTCCTCCCACATGGCTCACACAGCGCATGGATGAGCAGTTTCTTGCTGTCCAGATCCAGGCTTTTTCTGTTCCTTCACCTTGCAGCTCCCACAGGACAGGAGGGGGGCATTTGTGAGGAAATGCCTCCTCACCCAGCCCTTGGGAGTGGGCTGACAAGCAGAGAAGAGGAACCCACACAGGCAAAGATGTTCTGCTGTGAATAACAGGTTATGAGCTCTTCATCATGTTAGTGGAGTAATCCATGGTCTGATCCCAGTGAACCCAAACCACAAAAGGAGTCCAGTGACTCCTGGGAGGAGTTGGGGCCACCAGTGAGGTCATTGAATGCATTTAAATGCAGCTTCTGAATAAGGAATATCTCCTGACTGCCAGGAGCAGGAAGGTAAGAGCAAGGACAGGACTTGCAGTTCAACACCCCTGTTTTCAGTGCTCTTTCCCAAATTAATTTTAATGATCCTCACAGGGACTGATTCCCAGCCTAAATGGCACATTGGTCTGGGTGAACATGGAAGTTCTTATGTCTTTATGTTCTGACTTCAATCTTTTAAATTTGTGGTCAGTGAATTCCTGCAATTCCTTTATTCCATCCATCCTCAGACCCATGCACCAGTGAAGAGCCAGAAGAGTCCAGCCAAAGCTTCAAACAGTGATTTTTGTCTGAAAAGGATTAGAGTAGGAAGGAAATAATGAACTCCTCCCCAGTGGAAGCCTGTAGCTCAGTCTGTGGTGTCTTGTGATGTGCCAGCCTTCAGGATCTCCGGGGTGGTGATTTGTGCTGCTGTTCTTGCTCCATTCAGCACACGTCAGGCCTTGTAAAACAAGTGGAAATGGCATAAGTGATGTTACCTGACATGAAGAGGAATAGGAAACCTTCCATCATCAGATCCTTTGGGCTGGGGAGCTCTGAATGGCTCTGTAAGTCACAATGCCTTGCCAGCAGTGCTGTAATTGTGTGTGAAGCAGCAGTTCAGCACCCAGTCCCCTCAGATCCCATTTCTCCCCTCTCCCAGGTGATTCTTTCCCTCTTGAGAGGCAGCTCTCTGCTCTCTGTGCTCTCATTTTCTTCATGTTGCCAGTGCCACCACCCCTAGACTGATATCCCCCTCCTGAGGTAAGAGCAACCCCCAATTTCTTAGCTTCTGGATTTTGGGGGAATTCATTCATGCCAACCCCCGTGCCTCCAGAAAAGCTCAGTTCATTGACTTCTAACACAGCTTAATGTGTTCTAAATTCCACCTCCTGCCAGTTTCAGAGTTATAGGAATATTCTTTTTCTGTGCTGCCTCTGAGGGTAGTTATTGCTGCTCCTGGAGCACAGGTTTGGTTACTTTAATTAATCAAGGAGAAAGAATTGTGGGGCTCATTGGCATAGAAGACTGATAGGAGTGTTTAAGTTCTCAATATGGGACAGGTCATTTTCATTAATAACAGGGGTATTTACATTTAAATTAAGGCTCATAAATTTAAGCTACCTCCTGTCTACCAAGAGCCAGGAAAAGACCTGTGGAGGATAAATGACTCCTATGAGCATTCTGATGTTTTTTTTCCTCAGGCTCTGAGATGAATGAGTGTGACAAGGTCAGCTTTGTCCTTTCAGCAAACATTAGCTGTGCTGCAGCTCTCCTGTTGTTCAGCCCTTTTGCTGCCCAGTTTGGGAATTGTCCTCCATTCAGTGCCCACCTCAGACTCCAGCCTGGCTGCAGAGGTGAATTCTGTGCACAGGGTGAGCTCCTGAGCCCCGCAGAGCAGTCTCACCTGAATAAAGCCTGGAATGGGGAGACCCTTTCCTCAGCACCCCTCCAGATGCTTTACACCTGCTAAAGTACAATAAAATTACACTTGCTAAATTACAATAACTGCACCCTCCAGCAGTGCCTGAAAATGAGAGCAGCTTTCTCAGGGGCCTGCCAAGAGATTGTTCCTCTGTTCCAGGGACTGCAGCCCTGCTATGCCCTGCAGTCTCCACACACTTTATTATCCTGCAGATTCCTCCTCCCCACTGCAAACCTGACACAGTTATTCCTCAAGCTTTCCCTGCCCTTGGCTGTGAATTGCATTATTGCCACTGATTTCTGTTCTGGTGGTAGTTAGAGGAAAGAACAATGGGCTCTGGGCTCATTGTGAGCAATAACAAACTTTCAGTGTCCAGTTGGGACTCATATTAAAAGAAAATAAAAGGGAAAAAAATAGGGAAAAGATTAAAACCATTCTGTGTTTGGGGTCACATCACTGCCTGTGTTATAAAGTCTGTGACAGTTTGAGACATCTCTCAGGTTATCTTTCATGGCTCTGCTCGCCCCAAAGGCAGGAAGCTTTTTAGCAGGTAAAAGGAGCTATTTACCATGCAAGCCACACAGCCAGTGTCTCCAGAAGGGAATGGAGCAGTGGTGTGAGGTTATTCATACCCAAAATGTGGCTTTTGCTCAAGGCAGTGGGACAGAAGATCCGGCTGTCCCTGTTCCATGTGCAAAGCCAAAGGTTCAGGCTTCATTTTGGTCAGTTCCAGCTGCTGGCCACATTTATATACTTCATTTTACACCAGGAACACACCTTCCCTCAACAAACAGGGCTTTTTGAAAACAAGGAGTGTTTTGATGATTATCTCTTAAGATTGGGGGTTTCCAACACAGACCAGACCCTCTTGCTCTGGGTCCTGCACAGATCACTAAAAGTCTGAAGGGTGCAGAGTGATGGGCAAAGAATAAAAACCAGTAGGAGCCAAGAAGCAGTCAGGAGCACAAAGATCATGTAGGCACTAGATAAAAACATAGAACCATAGAATTGCTGAGGTTGGGAAAGAAGAGATCATCAAGCCCACTGAGTTTGTCAAAGAAGACAATGTGGTTTTGATGACTGAGGGAAAATCTCTTTTTTATGATCCAAAAATCTACAACTCTTTATTTGATCCTATGTGTCCAGTCCAATGTCTTGCTGTAAATCTTGTGGCAATAAGATTTCCTTAGCCAGATTTATTGATGTTTCAGCTTATGGAATTATTAAACTAAAATATCTAAATATATCTCTATCTAAATAGATGCCTGCAGCAAGGATTTTTTCCCCCACTCCTTTATCTTACCTTTGCCAAGAAACACATTCAAGTGTGCCAAATCTGTTTTGTTGTTAAAGCTCTCAGAACCAATTCATTTCATCTCAATTACTCACAGTTTGACCTGAATTTCCTTAGTTTGGGTCCCCTGCCTCCTTCTCTCCCTAGAAGCAATGTTTCAAACTTATCCTTTCATTTGCTAATCCTGGACCTGGAGGCAGTGAATGAAACACAGAGGTGAAGGGGAGCTGCAGGACATTTGCGGGCAGGGAGATGCACAGAGGACAGCCCTGCGCAGGATGGTTCAGACCCAGGTGCTCTCCTGGGGCCCAGCATGGGAAGCTTGGTTGCCTCATTTCTTTTAAAAGCCAAACCCTGAACCTCAGCCTTTTGTTAAAAGTGAAATTCTCAAAGTGAGGTGGGTCTGACATGGCTGAGAGCAGCGTTCTGGAGTTTGTAGCTTAAATACAAGAGAAAGGGTCTGAGCAGCTGGAGATTTGTTCTCCAGATTAACTCATCATGAGTCACTGAGGCTCTCAAACCAAATACCAATTTCATTCTGGCAGCCTGGCTTGTTAAACTCAGAGGTGATTTAACATTGGCTTAGCAGGGTTATACCTCTGAGTGTCTCTCTGTAAGTATCTCATATGTGGGAGGTCTTCTGTTGGGGTTTTTTTTTGCTGAATTGCTTGAAATCTCTGTGAGATTTGTGAGGCTGAAGGACACCACAGAATTGCTTCTGGCCCTAAGACTGACTCATTTAGTCCTAAGAACAGTACAATGAATGTTTTATAGTAGGAAAATGCTGTTTGTTGTTAAGAAGAGTGGCTTGTTTGCCTTGCAAAAGACCTGAGGCAACAAAAAGTTGGTTTCTGGATTGTGCCTCTCTTTTTGTTGTCCCTGGGGTGAGATCAGCCCCTTCCAGCTGAGCAGCTTTGAGCCACTTTCTGTGTTTGTCCCACATTATCTTGGCAGCTTCCCTGGCAAGCAGAGAGCCTGAAATGGCCACTGCCAATCCCAGGAAGTGCTCTGGCTGTTTAACCCCTGTGGAAGTGGTTTTCATAAATGGACGAGTATTGTATTTGTGGGGTGGCAGAGAGGAATGATGAATCTGACTCCATGTTCTCACAAGGCTAATTTATTATTTTACTATACTATATTATATTAAAGAATACTAAACTATACTATACTAAAGAATACAGAAAGGATACTTACTGAATGCTAAAAAGATAATAATGAAAACTCCTGACTCTCTCCAGAGTCCTGACACAGCTTGGCACTGATTGGCCAAAGAGTGAAAACAACTCACAGCAGAATCCAATGGAACAATCACCTGTGGGTAAACAATCTCCAAACACATTCCACATGTGAGCACAACACAGAAGAAGCAAATGAGATAAGAATTGTTTTCCTTTATCTCTGAGGTTTCTCAGCTTCCCAGGAGAAAAATCCTGGGCGAAGGGGTTTTTTTCAGAAAAGATGAATGACACGGAGGGGTTTGCTTTGAGCTGAGAGAAGATAATTTAATTGAAGATTCTGTAACTGCAACACTGCAATTTGCCATCCTTTACCAGTTCACAAAGAATCAGAAGTGTTTTGGTCTTAAATGACTGAACCTGTCACAAGTAACTCTGTCTTGCTTCAGTGATGCTTTGTTTTCTGGCAATAGCGGCATGCCCTGGCTGCCTCCTGGAGCCATTTCCAGCTGCAAGTGTATTTCAGATGTGCCCTCTTTTGTTTTATGGCACTGTGTCCCAGCTTACTGTAGCTCATATTTTACATTGTTCTCATAATTTACATTGCACCTGAATTGGGGCTGGGGAGGGACTGAAACCAGACACAAATATTTCCTGGTGAAAGGGGGTGTGCAGCTCTACCTCATTTAAGGTACAAGTTTAAGCCAGCTAAGCCCAGGATTGGAAAGCAGGCAGTTCATGCTCTCCTGTTGCATTAATTCAGACTCACACAGGTGAACCTGTTCAGGAATTACCCAAATGTAAACTATTCCAGTTTTGCCACTCCAGCACAAATATTTGTCACTAAATCTCCTCCTATGAGCAACTCAGCAGCCCCCAGGGCAGCCCGGTTGTTCAGAGGCTTTTCTATCAATTCCAGTGGCTCTAGAGAAGGAGAGAAGGAGAGCAAAACTAATAAGCAAGGATGAAATAACACTTTGAATGTTTAATTTTTTTGTCTTCCAGTAGATCCAAGCAGTTTCACTTGCTTGACTTGATTCAGTTGTGTTGTCAAGACAAATTGTTGTCCGTGGCTTTTCAAAAGCACAAACCTCCTTTTTCACAGAGTAACAGAGGGGTTGCAGGGGGATAAACTGCAATGAACAGAATTTACCCATTTGTTCTGCATGGTTATTGATGTGTGTGTGGATATATTCATTATATATGTTCACTTCAGTGTGTTTCCCTGCTCAGGAGTATCAGATGCCTGAGGAATATTATCCACTGGAACTTGATCACCACGTTCATCCTGAGGAATGTGATGTGGTTTCTGCTTCAAATGATAGATCACAACATCCATGAGAGCAATGAGGTGAGTGCAGGGGGCTGGCAAGGCCCTGCCCTGCAGCTCAGGGTGCTGAGTTTCTTTGTATGGATAGTTCAAGGGACACTTATAGCATTTATAAGTTAGAGAGATTTCCATGCTTCCCTTCATTCCAGTGTCAGCTGGGCACTCATCATCCTTGATTAGCTCTTCAAATGTAAGATTTGACATCTGCACTTCAGTCCCATGCTTTGGGAAAACAAACGGAGAAATCATCAGTGCCCACATAAAGAGGATGTCCATATATAAATCTCTATTATTGCTCATCCACAGCTCCTTGGAGAAAATGTAAATTCTGTTAATTCAGTGTTTGCTCTGTCTGTGCTTCTGGCAGTGTCACACTCCAGAAAATGGAGTTTATGAGTTTTATGGTCAACAGTTCCATGCTGTGTGACTTGCCCTCATGGTTATGCTGCAAATCTTTATTGAAATTTTACTGTTATTTAGGAAAAATCTGTTGGATACCTCTTAAAATGTGAGCACAAGGTGACAACGAAAATAAAAACCTGCAAATATAGAATGGATCATCACATGCCCCAGTTTTCATTAACTCATCTTTTCTCTGCAGCCTTTTTGGGAAAGGTGCTTTATACAAGCTTGGTGATAACTTTGTTATATGATTGTGGGATAAGTCAGTCAAAATAACACCACCACAATGAATGTGAACATCATTTATTCTGGCTATTGATGTGATCTCTTCTGTGCTGATCAGTGGAGATTAAGTAACAGATACAGAACATCAATGTGGAAATATTTTGCATTAAGTTTATAATGCTTGCAAAAAAAAAATCAAGAAGGAATTGGTGAAGTTATCTGGAGCCTAATGGTGGGTACATGTGGGGGTCAAGAATCTTCAGTCAAATAAACAGAGAGGTGTGGGCTAAGGAGCTCTGCAATTTCATTCAATTCTGTTCAATTTTAATAAATCCACAAAGGACTTGCTCAAAATTCATTTTATCCTGATCTCTTATGGAAGTTGTGCAGGGGGAGATCTCACTACCATTATTTGTATTTTTTTGTGCCAGAATCTTCCCAATCCCTCAGCCAGTTCCTCTTAGTTCTGACACAGGAAAAACTGACTTGGATATAAATCTTTGTGGAAAGGAAAGGAAAGGAAAGGAAAGGAAAGGAAAGGAAAGGAAAGGAAAGGAAAGGAAAGGAAAGGAAAGGAAAGGAAAGGAAAGGAAAGGAAAGGAAAGGAAAGGAAAGGAAAGGAAAGGAAAGGAAAGGAAAGGAAAGGAAAGGAAAGGAAAGGAAAGGAAAGGAAAGGAAAGGAAAGGAAAGGAAAGGAAAGGAAAGGAAAGGAAAGGAAAGGAAAGGAAAGTTGTTTTAAACAAACTTTTGATAACAAAATGTTTCAGCCTCTTCTGAGTTGTTTTGGGCTTTAATCCTATTTTAAGGGCGAAACCAAACTAAATTTTAAATGTTAATGAAATAATACAGAAATTAAACTGTTAACACATCCAAAAGATTTCTTCTTTTTATTTCCATTCAGTATATAGAAGGGATCACAACTTGTGGATAGGCTGTCATTTTGTAACTGTGCTTCTTCCTGGTAAATTCTTAAACCTCAGAATTTTACTGGGCTTGGTGGTGCATCTGTTGCTCTGTTGGCTGCCTGTAGACCATCAGTGTCTCCTGCATATGAAGGCTAAAATAAAATTAACTGAGGGTGAAAATTGGAAATACTTCACTAGAGCTAATTAAAAGGCTGGAGAATGGTGAGACCAAAATCAGTGATAGCAGAGAACCCAGGGAATTAGAGTTGTTCTTCAGATATCTGCTTGGTAAGAAGGAAGTTTTGCCAGATTTAGGTGAGCAGCACTGTGGAAATTAACCTCAGTTCCTTGTGATTTATTGCTGGGATGTTCCCATCTGGAGCTAATTGTGCCTCCCACAGCTGTGCTCTCACTGCACAGTCATTCTGGGGAGAAACAACACATTTTCTTACATTTTACAAAAAATTCCTGTTGAGGTTGTGGCAAATTTCAGAGGTGACATGTGACAGGGTGTGACTTACAGAATGAAGCACCAGTGGCAGGAACAGAGGGGATAAATTGGCTGCTAAAAACATGCTTTTAAAGTATTTTTTTTTTCTTTAAATATCAGTTGTGCTTCTTCCCCTCAGTGGAAACCAAGCAAGACCACGACATTGACACAGCTCACCTGTGATAACATGAGCTGCTCCTCTTGGAGGCTTGTTCTGGAACCTGAATTTTCCAGACAGCTTTAGATACAGCAGATCCTGCATGTTATGGTCAAAGCCAGCCTCAGCAGAAGGTCACAGATGGATCTGTGAGTTCCTGTCAGCACCTAAAATATTGTGATTCCAAGCCACAGGACAAATCTGCATCCCATGAGTGAATTCTACCATGGATTTTTTAAAAGGGAATAACAACATACAGAATCTTTGAAATGTTCTTACCCTGATTTTAAAATATTCTTTTCTGTTCCCTTTCCAGCCCTGGTGTCGATGTATTACCACTGTCTACAATTACTTTGTGGTGACCAACTTCTTCTGGATGTTTGTGGAAGGCTGCTACTTACACACTGCTATAGTGATGACCTACTCCACTGACAAGCTGAGGAAATGGGTCTTTCTCTTCATAGGATGGTGTAAGTGACCTTTGTGGTTAAAATAGTGCTCTGTGGTGCCTGGCATTAAAGTGTTAAAGACAAAGAGAGGCAAGAATAAATATTATAAATCCCCCCTGAGGTGAAATCTGGACCACTGAGTCTGAGCAGACTTTCCTAAGTGAGGAGCTGATTTAAAAAGAGCCTCATTATCCACAGCTGCTGAGGGATTTTTTTCCTGGAAAACAGCCTTTAGCAAAGAGTCACACATCATCTTTGGACTGTCCTTGGGGCTGCTCAAAGGCTCAGCTGTGGCAAAGCTGCCTTTGGGATGCTGTGGTCAGTTATGGTTCCTGAGGTCAGAAAGGGATGTGGAAAAAACTGTGGAGATTCTCCAGGTGAAAATGTGATCAGGGATCTAAAGGACATGAGCTGTGATGTGAGGCTGAAGGAGCTGAGCTGCTTTAATCTGGAAAGAGGAAGATGAGGAAAGATCTGCTTGGTACCAGGAGTGATCTGAAAGATAATTACAAAGATGATGGAGCCAAATTCTGCCTGGTAATAGCAGGTGTTGTAAAAAGGGACAAAATCCATAAACTGCAGACTGAGGGGTTCCAGTTGGATGTTAAGATGTTTAAGATGTTAAACAGAAAATGTACCAGGAGATGGTGGAACACTGAAACATGTCACTTAAAAGCTGTGAAAACTCTGACCTTGGGGTTTTTAAAAATTTAGCCAGGCTATACCCTGGGTGAGTATTGATGGTTCTGCTCAGAGCAGGAAATTGGGGCAAACACCTTCAGAGATCCTTCCTAACCAACATCTCCATGTTTTGAACTCTGCCAGGACAAGCCCCATGCAGGCAGTTTGTTCACTTGAATGAAAATCTGAGGTCAAACAGAACTAGTGAATCTAGCAGGTTTTTTCTGTGGAAGGAAGAAAGGTGGAAAAAAGTCACCAATATTTTCTTCTGTGAAAGCAGAGTGACATTTTGTTCAGAAAGTGCCTCTCCCTCTCTGCAGAAGTAATTGGATTGCAGTTCTGAAGGCAGAAACATCCTTTGAAACAAAATTTGTCATTCAATCCAAAACCAAATGGGAGGAAAGAGGAGTTGTAGTAGAAAGAAAATGTTTATTTGGGGAGGTGATTCAATTTTTTCCCCAGTAGTTTTCAATTCTCTCAGCAAACTGGAAAATCAGCTGCTTACACAGCTCTCACACACCCACAAACTGCTTCGATCCCTGGTGTTTTCACTCCCTACCTCTGTCAGAATCCTCTGGGTCTCTCATTACTAATGCAGGAGTGCTGTGCGCTGAATAAACCTTTCCAGCCACCTTGTGGGTGCATTCTGGCTCTGCTCTGCCTCCTCATACTCATTTTTTGCCAGTCTTACTCTCAAATCTCTATCCTTCACTTAACAAGGAAAAGTAAAATGTTTTGCTGTAGGAGAGAGGACGTGGTTCCATTTTCTCTGTCAATTCCTCCAAGAGCATGGGGAAATGAGTTCACCAGAGCTTTTGAGTCCATGGCGAGCAGGATGAAACAAAACACAATTCTCTGAAGGGCACAGGGGCCACCAGGGATGATGGGGCAGGAGATCAGAGCTGCTGAGGTTCAAGATGACCCCTCAGCAACTCAACCCCTCTATGTTGTGGTTCTCTTTCCATCTCTTCAAAGCCTCCATTGCCCGCAGAAGGGGCAGCAAGAGGGAGGTTAAAAGGGAGAAATTTGTGTCAGAGACAAATGCACCCCTGCTCCTCCTTGGGGGTCAGAGTCACTGGGGCTCTGTCCATGCACTCACCTCAGTGATTTCAGTGGTTTCAGAGACATCAGCCTGCACTTTGGAATGAGGATGGAGATGGTGAGGCTGGACTTGCTTTGGTTTTCCTGAGGTGAGAAGGTAACGGGGGAATGGAGAGGGAAAAATCTCCCCTTTGAATTTTGACATCCCTTTGCCACTTCCATTTACTCTTCCTCCCTTCCAGGTGCCTCCTCCAGCAAGTCCTTTCAAACCAGCTGGAATGGAAGGCCTAACACAAACCCTTTATAGAGAGTGCAGTGATGTCTGTAAAGTTAAAAATTGTCTGGATCCTTCAGAAAGAGAAAAAACCCCAAGAATTCTGATACTGCAAGATATCAAGCTATTCTTTCTCACAATCCTGTTTCATAACAAACTCTGAACTCAAAAAAAAAAAAAAAAAAAAAAAAACAAAAACGTGGAAAGTTTTGAAATTGTGCTTCATCTAGAGATCCCAGTATGTTTACAAGCTTCTTGGAGCCTGGGAAATAAAAACCTAAACACTCATTTCCAAGTACTGTCTTTAGAGATTCTGCTGTACCAGGTGCAGGAAAATGAAAAGGGACCAAAGCTGCCTTTAAGTCAGCCAGAATTCTTCTGGTCACTTCTATGGAAGTATAGGTATTTATGTGTGTGTTTGTTAATATTTTTATTAACTTTCCTTACTAAAACTTTGTTGGGATGAACTTTTTTCATTTCTAAATTCAAAGGTCTTAGCAGTTGTGGTGTCTCAAGCAGACCAAGACAGAACCACTATTGTTTAGAGTCTCCCATTCATTAACTCAGACTCTCCTCACACAAATCTGAATTTACTTTGGTACCATGGACACATCCATCCATGATTAACTCCTAATTTTTTTTTTTTTTTTGCCCCTGCAGGTATTCCCTGCCCAATCATCATTGCCTGGGCCATTGGCAAGCTGTATTATGAAAATGAGCAGTAAGTGATGTTGATATTTGTGTTTGTGTGGCTGTCTAAACAAATCAGGAAATGAATACACATCCAAACCATATCCCAAGTCACATATTCCTGCTTTCCCTGGCTGTGCATTTCCTTTTTCCTCAGTTTGAGCAGCTGCTCCTTGCTCAGCCATTCCCAGTCCCTGCCTGTCCTCCCTGATTTCTCACACGTGGCATTGGAGAGCTCTTGTTCCCCAAGAAAAATGTCCCTGTAGAGCTGCCAGGTCTGATCAGTCCTTGTGTCCCTAAGGACAGGTTCCCAGGGGGAATCTCATCCCCTGATTCTCCAAACAGATGGAAGTTCCTCCTCTGAAATGCAGGGCCCTGACTTTGCTCTTTGCCAGAGCTTTTGTCCGTCTGTCCTGGGCACTGGGGGAGTCTTGTGCTGCTCCCAGGAGGTCACACCCAGCCAGATGGACACAGGCAGCACACCTGGATTGGCCTGCAGCTTCCTGTGCAAACCCAGGGCACTGGGAATATTTCTGTGTCTGCTCTGGGGTGCCCTGACCCCCAGGGCAGCACTGACTCTGACCCTCATCCATGGAGAAAGTCTCCTAAACTCCAAGATAAACCAGAATCCACAAAAGTGCAATAGATTATAGAGAACAGTGTATGTGTGTCACTTGGTGAGAAATTGAGGGTTTGGGGTTTTTAGTGTGTTGTGGATGGCAGCAAGATGGAGGGCACAGGGTGTCATCCTGGGTTTCTCCTTCATGCTTCTTCTTCCTCCTTCTCCATGGGTTTGGGTGACATTTTGTAATTGGGTAGAAAAGTCCCCATTGCAGCTCTGTGGGATCAGTTATTGGGTTAAAAGAGAAAATAATCCAGGTGTCAGTTCTTAATTGGATAGTTTAGTCTGAAAAGCCCTTGGAACAAGAGATTGTTGGCCATTTTGTGCCTTCTAATGAAAAGCTGTTGAACTCCCAGCAGTGAGACTGTTTTACTGATAAGAAATAATAAACGCTTAAGTCGAAACATAAATTACTGTCTCAAGTGCCTTCAATCCAAACCCAAAGAAACCAACAAGTACCCCTACACTTCCAAGACTGTTTGGAACTGCCCAAAATTCAGGAAAAATGGGAATTTCCTCCTTCTCTGAGTATCCATTTAAGTCATGTGGAGGTTGAGCTGGGGTTCAGGTTGTGTAGCTTATCGTAGTTTAAAACTTCAAAATAGAAAGAATGTTAAGAAAATGCTTCAAGCAAATTCCTGACTTTTTAATCTTTGTAGTTAATAGAGATCTTTAATATTAGAGATCTTAAAGATCTCTATTAAATTAATATTAATAGATATTAGGATTTTAATAGAGATCATTTGCTGCACAGTGGGGCAACTCTAATTGGTACTGTGGCAAATATCCTTCCTGGGGTTTATCACTTCTTTAGCAAAGCATGGCAACTCTGGGAAAAAAAAAAAAAAGTGCTGTTAAATCTCAATTTAAAAAATCACCCACAAATTATTGAAAGCTTTTGCAGTAATTTCATTGATGGGCATTTGTTCAGGGGAAGAACTTTAGTGAGGTCTAATTAACAATAGTGATAAAACCAGTGGTGGGTTTGGTTATATAAAGAACTAGCAGAGATCCCTGAAGAATATTAAGTAGTGCTGTTCAGCAGAAATGAGTTTTACAACTCTGAGTCTTATCACAACTGCCTTCTTAAATTGTCCTCTTCAATATTCAGGGGGTGTTTATTTATCTTTCCAGAGGTAAAAAAAAAAGAATAAAAAGTGGTTAAATGGCTTTTATTTCACACAGATGCACCAAGTAATTGTCAGTGATTTAAGTTTCACTTTTTGCTTTCAAAGAAATTATTTTATTGCAGGAACAATGGCTTGTGTTGGATTTAAAGTGAGTTCAGATGATTGGCAGAACAGTTTGCAATATCTTAGCTAAAAGTCCTAGTTGGAACAGTTAAGACTCTAAATATGAAATATTGCTAATCAATTGCAGACATTTCTAATGTTTCTGGCAAATGACTGTCTCCTCTTGGCGTTACTCACCCGATTTAATTAGAAATATTTAGATTACAGTGTAACAGATCTGGTTTATTACCTAATGAGATGAACACAGACCTCAAAAAGGTGTTGGATTATTTTTTTTTCCACTACCTACAAAAGGAACCTTGGAGCATCAACACCCCTGGAGAGTCCTGTGTTGCAGAGTCTGTCCTTGGCCACAACCTTGTTTCCTCAGTGTGGAAATAAATCCACATTAATTCTTCACTCTGCACAACCTTGGTCTAATACTGGACTTCAGATAATAAATTTCAGCATTTTGGTCTTCGAGCTAAGCAACATTTAAATTCCAGAGAGCAACAAGAGCAGCCTTTGCCCTGGAACCTCATTTGTGCTCTACCAGCTCAGTTCCAAATTCTTTGCTGCCTTTTTCTAGCCCACTAATTTCTGCCACATGCCTCAGTCTGCTTCATATTAGTCCCACTGCTGGGGCAGCCAGCTTCCCAGGAACTCTTTGCTCCTCTTAGTTCTCTGAGTTTCAGGCAATAAAAAATAGTTCTCCCAAAATACCCTTCAAAATCTGCTCTCAAATGCAGATCTTGCAAGTTCTGGAGAAATTTGTTTCCTGCCCTTGGCATATATTGTAATTTTATTTTTTTTTTTCATGTCTTTCCAGCTACATTAAAAAAATATAAATTCAAAAGCACAGTTTCATTCATTTAAGGCTGCCCTGGGGATTCTTCTTGGATGATAAGTTGGCTGGAGGAAGTACCTTATTCCAAGTCTTGCTCTCATGCCCGAATTTTGGAGGATGAGTTGCAAAATCATCAATTCACGCACAGTGCACCAGGGAATAGCAGACATCTTTCACATTTCTAAAACATTCAAAGCTCCCTCATTCCTTTGGAACTTAAAGGATGTGGGAATTGAGCCAAGAAAAGGCAAATAATTGTGAGGGACTGAACTGTTCCAGATTCCAGCTGCGTACCTCAACACTCTGTCCAGTCAGAGCATCATGCAATGGGCAAGCAGCTCCTCCTGTTTTAGCAAACACCACATTTTGGAGAGGGGCTTTGAGGGTGTGGTGTGATCCACAAGGATCCCATCTGAACCAGAGCTTTCCTGATCCCAGTTCATTTCCCCTGGACTCATGAGGTTGTGTCTTACAGACTCCAACCTCTTTGAGGCAATCCATTACATCTTGCTGCTTGTAAAAGTGCAAATGTGGCTCTGTGGTCTCCCTGGATCAGGAATTATCCCTGTTTCCATGGATCCAGTGGCACTAAATTATCTGTTTCACAAAGAAAGCATGGGGAAGGCACAACTTTTGCTGTATAGATTTGTTATGGGGTATCCATGACAGGGAAGAAAACTTTCAGACCCTTGAACTCCACAATCTACTTCCTAAGGGATCTGGAGCTCCAGTGATCTCAACCTTAAGGAATTATGAATGCAAAGCTGTCTTAGCTTGGTTGAATCCTGGATGCAGACCCCATGGCTGTATCTGTAAAACTGAATTAGCTGGGCCTGGATTAATTCCTAGGGCTCGACTTCCAAACAGCATGGAATAATTCACACCCCTACAATTAAATCTTCTTGGCCTCCAGAATCAGGGGAGCTGCAGTTTGTGGACTATTGGGAATGTCCTCTGGCTCCTGCTAGCTCCAGATTTGTTCCCCAGGAATAGATTTGGCCTTGGTTAGTTTTTGGCCTGGACCAAATCTACCCCAAGGAAAAAGGATTGGTGTGAGCTCAGACCTGAGCCCAGTCTCTCATTCATTTACCCACACAAACAGAGCAGATTTATTATTCTCAGGGAAGAGGATGAAGTGGGTGTCAGTGTGGGTTGCTGTGAAATCACAGGGTTCTTTTGTTGTGTAACACAGCAGGGAGAAAAACACTTGGGATTAGTGGAAGTCAGGCCAGTGCTGGGGCACGTGTGACACATTCAGGCTCTCCTCTGCTCTGGGGCTTACCTGTGATTTCTCTTCACCTGAGTCCATTTCCCAGCCTGTTCTGGGCCATTCCAGACAGTTTGGAAAGGAATGTTGGAGCAGGAATTTGGTGGCTTCAGATGATGGTTCTGCTCTGTCTGCTGGCTTTGGTGGCCATGGAATCATTAGGGTTGGAAAAGGTTTCTCAGGTTGTGGGGCTCAGCCAGTCACCAACAGCCAGGTCCTCCACTAACCCATGTCCCCAAGTGCCACATCTACATGGTTTTTGAGCACTTCCAGAGTCCCCTGTGGTCTCCAGATTCGTTCAAAGCCAATGGGATGACTTCTCATCCATTCAGTGCTTCATTTAGACAGCATTTCCATGCAACTGGAGACATTGCTTTAATTAACAGCCCTTACTTTGTGCAATGTGTCTCTGGGCACTGCAATGCATAACAGGGTTTTTTTCTCTTACACAGAATATTTCTTTAATTCCATTCTCGGGCATCCTTTTTACAGCAGGTCATATTTCTTATAAATATTTACATAGGCAATAGCCAAAACCATAGAGGGAACATGAATGTTCTGATGGAAGGGGAAAGTGGGGCTCAGATCTGTGTCCAACCACAGATGATGTGTAGCAGAAAATTCCATTACTTGCTGATTATTTTTATATAAACAGTGCAGTGAGCAAAGGGACACCTCTCTATAGTGTCCTTCATACTGCAGTCTAAAAGAAGTAAATGTACCTTTACAAATTGCTTTCTTATTTGTTTTGTTTTTCACAGGTGCTGGTTTGGAAAAGAGCCGGGGAAATATATTGACTACATCTACCAAGGGCCAGTGATTCTTGTTCTCCTGGTAAGTGTTTGTGTGGGTGGGAGGACACTGCCATCTCCCACTGAGAGAAAATTTAATCTGTCATGTTCCACATCTGCTTTTATGATAAATAAGACACAAACAAGGCCAAACATCTTCAGGTGTTCTCTGAAGTGGCCCCAGCAGATAACACTGCAAGAATTGAAGTGATTTGGTTTTGGCTGTTCCTTTGGGTTTGGGCAATTCTTTCCTCCTCCCTCTGCAGTGCTGTTTGCCTTTGTACAAGGTTTTGAGAGGTAGAAAGGAAAAATGTTCAAAGCCAGGGAGTGCATTAAAATATCTGCTCATCACCTGGGGCTCATGACAGCTACAGCAATTCTGTCACACACATTTAAAAAAATGTAATAATCATGGTCAAGAATTGCATCTTGCAAAATCAGCTCCATTTTCTCCATCACCAACACTGTTTGTTTCTGGATTTCCTGTTGTGAATTTTTCCTCCCAGTGCTGCCCACGCTTACCAGGCTGTTTATCTGTTTACCCAACACTCCGTCTCTTGTGCCAACCAAGATTAGGCAGGGGGAGAAGGAAGCTCATTCATAACCCATTTTGAGCCTTCAGCTGGAGCACAGTGGTGCTTTCCCAGAGACAAACCAAACCTGAGTGGGGATGGAAAATATCAGTTAGCTTTAGTAAGGACAAAGCTGAAAAAAGGATTCTGCTCTTCCAGGCAGATGAACCAACAGTGAATTCCCAGGGCTAAATGGGTTCCCCTTCTTAGGGAACCAAGGTATCTTGGTTTGGAAAGACAGGTGTCTGCTAAGGAAGGCAGGAGCCTCCCTTGAAATAGAAAATGTAAAGCCCTTCCCTCCAAATTATTATGATTTTGAAATTAAGGGGCTCTCAGGCAAAGACACGGGAGTAGGAATAACAGCTCTTTAACAGGAAAAATAAAATATAAATGCAGTAATACAAAACAATGCTGCCAGAGACAAAGTAGAAGCTGACCCCCTGTGTGTCAGGGGGTGTCCCAGCCCCATCCCAGGGGGGCTCAGCCCTCCTGCAGTGCCAGCTGTGGCTCTGCTGCAGCAGGGATCCTGCACAAGGGGGGAGTTTTCCTCTGCAGCTCCAGGGCTGCTGCAGATGGGCCTGGGCTCCCTCTGGCCATGCAGGGCAGCAGAAAGCTGCTCCTCTGGCAGTGCAGGGGGCAAAGGCTGCTGTGCTGTGCCAGGCTCAGATTGGATCCAGGTAGGAATGCTTGGCTCCTCCCCTGGGCGGAGCATCTCCCCATGGGATGCTGGGATTGGATCAGCCCTGCAGGGACACTCAGTGGCCATGGACAGCAGAGATCTCCTGCAGGGAGGGTTGGCTGTGGGAGAGAGAAAGAAAAAACTGCCCCATGGACAGCAGAGAACTGCCCCAGCTCTGACAGATGGAAATAGAACACACACTTATCTTACAACCCAGGACACACGGTTTGCTGTAGCTGTCCCTTATGTCACTCCAGCCCCACAGGGAAGGTGCAGATGCTCCTGAACAGGCACCAGGGGCGGCTTTCTCAGGGCTAAGGAGCTTCATGTTCTCACCTTGTCAGTGCCCTGTTCATGAGATTCAGTGTGAAAAACGTTTCTGTGCTGCCCAGCAGCTGATCTGAGTGTGTGTCCTGAGAGCAGGAGAGTTCATTTCTGTTTAATTGTTAAGATTAACAATCTTAACAATAGAGTATATTTTTATGCTAAAATTCTTTTATTTATGTTCTAAGGAGAGAAATAGCAATGGGTATGTGTGATAAACAGAATATAAATTGTGTTGCTGAGGGAGGCATCACAAAACCAGGAAGAGCCTCACAGTAAATTGACCTCATTGATACAGAGATTCCCTCACAAATAAATCCTATTTCGACAACACAGGGTGGGAGATTTGGGATGTTTGGAGCATTTGTGTTTCCCATCATTGCCTGGAAATCTGTGACTCTGAATTTTCAATAACCCCTTTAGTCCACAGGATCTGTAAAATCATTGGGTAGCATCTCTGACAGATACCATAGAGTCATGAAAATGACTTTTTTCTCCCTAGAACAGCACTGTAAATATTTAAACACCCCAGAGAGATCCAGAAGATGGAGGTATGGTTGGGGGCTGCCACTTTCTATACAGGTCATTATATCTGCCTCTAATTTTGAACAGCCTTGAGACCAGGGACTGAAGAGCCCAGAGCTGACACTGAACTGAGCCTTCCTACCTTGGCCTGCCTGCACTTGAGCCCTAATTAAAGCACTAATGAGGCAACAGCAGTAATTACACTGTGGGGGGGAAAGGAGCTGATTCAATTTAAGGGCAAGCCCTTCCTCCCCTCACTTTAGGGTTATTCCCCTCAGAGAGCAGGAAAGCATCCCTCTGCAAACAAAATCTAAACTGCAAATCTAAAACCTCCTGTTACAGCACAGTCCTGATTCCTAAAATCTGCTCCCCTGTTTTTTTTTACTTTTAATTTGAACTGTCAGTTCATTTTTGGAGTGTTTCTAATTAAAACCCACAACCCCACGGTGTCTTAAAGCCACTTGACATGCTCGCTTGTTTGATCCTGATGTGAATAAATTAAAACTGGAGATAATGACTGAAGCATCACTTGCTGTTATTGGAGTCAGTGACCCTTTCAAGGGTGCTGTGAAAAGTGTTGAATGAAGGGCACTGGAATTTGGCATGTGCCATGTATCCAGGGCAGCACAGTCAGACATCACTGCTCTCAGATGGGATTTTATCAAAATCCCGTTTTGACACACAAAGTGCTGCCTTCCTCTTCCATCCAGTGAACAGTGGCCACCACAAGTGCAAAACACAGGGATTTCAAAAAGAGACGTCTTTCAGTCACTGCTTACGAGCTGGAGTTGAATTAATAAGGAATTGAAGATCAGATATAGCTCTATTTTGTGAAAGAACAAACAGTACAGGGCACAAGCCTGATGGGAAAAGGGGGAATGGCTTGGAGGTGATGGAGAGCAGATTGAGATGGGATATTGGGAAGAAATTCTCTCCTGTGAGGGTGGGAACGTGGCACAGGGTGCCCAGAGCAGCTGAGGCTGCCCCTGGATCCCTGCAGTGCCCAAGGCCAGGCTGGGAAGGGCTTGGAGCAGCCTGGGATGGTGGAAGGTGTCCCTGCCCATGGCAGGGGGTGGCACTGGATGGGCTTTAAGGTCCCTTCCTTCCCAAACCATTCTGTGACAACTCTGAGAGACACCTATCCCAGGCCTCTGCTGGAAAAATAAAGAGATGTGAGTATTACAAGAAGAAATGAGTGTTATTTCCAAAAGACGACTAACACTAAAAGCTGAAATTCTAAATACTCCATGAAATTACAGTTCCTGTGCACCTGAGGCAGTTACAATTACTTTCACCCAGCTGAGTGAAGAGCCAAGAGCTCAGTGTCCAGCTCAGGTGAGCTTTGGTTACTCCTTGGACACACCTTGGTGTATTCCAGAAACATCATTGCACCGACCAATATGATTGGAGTGCTGAATATTCTTAGAAGGATAAAACTTGCTTCTAAAGATGCAATTCTGTTTAAATATTATTTTTAAGGATTTTTTTTTTCTGTCAACAATGATTTCCACTTGGTTTTGATTTTTCATTTTCTCACCTCTGTGCATTGAGCTGTTGCAGCACAGGATGGTGTAACACAAAGAACAGGAGCTCTAAGCCTCACTGGGAAATAAAGATTGGCCACAAAAATGCCTTTGATCATGGCAGCAGCCCTAAAGTCCATTTCTAAATCACATTATTGTGTTGTATCTTGGGTACAAAACCTTGAATGAGGCAGTGGAGTTGTTTCATTGATTGATTGATTGATTGATTGATTTTCTACTTGTCTGTGTACAAGGAGCTCAGAGATCGACTTAAGCTGAAAACAGGGAAACTATTTTAGAGAAAATTTCAGGAAAAAAAAGGGAAACTGAATATAAGTGCTGATTCTGTATATTGGGAAAGAAACCTGTATTTTTATTGACAAAACATCTGAGGGAGAAAATGTAGGTAATGATATTATTTTTTTGTTTCATTCCTGAATGGGTTTTGACTTTTACATATCCCACAAGATAATTAATAATTGAGCACATTGGATGCTTTGAAATTTAACTTCTCATAGCACTGGAAAGACACACTTTATTAGATATTTTCTCTTCAATTGAGCACATTGGGGTTTTTTAATTCTTTTCTCAGAGTCACATAACAGAGTTTTAATCACTGAGGCAAAGGGTTGGAAAAAAAGCCAGGGAAGTGAATTCCTTAATACAATCAGTGATTCCTCCTGATTTTATTAAGTAAAATACATTTCTTGTGTTCACTTTGAGATGTAAAACTGCCAAGGAACTGGTGAACCATAAAAACAGAGCAGGGTCAGAGGAGAAGTCTCAGAGAAGAGGCACCAGAGGCACCTGAGCTGCTTTTTCCTTCAGTGACTTCTGCTGTGAGCTCACCCCAGCCATGAACTGCTCTGCAATATTTCTCAGAGTTAAAACTGTATAATTTTGTAATTTTTCAAACAGGCAGATCAATTTTTTCCCCCAAAAACCTTTCATTCGGCTTTAATAGATTTTTTTTCCCTCTTGTGCTTAAGAACTGAAGAGTTTTGCAGCCTCTGGGGGTTTTTTGTGTCTGGTTGAAAATAATTCACTACAACCAGTTAGCTGCTGCAGTGAGTGGGGGAGGCCCTGGAGTTCATTTCTGTCTCTGCCTTCATCATTTATTTAATTTTGAATAAGTTAGAGTGCTGCTCAAAGCTCAGCTTCCCCAGCTATAAAGCCACTTTAATGATTATCTATTTAAAAATTATCTATTTAAAAACTATCCTCCCTTGCTTTGAGATTCCTGGATGACAAATAGAGGAGTTAAGGGTCCTTATTTCAGTGTGGGATTTTGCTCAGGAGAGAAAACCAGAGATAGCCAAGAGGTCTTTATGATGTGCTGCCCATTAAAGATGCAGCATTTTTGTGGTGCCAAGTTCAAACCTAACCTCAGTAATCAAGGTGTGACCACACAAATGGATTTTTACATTTGCATCCCCTTGCCTGGATTTTTATTTCTCAGTAATTCCAGGTGGGTTTTTTGTTTCCTTTCTTCTGCTGGGAGCTGAGATGAGGATTTCAGGCAGCCAGTGAGTGTGATTCCAGCATTTCTTTTGTGAATGAAAACTCCCAAAGCTCATAACCCTCCCTGTAAAGCTGAGATTGTGTTGTCTCCCCATGGTGGTACCTTCCCATCAGGTGATTCCCTGTGCCAGGTTATTCCCTGATCACTCAGCCCCTGGACAGCTCTTTGCAATCAGTCTTGATTTTTGCTGCTCTGAGCCGTTTGATGCCACTAAAAATCTGTCAGCCAGTTCTTCAATCCCTTTTACAGATCACTGGGATTGGTGTGAAACAGCACAGATCTGCTGCTAGCCCCTTTCCATTGAGAAATCATAATAATATATGTGTATGTATGTGTGTGTATATATATATATATATATATATGTATGTATATATGTATATATGTGTGTGTATATATATGTGTATATATATGTATATATATATGTGCATATATATATGTGTGTATATATATATGTACATATATGTATATGTATATATATACACACATATATATACACATACACATATATATGTATATACATATATATACACACATATACATATATATACACATATATATACACACACACACACGTATATATATATATATGTGTGTATATATATATATATATATATATATATATATATGTATTCCTGCCCTTTTCCCTTGTGTTCTTATGCTCTTCCCTTCAAGCTTGCAACAGCCAAATTTCTCTGGGACCCTCTGGAGTGTGGAATTTGAATTCCTTTCAGAGGATTGTCCTCTGGATCTCCCTTGTTCTCTAACTGACTCACTCACTTCACAAACCACATCACTCTTCCCTTCACACCTTGTTTCTCTTCTGCACAAAGAATTTGTCCAGACCAGCTTTAGGTTATGGGAAAGATCAGTATCTCAATGCAGCAACCACTGGCTGATGCTCTGGAAGGCCTTGACAGGAAAAAAATTCAGTAAGTACCTGAGTTAGTTCAGTTTTTCAGAACCAAGGCTGGGAAAGACAGAGTGTTCTTAAAGTTTGTCACATCAGAGAGTGGAGGTGCTTAAGCTTATCAACAAAATCAGCTGATTTATTGACAAAAATAAATTTTTCATAACTGAGAGTTATCCTCCCACTGTCCCAGGCTGCTCCAAGCCCTGTCCAGCCTGGCCTTGGGCACTGCCAGGGATCCAGGGGCAGCCACAGCTGCTCTGGGCACCTGTGCCAGGGCCTGCCCACTCTCACAGGGAACAATTTCCTCCCAATATCCAATCTAAACCAACCCTATTTCAGTTTGAAGCCCTTCCCCCTTGCCCTGTCACTGTCTTCACTTATTTTGATCTGTCAAGCTCCATTCAAACACCACAGTCCACATTGCTGAAGTTCTTCTGATCTTCAAAAGAATTCAGAGTTTTCTCACTCACTATTTTATGTAAAGAATTATCTCACCTGTGTATGTAGCTCTATAAATTTCATTTATGGGGTTTTTTTTGCTGAAAAGTATTCTGTAGTCCTGTGTATCATCCTCCTTGCTGATACAATTGCTTCTCTGAATATTTTCTTGGTTTCTACTGACTCTCTTCACACTTCTGTCCATTCCATTTCTGCATTGTTCTGTTCAGAGACTGAGATTTTATTATTGTTATTGATATATTTTCTTCATTTCCCCTTCTCCTTCCTATCTGAATGGCTTATGTTTTTTCTCAAACACTGATCAAATTAGTTTTCCTATTGATTTTTAAATTTCTTTTCTCTAAAGATGAGCAGTTCCTCCACTGCTGCAGGTTTACAGTTCGTGACCTGCTGACATCCCTGAGTTCTTCTTGTAGGACTTTTATCATCATTTCTGGTGTTCTGCATGCAGGTTGTGCTTGCTGCACAGAGCACAAAGATAATGTGCTGGTTTGATTACAGCCCATCCAGAATTTATCTCCAATTTTGCCACCCTTGCTATTATTGACTTTCTGCTATTCATATTTTGTAGCTGTGGAATGAATAAGTGCCCAGCAAGGTGTCCAGTACCATGTACCCTCTACAAATTTTCTGAAATTTCTACTTCTGTTTGTGAAGTGTTCATTCTTCTTAATCACATAAGGATTTCTTCATCAAATAAGGATTTCAGGAATCCTTATTCCTGATTGTACATAAAAGTGTTTTCCAGCCCTTTGCCCAAAGGACTCATTGTGGTGCCTGTGACCTTTGGAAAGGAAACTTTTGTGATAAAAAGCTCTGTCTGAGGATCAGGTCAGGCCAGCATGGTAGAACAATTAAAAGAAAGCATTAATTAACTGGCAGAGTGCTCATCTGAGGTCAGGGTGGCAGCATCCAGAGCTCTCACTCAAAGGGCTGCTCTGATCCCAATTTGGGTTACTTAACCCTGAGGCGATTTTACAGCACTGCATAAAAATATGAAATCTAAATAGAATATTTTTAATGGTTCCTGGGAGTGAAGAGGAACAAACATTCTAGGAAGCAGAGGAGCACAGGCTTTCTGTGAAGCCTGAAATACAAAATCCAGCAGAAAATGAGTAAAATAAAAGCCAGTTGTCCATTAAATGCTCAAAAGAAAGAGCAGAGCTTAATGACCTCCCTTTTAAACTCCTGGGCTTGGGGAAAACTGCAGAGAAGCCCTCAGAGTCAGCACTGCATCTTTTGTGCACTTTGGCTATTTCATCTTGATAATGGGGATAAATTTCCTCTCAAGTGGAGTTTGCTTTGTATGAGAGAAGAATTCTACCACCAAAATCATTTACTGAAAAGTTTCTTTTGGTTCAGAAGAGTTTCTGGGCTCGTGTGTTCAGGTTATGATAGAACAGTGCCAAAACAGATGGCTCAAATACTTTCTGGATCACTGGCTTGTAACTCCATTTTGGGGGTCTGAATTTTCATCCCAATTTAGAAATGGAAAGACTAAACTTCTGGCAAGAAATGAAAACTTTTTTCTTTCCCATCTGTACTTGGAGAGGGTCTTATTCCAGCAATAACGATATTCTTAGCATGGCATAAATAAAGTAGAAGAAGAAACAATCCATTTTATTCTATCTTCAAGACTTTGCCTTTGGATTCATTTTATCTACCAGTAAATGTCAAGGTAAAAATCCTTAGTTATGTTTTCCATTAGGAAGCAGAAAACGTGGATAAACAGAAATGAATGAAAATAGAAAATGAGCCTAAAGAGAAATAAAAAGGATGCACTGCCTTTTATCATTACCTCTCTTAAATGGCCTTTCCTGGGTCTCCATTGATGGAACTGATGTGTGGGTTTTGTTAGAGCTGCCCAGCCCCGAGGAATTAATCTGTTGACACAGAGCTCTGATAATAACAAAGAAGCCCTTGACAAATAATTGTGTACTTTGGTTAATACAGCACTTAGGTTCTTTCCTAGGAAAACTCACTTTGCAGTGGGGTGAGATCCTTCTCCCCCTGAAACACTGTGGTCTAGCTGAGGTATTACAGCGACCTGAGTGGGTCGCTGAGGGTGAGAGAGAGACGGTGAATCTTGTTTCTTGAATTAGAAGGCTTGATTTATTAATATATGATATAATACATTATAGTTATACTAAATAGAATATATAGAGAGGTTTGCAGAGTTGTTAGCAAGCTTAGATAGAAAAGAATCTATAACAAAGTTGTGTTTAGGGATTCAGTCTCTTATTTTGCACTGATGATTGGCTCTTAATTATAAATATAGAAAATGAGCCAATCAAGGTGAATTTTATTGCATTCTACAGCAGCTGATAATAATTGTTTACCTTCTCTTCGGGGGCCTCTGGCCTCCCGAAGACGCAGAAATCTGAAAGAAAGGATTTCTGTGGAGAAATGTCTGCGACACTGAGGCACAAGGAGCAGAGCCTTCATCTGCTTTGCTGCAAATCAGGCTCAGTCTGGTAGCCACTAGAGCTGCATGGATTCTCTCCAGTGGAGAAAACAGCTCCATTTTCATCTCCCAGCCTTCAGCCCTTGCAGGCTGTGTGCTGCAGCCTCCTCCCTGCTTTGTCCCCTCTCCTGAGCAAACTGCCCCCATCATCCCCAGGAGCTTGGCCCAGCAAGGACAAACAGACAGTTAAAACCCATCTGATTACGCACTGAAAATTGATCTTCAGATCTTTTCAGAAGGAGTTTAAACAGTTAAAATAGTTTTCTTCAGACCTGAGTGCTGCTAAAAGACCCTACTGAGCCAGTTTCTTTCTGAAATGGAGTTCAGTGTGCCTTTCTGATAAGGCATCAGAGTGAGTTGTTGGTGGGTTTTTTTGGTTTTTTTTTTTTAAATCATTAAAAGGAAACACACTGAAATGTGCTTCTAGAAGGGAAAACCAAAAATACGTATTTTGCTGTGACCACATCTTCATCTTTTCCCTTGGATCTTTTGCTTGCTAAGATCTGCATTGTAGGGGTTACCCTATGGAGTCTTAAAGATCTCTCAGAGAAACCTTAATAGATACAAAATGTTGTTGCCTCCAAACATTTTTAAGCTTGTAATATCACAGAACCTCATTGACACAGCCCCATTCACTTCATTGAAGCTCACATGGGATAACCTGAAGCTCAGTGGAAGATTTGTGGGGGCAACTGCTTCAAGTCCAAGCCCTATTAGTCCAAAACCACTCATTTAAAATATGTCAAATGAGCCACTGTTGAAAAGTTTCCATTTCTTTGCAGTGAGTGCAAATAGATCTTGGGATAACCAACTGCTTAATCTGACAAGCAATGATGCCAGCCCAACTCAGTTCCTTATGCTAATGCTCTTCTAATCCTCGCTCTGGGGTGGAATAGATTTATAGCCAAGGCCAAGCCACTTGGCTTTTTTCTCTTAGGTACTTAATCCAGAATGGGGAAGAATCAGTTATTCCTTTTCCTGGAGAAACTGTGGGATGAAGCCAGCAGCAGGAGCTGTGTGTGTAACAGAGCTTCACCCCTGTCCTGTCCTGCTGGGCAGAGAAACTCAGGAGAAAGTGGAAAACTGTAGGGAGATAGAATATAAGAAAATAAAGATAGTGTAGAAAGTAATGTTATCCCTAAGGAGTTGCAGCTGAGCCAATTATCAAAGATTAGGAACAGGCCTGACTTCAACAGGCCACAGCTGTAAGCAATGAGAAGAAGATGCTAAGATGCTATAAAAAAGTGGGGTGGCCAGTTGAGAAGGAAACTGGAGACATTTGGTTGCTTTGTGAAGAAGAAAGAGTCAGTGCTCTGAGGAGATGCCCACAAGAAGGTGGAAATTTTTGTGATAAGGAAACAACAGTATGGAGCCCCTGCAATAAGATGACAACAGAAAACCAAGCCTTGAAGGACCTTCATGCATTCTAAAGGAGATTTTAAAGCCAAAAGGAATTGTGAATTATTTTTCTAACCCCCCTTTATGCACTGAAAAGGCCAGAGGATTCTTCTGACTTAATGGTCCCCTGCATCCAAGCCATCACCTCTTGGGCACACACATGAGACCCATTTTTCCAGCACTTCCCTCCAGCTCAGGATACTCTCCTACCACCTGTCCCATTTACCAGCCTTTAAAAAAAAAAGCCCAATTCTCTGGTTTGCAGATAAAGGCAGACTGGTAAAAGACTACAACAATGATGGAAGAAGCAGAGGCAAAGTCACTCTGAAGTACAGATGAGATTGTTCAGGAGGAGGATTCAGTTTGAGTGGCCAATGCTGCTGTTACCTTCTCCTAGAAAATGGACTTTGAAATGATGTCCTGGCAGGGTTTCTCAGACACCTGGGCAGTTTTTTAAAAGTCACTGTGACTGTGTTCACAGGGTCTTAGGATGAGGGAAGAGACGAGGATATGACTCCATGTTTCAGAAGGCTGATTTATTATTTTATGATATATATTATATTAAAACTATACTAAAAGAATAGAAGAAAGAATTATAACAAAGGCAGCTGTCTCAAACTCTCTGTCTGAGCCAGCTGACTGTGACTGGCCATTAATTAGAAACAACCACATGAGACCAATCCCAGATGCACCTGTTGCATTCCACAGCAGCAGATAATCAATGTTTACATTTTGCTCCTGAGGCCTCTCAGCTTCTCAGGAGAAGAAATCCTAAGGAAAGGATTTTCCATAAAATATGTCTGTGACAGCACTGAGGAATCTGCCTTCCTGGAGAGAGGTGAGGTCTCTCTCCAGCTTTGTGTCACATGTGCCAGTGCCACTCACAGACTTCAGGGGTGCCTCAGGTGCTGCTCTGGGCTTGGGCAGCTCAACTGGGAAAATTAAAACCAGACTTCTATAGAATGAGAGTTTTTCTGGTGAAAGAACTCCCAGAATTTTCAGCTGGCAATTCTTCTGGACTGATGAATCACGCCTCTGCAAATGAATTTCACAAAAGGCCAGAATCCCTCATTTTCTGATGCAGGCTGTGGCTATTTGAATTTCCAGTTCAGATGGCAGGATGCTGTCACATGGAAGCAGAACTCTTGAAACTTGAAATTACTTCTTCAGCCCAGTTCATCACTATAATGCCTTGTGATCAGTCCCACTGATATTTGGAATTTTCTGTTACCTTGGAGTCTGTAATTCAGTCTGGCACTTTCCATTACAATTGCAAAACTGGCACATTTTGGATTGGTGCCTTTTTTGCATCTTTGATAGAAATAACCCAAGCATGGCTCTGAGCTGATGGAGCACCTCAAGATTCAGCAGCAGAATTGCAGAGAGGGAAGTTTTCATTCTCTGGGTGAAGATCACCCCATTCACCTCCTGAACATCTCTTTGTGTTACTGAGGAACAGGGCAGGAACCAGTGTGAGGAGTTTAACATTCAACTCAAACCACAGATATGGAGCTGCTTTTGTCTCTGATAAATAAAGCATGAACCAGTATCAAGCTCTTAATATGACAAAAAACAAATCTGAGAAGAACAAACACACAGGCTGCAGTGCTTTGTTTACTCCTTGTACTCCCCAGGGCCCTGCTCTGCTGAGGAAATCATTTCCAAAAACGCCGTGTTAACTCCTAGAACAGCATTTTTGTGTCTCACATAGGGTGTTTACACAATTCCCAGTGCTGCCAGTCTCCCAGAGTCTGCTCAGGTGTTTTATTGCTCCATTTGTTCTGAGCCATGGAGCAGGAGCCACAGGGAGTGCTCTGATGGATGCCAAGATATGTAAACATTGAAATATATCCCATAGCACAGGGGAAAAGGAGCATATTTTGAGAACACCTTTCAGTTGGAAGCTCTCTGGGGTGTTTGTGAATATTCAGATGTCAATCACAGAATTGTTCCGTTCAGGGGCTGAAAAATGCCAGGCATTGTGTGTGAGGTAAATATTTTGCCCTGGGATTGTGTGTGAGGTAAATATTTTCTCCCAAGCTGTGCTGGGACCTCAGCAGTTGTGTAGTTCTGACAACTTTGGGACAGACCCATGTCTTGTAAGCTGCCCTGCTTTATGCTCTGAAAGCAGCTCCAAACCTGCTCCTAAGAGCCAAATCCTTCCACTGATGACAGCCTAAAAATCAATCTTCTCTTCACTTTGTTGGGCTTTTTAATCTCCTGTTTGCACTATGCAAGAAAGTTGCCAGCAGATGCTACAAAAGTAATTAGAGCAAATACCAATTCTCAGTGGTGAGGCTGCAGCACAAATAATAATTAGCCAGCTCAGCAGATTGAAAAGGGGAGTGGCAAATCCATCAATCCCACCTGATTGCACCCCAAAAAGGAGAAAAGGCAGTAAAAATAAACTCCTTCTTAGGGCAATAATGATGTACTCCATTTTCACTGCTGTTTTGGAAGCATTAAGACTGTTGGATGTTTGCTGTATAATCTGGTGTTTCTAGTAAACTTCTGAGTCTGTTGCAATCAGTGGTAAAGCCAAAAGGCTGTTTTCAGTCAGATTGAAACTATAAAATGTGCTTTTTAAGGTGTATCACACTCTGTAAGCCATTATTTTACTGACTGGTTGCATTTTTTTCCTCTCTCTCCCTTCTTTTTCAGATCAATTTTGTATTTCTATTTAACATAGTTAGGATTTTAATGACAAAGCTGAGAGCTTCAACCACTTCAGAAACAATCCAGTACAGGTAAGTCAGCTTGTGATTTCTGGTGCTAACAAAGCTGTGCCTTGACTGTCCTGTCCTTGCCCCATCTTTGTCTTTCCAGGTGCCACTGTTGGTGGAGCTCATAAATCAGGCCCACAGTATTTGTCTGTGCAGGCTCTCCAGAAAAGCTTGTCTGCATTTTTTTGTCCACTCCATTTCACTTCAGGCCCCAACACACACAGAATCCCCTCCTTTCCATGAAATGTGAAGGATTTGGTCTCATCTGAGGACAGATTTACCCATTTCTGTGTGTACACAAGTGTTTATGGAGTAAGTGCTGCATCCAGCTCTGGGCTGCCCAGCAGAGGAAGGACCTGGAGCTGCTGGAGCCAGTCCAGAGGAGGCACCAGGATGATCCCAGGGATGGAGCAGTGGGGAGAGGATGGGAGAATTGGGATTGCTCAGCCTGGAAAAGGCTTTGGGGTGACTGAATTTTAGCCTAAAGGGAGCCTGCAGGAGGGTGGGGAGAGACCATGGACAAGGGTCTGGAGTGACAGGACAAGGGGGAATGGCTTCAAACTGACAGAGGCAGGTTTGGATGGATATTGGGAAGAAATTCTCTCCTGTCAAGGTGGTGAGGCCCTGGCACAGGTGCCCAGAGAAACTGTGGCTGCCCCTGGATCCCTGGAAGTGCCCAAGGCCAGGCTGGATGGGGCTGGGATCACCCTGGAAGGTGTCCCTGCCATGGCAGGGGCTGGAACTGGATGATCTTTAAACCTTCCAACCCAAACCATCCTGGGGTTCTGTGATTGATGTATGCATACAGGTATTTAATGCTCCATTTACCATGTAGGGGAGGGGAATGAGGGGTTGTCACAGACATCTTTTATGCAAAATCCTTTCCTTAGGATTTTTCCTCCTGAGAAGCTGAGAGGCCTCGGGATATTGGAAGGACTTAGGGACTATCAGGTCCTTGCAGTAGGAAATGGCACAGGTTTTGTGCAGTGAGATCAGTCACTCTAACTCATTTCTGGATAAAATGTCAGCATATCAAGCTGAGTTGCATCTCTTGATATCCTCAAATCAGGCTGCACTTTGGAGGCAGTTTTGCTGCACTAATGGGCTTTGTTGTTCTGCCTGATTCCTTCCTTTTGCTCCTGTCAGGATTTTGTTAGTGAAGCTCATGCAGTGGTCTGTAGTTCAGACTCTTCTCCGCACATTTCCTGAGAAATGAAGGGAAAAACACTCCTTTTTCTTGCTCAAACCTCATGCCACAAAACTAAAACTGGCCTGAAAAAGCCCTGATTCAAACCTCAGTACATTTTTATCCCTTCTACAGTTTGCAGGGAAGCATTAGAGACATGAGAGTGAATCAATGTACAGAAGTTCCCATTGTTCCTGAACAGATGACAATGATCTTATCCTTGCAGGCTCTCAGAGGGAATTGTCTTTTCCAGCCTAAATGGAAACCTTTAGAATTCCAGCAAAGCCTTGATGCTCTAAGGCAGAGCAGTGCAGCCCTTTGCTAAGCAGATATTAAATAGTGTGGCAGTGGTACCTTAAGGCTGTCCCTTCATCCTGACACTGGTTTTGTGCTCCCCTGCCTGTTTTTATCTACCTGTTATGGTATTATCCAGGGATTTATACAGACTTAGCCAAATTTCAGCCTTTATGTTCATAGAATGACATGCAGCTGTCAGCTGGCACCCCAAGATGCTGTTACAGCCCCAATAATAAGGATTAGCCCCTAGTAATTCTTTTAATAATTGATGATTATTGATGATAAATCTTTCACCACCTGCTTTGTGATTTGTGGTTCCTAAGACAGCCCCAAGGAGCTGTTGGATGTTGCAGAAAGTATTTACCATGAAATGATGGGCACAGAGCAGATCTCAGCTGATCTGGGCACTGATCTCATCCCCCTGAGGTATCAGAAATCACTCAGCAAACCTGCAGAGGATCCCAAGGCTTCGAGCTTCACTGATAGGAGAGAAAAGGAAGAAGGTGAAAGAGAGGGATAAAAATAAGGTTTCCATTCACCCCCTTGAGTTCAGAGTGTGGGGGAAGCCACAAAGGGAGGGTGGCACTCCTTCCATGCTCCTCCTTTCCATGGTTGTTCTTCCCTGTGTTCATGTGGTATTTTCAGGGTCCCCTGTTGGGGGGAGGAATGATGAATCTGACTCCGTGTTCTTAGAAGGGTAATTTATTATTATATTATATTATATTATATTATATTATATTATATTATATTTATTATATTAATTATACTAAGAAAACACAAAGGTTACCTACAGAAGGATTAACAAGATAATAAGAAAAAACTCGTGACTCCTTCCAGAGTCCTGACACAGCCTGACTGTGATTGGTCATTGAGTTAAAACAATTCACATGAAACCAATCAACCAACCACCTGTTGGATAAACAATCTCCAACCACATTCCAAAACAGCAAAACACAGGAGAAGCAAATGAAATAATATTGTTTTCCTTTTTCTCTGAGGCTTCTCAGCTTCCCAGGAGAAGAATCCCAGGCAAAGAGGATTTTTCAGAAAATGTGACAATGACAGTTCACTTGTTTTCTGTTCCCTGCCCACAGGAAGGCAGTCAAGGCCACGTTGGTTCTCCTGCCCCTGCTTGGCATCACCTACATGCTTTTCTTTGTCAACCCTGGCGAGGATGACATTTCCCAGATTGTTTTCATCTATTTCAATTCCTTCCTTCAGTCTTTTCAGGTAAGAGAGCAGGCTTACAGCCCTATCATCTGAAAATTCTATCCTTTATACAGCTCTGTCCTCGCTGCTTTTCAGCCATGAAATTTCAGGCAATGAAGTCTGTGATAGAAATTATAGTTGTGAATTGTTGGGAAGGATGAAAGTTTGACAAGAAAGTCTCACAGACATGTGTGCTTGGCAGAAAACTTTTTGAATGTAGAATCTGAAGAAGGAATAGAAATGAAAGCAGGTTTTGATACAGAAGAAAAGAATTGCTGAGCCAGTTGTACTGGATAACCAAGGAGGCAAAGGGTGTGTTAGTTAGAAGGGGATTTTATGGCTTAGAGCAAAGGATAAACCCGTCCCAAACAAGAAGATGTTTTTACCAAGCAGAAAGATAGCACAGACAAACAAATCTGCCAATGTTGCAAGTAGAAAAAAGGTCTCAGAATTTTCCACTGCAAGAAAACTGAAAAACAACTTCTAGCTTAAACTGTAATGTACTAACTTTGAGTGACTGGAGAACAGTAACACGAATATGGTAATTACAGTAGTTATGACAGTCTATAGGTAAAAGTTAAGGTTTAGATTGGTTCTTCTGTATTAAGATGCTCAGCAAAGGAAAGTCTATAATGCACTGTAACCAAAACCAAAGGGTGTCCAGGGCTGCCTGCAGCTGGAGCTGACAGCTGTGGGCACTGCTCTGTCACCCACCACCCATGGGCTGCTGTAACACCTTGGATACAATAAACTGCATTTGGAAGAGCAGCCTGGGGTCCTGCATCCCTCAGCAAATAGTTCAGCTTAGTCTACACATGAATAGCAGATTTACAAGAGTGTCATGTGGGGTGGGAAATCCTCTCAGGTGTGGACTGGAGGGATTCATCTCCCTTAACTCAGCTCTGAGTTCAGCTCCTCACATAAAATCAATAAAGAGAGAAGATGTTTCATTTCACCTGCCTAAAGGAGGATGAGGGGTCCCCTCCCGAGGTGCCTCTCTCTTCCCAGGGCACACACTGGGCTCAGACTTGGACTCAGTGTTGCTAAACCAAAGGGAAACAGCTCCTGCCTGATGGACTTGCTGCTCTGTTCAGGTTGTAAAATACATGTTTTTGTTTATTTAATCCATCAGTCTCACCTTTAGTTCCTCATTGCACCCAGATAAGGAGAAAAGGGAGTAAAATGAAGGTCCTTGTTAAGGTAATAATGATGTGCTGTCCTGTGCAGCCAACAGCCCAATTTTTAATTAATATTTGAAGTTATATAATGTGATAATTTTTTTAAGGGATGTTAGGAATTTATTTAAACTTTTTTCTCTGATTCAGAAGAAAAAGACATGGTAAGGATAAGTTTAGAACCAATTGGTTAAAAATAAAGGAAGACAACAAAACATTAACCAGATGCTTTCAGAGAAATTCCTGATATTTCCTAATATTCAAAGATCATTCATGTTTCAAGGGATGGATCACTGAACAAACTTTTGGTAGGAATTTCCCTGGGAGGAAAGGGACAGTGTTTCAGACACTTGAGCTGTGTTACCCAGCCTGCTCTGAGCCATCAGCCCCATCTCCTCCCTCCCCTGGATTACCTGGAGCTCTGGCAGGGTGGAAGAGGCAGAATGGAAAGGATGGAAATTGGAATGTGAGCAATTGCCCCAGCTCTGTGAATCTGACACAAACCCAAAAGCAACTGAACACCCTGAAGGATCTTTAGCCACTCCTTTCTGCCCAGGTGTGTCCTACAGCTTTACCTCCTGAACTGGGGTGGGAATTTGTTTGACATTGATGTTTTTACCTCCTGGTGCAGGAACAAGTGCTCTGATACCCAGGATATCAATATAAACATGCAGCTGGCAAATCTTACTGTTCTTACTGATTGCATCCCACCAGAAATCACAGCTGAATAACCAAAATAAAAAATGTACCTTTCAACCTGTCAAGGCAGGAAGCTCAGCCTTTACCTGTGAAGTAATTGCACACTTTTAATTCCCTAAAATTGACTATGTTTTTTATCTGCTGTTGCTCAGTGTCTCAAAGAAATGCTGCATTGCTCATTAGTTCTATGAAGATGTGTATAAGAAAGAAAGCACAGGGAGTCTCTGGTGACTGATTAATGTCTCTGGTGGTTAATGGTGATAATTATTACATTCCTGAAACCAAGATGGGCAGAATTCCACTCTCAGGAATTCCAACCTTTGCGGTCACTGCTGTCAGCAGATTGCCCGGAGCCTTTCAGCTCAGATGAATTTAAGCAATCTGATGATGCACTTGCCTTCTTGGGACCCTCTGAAGCCATTTAACACCCCCTGTGAGTGCCTGGGGTGTCCCCCCAGAGCTGTTAGCCATGGGGCAGCTCCTCTGAGGGGTATTGGATGCTGGAGAGATGTTTTAGCCCAGCAGCAGGGACAATCCCCTCTGTCAGTGACAGTGTTGAAATGTTCACCTAATAACTGCCTGCTTTCTCTTCTTTCCAGGGTTTCTTTGTGTCAGTATTTTACTGCTTCTTGAATGGTGAGGTAAGTGATTCACCCCTGGGAGGTGGAATTTGTTTGTTTGGGTGCCTGATTACAGAGGCCTGAGATGTTTTTACAGTGGGTTCCAGTCCCATCAATCTCTTGTAGAAGGTTCCTAATGTGCACCTGAATTTCCCAGCCTTTGTCCTCAAAACTTTATCAATTTCAGACTATTACCTGTGAGATCAGGGCAGAGGGAAAGAAGTTTTGGCAGATTATAAATTTTCTGTTCTTCATCTTAAGACTTCTTTGAAGTTACTCATTAATTAAAAATATTATTTCTGGGCATAGCTAATTACTTCTGAGCTGGACTCTGGTTAAGGATATGCTGCAGGTGACCCATTTTTATAGTGCCATGCTGGGCTGAGTGAGTTTGTCCATGTGGGTCACTATCTCTGAGTGATCAGTGCCTATTGCATTCAGAAAAGAGGGTTGAAAACAGATTAAATCAGAATTAATATGAGGTACTGCTACTCAAGCAAGAAATGCTTCACTAATATCCCTGTGTTCGACTTCCACTCCAAAGTGTGAGAGATTTAAATCTCTCCCCTGCTTACATTGTCAATGACTCATTTACCTGCATTAAAATGTGTCATCTTTGTCCAGCTAAAATTTTAGTCTCTGCAGAAATCAATTCCATATTTCATTATTCCTGCTGTATTGGTATAAACTTTGTTTGTGCTGCTTCTTAATTTCATTGTGGGCTATGAGAAAGAATGGGCATGGCTTTAAAGCAGCAGTATTTTATTTAAAATATTTTCATTTTACAAATTTATTTTATTTTTATTATATTTCTTTTGTTCTATTTTACATTAGTTTTCTTTTGTTCTATTTTACATCAGTATCTTTCCCTCTTCCTCATTAATTCTGAGGTGATGCTAAGAAGAAGCAGCTCAGTTTTCTGAATTAAGCACATCCCACTTTTATATCCTGGCAGCAGGTTTCTCTGTTCTCTTTCCAACTTTCCTTCCATAAATTGTCACCATTCCATTTGCCTCTTAAAAAAACAGGGAGTTTAAACCTTCCTCCAAAATACAGGCACCTGAAAAACTGCATTTATCTCAGGCTGTGTCAGGGGAGGTTTGGGCTGGATATCAGGGGAAGGTTTTTCCCCAGAGGGTGCTGGGCACTGCCCAGGCTCCCAGGGAATGGGAACATTCCCAAGGCTGCCAGAGCTGCAGGAGGGTTTGGACAACACTCCCAGGGATTCACAGAATTCCCAGAATGACCAGGTTGGGAGAGACCTTCAAGATCATCGAGTCCAACCCAGCCCCAACAGCTCAACCAAGCCCTGGCACCCAGTGCCACATCCAGGCCTTGTTAAACACACCCAGGGATGGGGACTGCACCACCTCCCCGGGCAGCCATTCCAGAACTTTATCACTCTTTCTGTGAAAAACTTTTTCCTGATATCCAGCCTGTGGTGATTCCAGTTGTTGGTTTCTCTGGGTCTGGATTGAAGGCACTTGAGACATTAGTTCATGTTCACACTCAGGTGTTTATTATTTCTTATCAGTAAAACAGTCTCACTGCTGGGAGCTCAGCAGCTTTTCATTAGAAGGCACAAAATGGCCAACAATCTCTTGTTCCAAGGGCTTTTCAGACTAAACTATCCCATTAAGAACTGACACCTGGAGTATTTCCCCTTTTAACCCAATAACTGATCCCACAGAGCTGCAATGGGGACTTTTCTGCCCAATTACAAGATGCCACCCAAACCCATGGAGAAGGAGGAAGGAGAAGCATGAAGAAGAAACCCAGGATGACACCCTGTGCCCTCCATCTTGCTGCCATCCACAACACACTAAAAACCCCAAAACCTCAATTTCTCACCAAGTGACACACCTACACTGTTCCCTATAATCTATTTCACACTTTTTGGATTCTGGTCTATCTTGAAATCTGGGAGACTTTCTCCATGGATGAGGGCAAGAGTCAGTGCTGCCCTGGGGGTCAGGGCACCCCAGAGCAGACACAGAAATATTCCCAGTGCCCTGGGTTTCCACACCAACCTGTATTTCCCTTGGCGCAGCTCGAGGCTGTGTGCTCTGGCTGTGTCAGTGCTGCTGCAGACAGAGCCCAGCCCCAGCTGAGCACAGGCACCTTTCAGGAGCTGCACAGAGTGATGGGGGCAGCCCTGAGTCTCCTTTTCTCCAGGCTGAGCACCCCCAGCTCCCTCAGGGGTTCCTCACAGGCTTTGTGCTCCCAGCCCCTCTCCAGCCCTGTTGTCCCCTCTGGATGAACACACTCTGGCATTTTTGGGCATCTCTGCAGGAGTTGGACTCAATGATTCTTGTGAGTCCCTTCCAACTTGGCATATTCTGTGATCTACTTGTCATATTCATCAGGTCTGCACTGTTCAAGCAGAAGGAGACTCTCCCTGCAGATAGCAGGACTTTTTAAAGTCTTTTTTCTTTTTTCCACTGGTGTCCCAGTGACCATCAGGGGCTGGAACCCAGGCCATGTGATCTCACAGCCACTCAGGACTTTCTGTGTCACCCCACTTCCATTTTGTGGCACTCAGACTGGGAGCTGTTGGCTGTTCACTGCAGGTTTTCACTCTTTTGGCTGTTCTGGCATTCTTTCAGCTATTTTTACTGGGAGAAATATCCAAACTTCCCCTTCCCTACACCAGTCTGAAGCTGTCTGTCCAAAGCCATGAGCCAACATCCCATCTCCTGTAGCTTTGATGAGCTCAGACAGAATCGAGCCTGTCAAAGGAGGGTGATTCACCTCATGCACTTCTAGGCCTTGAGAGCAATCTGCTGGGAAATCTGGACTGATTCCAGACCTGATTTTCCAGCTTTATCTCACTGGGAGTAGGTATTTCTGAGGGAGTCTGTCCAAGGCTGAGACACCCAGCTTGGGATGTTGATTCATTTCCCTAAACTCAGATATCTGGTGCTGCTGGGGAGGCTGCAGAGGATCTGAGGCATCCTCATGGCACTTACCAGCTGATGCAGGATCTGGAGAAGATTCTCATCTATTGCATTTGCAGGAATGATGAATCTGACTCCATGTTCTCAGAATGCTAATTTATTATTTTATGATACTATATTATATTAAAGAATACCATACTATACTAAAGAATACAGAAAAGATACTTAAAGAAGGCGCAAAAGCTAATAATGAAAACTTGTGACTCTTTCTAGAGTCCTGACACAGCTTGGCCCTGATTGGCCAAAGAGTGAAAACAACTCACAGCAGAATCCAATGGAACAATCACCTGTGGGTAAACAATCTCCAAACACATTCCACATGTGAGCACAACACAGGAGAAGCAAATGAGATAAGAATTGATTTCCTTTTCCCCGAGGCTTTGCAGCTTCCCAGGGGGAAAATCCTGGGTGAAGGGATTTTTCAGAGAATGTGAATGCCACACTTACCTGACTGGGAAGTGGAAAGCCAGGTGGGATCCAATGGGGCTTCTCAGAGGGCTCTGTGTCAGTAATTCAAGCCAGCCAATACAACCTTTTTCCTTTTTGAGCTTTTCATCAGCTTGGTTTACAGCAGGCACCTCCATCTGCTCACCTGAGCAGCTCCAGCCTGGGCTGGCTCTCCAATGCATGCCCAGACACCCTGCGGCCATGTGGGCACCCACAAAACCTGAATTTGGGAGGGAAATCTTCCCTGTAGCCTTTTTTGACATAATGTGCAACTTCCACTTGAGTGACTAAACCATGGCAACTCTCTGACTGCTTCTTTGAGGTCAACCATAAGTCCAAACCTCCCAAATATTAAATATTGTCTATTTTAAAACTGTGAAAAAACTTTGGGCTCGTCTTAATGTGCTGTGAGAATGTTTTTTTGAAATATCATAAAGCTTTAACAGGATAAAATTTCCTGTTCTGTTCTAGCCTCAGTTTTGCACAGCACTGAAGGAAGCAGCAAACCCAGTGAATTTTCAGAGCTTTCTGGGTGTGTAATCACATTGTCCAGAACACAAATTTGCATTTCACAGTGCACTATTTTAGAAGCTGAGCTGCTCCCAACCAGGCATCCCTACTAGAAGTGGTGATGAAGGCAATGCCACTCAATGCCCATAAAATACCAGATTTTGCTCAAAAAAGGTAAAAATAACCTGTGAGGAGCAGCCTGAAAGTTTCATAGAAATCACTGAAGCCTTGTTAGTATCTCTTCAGTGAGCCTGATGTTCCTGGCTCTGGTGGATGGCTTGATAATTTGCTGTCTCAGAAGGTTTTAAATGATTCAGGTTTTCCAGTTACAGCAGAGCTGGGTTCCTTAAATGCATGTAAAGGTCTTTATCAGCTTACTCATCCCCCCCAGTGCCAGGCTTGCTCTGAATGATGACACAAGCAAAAAGCCTGGAAAATCCATCAATTTAAGCTTTAATAATGCTGTGATCTCAGCTCCATCTATCCTGTCCCATATTTGATGCACATCCTGCTGGGCACTTACAATCTGCCAGTAGCTGTCTGTAGTAGAGCTCAAAAATTATGGATTGCCCTCAAAAAAACCCCAAAAGTCCCTTCTTAAGATCTTCAATGAGTGCTTCATGTGTGGGGAGCTTGTCCCTTCACAATTTATGTGTTTCCTTTTGCTGCTGGACTAAAAGCTGCTGGATTTAGTGGAAGACAGAGGAAACACCACGGTGGGTTCCTCAGGTGTGAAAGAATGGCTGTAGGGATGTTCTACTCCCTAGGGAACCACATTAAAAACCCTGATTTGGGTTTTTCTCCTGAGGCTCAGTGTGTGATTTCACTGAGTTTTCTCATCAGGAAGTATTTTTGAGGAAGAAGGAGAATAATGGGAACTAAAAGAACAGAGGTGATGTTGTTTTCAACATCAGCCACTGAGGGACCCCTGCAAAATTCCTTCCCTGTCAGCCTTTGCACAGTTGTGCTGGATTTTAATGTTCTCAGAATAAGGAGAGCCTACAATTAACCCCAGTCCCTTGTGAGGAAAGGAAATTGTGCAATGAATTTACTGCTGGTGTTTTAAAGTGCACGTAGAGATTTTGCAGTGAGATTTAGTAAATGTTGAGAGTATTTCTCAATCTGATGTGAAAATCACTTGGTTTGGGTACAGGGAAAGCATTAATAGCAGTTACTGGAATCTGAGCAAAATGCAGAAATATTACTTAAGGCTGCATTTTGATAGAGCCACAGGAAATGGAAGATAGATAGAGCCACAGGAAATGGAAGCATGTGTCCTGACAAACCCGAATGGACTGAAAAATAAAGAGGAAAATTCTCCTGGCTCTGGTAGCTTTATGCTGTATGTCCAGTCCCCACCATATCTGAGCAGTGCAGTCTGTGGAGCTCCAAAACCTCTGTACAAGTAAAACTGGGTTTAAAAATCCAAATCAGCATCTTAAAAACACTCAGGATGTGAGAGGCTGTTCCAGAGAAGAGTTTGCCTACAGAGCTGGCAAGGGCTGGACTTGATGATCCGTATGGATCCCTTCCAAGCTGAGATATTTTGGGATTCAGGGATTCTGTTCTGGGAAGTTTCTGTCCCTTTGTCAGAGTTCTGTCTGTGAAGTTTGGAAAATGAAACAGTTGAGAGTTTTTCCTCTGTGACTTCTGTTGATTTAAACAAACATGCCTCGAGATCTAACCCAAAAATGACACCTTGGTAACCCCTGATGCCACCACAAAATGTCCTGATTTTCAGTGATTTGGTCTCACAAATGCGGCAGCACTGGAGGGAGAAAGTGAAGCTTTAAAATTCAGCCCATACAAAGAATTTCAAACAGTTTGATTTTATTTCCTTCATTTTTGAGTGGACATTTGACCTGGGCATGCAGCCACCTCCCCTGCCCTCATTTCCACAGAACACAGTGCCACACACAGCTCCTGGACTGTGAAGCTGAAATAATTTCAGGCTTTGTTGGCTGCATGAGAGAGGCTGTCAGGCCCCTCAGCTGAAGATTAAAAAATCAGTAAATCAAAGAACCAATCTGAGATAATCAAGTTCAGCCATTCACTTCACACTGCCAAGCCCCCACCAAAGCACGTCCCCATCCACAGCTTTTGAACACTTCCAGGGATGGGGATTCCACCACTTTGTCAGCCCTTTTCAATGCCTGACTCCCCTTTCAGTGAAGAAATTATTCCAAATATCCAATCTCAACCTCCCCTGCTGCAATTTGAGGCCGTTTCCTCTTGTCCTGTTGTTTCTGACTTGGGGGCAGAGCCCAAAATCCCCCCTGGCTGTCCCCTCCTGTCAGGAGCTGTGCAGAGCCACAAGGTCCCCCCTGAGCCTCCTTTTCTCCAGCTGAGCCCCTTTCCCAGCTCATTCTCATCACATTTGTGCTCCAGACCCTTCCCCAGCTCTGTTCCCTCTTTCCAAGCCTTTATAGACAAATTATTGCAGTGAATCTGTGGAGGAGAAGCAGTTCAGATTAAAAGCTTGCAGCTTTTTATGTCTTATAGCTTCTGAAAAGGTCTGAAGCTGTTTTAAATGAAGTGTGTGTGCCATGGGTGGGCACAAGGGGCCCTTGGCACTTGACTCATTAATTTGTTTAGAGATTTTATGGAAAAAAAAGTTACATTTTTTGGACAGAGAGAAACACTAGAGGGCAAAAATATGCAAATTGCATTTAATCCAAACGGAAAAGAGCATCTCTGGACTTCCAAGAAAATTGACAATGAGAGGTTTCTGAGAAGTCGAGGTGTTATGAAAATTGGCATAATGAAAAATCTGTATGCATTTGTGTTGAATGCCACTTCAGAGGAGGGAATGCAGCTTGTGAACTTCTCTTTCAATGACTGCAAAAAAACAAGATGCTCCTCATGTTTTTTTCAGTCAACTCACAGATCACAAGACTGAAATTCATTTCAGGTAACACTGGATTTAAAAAAATAAAAGCGTTTAGAACAGAGATTTTTTGGAGCAAAGATAGACAGACTTTACAAGAGCATGTAGTGACAGGACAAGGGGGAATGGCTTCAAACTGAAAGAAGGCAGGTTTAGATGGGATATTAGGATGATTGGCTAATTAAGGAAACACCCTTTGGTGAACATCTTAGGAGAAAACAACTGTTCAAAACACCAGCTGCAAGATTGTTTTAATTCTTTCTCTCAGCCTTCTTAAAACTCCCCAGAACAATTCCTGGGAAAGTTTTTCTGTTTCTCTCTCTGACCAAACTGTCAGTATCCACAGGGGAGGATGGGCACAGCACTCCCAGCATTTCTCTTCTCCCTTTGGCTCATTCCAGACAAAGTTTCTTTAAAGGAAGATGGATCCTCCATCCAGTTCCCTTACTGGTGTCATGTCTGCCTTTTAGCCACACTTTAACAGTGATGGTTTTCTCCTGAGATAAAGTATTTCAGAGGGAGACAAAGAGTGCATTTAAAGTGTTTCATATTCCAAATAGGGCTGGAATATTAAACACTTTATTTCCTTTTATACACTTTATTTCCTTTCCATTTTATACACCACTCCTGCTACCTCAGCAGTGATTATGGCAACCAGAGGATAACAGAGGAGTAGCAATCCCTGCTCCAGAGATCACTTCTCCTTGTTATCAGGTGCTTCATGCCAGTTCCAGTTACCACCAGATCCTTCAGGGATCCTTGCAAACCTTTCCAGCCATGATGGGAGAGCCCAGCACAGCCATCCCAGAGCAGGAGCCTGGGAATGGGAATGGGAATGGGAATTCAGTGATCCTTGCAAACCTTTCCAGCCATGATGGGGGATCCCAGAGCAGGAGCTTGGGAATTCAGTGATCCTTGCAAACCTTTCCAGCCATGATGGGAGAGCCCAGCACAGTCATCCCAGAGCAGGAGCTTGGGAATGGAAATGGGAATTCAGTGATCCTTGCAAACCTTTCCAGCCATGATGGGAGATCCCAGAGCAGGAGCTTGGGAATTCAGTGATCCTTGCAAACCTTTCCAGCCATGATGGGAGAGCCCAGCACAGCCATCCCAGAGCAGGAGCTTGGGAATGGATGTGACAGGGTTTGAGACCAACCTACATCTGCAAAGGGATGGTGCTTGAGGAGGGGCTGCTCGAGGAAAAGCAAGCTCCACTCTGAAGCTGAATGAAGGGAACAAGGCAAATCCTGATTAAAAAGGGAAGAAAAATACAAGAGTGAAGATGTTTAAGCCCTGGAAGAGAGGCTCAAAGGTGTTTTGAGATTCCCTGTCCTTGTTTGTGATCAAAATTACTTGCTAAGACCCTGACATCATTTCAAAAGTGGATAAAACCACTGTGCTGGATCTGCTCTGATCATGGCACAGGACCAGAGGCCTTCTGATGTCCCTTAATTATTCTATAATTATTATAGAATAATTAAGGGACATCCTAATTATTTATTCTATAAATAATTATTCTATAATTATTCTGTAATTCATGAGTTATAGAATAATTATAGAATACTTTGATTATTCTGTAATTCATGAGTTCTGTGTCCATATTAAGGTGCCTGTCCTTCATTTCTATCCATGTCCTGGATGGATACATAACCAGCCAGACCTGAGTCTGAAAATATCCTTTCAGAGCCTGAATTCTTAGCTCAGGACTCAGACTCAGTATTATCTGACCAATATCAATAATCATCCATGACTTGACATTTAAAATGCAATTAGCTGGTTTGGAGAGAAAACATCATCAGAGAGGAATAGATCAGATGCCACTGTAAATTATTCTCACAACAAGGTGCAAGGCAAAGATAAATATGTTTAATTTTTTTTTTTCTGTTGACCCTTTAGCCAAGCATCATCTGTCTTTCAAAACCTATTAAGCTCAAAGTGTCTTCCTTTGATCTGATCATCTTGGGAGGCTGTCCATTAGAGCTGCCAGCTCTGAGTCAGCCCTGAGATGGTTTCTCATCCCCTGCCCATCAGCCCAGGCAGGCTCCACATTATTCATCCCAAGCCCAAAGGATGTGTGTTAAGCATTCCTTAAAATCTCTCAATAAATACAAATATGGAGGTGGACTGGAGGGCTGAAGTTTCATTCCCTTTGCCCTGAGGGTCCTCCCCCATCCCATTTTCCTCCTCATTAGACCACTGCAGATGTGAGGGTGACTCCAGAGCACCCCACAACAAAACGTGGGGGATTGGGGTGGGCTGGGTGCACCCCTGGCCTCCCTCTGCTCTGGGCAGTTCTGGTCCTTTGTGGCCCAGAAGAAAGGAGCAGCATTTGTTTCCACACAAAAACGTGTGGCAAGTCTTTGTGACTAGTCAGAATTACTGCAGCTTCTTGGACTGTTATTTGTGATACCGAAATTGCACTGCTGTGGCCTTACAAATAAACTTTGACATCCCAGGCTGGCACGTGCTGTGAAAATATCCCCAGATTGTAAAGAATTGCTGCCAAAGACCCTGAGGAAAAAAAAAAAAAAGGGATTGCAGACCAATCCAATTAAGCAGGATAATTTTTTAGGCAGGAAAAAAAGCATAACAAAGTTATATAAATAGTGGCGTGAGGTAGGGTACCTGTTGAAACAAAACCCAACATTGTGCCCAAGCTTTGTTTTTGTTTCCTTTGAGCCTTGCAGGTTGTTTTGACAACATCCCTTCCTGACCTCAGGAGGATTCAATCCTGATAATGGCATCTTCATGGGGGCGTTCAGTTCAATATTTTGTGTGATGGTAACATGAGCACCCTTGGCCTGAGGGGCTGGGCCTGTGGGAGCCTTGCACAGGTGCAGTTGCTCAGTGATGAATTTGATTTATAAAACATGGATAAAGACAGTCCTGTCTCTCTGGGAGCATCAGAACTCCTCACCTGGAGGTCTCAGGTGTGTCAGCCCTGGGGTCTCTGTGCTGAGGCCACTCTACTTCTTTGCTTCAAACCATTTTGTGCTAAATCCTTCCAAGGACCTGGAGAGGTTTGACCAGCACAACATTTGCTATTAAATACAGCATTTGCCATCCCTCCTCCCTGAAGAGCTGTCAGAGACATATTTTATGAAAAATCCTTTTGCCAGGATTTTTTCTCCTGAGAAGCTGAGAGGCCTCCGAAACAAAATGTAAACATTGATTATCTGCTGCTGTGGAATGTGGCAGGTGCATCTGTGATTGGTCTCATGTGGTTGTTTCTAATTAATGACCAGTCACAGGTCCAGCTCTGTCAGGACTCTGAGCAGTCACAAGATTTTAATATCATTCCTTTCTTTGGTAGCCTTCTGAGGTCTCCTTTCTCTTTCTTTTAGTATATTTTTAATATATAATTTTCTTTTAATATAATATATATCATAAAATAATAAATCAGCCATCTGAAACATGGAATCAAGATTCTCATCTCTTCCCTCATCCTGGGGACCTTGTGCAAACACCAGCACAAGAACACCCTGACATCTGGAAAACTTTCAAAGTACCATTTGAGGCATCACCTTACATTTCTTTAAGTTCTGTTAAGTAATGGATGGGATTTTCCCACCCCTCAAATCTTAAACACCCATACATGCACATAACCAGCTGAGCTTCTCACCTTCAGCTTCATTTATGGGCAGTGATTCACACAAATGAGACCTATTTTAATTGTCTCTTTTTGATGAGGTGTTGCCAATACCTTTAGGCCTTACTGAGTCTCTACAGGGAGAGGTCAGGACTTCAAAAATCTCATGAAAATTAATTTCACTGCAGAGTCAGGCACAGTGAGACCAGTGCCGTGAAATTTAAAGATCCATTTTGCTGGTCTGGACATTGCTTGAAAGTCCCTCTTGTCCATCTGTAGCTTGCAAAAAGATCCATTCAAAATTCATGACAGTTCCTTCCGCAATTTGCAGAAAGTCCAAAGTTATTTTCCAGTCACCTCCAACTGTAGAACAAGGATCTGGAACACAGCAAAAAAGGTGCTTAAATGTAGGTGGAAGTTGTTGAATTCACCACTGCAACGTGTTTTCAGAGAAAAAAAATCAGTCTTTTTTAAAGTCCTTCAAGATCTATGTAAATGTTACTCATTTAATTAATTGGCCTTCTTATCAGGATTTCTGGGAATAAAAAGTGGCATTTGAGCTGAGCAAGAACCTAATCAGTTACATTACTGAACAGCATAAATATACAGATGAGATGTGAGGAAGAAATTCTTCCCTGTGAGGATGGGCAGGCCCTGGCACAGGTGCCCAGAGCAGCTGTGGCTGCCCCTGGATCCCTGGCAGTGCCCAAGGCCAGGCTGGGCAGGGCTGGGAGCAGCCTGGGACAGTGGAAGGAGTGAAATGAAATTATTTTTAAGGTCCCTTCCAACCCAAACCATTCTGGTATTCTGTGACTTTTCAACAGACAGAGAGTGTTGATACAGATATAGATATAGATATATAGATACAGATTTTTTTGTGTGTTAATGTTGGGATTAAATGTGTGAGATAGGATTTTTTGTTTGGATTTATTAGTTTTATTTATATTATAGTTTTATAAGCTGTGAGTTCTATAGCACTAATAAATTAAAAATGGAGTTGCATCTTTTTTAATAACATTTTTAAAGATAAATTGTTTAGGAAATAATATTTAAATTGTTTTTATTTTTAACCTAATAATTCATTACTCATGGTTTGTAATGGGGAATTTTTTATTTAATTATATAATACTACTAAAACTCATAAAGAAGAAGGTGAAGAAGAAGGATTAGTTTACGTTTTAAAACTTTTATTTTGTTTCATATATATATAATCATATTTTAAAATTTTAAACTTTAAGTTTTTTATTATGTGATATTATATACTTTTATTTAAAGTACACACTTATCTTTTTAGTTTTATTATGTAATTTTGGACATTTTCTCTATGGCTTTAGATTAAATGTAGTGTTCTTTTGGGGGGTTAGTGTTTGTTAGTACATAAAGGTTAAAATTTTCAGCAGTTAGGGTTCTAACAAGAGAGGACCTGCTGTCCTTCTGGCCCTCACTTGTTGACACTTCCAGGTGAGGGATGTCCCCTGGGGACAGAGGGTGGTGACATCCCAATAGACTTAATTCCAGCTTCTATTGCTGTGGCAGCTCATTAATTCCTACTCTTCTTACCAGACACCTACAGAACTATTATATTTTAGTATATTATTATATATAAAAAATTATATCTATAGATAGATAGATAGATAGATAGATAGATATCTCTCTCTATATATATATAATATATACTATTAAATATATTTATTATATAGTAAATAATATAATATATATATTATATTTTTATATATATTATATATATATATATATTCTATTTTAGTATGTTTTAGTATTATTGCATCCAAAAGCTCCAGGTGAATCGTCCCCTTTGTTCTGTGTAAGTGGATCAAAACTTCTTCCTCTCTCCTAATGATACCTGACATTTCTTCCAAAATCTTATTTTTAATGTTACTCAAGACTCTTTCCTCAGTCCAATTCTAGTTGAAATGCAGTTTCTTGCAAATTCAATTTCTTGCATTTTATGGCTGCAAGAAGTTAGCCATCAGCCGGTATCTAGCACAGGTAATAGAGCACAAAGTTGCTATCTGTTTTGTCAACAGAAAACCTTCTCTAAATGTTTTCATCCTTCTCTCCATCTCTTTCATTTATTTTGTTATTCTGCTGTGGAGGAGGGGGAAATAGAGGTTTTTAACAGTACTTTTTATTTAATATCTAAAAGTTTGACAAGTCCCTGGTTAGGTGATCCAGTCAGAAGAGAAAAAGTCCCCCACTGATTTCCTTTCATCCCATTATCCAAATCCTTTTTCTTGACTCTTCCAAAGCAGTGCCCACACTCTGTAGGCACAAATAATATTGGCAAACCTGATTTGACCACAGCTTAGAAACTGGGATTATTGACTTTACACATAGCAGAAAGAGCTGAAAAGAATAATTCTGAAAAAGGACCTGCTTGCAAGAAAAAGACAGACCAAGGGTCAACACAGGCACCCAGCTCTGTGCTCAGAGCAGGGGAAATTTTGGTCCTCTCAAGCAACTAAAGTTTCACAGAGGCGAGGCTGATAATTTGTGTTCCCAGGGCTCCTTGTGGAGCTCTAACCACTGATGACAGCCCGGAGCATCCCTGGGCAATTTCAGGTCATAAATGTGCTAATGCTGATTCTGGGACATGGTCTTGACTCTAGAAATGCTTAATAAATAGAGGAGGCTGCTCTTACAGAGATTAACAGCCATGTTTGATAGTTGATATTTTGCATTCTCTTTTTCTTTTACTCTTCCACTGTGCTATAGCTTTTTTTGTCCCCTGTGTTGCTCCCCGGGTGCGTTCTGCTGCCAGGAAGAGGTGGCACCGCTGGCAGGACCACCACTCGCTGCGGGTGAAATAACGGGCGCATAATTCTGAAATTATGAAATTAAACCTGAAATTGTGCCTTGACCTTGTCCCCTGTGTTGCTCCCCAGGTGCGTTCTGCTGCCAGGAAGAGGTGGCACCGCTGGCAGGACCACCACTCGCTGCGGGTGCGCGTGGCACGGGCCATGTCCATCCCCACGTCGCCCACGCGCATCAGCTTCCACAGCATCAAACAGACCGCGGCCGTCTGACCTCCCACCACCACCACCACCACCACCACCACCCCGTGGCCTTCAGAGCTCTCCTGTCTCCACCCCAGAGCCCTTCCTGCAAACTAAACTCTGCTCCTTTGGCCCCACTGATCTCTTTCCAGTGAGGGGCCCGTCCTGTTTCGTCCGCGATGCTGCTTGGAGGCAACCAGGGAAAAGCCTCTTGGAGCTGGTGGTGGTAAAACGGATTCAAAGAAGGAACAGGTTCGACCCTGACTGCATCCTTTGGAAGTTCACAATGCAAAGTCTAGAACAGCACACTGGCAGGAATAATCAAAATTTTTTTTCACCTTCCTTTCTCTTTTTTTTTTGTTTTTATTCCCCCTTTTGTATTGTGGTGAACAAACTGTTTTGAACACACTGCCCATCTCACCCTGTACATTGGTTCCCAATGATTTCAACAGTTTTGGTGTATAATAGCCCATCCCTTTCTTGTTTTCTTTGTAAAAAAGTTTCTTCTGTGCAAAACTTCATTTGAGAACTTGTAGCAGCAAGAAAAAGAGCGTCTGAAAGGTGAAAAGGTGTGAAAAGCCTGAATTTATCCGCCTTCCCCATTTCTCTCGTGGAGACAGACTGGGAATTGTCAGGGCATCGCTGGACTGTTCCGCACAGGGCACTTTGCCTGGTGAGCACCATGCCCTGCTCTCACACAGATTTTCAAAGGACAGGAGTAGCTCTAAGTAGCTCTAGAAAATACTCTCATTCCTCTTAGCCCCACGCTTCCAAGCACAGCATAAGTGGAAAGTCTTTGGAAAGTGGTTTGTTTTCAGCTCAGAGCATTAGGGTGGGGAAGGACAGCTCTTCTGGGTTTAAAAAAACACAAAAGGGAAGCACTGTAAAGATAATAAGGATGAGAAGAGGATGTCTGTGTTCCGAGGATAATGCTACGTGCTGCACAAAGTATCTATTGAGCATTTTGAACTAGAGCAGTTGTATCTACCAGGCTTTTTATGTGATGTTCAAGAAAACTGTATATTTTCAATAATAAACACTACTCTTGGTTGGTTTCAATAAAACCAGGCATCGTTTTCTTTAACTCTGGAAAAGAAGAGAACATCTGTCTTGAGAGTGGTTTTGCAGCTAAAATCAGGGAAGGAAATCCTGTTTGATATAGTGAGCCAAGAAGAAGAACAACCTCGTGATAAAATCCTGACATGGGGGCATTTAAATGCAAGAAGAATTGCCTCCCTTCTCAGCTCATGGTTTTGTACTGGATCCCTGTCCCTCTGCACTCTCTCCACTGGGCTTTGCCACAGCAGTAAGAAAAATGTTGTGTTATACCTTCTCCATCACCTGCATCTCAACGGAGCTGGAGTAATTCGCTGTTTCCACTTTTATCAAGCTTACTCTGAATTTTCTTCAGATGTTTTATAGGACTTTTCAGCACGAGCTTGATTTAAACCTCCAGATTTATGGTTGCTCTAGTTTTCAGAGGCTGGAAAATCTCTTGGAAAACATTGTTATAAATCCCCTGCTTACGGGGGGTTGGGGAGGGAGGGGGTTGTCTGTCCTATCAGCTCAGTCATATTCAACTTTGAGCTTGCTGGCAATGAACAGCAAATTTAAATAAACAACATTTTGTAATTTTTCCTTCTCCTAACTCATTTGGATTCGTGTGCTTCGAAGAGATAACAGAGGGAAGGAGGGAAGAGGGAAGGAGATTTGAGTGCCTGATGAGAGAGGACCTGTTGTATTTTCTGAGACCCCTGATGAAAGGAGGAATATTGAATCTGACTCCGTGTTCTTAGAAGGCTAATTTATTATTTTATGATCTATATTATATAAAAGAATACTAAATTATATATTATACTAAAGAATACAGAAAGGATAGAGACAGAAGTCTAAAAAGATAATAATGAAAACTTGTGACTCCTTCCAGAGTTCCAACACAGCTTGGTATTGATTGGCCAATAAGTGAAAACAATTCACACGAAACTAATCAATCACCTGTGGGTAAACAATCTCCAAACACATTCCAAAGCAGCAAAACACAGGAGAAGCAAATGAGATAAGAATTGTTTTCCTTTTTCTCTGAGGCTTCTCACCTTCCCAGGAGAGAAATCCTGGCAAAGGGATTTTTCCAGAAAATGTGATGGTGACAAGGACTGGGTCAGTGCTTTTATTTCTCACAGCAGCAATGCACAGCCCCTGGCATCTTGTGTTTGAAGGGAGGGACACATGCACAGGTTAGAAATATGTACAGTGAGTATCTCTGTGCCTGCTCTGGCTCTGGGCCCTGCTGGGATGGAAAAGGGATTTGCAGTACAGCAGATTCTGTCAGAAACTGCAGGTTGTTGGTGCTGGCAGGAGTGTAGCAGACATGGAGCAGGTCTGAGTAGAGAAGAAATTTGGCAGCTGAAGCAGTGAACTAATGGTTAACTCTGGGGTCCTTTGGAGTTCACCTCAGTGAGCCACTGGAATATATCAGTGCCAGGGCACCCACTTTGTGCTAGTGTTCTGGGCTATTGCTGCAATGCCCCTAGTTTCACTTACAATAATATTCCCTGAACATTTAAGACAGTAAATAGGTGAAGACAGTTAAATTTGGTTTGTGTCTCAGTAAGTCAGGTGGCTGATCTCCCACTGCACTTGGTACCTACCCAAGGAAATTGTGCAGCTTGAAGAAAATTAAAATAACCTTTCCAGCTCTGCAAGCTCTCACCCACAGGACCTTGGAAGAAGTTCACAGTTCACTCTCCTGACAGCAGTGGTGCTGCTCCTGTCTCTGCTGCATGTCTGGTCCCAGAGGTGGACAGCTAACATCTGCCACCAACAGCATTTGGCACATCCAAGCCGGATGACAAAAAATGCTCACCTTTCCTGGGAACAATAACCAAAGTAGCTGCTGCTGCCATCCCAAGGCATGGGCTGCTCAGAAATTGATTAATTTGAATTTAGCTCTCTGGAAATCAGCCCAGGAGAAAACACCTGGGAGCAAAACAGATAAGCAAGAACTTCCATTTTCCCTGGGTAGCCCTTCATAAAAATGCTGGAGGTGATCCACACACCCTCATGCCAAGAAAACAAATAAACGTTTCTGAATTTGCACTGAGTGATGTCGATCTTGCCTTTCAACAGTGAATTAAAGGTTTTGTGATCATCCAGGATACCTGTGAGCAGAGCTGCTGAGATGTTCCCCAGATGTCTTGGGCAGCAAAGGGGAGTTCCTTGGCCAGGTGAGGACTTGGCAGAGGAACAGCAGTGTGGAAAAGCACCCAGGGAGCTCATGGGTGCTGAAATCAACCCAAACCAGGCCTGTGACCTGGCAGCAAAGCTCTGGGGTGTTTTGAAGGAAATTATTATTCCACTTTGCACTCCTTAGCCCACAGCCAGATGCTGTGCCCAGATTGGTGACCCCAGTACAGGAGATATTCATAAACTAAAGCAAGATCAGCCACAGGAACACCAAGATGCTCAGGTGTGGAGCACTCTCCATATGCAGAGATGCAAAAGGAGCTGATTCAAAATGAGGAAAGAATTTTGGGTGGAGCTACCAACAGCCTGCCAGTACCTCAAGGTTGCTGACAGACCCAAGCCCTTCACAGTGGTTTGAGGCAGGAGGAACAAGCAAACAGTAACAAAAAAGGGCCAGATAAGATGGAGAAAGGAGAAAGTTTTTCCTCATAAAGACAGTTAAGCAGTGGCAGAGGTTTCCCAGTGAGGGTGAGATTCTTTGAGGATTTTTCAAGACCCAAATGGATAAAGCCCTGAGCAACATTCTGAACCTGCTGTGAGTAGGGGATTTGGACTGGAGACTCCTGAGGTGCCTTACAACCTGGATTTTTATGCCATCCTCCAAGTACTGGTATTGTCAGCCATGCCTCTGAGACAAGAGAAGAATGAACATGATCAAGGTCTGGCTGCTGCCTTTTTTCCCTGTGCACCTCAGAGGCTTTGGAAACATGCTCATCTCTCCTCTCTTCAAAAGAAGCTTCTTCCTTTGCTGTCTCCTGGCAGGAAGGCAAAGATGAATAAAGTCACTCTCTTTAGGGGAAACTCTCCTCTTTACTTTGTGATGCCTTTTAAAGCCGTGTGTCCCTTTCAACAAAACAATCATTTGTGGCACAAGTCTGGGGTGATTCAGATGTAGCTCTTGGATCAGCAGGAACAGTCTCAGCTCAGCAGTGCCAGGAAAGTGGTGGTGGGTCTGTTGCACTGGCAGCATCTGTGCACGTGTGTGTCTGTGTGTGTGCTCATGCACACGTGTGTCCACGGCCCCCTGTGCATTTGGAGAAAGTGGATCAAATTTCTCTGGATTTATAACTTACTGTGCAGGAGGAAAACAAAGCTGCTCGTGTTCAGTGAGTCATTATGGAAATGAACAACTATGAGCACTCAAGTGCTTGAAACAAGAGTCTCCAAAGCTCTTCCAGGAAAATGTTTGCAGTGCTGAGCACCGCAGATCGTGTGTGTGCCAACTGGCTGGGGCACAAGTGCAAGCTGACTTTGGAGCTGGGCTAATTGCCTCCCTCTGACACTATTTAAATCTTTTTTTTCCCCCTCCTCCTTTGCAGTAAATGCCCAGTTCCAGCTTGCAGTGGAGCCAGCTGTGCTGCAGTTACTGGGATTTGTAGAATTTAGGGTTGAGTTTGGGTTCCATCACTGAACATGTGCAGGACAGCCAGGGATTGGAGTGTGATGGAGTTCACAGGGGTCCCAGGATGAGGGAAGAGATGAGGATCTGATTCCATGTTTCAGAAGGCTGATTTATTATTTTATGATATATATTACATTAAAACTATACTAAAAGAATAGAAGAAAGGTTCTCATAAGAAGGCTGGCTAAGAATAGAAAAAGAAAGAATGATAACAAAGGCTTGTGTCTTGGACTTTCTGTCTGAGCCAGCTGACTGTGATTGGCCATTAATTAGAAATGACCAACATGAGACCAATCACAGATGCACCTGTTGCATTCCACAGCAGCAGATAATCAATGTTTACATTTTGTTCTTGAGGCCTCTCATCTTCTCAGGAGGAAAAATCCTAAGGAAAGGATTTTTCATAAAAGATGTCTCTGACACTGGGGCCTGAGCAGGGGGTGTGGAATCCACAGCTCCAGCTTCCAGCACAGCATCACACCCCAGGGATGTGCTCTGCAGTGAGACAGGGTCGTGTTTCCACCCCAAATGGCTCTGGGGTGGAAAATGGGTTTTGAATGCAGAGATGGAGTCACTCAGGACAGCGTGGGGCAGGAGGCTGGGCAGAGAGGAGTTGTGAAGGGACAGGCCATGCTCTGACCACCCTCAGACTCATGGTTTCATTGGTACCTACTCCTGCAGACAGCCACCACAAGGCTCTTCCCTTAGTCCATGGGGAGAAAAAAAAAGCAATTTTGGGATGACAGTCGTCTGAATACTGAGTATCCCTAAATGGAAAGGATATTGTAGGTTCATGAGTGTGAAGGTTTTACATAAATCCTTCAAATTTTCACAGATTAATTCACTTCATTCCTTTTCTCATATATGCCTTCTAAAAAGCTGGAAGATGCATCTCAGGAGAAACTTTTGGAAAAGAGATAATATAGCTTTTGGAAAAGAGAAAATATGTAATTAAACCAAAAACCTGGATCACCTGGACAATCCTGTTGGGTTCTACCTTGGTTTCTTAAGTTTCTCCACTTGCTAATTAGTGCAGGAGAAATCAAATCCTGGTTGGGGTAATTACCACAGAGCAGTGCTGTAGTGACCTTGTGCTCTGTGGGGCCAAAGCTTTGAAGAAGAAAACTCCCCCAGCTTTAATGAGTTTCCCAGCTGCTAACGAGGCAGGCAGCCTCCAGGAGGGCTGTGTGTGCTCAGCCCTGTGCACAGGCTGTGAAATGACCCTCCTACCTCATCTCCCCTCTGCACTCCCCTCTGCAAGGGCTCATCTCAGAGGCTGAGCCCATTAATTGCACTCTGCTGATTGACACGTGTCAAACGAGTGCTGCAGCCTGCCCAGGTGGCAGAGTGACAAATTGCAGGGTGCTGCTGGTGAGGGCACAGGGAGCGGCGGGGTTGTGTTCATCACTGGCACGCTGCTGATGAGCTGGGATCAGTGGTTAACCTGGCTCATCCCAGCCCTGGCCAGCCTAAAAGTGCATTTCCACAGCAGAAACCCTGCGTGTCCTGCCCGGGGTTTGGTGGCTGACTCACTCTGGCCTTTGCTGGTTGCTGATTTCAGCCCAGCAGTTCAGCCAGAGGCCAAGGGGCAGCAGCAGGGGCAGCCCAGGGATGCTGGCTCAGCAGGGATCCCCTCCACGAGGGAAAATGGGATCGCTGCTGCCTGGCAGGACAGGAAAGCTGGATCTGAGGGCAGCCCAGCTCCTCTGGGGGAGATCTGAGGCTGCCATGGTGTGGTGGTGTTCACAGGGGTCTTAGGATGAGCGAAGAGATGAGAATGTTGACTCCACGTTTCAGAAGGCTTGGTTTATTATTTTATGATATTTAATATATTAAAACTATACTAAAAGAATAGAAGAAAGGATTTCATCAGAAGGCTGGCTAAGAATAGAAAAGGAATGATAACAAAGTCTTGTGACTGACTGAGACAGTCTGAGCCAGCTGACTGTGATTGGCCATTAATTAGAAACAACCACATGAGACCAATCCCAGATGCACCTGTTGCATTCCACAGTAGCAGATAATCAATGTTTACATTTTGTTCCTGAGGCCTTTCAGCTTCTCAGGAGAAGAAATCCTAAGGAAAGGATTTTTCAGAAAATATCATGGCTACAGTCATGGTTCTGTGTGTCCCTGTGCAGCAGCCAGGCAGGGACTGCCTCAGCTCTGTGAAATTATCCACAGGATCATTTGGAATGGAAGGGACCTTTAGAGATGTCTGGTCCAACCCCCTGCACTGAGCACGGACATCTTCAGCCAGGGCAGGTTGGTCAGAGCCCTGAGCAGGCACCTGTGCGCAGGCACTTCAGAAAGATCATCGAGTTTAAAGATCAAAGAATCCTTCTCTTTAACAAAAGGATTGTGTTCAGGATACAGAAAGAGGCATTTAAAAGATAATTTATTGCAAAATCAGACTCAAGGAAGGGTGAGCCTGTAAGGTTGTTCCATCGAAAGCCATCACATCAGAAGCCTTCATAATTCTAGTTAAAATGTTTTTAATAAATTTCTTATCCAATCAGCTGCTTCCATAAAGCTCACTATCTTGGTTATCTTCATAACCAATTAATTGCTACATTTTACACAATTTACTGCAGCGTGTCTTTTTCTATCAAATCATAACTCTACAGAAACTTATTGATGTATTTTTTATTTTTCACCAACTCTACAAGTTCTGTTGTTAGACTTCAATTGTCTGTTCATGGGGCAGTTTTTTCTTTATCTCTTCCACCCAACCCTCCCTGCAGGAGATCTCTGCTGTCCATGGCCACTGAGTGTCCCTGCAGGGCTGATCAAATTCCATCGTCCAATGGGGAGATGCTCCACCCAGGGGAGGAGCCAATAGAACTATATACAGTTCTATAGTTCTGTAGAAGTATAATTAATAGTTATAATTAATTACTAATCGATTTATAGTTCTATAAAAGTATAATTAAATACTATCTTGCTTAACCTATTTATTTTCTTATATGAGGCATATTTCTACTTGCTTAAAACATGTTTCCCCTTAAACTACCAGTCTTTATTCTTCATGTTTGTTTCACTATTCTATTCTAAAGCTCCAAGCCTTCCCCAAGGTCTTAGGTCAAACACTGTATCTCTGTCTATCCCTATCTCCATCTCCACCTCTGAGTTTGTATGTTCAGGGCCCTGGGAGCTCTCTGTGCTTGCATTTCCCACAGGACTGGATGAGCTTTTGGAGAAAGAAATCCAAACACAAATCACAGAATCACAGAATTCCCCCTTTGGGGTACCCACATCCCTCAGTGCCTGTCCACAGAGCAGCTCACACAGTGTGGGCTCTTCTTGCAACGTGCAACACCAAAATGCAGAAAACCCCACAAAAAACCGACAGGTTTGCACAACTCAATGCACATCTGAAACCTGCTGTACCTGTGGATTTCTGTTGAAAATATGTCAGACTCAACTGACTTTATAAATACCCTCAAACATTCTTGTGTGTTTTTCAGTGTATATGAATTTCTTTGACATATTTCTGACGGATCTTCTGCAAAAATCACAGATCCACTGAAGCACAGAATGGTGTGGGTTGGAATGGACCTTACAGGTCATCTCATTCCAGCCCCTGCCATGGGCAGGACACCTTCCACCAGCAGGAAAATACTCAGTCCTGGGTTTGGTGTAGGAGAGTGATGATTTCACTGCTCCTGAGCTGCCTCCTGTGAATGAAGGTGCATTGTCTGCACAAAGTAATGAAGGTTCATTGTCTGCACAAAGCAGCTCAACACAAGCATCCACTAAGTTTGCTTGAAGGTTTTGTTTCAGCCTTGCTGATGGGCATTTACCCTTTTTAATAAAATCACTCATTGTGCATGTTTTACACACTCCCTGAGAAAAATCTGCTCCCAGCAATATTCCTCCACATTTGTGCTGTGCTCCAGGCTCACCTTCACCTGTTTGCAGCAGCTGCCTCTCTCATCCTCATGGTTTTCCCCTTCTTGGTGTGTGTGCACAGCCTTTCAATGTGTGCACATACTTGCTTTGCTCAGCACTGACAAGCATTGGGAAGTTGCTTGCAAAGCAAAAAAAAAAAAAAAAAAAAAAAAAGAGAGAAAAGGTTGCATAAAAACATTTTCTCAAAGCTGCCAACATCATAAATCTTCAGGAACCACACAGTTCCCTCTCCTGCTGAACTCGTAAAGGCAGGGATGTAAAAAACCAAACAGCTCCAATCTGCAGCCTCTCCAGCTCACTGTGCTCCCAGGGGTTGGGAGGAAAGCCTTGAGCCTGTGCAGCCCCACAGCTCCTTCCATAAATCAGATTTCTCACAGGTTCTGCAGTGACAGGAGCTCCCAGCCACGAGATGTTTGTGGTTCACGTGGGACAGGCTCCTTGTGAAATGATTGCAGCAGCCCCAGCTGAAATGCTGGGCAGCCAGAGCCAATTAAAAACCAAACCCAACAGACTCCTGGTGTAGCCATGATATTTTCTGAAAAATCCTTTCCTTAGGATCTTTCCTCCTGAGAAGCTGAGAGGCCTCAGGAACAAAATGTAAACATTGATTATCTGCTGCTTTGGAATGCAACAGGGGCATCTGGGATTGGTCTCATGTGTTGTTTGTAATTAATGGCCAAACACAGTCAGCTGGCTCAGACTCTGTCTGAGACAGAAGCCTTTGTTATTCATTCTTTCATTTTCTATTCTTAGCTAGCCTTCTGATGAAATCCTTTATTCTATTCTTTTAGTACAGTTTTAATATATAATAAAATAATAAATCAGCCTTCTGAAGCATGGAGGCAGATCCTCGTCTCTTCCCTCATCATAAGACCCCTGTGAACACCATCACACTCGTGGTCCCTAATTCAGCAAGGGTCCCATGGGTCACATTACTTTTCCCTGTCACTCACACATCAGCATCTTTTTGGGTGGTGTTATTTAGCAGTCCTTCATAAATGAATCAGCAACCTGAACAATCAAACTCAGCTTGGTTATTTTGCTGCTCACAGACAGTTTTATTGGCAAAGCAGTGTGTGTACTACTGCAGCAGGCACATATAGCCCATCTGTGGCACTGCTGAAATGAGGATATTTTGTTTGCCAGGAAGAGACTAACATCTGCATCCAGAATCAGGTGGAAGAATGTTTTAGGTTGAAAGATGTGGCAGGGGGTGTGTATTCTATTTCCATCTGTCAGAGGTGGGGCAGTTCTCTGTTCATGGGGCAGTTTTTTCTTTCTCTCTCCCACAGCCAACCCTCCCTGCAGGAGATCTCTGCTGTCCATGGCCACTGAGTGTCCCTGCAGGGCTGATCCAATCCCAGCATCCCATGGGGAGATGCTCCGCCCAGGGGAGGAGCCAAGCATTCCTACCTGGATCCAATCTGAGCCTGGCACAGCACAGCAGCCTTTGCCCCCTGCACTGCCAGAGGAGCAGCTTTCTGCTGCCCTGCATGGCCAGAGGGAGCCCAGGCCCATCTGCAGCAGCCCTGGAGCTGCAGAGGAAAACTCCCCCCTTGTGCAGGATCCCTGCTGCAGCAGAGCCACAGCTGGCACTGCAGGAGGGCTGAGCCCCCCTGGGATGGGGCTGGGACACCCCCTGACACACAGGGGGCAGTTCCTGACCTGTTCTGACCCTGTCAGTTTTTTGTTTTCTTTTCTGTATTTTTGCATTTATATTTTTAATTTTCCTCTTAAAGAACTGTTTTTCCTATTTCCATCTCATTTCTTGAGAGCCTTTTAATTTCAAAATCCTAATAATTCAGAGGGAGGGGGTTTACATTTTCCATTTCAAGGGAGGCTCCTGCCTTCCTTAGGACACACTTGTCATTTCAAACCAAGACAAGGACTCACCTCAAACCCTGCAGAGAAAATGCCAAATGTGCAGCTGTTGCCACACAGGGAGCATTTATTGTGTGGGATTCAAAAGGCTTTCAAAAGCTGGGAGTTTCCCAAATATGTTTTTGCTTTATGACAACCCCACAGGATTCCTGGCTCACCTCTGTGCCCAGCTAAGGAAAAATCTCAAATCTGCTGCAGGAAAAGGTACCAACACCTTAATTCCTGCCTCTCTTCAAGGGCAGGTGAAGCTCCCACCTCTCCATCAGGATTCATCTCACTGAGAAGGACAAGCAGCATGAGGTACCCCCATGTGTGTTTTCTACATCCCCTGTTTTCTGCTAGGATTAAACTGAGAAGGGTAAAAAAAAAAATTAGAGACAGCAAAAGCTATGAAATAATTGTAACTCTCACAAAATGCCAAGGAAAACATTCCCAAGTCACAGAGGAGTTTTTCGCAGCACAACTGCTGGTCTTGGCTGGAGAGCTGAAGGAAGAAGAGCTCATCAAAAGCAATTCTGAGCCTTTCCTGACTCAGCTCTGGGACTGGGCTGTGCCATAACCCCTGGGGCAGGCACATGGCTGCTGGGCAGCTGGGAGGAAGCCCCTGGTGTGGAGATGGAGATGGAGATGGGAGCAGGCAGTGCTTCCATCCTCAGCAGCCCTGGGAGCAGCCTGTGGGTGGGGATGGCTCCTGTTTGCCCAGCCAGGGTCACCAGCAGAGCCTGCACACAGGGAAGTCCTCTCCTGAGAGCAAAGGTGTAGGAGTGACAGGGGTAGGACGGTGGGGACGGATGGAGATGAGAGATCTCTGCAGCCAGGTCGTGGAACTTGTGGGTTTATTGCAAAGGGCCTGGGTGCAGGGCCCTGCTGGGAGCTGCCAGGCACAGCTCAGAGCAGGCCTGAGAGATGAGAGGGGTAGAGAGGATGAGAGGGTAAGAGAGTAAGGGAGTAAAAAAAGTAAGAGAGTGAGGTTCCCGTTACAATACCATCAATCTTCTTCTGTGTTGAATATTCTAATTCTCACCAGTCTAGTACAAGATACAAATCCTATAGCATTGCCATACAGCCTATAAAAATCATTACATTACCACACTGTGTTACATTTTAAACCCTAAAAACTCCTCTTTGGGCCCCTTCTGCCAAGCTGGCAGGGTCTGCTCTGACCCTTGGGCCTGTCTGCAAGCAGAGGGTGTTGTTCCATCAAAAGGGGATTACCTTCAGCTGGCCACACCATTGTTTTCCAGTTGTTCAGTAACTGAGGTATCTCAAAGCTTGCTTTCATTTCAATCTCGCTTATAGTTTCTATATTCTCAAAATCTTTTGCCAGACAATCATATTTATAAGGCTTTCCTGTTTCATCTTCCCCAGCACAAAGGGTGGGAGAATTGCTCAGCCTGGAGAGGAGAAGTCTCTGGAGAGACCCCACTGCAGCCTTTCAGCACCTAAAGGGGTTACAGGAGTCACAGAGAGGGACTTCTGGCCAGAGAGGGAATGGCTTCAAACTGGCAGAGGGCAAGGTTAGATTGAATATTGGGAAGAAATTCTTCCCTGTGAGGGTGGGCAGACCCTGGAACAGGGTGCCCAGAGAAGCTGTGGCTGCCCCTGGATCCCTGGAAGTGTCCGAGGCCAGGTTGGATGGGGCTTGGAGCAGCCGGGGATGGTGGAAGGTGTCCCTGCCCATGCCTGGAAGTGTTTTCAATACTCTTTTTAATACTCTTTAATAATGCCTTTTACATATGAGATCCCCTGGCTCACCAGGGAATTTTTACTATTTCTCCACATGTTGCAGAAGATAAAACTCCATCATCCCATGGGGAGATGCTCCACCCAGGGGAGGAGCCAAGCATTCCTACCTGGATACAATCTGAGCCTGGAACAGCACAGCAGCCTTTGCCCACTGCATTGTTGCAGAAGAGATCTTGCAGTTTTCAGTGAATTTAATTGCCTCCTTCATGAACAAGAAGGTAAACAAAGCAGGGTTTCACATGGGGCCAAACATGATTTAGCTCCAGTCTTCTGTTGTGGTTTATTAGCTAATTCATACACAGCTTGGATCAAGAGTCATTATGAGCTTGTGTTTTTCCAGCATAAATTCACTGTAAGTAAAGAAAAATTAGCTGCTCACATTAGTGCTCAGCATAAAATTAATAGGGAATTACTCAAGGTTTGGCATGAATTAGTAAATGCACAGGCAGCAGCATTTTAGAGTCAGACATGGGAAAGTTAAAAGCCTCTCTTCTGCCTTTTTCACAGATGCAGGTTTTATTTGTAGTGTTTTGGAGAAATCAGTGAGTTTAACTGATTCCTGGCCATTCCATATTTGTGTAATTTCACAACAACAGTCAGGAGCTTTCAGCAGGTGCCCAAGTCTGAGATGGAAAAGATCTAGGATCCTCACATCCCAGCTTTTCCCAGATTTTTTTCCTTTCTTTACTGATCAGGACTAAATAATTAAATCTCTCTATATAATCAATCTATCAACAGGTTTTTCAGACTCTAATACCCACAGAAGCTCAAGGCCTGGTTGGACAGGGCTTGGAGCACCCTGGGATAATGAAAGGTGTCTCTGCCCATGACAGGGCGGTGGAACTGGATGAGCTTTGAGGTCCCTCTCAACCCAAACCATTCCAGGATTCTGTGACAGCGATGAAAGAGGCATTAATTGAAATAACATTTTCCACACTTGTTTTCTTTGTGCTGTTCCTGGCAAAGGGGGTGTGCAGGCCTGCAGCTGATTTTTGAGCAGCCTCAAAGCTCTTCCATATTCCCAAGGCCGGGAGCAGCCTGGGTGAGAATTCCTGAATTCTTGCAGGAAGTTCATGCCAGGGTTTTAACAAGCTCTCAGCAATGTTTGGTTTTCCAGAAAACTGTACCCTTATCATGGAAAGTTCTCCTTTGCCAAAAGTTAACCCCTGGATGAGATCTCAGACATTTTCCTCCAGCCCTTGTTCTCAGCACATGGGAGAGATCAGAAATGTGGACACTTTGAGATAAAAACTGTGAATATTCTCAAGCAGCTTTTATTCAGGTATTTCCACTCTCAGGCACCACTTTGTGGCTGAACCAGGCCAAACCCAAATAATTCCAGGGTGATGGCAGAATCATTCCTGCTCTCACAAAGGGTGGATTTCACTCTCAGAAAGCAAAACCTACAATCCTTTCCCTCCCCATGGTTACAGCAACCCTGTCTGTCAGGAGTTTGCTCCTGTCAATATGATTGTCTGGAAATCTGTCATTGCATCATAGCACAAGTGAACTTCACCAGGACCATCTCAAAGGGAGGGGAAAAGTGAAAAAAAACTTTTGTAAAATGTTCGTGAACTTGTTGGAAAAAGAAATTTCTTTTTGTGTTAGCCTTCTAAACTTTTATTACTTTTATCTTCAAAACCTTTATCACTCTTATTATTTTTAATGAATATTAATCCAGAGTTTGGAACCAAGAATGATTTTCAAGATGAAAACAAACATAAAACCCTGCAAAAATGGGCAATGTCAGGAATGTTATAACAAATTATTTTTTGGTATTCAGAGCTTTTATCCCTTGAGAGTTTACAAAACTAATGAGTTCCATTAGTCAGCTCTTCTTTCAAGTGCTTGCTACTTTCTAGAGTTTGGTCAGAAAATTCAAGGTCACCTTTTTAATCCATGGTTACTCTGTAATTTAGCCCTGTCATAATTTAAACCTTGGCCAAAGGAATGTGGTTAAGGTTGAAAAAATACCTTAAATAAATTTGAAGTGCAGATCTTGCTGTCTTCATTCAAAAAATCTTAATGCCACCCACCAACTGCCTTGATTTCCTCTTTTTTTTTTGTCCTTTATGGCTAGAATAAACTAAAATCAGTCACTTTACCCCATTTTGTGTTATTTTTGGACATGGCCTTGCCCTGTAGATGAGAAACTCCAGCAGCTGCTCAAAGTACAGTGAGGACACATCCTCTGGTGATGGATGAAAGGATCCATCCCAGCTCATGTGGGATGTTCAGGATGTGGGAATGAGCCTTTGAGCTCCTCACTCAGTAAAAGGGAGAGGAACAGGCACAGGTGAGATAAATCCCCCTTTTATTCCCCTTTTATATATATATATAATTATTATATTTAATTATTTAATATTAATTACTATTTAATATGTATATTTTAGATATATATTTATATAATTCCCTCAGCACAGATATTATCCACATTCTGAACCTGCTTAAATTCCCCTGGATTGTTTCACTGGGGCTTCACTTTTATTTTGGTCTGATGTGATGATGAATCACATCCATTGTTTTCCATGGAGCTCCTTTTGGATCCAGAGTGGTGAAAGTGGGAGGAGAAAACTGCTAATGATATCATTATCATCTTTTTAGGGGAAATCAGGTCCTGAGTCAGACTGTCACTACAAAATTCATTTTGCCAGCTTGAACATTGCAATATGTATTTATGCAGAAATTCTATGTGGGGAAAAGTACAGAGAGGAAAAAAATATATATTTTAAAAATCTGTTCTCAATGGAAACAATAGGGGTAAAGGAACCACTACCTAAAAAGAGAGGAGAAATCCCTTCTTCTGGAGGGATAGATGATATGAAATGAATTAGATAGAACAGAAATGAAAATACTCAAAATCCTCATTATCTGTAGGTTCTTTTTCATTCACTTTCAGAGGAAGCAGCCAAGGAAAACTCAGGAGATCCTAAAGGAAGGAGATGCCTGAGTGCTGCTGAGGGAATGAGGCCCCTGGACAGTGCCTGGGACCATTCCCAGTGTGAAATGAGCCTTTCCAGACTGTGACAGGAGCTGGAAGTCCCCACCAGAGGCAAATGTCACTCTCGTAATTACTCTTCACTTCAGCAGTTTTACTGCATTAAAACCCCAGTGAGTCCTGCTGCTCTGATTTATATCAGCACTCACCAAAACATTCCCTGAACACCCACAGCATTTATTAGATATTTAGGTATTAGACATTAGATATTTATTTATAAATATCTCTGGTGTGAACCACGGGGGAATTTGGTTCTGGAATCAGCTCTAATTTAAAGAACACAGAGGACCAGAGTGAGATCTAGCAAAAAATGCTCACTCCATCCTTTTTTTTGTACTTCTACCCCATGCTCCAGTAAAATAATGCAATTTGGTGCTTTTTTGGGGCTGCCTCATCCCTTATCTACAAATCCATCTACCTGAGGCACCAAAGAAACACAGAGCACACAGGTCTCCCTTACAGGGATAAGAAAATTCCAGGTTGGACTGGGCTTGGAGCAGCCTGGGACAGTGGAAGGTGTCCCTGCCCATGGCAGGATGTTCTTTAAGGTCTCTTCCAACCCAAACCATTCTGGAATTCAAGGATTTTAAATGTGAGGCCATCAAGATGGAGGTACCACTGCAGGAATTCCTCTGTGCACAATCCCTTCTCCTGGGCCAGGAGAGACAAAGCATAGCACAAGTGAGCACCATAGAAACTCAGCACCTCTTATTTTTTAATATTTATCATTTTTTTATTTGTAAGAAAGAAGCAACAGAGTGTGGAGTGAAGCCAAATTAAAGAAGAAGAAGTCAGGACAAGGAGGTGACCTTGTATTACATCTCTGATTAATGCAGGTTATTTATTGTGCATAGCACCACTAGAGATTGTACCTTGTGCTTGAGGCACTTTTCTGTCTATAAATAGAGAGTTCTCAAGGCTGTTTGAAAATAATATGTAAAAAATGAAGAAATAAAACATCCCAAGAGATCCTGTTTTGGACAGATTAATCCAAGGGCAGCTTCTACTGGAACTGAGGTCATAGAAGAGAAAGTACACTGAGATTTGGAGGTGTGTCCTGCCTCATCCCAGGATTCTGAGATCTCTGGTGTCTTGCTGGAGAAAAGCAGTGTCTGGGGAGAGATCTGAGATGATCTCTGTATTGAGGATGACTTATCCTGAGCTGAATTCCCTACTGGAACTGGGGACTCATTGGAGCTGAAATTCCACAGAGTACTGGAGACCTCTCCATGGAGCTGGGACAGGTAAAACCAGCTGGGATAACCCAGGTGGGGCATAGAATCATCAAACTGGAGAATAACTGAGGTTCAAGAAACCCATCAGTGTCAGTTCCACTGCTAAACCATGTCTTTAAACACCTCCAATGGCAGGAGATGCTGTCTGGGCACTGAATCAAGACGTCAGTGTTATGTACTAAATGCTCTCAGTCTCCTCCACATGGTGTTTTCTTTCCCTCTTAGCCCCAACGAGCCAAAATCTGGTAGGATCTGTGATTTAGGTGATTTGTCCTTGTCCCCGAGCAACTCACCACCTCTAACATGGTTCTCCAAGGAGAGGGAGCTCTGCTGGTTTTTTTTAGTTCAGTGAATTTCAGGGATCTGTTTCTTTCTGGATGAGGCACTCCCAGCTTTGGACTGTCACAGGCACTCACTCTGAAAAGTGAATAAGTGCATTCCCTGGGAATGGAGGGCATTTGGTGTGGAAACACTGAAATACAGAGCCTGAGCAAGGCTGAACTTCTGCAGAGTCACTTCTCCCCACTTCCTGCACAGCAGTTTTGCCCATGCAATGTAAAACCATTGCAATTTGAGAGTTTCTGCTGCTCTGCAACCACTCCACTTCCCAGCCCCTGCTCTCACAGAGAGAAATTATTTCTGTGTGAGAAGGAGGTAGAGGAGGTGAGGTCACATTAAGGTGTTCAGTATCTGGAGATAATGAACATGGTGTTCTCTCCAGATAATGGTGTTTTCTCCCAGAGTGTTACCTAGGAAAAGCCCAGAAAAAAAAAATAGAAGTAAGTAAATAAATGAAGAAGAAGCAGAAGAAGAAGAAGAAGAAGAAAAAGAAGAAGAAGAAGGAGGAGGAGAAGAAGGAGGAGGAGGAGAAGGAGGAGGAGGAGAAGAAGGAGGAGGAGAAGGAGGAGAAGAAGAACAACAAGAAGAACAAGAAAATCCAGTTCTAGAGACAAGGCACACCAAGCCAGGGGGTGCTGGCCTGGTCAGAGCCAGGTTTTGCCTTGCAGGTGAGATGGGTTGAGGGAAGGAGCACAGGGCTACCATCCATCAGCTGAACCCTGCTGCTGCAGCACCACGTGCAGCCCTGACAGGCAGGGAAAGGCTGGAGCTGCCTGAATCAGCAGCAACAAAACTTCTTTTTCATGATCAAGTGTCTTGGTTTGAAAAGAAAGGTGTGTGCTAAGGAAGGCAGGAGCCTCCCTTGAAGTGGAAAATGTAAACCTCCTTCCTCCAAATTGTTATAATTTTGAAAATAAAAGGCTCTCAGGCAAAGATATGGGAGTAGGAGTAACAGTTCTTTAACAGGAAAATTAAAAAGACAAATGCAATAGTAAAAAAAAAAACAACTTTCTGCTGCAGGTGGGCCTGGGCTCCCTCTGGCCATGCAGGGCAGCAGAAAGCTGCTCCTCTGGCAATGCAGGGGGCAAAGGCTGCTGTGCTGTGCCAGGCTCAGATTGGATCCAGGTAGGAATGCTTGGCTCCTCCCCTGGGCGGAGCATCTCCCCATGGGATGCTGGGATTGGATCAGCCCTGCAGGGACACTCAGTGGCCATGGACAGCAGAGATCTCCTGCAGGGAGGGTTGGCTGTGGGAGAGAGAAAGAAAAAACTGCCCCATGAACAGAAGAGAACTGCCCCAGCTCTGACAGATGGCAATAACACACACCCAGCTACACCCTGCAACCTGAGCCATCAAGCTTGAATGGTTTAACTGGAAAAGCTGCCTCTGTCAAAAGTCAGTCATTTCTACCACTCTGGACACAAATTATGTGTCCAGTTTGGCAGTGAAATCCTGCAGCAATATCCACAGCATCCATCTGCTGGCACTGACCTCAGGTAGAGAAGTGTCTTCTATTTGATTGCCTTGTGTTCCTTTTATGGTCCACAGAGAGCCAGTTAACAGCATCAGGAGGCCAGACATGAGATAATCATCTAAAAGAGGAATTTGAAAGAGATTTTTAGGCCTCTGTATGTGTCTGTTTCTCTCTGATGGTAATAAGTGAGCTGAGGGGAACTTGTCTGTGTTTAGACAGAGACCCATTGAATCATAGAATAATTGGAGATGGACTTTAAACTTTAAAGGTCACAGAGTCCAATGAGCAGGGACAGCTTCAATGAGATCAGGTTATTCCAGCCCCATCTAGCCTGGCCTTGAATGATGGGGCAGCCACATCTTCCCTGGTCAACTGTGCCAAGGCCTCACCACTCTGATTGTAAAAATCTTCTTTCTGACACCTACTCAAACCTACCCTCCGTTGTTGTGGTTTTTAAGTTTTTCTAAGCCTTCTGATGTTTACATTTTTGTGACAAACTTTCTCACATGCTTTATGTAAATAACTTATTGTTTTGCATTCTTTTACAGAAGAGAAGAACTTTAATAGACTGTTGGTTTGTCCAGTGTCATTGGAGAGGTGGCACTGTCACCCTCCAATCCACTGTCACTTTTAGAAATCTATAAATGTTGGAGTCAGAAATTAAAAATTCTCTTTTTTACCTTGGAGAGCTGCGTGTCCGTGTAGTTTTTTTTCGTGTCCTATAGGGACAGCCCCTATAGGGACAGTTTGAAGCCATTGTCCTTGTCCTGTCCCTCCATCCCTTGTCCCCAGTCCCTCTAAATCTCTCCTGGAGCCCCTTTAGGCCCTGGAAGGGCTCTGAGGTTTCCCTGGAGCCTCCTCCTCTCCAGCTGAACATTCCCAGCCCTCCCAGCTTGGCTCCTGAGGCTTTCAGATGGATATTTCCTGATCTGTTTTTCCCCAGCCCACAGGACCTGCTCCAAACCCAGCTGAGCATCCCAGGCACTTATTGAGGACAATTCTGTGGTAAAAGCAGCAGCCCCCACCACAGCACGGCCTGGTCTGAAACAGCCCAGCTGTTACACACAGGCAGCCAGAAAACCCTAAATAACAGCAATTTTCTTGTGTCAAAATGTTTTGCTGACTGCAGGCTACAGTTAAAGGAGGGAAAATAATCTTGAAGGCTCCTTTTTGCCAGTTCAAGGTGATTCCTTAAGTTCTAGCTGTCATATTTTCCAGCTTCTGTACTGCATTGATGTATAACTGAATTTTATATGAAGTGGTAGCAAGTTCTCCTCACAGTTCAGTCACACAAAACAAACCTTTTCCAGCCCCAGAACCAAGGACACCATTGCAGCTTCAGGCCCAAAAAGTACAAACAACAGCAAATTGAGGAGAGCAATGTGGGAGGATGGGACTGCATAACCTGGAGCTGTAATTGGACAATCAACCCCAACATGGAAATGGACCAAAACTTATAAAAGTGTGAAAACTCATGACATGGAGTCCATCCTGGGTAGAGCCATGGCCAGGGTCTTGTACTGCCCAAAGTGTATCCTTTGAAGGCCTTTTTGATAAATATCTACTTTATTCCTTTAACACTCTCTAGCCTCTGTTCTAGGTAGCCTCTCTAAGCATCAAAGGTCCTGTTAAATATCTCCAGTCCATGAGTGCTTTGATGCAGCTGAGAAACTGCTCCCAAAAATACATTTTCCCTGGAGCATCAACACACTGTGATCTAAAGAAAGCGGGCAAGAGTTCTCAGCAAAAATCCCAGCCTCTTTAAGTCTGACAGTGTGTGCAATTTTAAATCCATTATCCACCAATCTGCCAGCTGTGCTTCTCCCACCACTTTTTCCAACAAAAGTATTATATCAGAGGCTGATAGCTGTCATAAGGCTTTGATCCATCTTCAAATTGCCATTCTGGATTTAATATGACATTGTTAGCTGAGTCAAAGCAAGAGACATTTCTCTAATTCCAGCATTTAGCAGCCTTTCTGTCTCCTCAGCCATGGGAAAAGGGGAATGTTCTATCTTGGATCTGTGTTCCTGTGCTCTGAGATAGGCACTGGCCTAATCTTTGTGTTTCAGGCACAAAAGTAAACTCACAACACAAGCCCACCCCACCCTCTGAGACTGTTCCATGACTCATTTTTTTAAAAAGCAGGAGATAAACAGCTTTGACAAGAGAATCTATTCACTGCAAGGGAAGGAGCTGATGGAGACAGAGCCTGAAATAAACCCCAACACCCAGTTCAGGGAGATCCACAGAGCAGTGGCACCATTGCACCTCCCAACAGTGATAGATGTCTGCATTTTCCATGGCATTTTCCCTGTGGAGGAGGAATCAGGAGCCCAGAATTAGCTCTGTGCAAGCACTGGTTCAGTATAACTCACGTGCACACCCACAGTTTGCAGGGCAAGCCCTTGGCAATCCCAGCAGAAACATTTGGGATTCAACAAGTGGCTCTTGACTGGAGCTTTCCAAAATTATCCAACTCACTCCCCACCCACAGGGGCCATCCCTGCCTGAGCTGTGAGTGCTTTTTTGGAGTAAAGTAGTATTTGTGTGGCTTGTGTAGCTCCAACACAGCATGGGAAATGCTGCTTGTTCAAGCACTTTGTTCTGATGTATAAAAAATAGACAGGGTTTGTGTTATCCTTTCATGTGAATGGGAACAGGGTGGGAAACAGGGACCATGGAAGGAAATTATGGAGGAGGTGGGCTGTGCTTTAGTCCTTTGAACAGCCTGGGCTGGGACTCCAGCTGGAGCCACAGCAGGTATGTGGACATCTCCTGCAAATCTGATGGGAAGAATGGGTCAAGGTTATGATTTTCTGCAAATCTGATGGGAAGAATGGGTCAAGGTTGTGATTTCCCAACCCTCATCTCCCCTTTTAGCCTCTCCAAAAAGACACCTGTAAATTCTCCTTAAGGACAATCTTAGTTGGCACCTTCTCCAAACAACTTGAAAAACTCATGAAGAGACCCCAGATCCCCAAGAAAGTACCAAAGACAAAATTCCACAGCTCTGGGTGTAAGAGCCATAATGAGGGATGTGGGACTCCAGGCAGCTCTGTAAAATGCAGTTTATTACATCCAGGATGTTACAGCAGCCCATGGGTGGTGGGTGACAGAGCTGTGCCCACAGCTGTCAGCTCCAGCTGCAGGCAGCCCTGGACACCCTTTGGTTTTGGTTACAGTGCATTATAGACTTTCCTTTGCCGAGCATCTAGAACCAATCTATGCCTTAACTTTTACCTATAGCCTGTCATAACTGCTGTAATTACCATATTCATGTTACTGTTCTCCAATCACTAAAAGTTAGTACATTACAGTTTAAGCTAGAAGTTGTTTTTCAGTTTTCTTGCAGTAGAAAATTCTGAGATCTTTTTTCTACTTGCAACATTTGCTGACTTGTTTGCCTGTGCTATCTTTCTGCTTGGTAAAAACATCTTCTTGTTCGAGGTGGGTTTATTTTTTGCTCTAAGTCCTAAAAACCCCTTCTAACTAACACACCCTTTGCCTCCTTGATTATCCAGTAAGACTGGCTCAGTAATTGTCACTTTATACATCTATTATTCTTTTATATCAAAACTTGCATCCATCTCTATTCCTTCTTCAGATTCTACATTCAAAAATCTTTCTGCCAAGCACACCTATCTGTGAGACTTTCTTGTCAAACTTTCATCCTTCCCAACATCTGGGGACAGTTTTCCTCTCCGTGAGCCAACGCTGCTCTTCTTGGGGGTTGGTGTTACCCACGAAGCAGCCCAGGGAAATTTCCTGTGTGGGTTGGAAACTGCCACTGCTGGTTCTGGGCAGGGTCAGTCTGTCTGTCCTGCCCCTCAAAGTGCCTCTCTGATGTACACCAGCATGGCTGTGATGTCCCTGCTCCTGCACCCCTGACATCTCCTCTGGCTTTCCAAGCCCTCTCCTAACCCAAACTCCCCTGCAGGTCATGCTGGCTTCAGCTTTTCCCCGTTCTGGAGAGCTGTTTCCTTCTTCACGTCCTCCCAGGCCTGCAGAGGAGCTCTCCAAGGAGTTTGCAATGTCAGAGCCCCCTCGTAAATCAGATTTCTGCAGCTTTCCCAAGAAGGAGCATTCCGGCGCCGCCGCGTCCCTCGGAGCCATTTCCCACCATTTCCCACCCTTCCCTCCCAGAGCATCCAAGCTGCTCCCTGCATTCTCAGCCCCCAAAAATTCCTCCAGTGTTTTTTCTCACTGCGTTTCAGAGAGCACGAGTAGGTGTTTGCAAACAAGCCCAGCCAAACACGGAGCCCCACGCTCCCCCATCCTAACTCAATTGAGGCATCAGGGGGGATTTGACAAGCTGTGCAATGCATTATCTCATCCCTGCTGCAGCTTTCACCCACGCCCTGTCCAATCAGGAGCCAGCTAGCCCACTAAAAATGTCAAACCAGCTCAAAAAAAGATGCTCAAAAATACCTCATTGCTTTACAGAACCTTATGCTGTTCATAACTCTTTTCTGCAAGGTTGTTTTGGTTTGGGGTTTTTTTTTTAATTGTTGTTTCAGCAAATTGGCAGCTCACCCAGCCTGTGACACTGGACAATCAGCTGGGTACTCAGCAGCAGTGAAGGAACACTTCTAAAGTTGCCATCCCAGCCTTCAGGGCCTGATGGCTGCTGGTAGCAAAGTAATTCCTCACAGTGACACAGCTGAAATCCACTAATAAGCTCCTGCTGAGATATTGCTTTCTCACCCATCCAGCAGCAGAGCTGCTGAGAAACTCCCTGTCAAAACAAATGCCACTGAGAACTCCACCTGGACTTTCCAGCTCAGAGTGCCTTGAACAACAACAACATAAAAAGTGGTATCAGGAGAGGAAGAGTCTGACATAAAGCCCATCTCTGACCTTATGATTGCCATGAGTCTTTTATAATACACAGGAAAGCCAAGTGACTCTGGAGAAGACAAGGAGGGAAGGGGGACCATATGTCTCACCTCCGTGGCTGTCAGCACATTTCTGACTTGTTAGAAAACCTGGTCCTCAGCCAAATGCTCTGTTGTCACTTTCCTGAGCAGGGCCTGGAGGGCACATCCTTGCACTAGCAGCCCTTGGCTGTGTGTGAGATCCGTGCTGACTCCACAGCAGCAAAATGCCCTCAAGAAGTGCAGCCAAAAGAGTGATGTGGTTTGGGGTTGCTTTGATGGGAGTAACCCACTGAAAACCCCAAAGCCTGCAGTCTGGAGGTGGTGCTCTCAAACAGAATTCTCAGAAATCTCAGCAGTGTCTTTGTACCCATCCCTCTGTGCTGTAAATACATCTCAGATTTTAGCACAGCACCAGCACGAAGGATGCCTGACACAGAATATGTGTCCCCCTGTGTTTTCATTCTAGAAAAATGTACCCATCTTTGAGGCAGGGTGTTGGATTGAGGCTGGTCTGTCACCCAGGTCCCCAGTCCCTTCCAAATGCCAGCTGTCGCAGGGAGAAGCAAACCCCCTCACCTCTAGATGGTCAAAGGCATCCCCAGCATGCCCTGTCTGGTGCCTGGGGGTAATTCCTACCATCCAGCTGTGCCAGAGGGGCTCCTAAAGCTTTCCATGAGATAACCCCACCCCAGAACCCTCAGGGACAGGTAGAATTTGGTGCACCTGCCATGGCAGAATGCCTCCATACCCCAATATTTGGGACAGCAGCTTTGCTTTCCCTCACTGGAGCTGCACAGCTTGGTGCCAAATATCTGACAAATATCAATATCTACCACACCCTGGCCCTGCTCTTCATGCACAGTGTCCATCCTTCTGTCCTCCTACCTTCCCATCTGAATTGTTGAAAATCTTGGAGTGTGACCGTGTTCACAGGGGTTTTGGTTTGGGGAAGAGACAAGGATCTGACTCCATGTTTCAGAAGGCTGATTTATTATTTTATGATATATATTACATTAAAACTATACTAAAAGAATAGAGGAAAAGGTTTCATCAGAAGGCTGGCTAAGAATAGAATAGCAAAGAATGATAACAAAGGTTTGTGGCTTGGCTCTCTGTCCCAGCCAGCTGGGCTGTGATTGGCCATTAATTACAAACAACCAACATGGGCCAATCTCAGATGCACCTGTTGCATTCCACAGCAGCAGATAATCATTGTTTACATTTTGTTCCTGAGGCCTCTCAGCTTCTCAGGAGGAAAAATCCTAAGGAAAGGATTTTTCATAAAAGATGTCTGTGACACTGGAGTCTCCAGAACCTCCAGGGATTTTCCCATTACCAGACCACAACTAAATGCCATCCTGGAGCCCTTTCCATCTTGCTCACCACATCAGCTGATAAACCCCATCAAATTCCTCCCTCTTTCAGCTCCTTCTGCTTTTCCTTCCCCTCTATCCACCCAATTACACAAACCTGCTCCAGCCACAGGTTCACATCTGGTTCATGGGATCAGTGCACAAATCTTGAGCAAAATCCAAGAGGTAAAGCCAAACATCTGGTTTTTTATCTTTATGGCAGATCCAGGAGCCATAGCTGCCCTTTAGCCAGGGAGAATATCAAGGAATAAATCTCTGGCCAAAACAGCTTTTTAAACCTGATCTGAGCTAAGGTGTCACATTGCCTGGACTGTGAGCTGTGGCTTTACCCTGTTAGGACAGGTGAAGAGCTTCCCCCAACCCCAAACTGGCACTGAGACATCATAAAGGGTCCCTGGCCTAGGCTGACCCTGTGTTAGCACAGCCAGTCCTTCCTAGGAAAACACTGACTAAAATTAGCAGTGGGAAACACAGAAAGCCTGTCAGGAATAAGGTTCATAGGCCAAAAAAAAAAGAGCTGGAAGAAGAAATAACTTTGATTTAATTAACTGGTGTGTCTATAGAAAGTAAACAAACTGTTGGGTGCACAGGATGTTTCCTCCAGGAGCAAATTTTCCTCCAAGCTACTACTCAGGCTTCAAAACCCAACGTGATTTTGAGCAATCACACAGATTTGCAACCAGTTGCTAAATCTGGCAGGAAAACAAGGTTTCCTTGTTGTCCCAAGTGCATATGGAATTCAGGATGCTTGCCAGGGAAGGGAGGATGGATGTCTGGGAGTGTGATGTGTTTGAGTGATGGGGAGAAGGCAAAATGCTTCGTGTTTATTTTTGTCTGGGGTCAGCGTTGACTCAGAAGGAAGAAGGCAACAGAAATTTGGGCAAACAAAGAATAACCAGGTTTTCTGATGGCTGGAGCTGCTCTTGCCTGCAGGTGCTGAGGGAAGCTGGTCTCATGAGTCATTTGGAGGTGTGAGGACACAAAGCCCTTTCCTTTATTTCTCTGCCAACCAGCCTGGGGCTGGGAAACTCACAGGGAGAGTTCATTGAAACCTGGATTAAATACTCCATCCAGAAGATATTTTTAGACTGAAGTTTGTTTTGCCATAGAATCTCCCACAAGCTCTTCTTAACGTGATCCTTCCATCAGCTTGGAAAGCACCAAAGGAGAAAAGACAAAGCAAAAGTTCCCTACAGGTCCCTAAGGCAGCCCTGCACAAGGCTGAACAGCTTAGACATACCCAGGACAAGCGTGAAAGAGAAAAGGAATCCACAACTGGGCAGCTCATCCCAACCCAGACATCACAGAATCACCAAACTCCAGGTTGGAAGACACCTCAAGGATCATCTGGTCCAATATTGCTTGGGAAAAGCCCAATCCAGATAGGACAGCCCAGCACCCTGTCCAAAAGAATCACAAAAAGTGTCCAGTGTTGGGAATCCACCACTTTCCTGAGAGATATTATTCCAGTGGCCACAGTTCCCATTATTCCAGATAGTTCCCACTGAGAAAAAAAATTCCTCTTGTGTCCAACTGGGATCTCCCCAGTGTTGGAACCCAGGAAATTCCTCTGGCTGCCCTGGAGGAATTAAGACTCTGCCAGGGGGCTCAGAGACCTTGGCACAGAGCCCAAGACCCCTGTGCCTTTGATTTAGCCCTTGGAAAAAACAATTACCAACCTTTATATGAAGAATTACAAGTCAAAAGAGTTTAGGTAGAATAAAAGTGAATTTATCACAGGGTGAAAAATAGATTTTTGGGGTTTTTAGAATGAGGGGTCAGGGTCCCAAGATGGAGGAATTTGGGCGTGCCTTTTCCTTCTTCTTCTTGGCCTCCATCTTCTGCTGTGATGTTGGCACTTTTGGATTGGTTTAGAGTAGAAGCTCACTGTCTAACACAGGTGATAGGTATTGGGAAGTTATTGTAAATATTGTACAGGTAGTTTTTAGTATAAAAAGATAACACTGCCCCGGGGGCAGGGAGAGTGCCTGGAACTGTTCTGTTGGATGTTCCTTGGCAGGCCAGGAGAAAGAATTTTATAGAAAAGAAACTATAAACAACCTTGACACCAAGAAATTAAGAGCTCTGACTCCTTCTTCAACTGCTGGGCTGGAAAAAGAGAATTTCTAACACATCTCGGGGTCACTGTGACCAGCAGAGATCCCAAGAGCCCAGGAGTAATTTGTACCCATCACCCCTCATCTTCTTCATGTGGCTCCCTATAAAAAGTGAATCTCCATCTCTGCAGCCACTCTTTAAATACTTTGAAACACCAAGAAGATCTTGATCCATTACACTGAGATCCGTGGAAATGGACACAGTCCTGTGCTCCAGAATATCCATGTCCCTGAGCTCCAGACCCAGAAAGTCAGAATTGTGAAGGAAAATCAATCAGCCTGGGAAAAGCTGAGCCCATCTTGCCCCTGGGACCTGAGCCTCAGACCTACAGGGTCCCTGTCTTTTCTCCTCTGGAGACACAAAGTTTTCAGGTGTTCTGCCACCTTCTAGACTGCAACAGAGAAAAAGAAATCCATGCTCACCTGCTTTTACAGGTCCTGGAGGCATCTTTGTGGCAGGCAAGAACAAGTCTGAGGGTAAAATTTTATCCCTAATGTAAAATGTAATCCCTATTCTTCAATTAATCACTTCACCTGCAATTAGGCTAAAGCAGGCGTATCAGATGTCTGGGTCAGACCTCCCAGTTCCACCTCCATCTACCAGGCTTCACCTTAATCAGACACAGAGAGTGATAAGGGCTGGTCTCCAGGGAAGGTCACTCATTTCTCTGGGGTAATTAGTGATCCCTGCTGTAAAAATGCTGTTGTGCTTCCCCTCACAAGCTCAGTGCTTCAAGTGGCAGTACTCCAGCCACCCAAACAAAACCCAGGCTGTTCTTTAGCTCACAGGGTGGATTTTCAGAGCTGTGGCTGTGCATGAGGCTTTTCTGTCTCACGTTTGCATTGTAAATACACATTTTCTGGGGGGAAAACGTGAGAGCAGCACACATGGCACAGGGCCACAGGGCTGCAGAGGGCTCCACGTGCTGCCATGGATGGATTTATTTATTTATTCCTCTTGTACCTTGTGCTGTGCTAAGGAAGCATCATGCAGGAATGAGGAGAGGCCAGAAAGAAGGAAAACTACAAGACAGATAAATTGCAAGTGGGTAAATGAGGTGAAATGGGAAAATTATAGACACAGAGTGCTTGACTATATAAAACTTCTCCAGGAATAAAAAAAGAGTGTTGCAGTAGCAATGTCACCACTGCCTCTCAGAGCATCACACCATCAGGGCTTTGGGGCTGGGATCCAAAGGATCCAAAGGCTGGATCTTTTGGGAAAATTGCTGGTAGACTCTCAGCAGAACTTATCATTCCACATTTCCAGAGCTGCTTTAGAGAATTGGAGGGAATGTCACCTTGTTAGGAGGAAGATTTCCAGGGACACTTCCAGGCTCCTCATGAAAAGCATTTGCCCAGTGTCCATGTCTGTGTATTGGGAGGACAGGCTCAGAAGCAGAGCAGAGCAGGTGAGGGGTGCTGCTTGCACAGATTGTCCCCTCTTGGGAGCAGAGGGATCAGGGCACTGGAGCTGCTGGGCAGCCACACTCCTGGATAAAACAGAGGGTATCTAAAATAGATAAAATAGAGAATACTGACTCCTGGATAAAACAGAAGGTTCTACTCATGAACCCTCCCATTGGGAACAGAAATCTTGGAAGGCTTTGCCTAAATCATTGATGATAACAGGGAAGGAGAAGACAAAATGTTGTTTTCATGCAGCTGGAGAAAATCACTCATAAGAACAGTCCAAATTCTGGCTGCAAAGGGCAGGGGACTCAAGAGGAGAAGACAGCAGGTCCTGTGTGCATCACTCATCCCAGATGAGGGATATAATGAGGTGTTCATCGTTTCTGGTTGTTTTATGGATGTGCTGGTGACAATTTGTCTCTAGTTTTTATTTACCACATATAGTCTGTTACATACATTCAAAACACACAAAAAGATTTATATTTTATGGGGGTGTTTTTATACTAAATCACAGAATAATGAGGTTGGAAGAGACCTACAAGATCATCAAGTCCAACCCATGCCCTAACACCTCAACTAGACTATAGCACCAAGTGCCATGTCTAGTTTGTTTATTTATTTATTTATTTTACACTCAGAAAACCTAAATATCAGCTCAGCCCAAATAAACCCTGATCCCAGGACCCACTGTGCCATCACTGGCACTGGCAGAGGTGACAAGCACCTTGCTTGCTTGCTTGGCAATTGCAGTTTCCAGCTGTCTGCTGAGTCTCCTACATCTCTGAGTCATCTCATAGAATATTAATGGCGCACAAATTACTCTTTGAAATGCTCTTCATAGGCTGTCCAAGCCAAAACCAAGGGTGAATCCAACAATGTCACTGTTTAGGATGGGTTGGAAGGGGAGACAGGATGTCCCAGCTCTGGGGCTGCTCTCCTGCTGTTCCAATTAAATTTATGTGAAAAGGCAGTTTTAAAAAATTAGCCAAGTGGAGTAGATTGCCAAGAGCATGACAGTGCAGGTGGAAATATTTCAATGGCAATATCCCCTGCAGAACTGGCCAAGCACATTTGGGTAAATCACAACGAGCTCAAACGAAACCACGCACAACTCGTGAGAGTCTTTGCTGAGAAGCAGCTGGGAACACATCAGAGGAGTGAAATCTGGGGTGAAAAATCCTGGAAAACTCCAAGTTACAATTCCCCATGAGTCAGGTCAGCTTGCCCTTTCCCACAGAATTCCCAGACAACATTTGGAATTCAGCAGGAGGTAGAACATGCCCATCCACATCATGCCTATGAACGGGCTGCACCAAGATGATGTTCATCCCTTTTTTCAGGGACAGGGAAGATCTGGGTCTCAGGAAAGAGTTAAATTAGAAGCTTGTTGCTTTTTTCAACATATCTGTATCTCTTAAACACAAAGGATAATACCTGCAATCACGCGGCACAATAGATGTTTTCTGCTAGTTAGGATTTAGCACAATAAGACTTCTTTGTTTGGGAAGGAAAAAATTATTCTCTGCTTTAGGAAAAAGAAAGGGAGGAAAAAAATCATATATCTTCCATTTAGGCTTCTATTGAGAGAGATTATAATGAAAAAAACCCCTAATTTTAAATACAATAATTTCATTCAGCTCATTTTAACTATTATGAATTGACACTAACAAGTGAAGAACGTGGCTCCTTTTTCATCCCTTTCTTCCTGTGCTTTTATACTTTTGTCAAGGTCAGAGCAATTAAGCTTTACCCTTTCCACATGATCAGCTGGTCAGAAGCCCAGGAGAGGAACAGGCTGACCAGGCAGAATGTGATTCCAAAGGCAGGATGGAGAGGAGAGAGAGAAGAAACACTTGGGTGCCATTTCTCCAGATGAAATATTATGCTCAGAGGCATTCAACCCTTGCTCACTGCAGAAATGTGTGTGAAACCTGGTGAATTTTTGTTTATTTCTTATTTTTAATGACCAAGATTCTGATCAGCCAGCAATGACCTCCAGCTCACTGCAGCATTTATGGTGCCTTCTCTGGAACACTCAAGTTGAAGATTGTGATAGTCTGCAGAATAAAGTGACGGAGTGGCTCATGACCAACATGGATTTATCTCACCTGAGTGCAGTGGTCAGGCCCATGGTTCACCTTCCCAGCCCATGGAAACCTTGGGGTGATCTCTCTAACCTTATTTTTGGGTGTTAAATGAGACAATTTAGAGCATCCTCCTTGGCTGCTGATCCAGGAGGTCACAGCAGACACCATTAGAAATCTCTGCAGCTCTCATTAAGCTGACTGAATCAAGCCCTTGCACTCCAGGGAATGGCACTTGGACACCTAATTAATGAATAAAGTGAGTTTGGACTTTGAAATGTCTTTGCCTCCCCCACAAGTTGTCCTGTCAGCTCCAAAGGCAGCCACCTCCACTCACCACCTGAGTCAGGCACCTCCAGGCCCATTTGGGGTCATCAGAGAGAAACTGGCTCTTCTAGATCACAAATTACCTACCCTGGGTTTGGATGAGTGAGATCTCCTTACAAATTTCTAATACAGAAAATATAAACTTGGGAATTATTGTCTCCAGCTCCATGAAAACAACATTTTGTCTTCTCCTTCCCAGTTATAATCAATGATTTAGGCAAAGCTTTCCAAGATTTCTGTTCCCAGTGGGAGAGTTCATGAGTAGAACCCCTTCTATTTTATCCAGGAGTCAGTATTCTGTCTTTTATCTATTTTAGATATCCTCTGTTTTATCCAGGAGTCAGCAGAACTCTCCCTTTTATCCAGGAGTCAGTATTCTCTATTTTATCTAGTTTAGATATCCTCTGTTTTATTCAGTAGTCAGTAGAACCCTCCCTTTTAATGAGGATTCAGTATTCCTTGGCTCAGGAGACCTGTAGGTCACAAGACAGGATTTCCAACCCATTCTGTTCACACATGGAATAGGTGGCTCAGAGGTGACCAGAGATAAGCCAGCACCAGGTCAGGGTTGTGGGAAAAGGGATTTAATAGGATTGTTTAGAAAGAATTCTGAGCTCCCCACCATAAAATGGAGGTATGAGGGAAGAAGAATATTTCAGCCAGGGGATAGAACTCCCCTTCTGTCCCTTGATGGCCTTCAGCATTGTATTGGTGAGCTCTTCTCTTCTCTTCTCTTCTCTTCTCTTCTCTTCTCTTCTCTTCTCTTCTCTTCTCTTCTCTTCTCTTCTCTTCTCTTCTCTTCTCTTCTCTTCTCTTCTCTTCTCTTCTCTTCTCTTCTCTTCTCTTCTCTTCCTCTCCCCATGTGAGCTGTCCTTCCTGGAAGGAATTGTTTCCCACCCAGATCCACCTCCCTTCCTGTGGCACATGTCATAAACTACAAATAATGAAAATACACTACAAAGGCACAGAACTCTAACACACCATTTCATCACACAGACTCCTCAAAGGATAGCAAAAGAACCTTCCCCAAGCAATTCCACCCCCTCTCCTCATTGCCCTCACTTCTTAATATCTCCATTTTTCATCAAAACATCCCATTTGTCCAAAACCACAGATCTCTCATCTGGGTAAATCCTGTAGCGGTGGATCTCATTTGTATGTAAAAAAAAAGAGTTCAAAAGAGGCACCAGTGTTTTTAAAGAAGCTGACTGTGTTTTCATCCTAGCAATTTTCCCCTCCTACTGTCAGGGAGCTGTTTCTGTCACTCATTTCAGGCAAGAATAAGAAGTGGTGATAAAAGGAAGAAAGCTTGTGAAGTGGCACCCTGCCAAAACACCAAAACTTGTATTTTCCCCTTTCCTCCAAAACCATTTGAAACTCAATGGTTTCTCACAAAGAGGGATCTACAAACTGAGAGGGTTGCAGAGACATAAATAATAACACCAGGGGAGCAAAGGAATACAGGCCAAGGACAAGGAAACCCCAGGGACAAGGGTGAGAAGGAAAAGGGCTCCTCAAAACAACCTGGGCTGGTCTGGGAGCCACTGATCACCAGGAACCACAGGCAAAGTGTGTCTGCAGCATTTTCCTTTTCGTTCAGTTGGCTTCTTCATTTCTGCCAAAAAAATTTCTCAGTGATCTGTAGTATTTTCAGAGAACCCTGCTGAGGGGAGGAATGATGAATCTGACTCCATTCTTAGAAGGCTAATTTATTATTTCATTATCTAATTCTGTAAAAGAATGCTATACTAAACTATACTAAAGAATAGAGAAAGGATACAGACAGAAGGCTAAAAGATAATAATGAAAACTCCTGACTCTTTCCAGAGTCCCGACACAGCTTGGCCTTGATTGGTCATTGAGTTAAAACAATTCACATGGAACCAATCAAACAATGACCTGTTGGAGAAAACATCTCCAAACACATTCCAAAGCAGCAAAACACAGGAGAAGCAAATGAGATAATATTGTTTTCCTTTTTGTCTGAGGCTTCTCAGCTTCCCAGGAGAGAAATCCTGGGCAAGGGGATTTTTCAGAAAATATGATGGTGACAGTGATCCATCTCCTGAAAGGTGAATGATCTCTGAAGGCAAAATATTACAATTTTTCTCTGAAAGCAGCTGGTTAAAGTTTTGGTGTCCTCTTATGGGAGCATTTGTATCAACTTTCCCTTTAAGCAATTATACTTCCCGTGTCTTTTTTTTCTGAATCAGAGAAAATAGAAATACATCCCTATCATCCCTAAAGAAAACACACATTAAATAATAGCCTCTAATATTAATTATAAATTGGGCTGTTGGCTGCAGAGAACAGCACATAAAGTTTGGCTGGTGATTCTTACAACATGCATCCAACTGCAAACATCCCTAAAATACAATCTTTCAACTTTCTAATGCGTTCACTTTTTCAACTCTTTTCTTTTCCAACTCCTTCTGTGTGTCTGGGAGCTGGAATGATTGACCCTCTCTGCAAACATCACAGCCAAGGCAGACACAACCTGCTGAAGTTGTCAATTGTGTTCTCTGTCTGGGGATTTCACAGGCAAAACCTGCCAAAATGAGCAGTTTTCTGTCTTTTCACAGCTCCACAAGAGTTTTGCAAAAGGAAAAGTGGGTTTTCCATGCTTTCCCATTTTTATGTGGGATAACTAACACATGTTTGGGGAGCTCAGCTCATCCTGTGGAAAGTTTGGACTTTGGCAGTGGTAAAAATCAAGTAAATGGTGATTTCCTGATGATAATTAATTACAAAGGCATCTGTTAAAATTACAGGTTGTTAAATTTGAGCATCACTTTTAGGCATTTTAAAGTGTTCATTCTGAAGCAAGATTTTGTCAAGCCTTTGCATGAAATCTCAAGACTGAACCCACAAAGCCCCATGGATGGCTGAAAAAAAGGATGAAAAACTGATGATGTGGGTTTGATTTTTGCAGGAGAGGAGCTGAATCTGATGTCATTCTCCATTTATTCCACTGCCTTGGGCCATGGCAAGGCAGAGGGCTTGACTGATTTCTAGAATGAAAGAATGTACAGCTTGACAAAGAGCTGACTGATTAAAGGCACTTCTCAGCTAATGACCGTCAATTAATGCTAATTTCCAAGGAGCAGCAGAGAAAAGAATGGATTCCTGCTGGCTACACCGAGCTGTCTGCAGAGATCAAATAACTCCCTTCTCTGCATGGCTGCATAAAACAAGGAGTGGAAAGTCTCAGAGCACAATTGGGCTGGACTGGATGATCCTGAAGAACCTGGTCGTTCTGTGAATTCTGTGAATTCCAGCGTGAAGGATCTGGAGCATCCTGACTGTGTTTACACTGTGCAAATCTGCTTTGGATTTTAGGACCCAACATTCCTGTCTGCCCACACTGCTGAAAGATGTATCTTGGTGATGCCTTCTCCCCTGCATCCTGAACCACAGAGCTGACTATTGTTGTAATAGGACACAAAATGAATGACATGGAGGCTGAAACTTCTAAGGTAAAAAGAAGGAAGTTTATTTATTGACTTCAAAATATATAGAATTTTCAAAGCGACTCTGGATTAGAGGATGAAATTGCTGCTTTTATAATGACACTGGTTAAACTAACAGTCTAACAAATTTTTTCTTTTTCCAGAAAGGAATGCAAAAACAATTATTATTTACATAAAAGCGCACAAGAACTTTATTACAAAAATGTAAACATCAGAAGGCTTAGAAGAACTTAGAAGAGCAGGGTGACAGACTATGGCACTGGCATCTCCTGGGCTGGTGGACTTCAGATTTTCTCTGGAACAATTCTGACTTTCCTCAGTGAGTCTCAGACTCTCATCAGACACTGCAAACAACTTCCTACCATCCAGAGGATGGCTCTGACACAGAACAGCTCTCAGCTATACAAAAGAACAGGGATTAAGCTGTTTCATGGCTCCTCTTCATCCCCTCCTGAACGCAGACAAACCTTCAGGTAGGGCCAGGGCAGGACCCTCCAGAGAAGGGGACACAACTCTGTCACTACCTGGCACCAGCCACACAGGGCTGGCACTGCTGGGACGCTCCAAGAGTGGTTCCAGAGGCTCCCAAGAGGCCCTAAAACTGGATACTGGCAGGAGATTGCAGTGTCCAACCTGCAATCCCCAGTGCTGGGGAACAGATTGAGGCTGCACAAGTTGCTCTGCCCAGCTGGAGTTACTGTGGCCTTGCTTCACACACTGCCTGGGCTTTAGGAAGGGAAGAGGGGAGGAAATGAGAGCTTGGCAGGTGGATGGGAATGGGAAATGGTGGGATTACCACCCCTGGAAATGCTCATAAGGTGTACCAATGTGGTTCTTAGTTTGGAAATGGGGGTGTGTATTTTATTTCCCATTTGTCAGAGCTGGGGCAGTTATCTCTGTTCATGGGGCAGTTTTTTCTTTCTCTCTCCCACAGCCAACCCTCCCTGCAGGAGATCTCTGCTGTCCATGGCCACTGAGTGTCCCTGCAGGGCTGATCCAATCCCAGCATCCCATGGGGAGATGCTCCGCCCAGGGGAGGAGCCAAGCATTCCTACCTGGATCCAATCTGAGCCTGGCACAGCACAGCAGCCTTTGCCCCCTGCACTGCCAGAGGAGCAGCTTTCTGCTGCCCTGCATGGCCAGAGGGAGCCCAGGCCCATCTGCAGCAGCCCTGGAGCTGCAGAGGAAAACTCCCCCCTTGTGCAGGATCCCTGCTGCAGCAGAGCCACAGCTGGCACTGCAGGAGGGCTGAGCCCCCCTGGGATGGGGCTGGGACACCCCCTGACACACAGGGGGCAGGGACTACTCTTGTGATGGTGTTCACAGGGGTCCCAGGATGAGGGAAGAGATGAGGATCTGACTCCATGTTTCAGAAGGCTGATTTATTATTTTATGATATATATTATATTAAAATGATACTAAAAGAATAGAAGAAAGGATTTCCTCAGAAGGCTGGCTAGAATAGAAAAGGAATGAATGATAGCAAAGGCTTGTGTCTTGGACAGAGAGTCCGAGCTAGTTGGGCTGTGATTGGCCATTAATTAGAAACAACCACATGAGACCAATCACAGATGCACCTGTTGCATTCCACAGCAGCAAATAATCAATGTTTACATTTTGTTCCTGAGGCCTCACAGCTTCTCAGGAGAAAAAACTCCTAAGGAAAGGATTTTTCAGAAAATATCATGGCTACATGTTCTGATTCTGGCAGTCGTGTTCTGTATTGCTGCATTTTTATTTTTCTTTGTTTGTTTTACACCCTAGTAAAGAACTGTTATTCCTGCTCCCATATCTTTGCCTGAGAGCCCCTTAATTCCAAAATTATAACAATTTGGACGGAGGGGGTTTACATTTTTTATTTCAGAGGAGGCTCCTGCCTTCCTCAGCACACACCTGCCTGTTCAAACCAAGACAGGCACTTGGGCACTTGGTTTAGTGATGGACTCAGCAATGCTAGCTTAATGGACTCAATCTCATAGGACTTTTCCAACCTTAATAATTCTACATTTTCACTAAAAAGCTTCCCCTCTCAGCAGAAATGTTGTCACCAGCACTGACAATTTTTCTTGGATATTTATGGAGGAGCCTCTGGAGGGATTGTTCCTCATGAGTTCTGTTGTGTTGAGCGTGTCAGCTGCCATCATCACCTCTTTGGGGTGTGGATCATGAACCCACCAAGTTTCACAGGCAGCCTTTTCCTCTCACAAACTGCCTGGCATATGCTGCTCGAAATGAGAAGGAGGGATCTGGGTAGGGATCTTTCTGGGAGAGCCTTAGGTGTGTGAAGGGGGCCAGATGGAATGAGATAACCCAGAAGAGCTGAGATGTCACGTGTTTGGGAGCTTCTTAATTTTTTGAGTGCCATGGAAATGAATTTTGCACTGCCCTTTGCTACAAAAGCCCCCTTGTTGATCACACATCCCCCAGAGAAAAGAATGGGGAAAAGCTTCACATTTCTTGATCATCACCAAATACAGATAACCTGAATTCTCCTCAGGAAAGATCAGCACAGCACTGTCCTCCCTGCATTTCCAGCCATCATTTTCAAATTACCATTTTCAAATTTTCAAATTCCCATCATTTTCCTCCCTGTCAGTTTACAAACACATCCATTACCATGGGACACGACTTTTGCTTTGTTAGCACGTGAATGAAGGGATCCCAAGACAAGGCAGAAGTAAAGTTGGCAATATTCTCCTTCCACATTCCTGTAATCACTGTGAGTCAAATAAAAAACAAGTAGGAAAACAAGAAACATGCAAATATGATTAACTGGGACCTGCAAAGACATGAGGGGCTTCTGTGCAAAATGTCCAATGCAGAAAGGCTGAGAGAGCTGGAGGGAGGAATATTCACTCAGAAATAAATACCTGGGCAGTAAATACCTGTCAAATTCAGTCAAAAGTAAACACCTGGGCTCCATCTGAGTTAACCCCTTCAGACCTCCTGAAACCAGCAGAGATCTGATCAGTCTGGGGAGGGCACAGCTCAGACACGAGCCAAAACACCCCAGATAAACCATGATGTGAAGGAAATTATTTTCTCTTTTACAGCAAGGAACTCTACAGTGATTAACTCAGCTGCCTGCTTTGTGAGGAAGGACAGTTACTTTGGATATATTGGCTTTATTTTACTGGAGCCTTGATTTTTCTCACTCTCTGGACACTCAGTTCCTCTGTGCAGAGAGACTAAACACTTCTGATATTCCTGAAAACCTCAGTTATTCTGTTTCACTCGCTGCTGCGCTGCTTGAAATCACATTATTACAGAGAATCTCCAGTTCCAAAAGATTTTTTTTTCAAAAGCTAAATTCAGAGCAAACTTTTTTTTTTCCCCTTATCCTTAAATCCTTTTTAACAGATTTCATTATTTTAGAAAGAGTTTCAACTCAAGGGTTTCAACTTTGGCGTGTTCAAGCAGCATCTCTAAGGAGCAGCTGACATGAGCTCCAATCTGACTGATTTCACAGGTCCTGTTATCTTTGCTCTGGAGAAAAAAAAAAAAAATCTCCATCTACTGATAAAAATATACTGAGAATTCTAAATCCTGACAAGTATCTTTATTTCTGACTGATGTTTTTCCTCAAAAAAGAGGTCAAAGCCTGCAAGTTATTGGAAGAAACAGCTTTCCAGCACAAATGTCCTCCCTTGGGTGAGGAAAATTCTCTTTTCTGCATCTCCCCTGGTGAGCAGAGTGGGCTCCTGAGTGGAAATATCCATCTGTGAGGACATTTGGATCACACAGAATTGGCCTGGTTTTGTAAAGTGTGAGTTCACCTGCTCTAATGTGGAAGAATATTCCAATTAGATGCTGAAATGTATTTTTTAATTGCCTTTGCACAGCCTTGATACCCACAGAGGGAAGACAGCCATGAGACAGAGCCTTTAGAGACTTGTGCTCCCTTGGGATAAAAGCTGGGAGATGCTGGGGCAGAGCATCTCAGAAGTCAGGAAATATTTATGTTTAATGCACTGAGCCAAATCCACATTGTCTTTCCAAACCAACCTCACAGATATCAAGGAGACTCTCTGGAGACCAAGCAGAGGATTTATCTCCCCTCCTTTTGGTGGCCTGGGTGTCCAGTCTAAGGCAGATGTCCAGAGAAATAAAATTCCCTAGAGGGCAACTTCACCCCTTTTTCTTGGGGTGGGCTAAATCCTGTCATTTATTGACAGCAGAGGGAGTGCAATGAGCAAAACTGCCTCAAATGTCTGAACTCAGATGAGATGACTCCCAATGAGATTAATCCCTCAGCATGGGTGAGATTTTGGGATCTGCTCCACATCAGGATGCAGCAGAGCTGGGGATTTTTGGGATCTGCTCCACAGCAGGATGCAGCAGAGCTGGGAGGGGTTTGGGATCTGATCTACAGCAAGATGCAGCAGAATAGGGGGGTTTTGGATTTTTTTCCACATCAGGATGCAGCAGAATATGGGGGTTTTGGGATCTGTTCCACAGTAGGATGCAGTAGAGCTGGGAGGGGTTTGGGATCTGCAGGATGCAGCAGAGCTTGGAGGGTTTGGGGTTCTTCTCCACAGCAGGATGCAGTAGACTTGGGAGGTTTTGGGATCTGCTCCACAGCAGGATATAGCAGAGCTGGGGGAGGTTTTGGATCTGCAAGGTGCAGCAGAGCTGGGAGGATTTTGGGATCTGCCCCACAGAAGGATGCAGCAGAGCTGGGAATGGTTTGGGATCTGCTCCACAACAAGATGCAGCAGAATAGGGGGGTTTTGGAGTTTTCTCCACAGCAGGATGCAGCAGAAAAGGAAGGTTTTGGGATCTGCTCCACAGCAGGATGCAGCAGAACTGGGGGAGTTTTTGGATCTGCTGCATGGCAAGATGCAGCAGAATGGAAGTGTTTTGGAATTTGCTCCACAGCAAGATGCAGCAGGCTTGGCAGGGTTTGGGATCTGCTCCACAGCAGGATGCAGCAGGGCTGGGGGATTTTGAGATCTGCTCCACAACAAGATTAAGCAGACTTGGGGGATTTTGGGATCTGCTCCACAGCAGAATAGGAAGGTTTTGGCATCTGCTCCACAGCAGGATGCAGCAGAGCTGGGATGGTTCGGGATCTGCTCCACAACAAGATTAAGCAGACTTGGGAGGTTTTGGGATCTGCAAGATGCAGCAGACTTGGAAGGTTTTGGGATCTGCTCCACAGCAAGATGCAGCAGAGCTGGGAGGGTTTGGGATCTACTCCACAGCAGGATGAAGCAGGGCTTGGGGAGTTTTGGGATCTGCTCCAAAGCAAGATGCGGTAGAATGAAAATGTTTTGGAATTCGCTCCGCAGCAGAATGCAGCAGAACAGAGGGGTTTGGGATCTGCTCCACAGCAGGATGCAGCAGGCTTGGAGAGTTTTGGGGATCTGCTCCACAGCAGGATGAAGCTGGGCTGGGAGGATTTTGGATCTGCTCCACAGCAGGATGCAGCAGACCTGGGATGGTTTTGGGATCTGCAGGATGCAGCAGAACTGGGAGGTTTTTGGGATCTGCTCCACAGCAGGATGCAGAACACTTGGGAGATTTTGGGATCTGCAGGATGCAGCAGAGCTGGGAGGAGGAGCCAAGGCAGCAGGCAGGAGAAATATGGAGCCGAAACTTGGAAATGCTCTCCAAGCACAGGGCTGGGATTGTGCCACCTCTGTGGATTGCTGTTGGATAAACAGCCCCATTTGTTTCAGACACACCACGTTTGCACTCTGCAAAGCTGAAACACGCTCTACTAAATAGACACAATCCAGCAGCCCCTCAAAGGGAAATGTCAGGAGCTCATTACCCAGCATTAGAAGGACTGTGGCATAAATTCTGCTTCCTTCTGGAATGAACACTGGGATTTATTGACTGAGAAGACTGGAGCTTCTCCATCCCTGGAGGTTTCCAAGCAGGTGTCAGACATCCCTGGATAATGTGAACACTTCATTTCATAGAAGGAGGATTTGAAGTTTGGCTCATTTGGATAAAGCTTTCTTCATGCAGGCAGAAGAAATGCAGTGCACTGCTTTCTAAGCAGGATTGTGCCAAAGGAACACAAAAGAGAAGGATGCTTCCAGCCAGGATGAGTCACTGATTTCAGTTTAGCTCTTCAGGTAGAGCTGGTCACTAACAAGAATAAAAAAACTCATTTAAAATCATTCCAAGAGGGAATTAAAGCACTGCAGCCTAGACGTCCTGTCCTCCCTTGTGGGATTCAGGTTCTCTGAACCTGAGAGAAGCAGAGAGGAGATTGATCAAAACAATTCTCACCTCATTTGCTGCTCCTGTGTTTGTGCACAAGTAGAATGCATTGTGGAAGATTATTTACCTGAAGGGGTTTGATAATTGGATTCTGGAGTGGGTGTTTTTTTTTTTCTTGACCAATCTCTGCAAGCTGTGTCCTGAGGGTCAGTCAGGAGATTTTGTTCAGTTGAGTTCTTGTTCAGTTTCAGCTTAGATGTAGTGCAATATGGTGTAATATAGTACAGAATAATATAGTATAATAACCAAAATGGCCCCAAAATGCACGAGCGCTGCCGGGGTCTCTCCCTGGGATCAGTTCTGCTCCATTTGCACCTTGCAGTTCATTGTCCCATTCCAGCTTTAGCCCAGGCAGTCCCACCCTGCTTGTTTTTCTCTCTCCAGCCCACGGGGTTTGTGCTCTGGGGCTGAGATTTGGGTCATTTGTCCTTGGTGCCCAGCTGGAGCAGGAATTGTTTTGTCTCCCTGCTCTGTGCAGAGAGTTTACCCTCTCCTAATATGAAGTGCACAGAGATCACCATCCCCTCATTTGAAGCTCAGACCCACACACTAAAGCAGCACAGAATCTGAAAATATAAAAGCTAAAACCTTCAAAATATGAAAGCTGAAAGCATCACCAGCAGATCAGACAGAGCTGCCAAGGATAGCACAACCACAAGCAGGTTCCACTCGTGCTGTGCTGACTCCAGGCCATAGAACTATAAAATCACAGAATGGTTTGGGTGGAAGGGGCCTTAAAGATCATCCTCTTCCATGGGCAGGGACACCTTCCACTGGACCAGGTAGCTCCAGGTCCCATCCATCCTGGCCTGGAGCACTCCCAGGGCAGGAAGAGAAGCTCCTGCCTCTCTGGGTCTGGAGGCTGAGCAGGTTCTTGCCAGGAGGATCCTCCATGCCCTGGGCCAGGACCTGTTGGAGCTCAGTGCATCCCTCTGGGTGTCCAGAGTTACCAGGACCCCGTCAGGGGGCTCAGAGACCCTGGCATGCAGCCCAGAACACCTGGGGATTTGATTTTGACCCCTGGAGCAAGTTACCAGCTTTGCATGCAGACGTGAAAGTCACACAGGTTTGAATGGTGTAATAACAAAATGATCACAGGGTGAAAATGTAGAATTTAGGATTTTTGGTGTGGGGGTTATGGGGACAAGATGGAAGAATTTGGGCATGTCCAGCCTTCCTTCTTCTTCTTGTTCTCCATTTTCTGCAGTGATGTTGGCACTTTGGGATTGGTGTAGAGTAGAAGTGCACTGTCTAACATAGGTGATAGGTATTGGGAATTAAGTGTAAATATGTTATATGTAGTTTGTAGTATAAAAGAACAACACAGAGTGCCTGTGGCTGCCTTGCTGAGCAGATCTCGGCTGGGCAGAAAGAAAATTTTATAGATAAGAATCAATAAACAACCTCAAGACCAAAAAGTGAGGTTCTTCAGTTGCCCGGGCCGAAGCAGAGACATCCTGCACATCTCGGGGCAGCAATGATCAACAGCAACCCGAGAAGGACCCAGCACAGAGCAGGGCAGACACTGGTGCTAACCTGAAACACAGAACAGACACCCCACAAAACAGAGTAGACAAACTCTGACCCAAAATCTGGGGGAATGGAAGAGCAGACTCAGAACAGAGAGAGCCTGGTTCCACTCCAGCAGGAGCTCATATTAAAGTTCCATTGACTCCAACAGCAGAACAAAGTCCTGGCACATCAAAGGTTTCTTTTATGGTGCTTTTCCCATTAATAAACATCATCTGCTCCTTTCAACAGGAGAGCCATCCCTTTGTTTGCTCTCAGCACTTGGCTGTGTTTGTATAACCAGGGATGGGCAGAGAGGGGACTGACAGCTTCCCAAAGCACAGGAGCAGCTCTGGGTGACAACAATGGGGCATTTGGCTCCCAGCAAAGGCATTGTGCCTGCCTGGAGAGTCCTCCTGTTCCCAGTTCTGCAGCACAAACCACCAACTCAGCCCACTGAGCAGGAGATGAGTGCTTGGGATCACTTAAAATGACTTATTGCCACAAAATTAGCATTTGTATCAGGGAGCTGCAGCAGTTCTTTCTGAAGTCCACAATACAATGGAATTTTCTTTTAAGATGGGAAAGCTCTGGGAGTGTAAAAGCAAAATTTTTTGGACTAAAAATTGCAGAAATTGGAGGTATTCAAAAGTCAGCTGGAGATGGTCTTGGGCAAACAGCTCTAGGTGGCCCTGCTTGACAGGAGGATGGGCCAGGTGACATCCAGAGGTCCCTTCCAGCCTCAGCCAGTCTGTGATTCTCTTTAAATACAGGAATAATCCATCTGCTGGGCTTCATGCAGTTTTCCTAGAGGACAATTTGATGTCACCATGGACAGCCCAGGGTGGACACCCAAAGTAAATCTCTGTATAGACTAAGAAAGAAATGAGAGAAGAGCTAGGAAAAGAAGCATTGTTGTGAATTTCTGCTCTAACCCGGTGGTGCCAGCACGTGGGGCAGGGTGAGTAGGGCACAGAGGGTGGAAGAGCCGTAATGAGGGATGCAGGACCCCAGGCTGCTCTTCCAAATGCAGTTTATTATATCCAAGATGTTACAGCAGTCCAGGGTCATGGGTGACAGAGCTGTGCCCACAGCTGTCAGCTCCAGCTGCAGGCAGCCCTGGACACCCTTTGGTTTTGGTTACATTGCATTCTATACTTTCCTTTGCTGAGCATCTTAATATAGAAGAACCAATCTATGCCTTAACTTTTACCTACAGCCTATCATAACTACTGTAATTACCATATTCATGTTACTGTTCTCCAATCACTAAAAGTTAGTACATTACAGTTTAGCTAGAAGTTGTTTTACAGTTTTCTTGCAGTGGAAAATTCTGAGACCTTTTTTCTACTTGCCATATTTGCTGACTTTTTTGCCTGTGCTCTCTTTCTGCTTGGTAAAAATATCTTCTTGTTTGAGGTGGGTTTATTTTTTGCTCTAAGCCATAAAAACCCCTTCTAATAACACACCCTTTGCCTCCTTGGTTATCCAGTAAGACTGGCTCAGCAATTCTTTTCTTCTATATCAAAACTTGCTTCCATCTCTATTCCTTCTTCAGATTTTACATTCAAAAGTCTTTCTGCCAAGCACACATATCTGAGAGACTTTCTTGTCAAACTTTCATCCTTCCCAAGGATGGGGTTTCTGATTTGGAGGCATCACAGCCACAGTCCTTCCTTCTCCCTCCTGACAGAGCAGGACAGAGTGACCAGGAGCTCTCCCCAAGAAAACAAAACCAATTTCAGTTTCAAGAAGCCCATTGACTGTAGGAAGCAGATAAGTCACTGTGATCTGGCCTGGCTTGAAATCAGCACTTGGGCCATTTGTACTTACACCAGTTTTTAATTTTGAGCTCTTATCAGATGAATATGATGGATATAGAAGCAGCCACAGACACTGTGGTTATTTGCTTTGTGGCAGGAGAGGAAACTGTGGGCTTGGGCTGCACAATGAAGCTCTAAGAGATGCAGGCCAAAAAAAGAAAAGATTTCCTTGCTAATCAGATGCTCAAAAGCAATTAAAGAAAAGCAGAGGGTTGGAATAGCATAGAAAATTAGTTGTAATTTTGAACACTTTATTCTGTTGTATCACATTTGCCTTGCTGTGAGAGCTGTTTCCTAAATTAACACAAACAATCCCTAGTGCAGCAAGGCAGCGAGGGGCTCCCTCAGCCTCAGCTGGCACCTCTCATGTTTGCAAATCTCAGGAGCAACCACAGCCTCACCTGAACAAATAACAGGGCTCCCTGCTGCCTTATCTGCCCACACCCAATTGTCCATCCCTCCTGCATTGTGTGTACCCAGCACAACGTCCCACCTCTTGCTCTGAAGCCTCCTGGTGTGATTAATTGTGGCATCTTTAATAAAACCTGTGGCAATATTTCCTTCTAAATAGGAAAAAGCGAAAATTTCCTTCACCCATCCTCCTTGATTTTGCCAAACTTCATTTTTATTCCACTGAATAATTAATCAGGCAGTGGTGCATATGACAGCTTGGCTTAAATTTAGTTATCACTTTCCCCTATGTAGCCTTGTCAGACACAGCTGGCAGGTCAAACACGGGGTTGGGGTTGTCTGAAAAAGCAGAAATCTCCAGCCTGGATCAGATCTTTTCTCCACCAATTTCAGCATCTTGTCTCCAATGGCAACCAGCTCCAGGCCCTCCTGAGAGCGAGAGGTACACGGGTGCTGGAGCAGAATCACAGAATCACAGAATCACAGAAGTTCAAGACTGGAAGAGACCTATAAGATCATCAAGTCCAGCCGATGTTCTAACTGTTCAACTACATCATGGCAGCAAGTGCCACATCCAGTCTTTTTTTGAATTCTTCAAGGGATGATGACTCCACCACCTCACTGGGTAAATGATTCCAGTATCTGACCACTCTTTCTGTGAATATTTCCTTCTTAATTCTAACTTACATCTTGCTTGACGCAGCTTGAGACTGTGTCCTCTTGTTCTATCTGTTGTCGCCCGGAGAAAGAGGCCGACCCCCAGCTCACCACAGCCACCCTTCAGGAAGTTGTAGAGAGCGATGAGGTCGCCCCTTAGTCTCCTTTTCTCCAGGCTGAACAACCCCAGCTCCCTCAGTCGCTCTTCGTATGGCTTGTGTTCCAAGCCCCTTATTAGTCTCGTTGCTCTCCTCTGGACACGCTCAAGTAACTCAATGTCCCTCCTAAAGTGAGGGGCCCAGAACTGGATGCAATACTCCAGGTGAGGCCTCACCAGTGCCGAGTACAGGGGGAGAATGACCTCTCTGCTCCTGCTGGCCACTCCATTTCTGATACTGGCCAGGATGGCATTGGCCCTCTTGGCTACCTGGGCACACTGCTGGCTCATATTTAATCGACTGTCAACCAGCCCCCCAGGTCCCTTTCCACCTGGGCACTATCCAGCCACTCCATCCCCAGCTTGTATCGGTACAGGGGGTTATTGTGGCCGAAGTGCTGTACTCGGCACTTGGACTTATTGAAGTTCATCCCGTTTGATTCTGCCCATGCGTCTAACCGTTCCAAGTCTCTCTGGAGAGCCCTACACCCCTCAAGCAGATCTATACTCTTTCCCAATTTAGTGTCATCAGCGAATTTACTAATAAAAGACTCTAAGCCCTCATCCATGTCGTCAATAAAAATATTGAACAGAACTGGCCCCAACACAGACCCCTGAGGGACACCACTGGTGACTGGTCGCCAGCTGGATGTGACACCATTCACCAGCACTCTCTGGGCCCGGCCATCCAGCCAGTTCTGAACCCAGCAAAGGGTATTCCTATCCAGACCACGGCCAGCGAGTTTGTCTAGGAGTATGCTATGGGAAACAGTGTCGAAGGCCTTGCTGAAATCCAGAAAAACAACATCTACAGCCTTCCCTGCGTCCACTAGCCGGGTTACCTGATCATAACAGGTGATCAGGTTAGTCAGACATGATCTACCCCTCCTAAATCCGTGCTGGCTGGGTCTGATACCCTGGCCGTCCTGCAAATTTTGCATGATGGCACGTAATATAAACTGTTCCATTATTTTGCCAGGTGTAGAGGTCAGGCTGACTGGTCTATAATTGCCAGGATCTTCCTTTGCACCCTTTTTGTGAATGGGTATCATTCATCATGCACCAACACCCAACCTGCCCAAAGGTGCTCCAGAGCTGCCATCAGAGGGTGGCAGGACACATTCCCACATCCTCCTCAGCCTGCTGTGGCATTCACATTCCCTGAAAAATCCCTTCACCCAGGGTTTTTCTCCTGGGAAGCTGAGAAGCCTCAGAGAAAAGGAAAACAATTCTTATCTCATTTGCTTCTCCTGTGTTGTGCTCATGTGGAATGTGTTTGGAGATTGTTTACCCACAGGTGATTGTTCCATTGGATTCTGCTGTGAGTTGTTTTGACTCATTGGCCAAGCTATGTTGAGACTCTGGAAAGAGTCACGAGTTTTCATTATTATCTTTTTAGCATTAAGAATTTTTTCTGTATTCTGTAGTATAGTATATTATATTATAGCATAGTACAGTACAGTACAGTATAGTACAGTATTCTTTAATACAATATAGTATTATAAAATAATAAAATCAGCCTTCTGAGAACATGGAGTCAGATTCATCATTCCTGCCTTCATTGGGGCATTCCCTGCAAATACAATACCCTGGCTGGCTGCTGATCCTTGTTCCCTCTGAGTGCCCATGGGACAGTCCAAGCACTCAGAGCTTGGTGGCTGCTCAAGGGTTCAGACCTGTGGAAATGTCAGGGGGTAAAATGGGAGAGATAATTATGTTGTATATCATTAAAAATTATTTTCTTCAAAGTGCAGAACTCCAGGCACTGTAAGGCAGAATGTGGGAGCATTTCAGTCCTATAGCTGATCTCTGCACCAGGGAAGTGCAGCACAGAAGTTGCAGGTACACAGGGCTGTGAGATTTACTCTTTACCCTTTCTCCATGTAGGGTTTCTCTCCTAGTTTCATTCATTTCACCTTCCCACCAAACACAGAACACTTGCGGGCTGGGATAGGCACCACTGCAATAATATCCTTCTACTCTTTGATCCCTTCCCAGCTCTGTGCAGATCTGTTCTAACAGGTTATTATTCCCACAGATGGGCAAGCTGGACCTGTGTCTTGCCTTTTGCTGACCTGATATGAGGAATGATCTCCCAAAGGAGGATGGGGCTTGGACATGCCATGCCAGCACCTCTGTGTTTCCTGGAATGAATCAGGATATCAAATCATGATGCAGTGGAGAGAGGATTTGGCAGGTGAAAATCTTGGAGGATTAGGGTGGTTTATGAGAAAAGGAGCTTGGGGACGAGATCTTGGTCTGGGAAGACACTGGGAAATAATTCTCATTTAAAGAAGAGCAAACAAAGGCAAATTTATAATATATTTGGGAAACAGAGAGAGAAATGGAGAGAGAAACAGAGAGGATGTGAGCAAAACACATTCACACATTTATTTATGAAAGAGACTTTATTAGACCAAAAGTGAAGCATTACCTTAACAAACAAAATAAAACAAACAGGAAAAAACCTACAAAAAAACCACTAAATCCCCACAATATAACAGCAAATTGTCCCAAGTGTGAGATTTCTAAGTGGGAGAACTATGCAGGGCTTTCACTGGCATCTAGTGGTGGATTGCAGAGGCAGCCGATGGCACAGCTTCACTTCCAAAGTGGATTTCCCTGGGATAGTGGAGACACTTCAGGCTGGGGCATCACCACTTCCAAACTGGGTTTAAAGAGATGCTTTTGGACCCATGCTAACTCTGGCAAACTGTGACAGTTTTCTGTGTGAAACACTTTGTGCATAAAACATAAAATGCTTGGAGTCTGGATTTCACCACATGAACAAAACCTTGGGATCATACCAAGGAATATTTCATCACTCTTCCCTTGGATTTTGGGGCTTGGATCTGTCTGAGGGGGCATCAGGCAGATCTGGTCTGTTTGGAGGAGAGGCTGAGCTGGGGCTGGGGGAATGCAGGGGTCAGTGGAGAGGAACAGGAGCTCTGAGGGTGCAAGTCCTCTGCCCTACAGGAGGTGTCCACTTTGGAATAAGCTAAACTGTGTCCCAGTGGACAAATGGACACAGCTGGGATGGCACAATCCTGGCCTCCAGAACCTTCTGGAAGTCAAAGAGGTGACACAGACAGTCTCCATCCCTCCAGCTGCTCACTCTGTTCCTACAGCATCCATTCCAGCACTCTTTGGTGTGTGTGTCCTGGTGGATTTTGCATCCCCACAAAATGGCTCTGTTGTACCCACCTGGCAGCCACTGAGAATCTGTCATGAGGGGCATGGTTAGGGTGAGGGTTAGGGTGTGAGGAGAGCAGGAAATCCTTCAGCAAGAAGGAGAACCTGAGGTGGCACCAGGAGATCCACAGTGTGGTGGTGTTCAGAGGGGTCCCAGGATGAGGGAATAGATGAGAATCTTGACTCCATGTTTCAGAAGGCTGATGTATTATTTTATTATATACATTATATTAAAAGAAAATTATATATTAAAACTATGCTAAAAGAATAGAAGAGAGGATTTCATAAGAAGGCTAGCAAGGAATAGAAAGGAATGGAATGATAATAAAATCTTGTGACTGACCAGAGAGTCCAGACAGCTGACTGTGATTGGCCATTAATTAAAAACAACCACATGAGACCAATCACAGTTGTGCACCTGTTGCATTCCACAGCAGCAGATAATCATTGTTTATATTTCATTTCTGAGGCCTCTCAGCTTCTCAGGAGGAAAAATCCTAACAAAAAGATTTTTCATAAAATATATCTGTGACACCACAGGGGAGCAGAGGAGCTCTTCCCTTGTGGGGTTTCACCTGGGACCAGCTGGCCACCCCCAGAGCATCCACACAGGGGAGAGACCCTTCCCCCTGGGGATCTGCCCAGCAGAGGACTCACACCAGGGTGGGATCTGCCAGGATGTCTCCAGGATCTCCCCCAGTGCTCAAACACACACCCCTGGTGAGGGGAGCACGTTGGCCTGCACCCAGTGCCAGAAGAGCTTTGTGAAAAATTCTCAGGTTTTGTGTTGCTGAAATGGCTCCCAAGGTATTAAAAGTCTTTTTTCCCAGCCCCATGCTCGAGGAAGAAGTTGAGATTGCTCAGCTCTGGTTCTCAAGGCTGTTTATTTTCTCTTATCTATGACATTCTTTCTCTGACCTGCTGAGATCTGTCCAGCCGGTCAGGCTGTGGCACACTGACCACCCTTGGGGTGGTGTTGGCTTTTTATACTAAAAACTACCTGTACTTTATTTACAATAATTTTCCAATACCTATCACCTATGTTAGACAGTCTGTCTCTACTCTAAACCAATCCAGAGGTGTCACCATCACAGAAGAAGAAGAAGGACGAAGAAGAAAGAAGAAAAAATAAAGAAGAGGAAGGAGAAGGAGAAGGAGAAGGAGAAGGAGAAGGAGAAGGAGAAGGAGGAGAAAAAGAAGGAGAAGAGGAGGAGACAGGACATGCCCAGATTCCTCCATCTTGCCTCTTGAACCCCCATTCTAAAAACCCCAAAATTCTACTTTTTCACCTTGTGATAAATTCACTATCATTCTACTCAAACCCTTGTGGCTTGTAACTCCTCACACAAAGTTGGTAATTGTTTCCATGGGCTAAAATCAAAGGCACAGGTGTTTGTGACTCCGTGCCAAGGGCTCTGAGCCCCCTGCCAGGGTCTCAAGCTATCCAAGGCAGCCAGAGGGATGTCCTGGGTTCTGACAGAGAAGGACACCCTCACAGGGAGGTGCACAGGCAGGAGAAGCTCTCCAAGTGTCCCCAGTGCAGCAGGGGCTTTGGGCAGAGGGTCACACTGCTGGCTCACCAGAAGGTGCACCGCTGTAATGTCTCCTCAATAAATAAGTATTTAGGGAAAAGAAGGAAAACTGAGCCTCTTTTCTGGTTTCTGGGGTGGTTTTATCACAAGCATCACTGAGAGAACCACGCTGTGTTCTCCCCACACTGCAACAGGTGAGCAGTGCCAGAGCCAGGTGTGCACCTGTGGCAACCAAATGGGTTTAACTGGGGATTATCACAGAATCACAGAATGGTTTGGGTTATAGGGACCTTAAAGATCATCCATGCCATGGGAAGGGATATCAGGATTGAACAAAGCAAAATCTTTTCTGTAGCAAAACAGCCTTCATCCTTTTCTTTCTAAAGCCATTAAAAGGGCTCCCAGATAATAACAAAATAATTAAAATCTAAATCATTGCCCCATTTTGCACTGCATAGGTGTAACAAAAACCCACCTTTGTAAGCATTCCCCGAGCAGTCTCTGTCTCCAAGGAAAAGGATGCCCACAAGTGAATTGAACAGGTAAAACTGAAACCAATGGAGTTCAACCTAAGTAAAAGTCGTGTTAATGAAGAGACAGCCAAGCTCTGATGACTTTTAAAAAGAAATCTGGTTTTGCACTGTAGTAAGGCTTGTCTCGAGACAAGCTAGGCACATTTTTTCCACAGAATTCAGGAGGAATTTCGCCGAGGACTGTAGCCATGATATTTTCTGAAAAATACTTTCCTTAGGATTTTTTCTCCTGAGAAGCCTCAGGAACAAAATGTAAGCATTGATTATCTGCTGATGTGGAATGCAACAGGTGCATCTGTGATTGATCTCATGTGGTTGTTTCTAATTAAGGGCCAATCACAGTCAGCTGTCACAGACTGTCTTGGTCAGACACAAACCTTTGTTATCATTCCTTTTCTATTCTTAGCCAGCCTTCTGATAAAATCCTTTCTTCTATTCTTTTAGTATAGTTTTAATGTAATATATTTCACAAAATAATAAATCAGCCTTCTGAAACATTGAGTCAACATTCTCATCTCTTCCCTCATCCTAAGACCCCTGCGAACACCACCACAGAGGATCACCTCACTGACCATCTGTGGGTATAATTTCAGCATCAGTTCTGTCTCCAGCCTTCAGCAGAGCCTGTCTGGATGGAGATGGAGCTGGGCCCAGGCTGTTTTGAGCAGTGCTGGAGCAGGAGGGCTCCTCTCGTGCTCAGTGGGACACGGTTGGTGCTCGGCGTGTCCTCTGTGGTGGGAACCAGAGGGTCCTTGGCTCCAGAGCAAACATCTGCAGCAGCAGAAGTGCCTTGGGATGTTTACTTGTCCTTTGAGAGCAGGACAGTTCCCATGAGAACTGCTTGGAAAATCCCAGGCTGTGGAGAGTCTGATGTCCCCAGAGATGGGGCGTGAGGGGAGGAGAGAGAGCAGGGTGAAAGCAGGGTGAGCAGCAGGGCCCAGAGTATCCCACACTTCCAAAGGAGCTTTACCTGCTCAGATTTGACTCTGGGGAATGAGTATTTGCCAGCCATCACCCCCCTGGCTGCCTCTCATTCCATCCAGAGCCAAGGGGAAGCACCACGTGGGGCCAGGTGGGCTCAAGGCGTGCTTGGAGCCACCTCCTCCATCTCCTGATCCAAATCCCTCCCTTCAGAGGGATTTCTTGCGCTGGAACAAAGCCAAGGGGAGAAATCTCCATCAGAGCTCCAAAACTTCTGGTTTGTCATCCCCTGCAGATCTTCCGAGGGGATGAGGCCCTCAGGAGGCCCTTGTGAAACCACAGAAAAATTTTCAATGGCCCTTGTGAGACCATAGAAAAATCTGTGACCTCTGCCAGGTTTAAGGTCCCTTCCAACACAAACCATTCCACAATTCTGGTATTTCATCCCCAGGAAATATACCTGGTGTAGCAGCACAAGGTCATAGATGTCAGAGGAACTGTTGCCTTCTCCTCTGCCTCCCTTCTCCTACCTTGTCCTTCAATAAACCAACAGTTTCTAATGTCACCTCACATCCTTAACCAAAAACTGACAGAAGCAACCAAAACAGAAAGAGAATGTGAAAATATCATCCTGACAGGGCATGATCCAGAGTGAAAAATGGAAAATTGGAGCTGTGTTTCCCAAGATTTCAAATATAATGGCATTTCCTTCCCCTGAGTATACTAAATTTCTGTAAAAAACAGTTTTTCAGACTGATTTTGGAAAGGGAGAAACTAAGGGAAATATTGGATCTCAGCAAAATCCCAAAAGGATATGTCAGAGGCACACCCTCATACTTCTGTTCCCCCATCCCATGCTTTGAAGCAGTTGTGGGCTCATTTAATCCGAATAATGACAATCAGGAGAATTAGGTTTGACTTCTAAGTGACACACATGTGAAATCAGAAAGCACAAACTGCACAAAATATGCAGTGCCCTACACAGACTGAACTCCTTTTTTACAGTACTATTTTTTTAATTCATAATGAATTAATTAACAACATTTTCTTTAAAAACTCCAAATTCTGAGAGTGTGTCCCCAACATTTTGACCTGTGCTGCCAGAGGAAGGTGCTGCTGATAACCAGGCTGGGTGGCTGTGGCTGTGATTCAGCCAGGCCAAGGACACTTCTCCAGCCCTGAGGGCACCCAGCTGCCCTGCACCCATACAGATGAACCCCATTTGGGTGGCATCATCCAGCTCTGCAATTGGACCCATCCCTGCCTCCAGCCCTGGCTCAGGCTAAAAGTTCCAGCACGAGAGCTGAGAAAATTTTTTTTATTGATGATATGGATGAGGGCTTAGAGTCTTTTATTAGTAAATTCGCTGATGACACTAAATTGGGAAAGAGTGTAGATCTGCTTGAGGGGTGTAGGGCTCTCCAGAGAGACTTGGAACGGTTAGACGCATGGGCAGAATCAAACGGGATGAACTTCAATCAGTCCAAGTGCCGAGTACTGCACTTCGGCCACAATAACCCCCTGCACCGATATAAGCTGGGGACGGAATGGCTGGATAGTGCTCAGGTGGAAAGGGACCTGGGGGTGCTGGTTGACAGTCGATTAAATATGAGCCAGCAGTGTGCCCAGGTAGCCAAGAGGGCCAATGCCATCCTGGCCAGTATCAGAAATGGTATGGCCAGCAGGAACAGAGAGGTCATTCTTCCCCTGTACTCGGCACTGGTGAGGCCTCACCTGGAGTATTGCATCCAGTTCTGGGCCCCTCACTTTAAGAGGGATGTTGAGTTACTTGAGCGTGTCCAGAGGAGGGCAACGAGACTAATAAGGGGCTTGGAGCACAAGCCATACGAAGAGCGACTGAGGGAGCTGGGGTTGTTCAGCCTGGAGAAAAGGAGACTAAGGGGTGACCTCATCGCTCTCTACAACTTCCTGAAGGGTGGCTGTGGTGAGCTGGGGGTCGGTCTCTTTCTCCGGGCGATAACAGATAGAACAAGAGGACACAGTCTCAAGCTGCGTCAAGCGAGATGTAAGTTAGAATTAAGAAGCAAATATTTCACAGTAAGAGTGGTCAGATACTGGAATCATTTACCCAGTGAGGTGGTGGAGTCATCATCCCTTGAAGAATTCAAAAAAAGACTGGATGTGGCACTTGCTGCCATGATCTAGTGAACAGTTAGAACATCGGCTGGACTTGATGATCTTATAGGTCTCTTCCAGTCTTGAACTTCTGTGATTCTGTGAAAATTGTGCTGTGTCACAAACACGTTTTATGAAAAATCCTTTCCTTAGGATTTTTCCTCCTGAGAAGCTGAAAGGCCTCAGGAACAAAATGTAAACATTGATTATCTGCTGCTGTGGAATGCAACAGGTGCATCTGTGATTGGTCTCATGTGGTTGTTTCTAATTAATCACAGTCAGCTGGCTTGGACAGAGAGCTGAGCCACAAACCTTTGTTATCATTATTTTTCTATTCTTAGCCAGCCTTCTGATGAAATCCTTTCTCCTAATCTTTTAGTATAGTTTTAATATAATATATATCATAAAATAATGAATCAGCCTTCTGAAACATGGAGTCAGATCCTCTTCTCTTCCCTCATCCAAGACCCCTGTGAACACGGTCACAGTGCTGTGAACAGGAATATAATTGTTTTTAGTTAGGTGTCCCTTCAGCCTGAATCAGCCCATGCCCAGCAGCCACCTAATGCTCCAGGAGCTGAGCCAGGCTGGCAGGAGCATGGATTTATTGTTGTGGCTTTCTCTGACCGTGTTCACAAGGGTTCTTGGATGAGGGAAGAGACGAGGATCTGACTCCATGTTTCAGAAGGCTGATTTATTATTTTATGATATATATTACAATAAAACTATACTAAAAGAATAGAAGAAAAGGTTTCATCAGAAGGCTGGCTAAGAATAGAATAGCAAAGAATGATAACAAAGGCTTGTGGCTCAGACTCTCTGTCCGAGCCAGCTGACTGTGATTGGCCATTAATTAGAAACAACCACATGAGACCAATCCCAGATGCACCTGTTGCATTCCACAGCAGCAGGTAATCAATGTTTACATTTTGTTCCTGAGGCCTTTCAGCTTCTCAGGAGGAAAAAGTCCTAAGGAAAGGATTTTCCATAAAAGATGTCTGTGACAGCTTTCTGAGGGCACCAGCACTGCTGGCTGTAGCACAGCCTAATCCAGTCAGGCTGTTCTAGAGCTCCCAGGCTTCCCTTGGAGCTGGGGGTTCACAGGGAAGGAACCATTTTCCTGGACTCCACCTCACCCTGTCAGGCAGAGGATGCTGGCCTGGCTCTGCCACTGTCACACTAAACATCCTCTTTCACTCCCCTCGCTACATTTCCCTTTTGTGGAGAGTTTTGAGCTCCACACACAAAAAGGCCATGGAAGAGGAGAGCAGGAGGGCTCATGGGGTGATTATTGTCTGTGCAGGGCCAGGAGCTGGGCTCGATGGTCCCTGTGGGTCCCCTCCAACCCAGGATATCCCATGAATTCTGTGATTCTCTCCTTGCCCAGCTCTGAGGGGCTCAGCCACAGAACAGAGTGAGGGCATCCACATGGACAACACGAGGTGCCTGCTGGGCTTTTATAATGCAAAGCAGCTCAGTTTAGCTGCCTAAAAACAGCAATTAAAAAAGACAGCTATTGTAAATAAAAAGCCATTTCCAGCCTGCTGCATCATGGGCACTGCATCTCCCTAAAACAACACCAAATTTTTATTTTTTGACAGATTCCATATGCTGCATCCCCTCACTTCATTCTCTCCCAGTAGATCTGTTTGCTTTTGAAGATTCCCTCCAGCATTTCTGTCCTTTTAATTGGCCTTTTTTCCCCCTACATTTGTTTCACTGGTGGTAAATCCATCAGCCCTAAACAGGCAGAGTGATAACAGACCGTTGATAACAGGAACACACACCAAACCACCACGTGAAAAGCTGGGAATGAATCCATTCACTGGGAAACAGGCCGTGGTGGAGGACTGCTGCTTCCTGAAGGCTTTGTAGCCTTTTTTTTTTTCATTTTGTTTTGTTTTGTGCAAGATGTTCTTGCTCCAGTAATCTTTGCACAGCTCTGCCCTATTTCTGCAAGCTGCAGACACAGCAAGGCTGGCTCAGCCCTTGCAGCTCCTCTCCCCTGGCTCAGGGATTTTCTTTCAGGAATGAAATGAAAGTGGGGAATAAATTACCCAGCACCCCTTTTCTCACTTGTTGGGAAGGATGAAAGTTTGACAAGAGAGTTTTACAGATATGTATGCTTAACAGAAAGATTTCTGAATGTAGAGTTTGATGGAGAATAGAGATGGAGGCAAGTTTTGATATAGAAGAAAAGAATTGCTGAGTTTTAGTTATCTAGTTTTACTAGATAACTAAAGAGGTAAAGAGTATGATAGTTAGAAGGGTTTTTATGGCTTAGAGCAAAGGATAAACCCCCCTCAAACAAGAAGATGTTTTTACGAAGCAGAAAGATTCCACAGGCAAACAAATCTGCCAATGTTGCAAGTAGAAAAAAGGTCTCAGAATTTTCCACTGCAAGAAAACTGAAAAACAACTTCTAGCTTAAACTGTAATGTACTAACTTTTAGTGATTGGAGAACAGTGACATGAATATGGTAATTATAGTAGTTGTGATGGGCTATAGAGAAAAGTTAAGGTATAGATTGGTTCTTTTGTATTAAGATGCTCAGCAAAGGGAAGTCTATAATGCACTGTAACCAAAACCAAAGGGTGTCCAGGGCTGCCTGCAGCTGGAGCTGACAGCTGTGGGCACAGCTCTGTCACCCATGACCCTGGACTGCTGTAACATCTTGGATATAATAAACTGCATTTTACAGAGCTGCCTGGAGTCCCACATCCCTCATTTCAGCTCTTACACTCACTAATTTCTTTTGCCTGTGTTATGTAGTGCTAATTATCCCTCTGCACACAAACAAACAGGGGCTGGGATGGTGGAGAGGCAGCCACAGACATCACAAAATCGTGGCAAAACTCCTACCCTGATGAGGTGACAGCTTTTCCAGCCAGGGGACTGTGAGTGATGAGTACCAGACCATGTTCCCGGAGCAGGGATACAAGGGGAAAAGGCTTTGCCTCAGCATCTTCCAAATGAGACCCTGGAGGACAATTAGAGAGTGAGCAGGGCCTGGCTGGACTCAGCTTTGGAAGAGAGCAGCAGCTCTGTGTTCATGGGATGTGCCTGGGGCTTTCTAGAAAAGTCTGACAGCTGTGGGGTGAATGGAGATAAATTCTCATAACCAAGCCTCTCACCTGCAAATCTTCCCAGTGTGAGTGAGGAAATTAAGAAAGTTTGGAACAGTTGTGCTTTTCCCTGCCTCAGTGGTTGTAGGTTCACTGGGTGAGATGTTTGGGGGTGATTGTGCAGGGATAGGAGTTGGACTCAATGATTTTGTGAATTCAAGGTATTTTGTGATTCTGTGATTCCATTTTGAGTTGGATTCAATGATTCTGTGAACTCAGGGTGTTTTATGGTTCTGATTCCATACTTAATCTCACGTGATACTCCTGATGTGAACACCTGAGCTGGCCACTGTTTATTCAAAACCAAAGGAGAGAAACAAAGAGATGGGGAAAGTGATTTTTCTGCTCCATTTCCATTATGACTCTGGGATCAGACCCCAGGACTCTTTCTGGCTGTGTCTCCATGAGCAGCAGAGGGGAGCCAGGCTTGGAGTGAGACATCCCTGTCAGTCCATGGTGCTTTTAGCCTGCAGAATAATTTTATAATTTATTTGATTTATAATTAATAAAATTATTTGGGAAGAACAGTGAGGAGTTTTTAGTTATTAGACACAGTTGGTGCACAGGGTAAGCACTGCAGATACCTCTGGTGCAAAACCCCCTCTGGCAGAGCTGGCTGTGCTGGTGGAGCTCTGCCTGCAGCATCTCTGAGAGAGGTTTCTGCTGCAGCCAGGAGGGTGGAGAGGCTGATATAACCCCCAGAATTTCCCTGTTATATTTTTTATTAATTTATTTTCCATTCAGTGGTAGGCAGAAGGTAGCTGGGCAGGACATGGAGTAACTAGCAGGAGTGAAATATTAATATATGATCCAATGCTGTTTGATGTTCATGGAACAAAATAAATTGAATTTTGTACTTATCCTTCATTTTAACATCACATCCCACCATGCTTTTGCTGTGTAGGATCCTCCAGCTATGAGACTCACCCTTCCCCCTAGATTTTTTCTGTACGTGCTCTGATTTGCAAGTAATTTGCTGTAAAAAAAAAAAAGAAAAAAATATATATATTATCTAAATATATAAATATTAAATTATATAAGTATATAAATATGTATCATTATATAACTAAATATGAAAATGTGTTTATATATATATATGAAATTATAACATGTAGAGATATATAAATAAATATGTAAATATTTGGAAATATAACTATGTAATTTATAAATACTAAAACATATTAATATATAAATTTATAGATATATAGATATATAGATATATCAAGGTATAAATATATAGATATATAGATATATAGATATATAGATATATAGATATATAGATATATAGATATATAGATATATAGATATATAGATATATAGATATATAAATATAAATAAAAGCTGTACTAGACAAATATGTGCATCAGTGCTGTCAGATTCAAGTCATCCTGAATGTGGGGGGAAGTGAGAGCTCAGGATGGAAGCATCCACTTGGGACCATCACCCTCATCTCGATTCACCTGAGGCGAGGATGGTGTGAGGCTGAGGTTTTCCTGCAGGAATCACTGAGAAGGAGCTCAGCTTTCCAAGTCTCTCTTTAAACATCTTGCAAAAGCTCAGGGTCCTCACTCATGTTGGTGTAAATCAGTCTGGAAAAATCTGTCACAAACGGAGGTACCTGGGATGCTCCTCTGGGGACATCTCTGAGCCAGACATCACCTGGTGACCCACTGGGATGCTTCAGGTCAGCTTGGATGGGTTTTGGGGCAGCCTGGTCTGGTGGGAGGTGTCCCTGGACATGGCAGGGGGTTGGAACTGGATGAGCTTTCAGGTCCCTTCCAACCCAAACCCTTCCATAACTCTGTGATTGTTTCCTTAACCGTTTTCTGTCACTGTCATATTTTCTGAAAAATCCCTTTGCCAGGATTTTTTCTCCTGGGAAGCTGAGAAGCCTCAGAGAAAAATGAAAACAAGAATTATCTGATTGCTTCTCCTGTGTTTTGCTGCTTTGGAATGTGGTATGGAGCTTGTTTATCCAACATGTGAATTGTTTTTACTGAATGACCAATCATGGTCCAGCTGTGTTGGGACTCTGAAGAGTCAGTCATGAATTTTCATTATCATTCTTTGTAACCGTCTGTCTGTGTCCTTTCTCTATTCTTTAGTATAGTTTAGTATAGCATTCTGTAATATAACATAAGTACATAAAATAATAAATTAGCCTTCTAAGAACATGGGGTCAGATTCTCATTTCCTCCTTTGTCATGGGGACCCCAAAAATATCACAATTTCCCAACAACTCTTCACTGAACAGGTGAATTTCTGGATTCTCCGGCCTCCATCAATCCCCATTTCCATTTGCTGGTTGAGGGAGCAGCTCTGCCCCTTCTCCCCCACAGAGGACATTTGTTATTCAGAACAAAAATGTTGCATTGCTGTGTTGATTTAATCAAGTCAAAATTCATAGGCAGCATCTGTGCAGAAGATAAAATGTTCTGGGACAGTTTAGTCCTTTTCTTATCTGAGTGATTAGGGTTATGTAAAGTCTTTTCTCTCAAACACAGAGATGGAGTTTCATAAGCAATGGACCAAAATAGTGCCAAGTATCCAACCACCTCCCCTTGATCACACAGGATTAGTACAATTAATCTGTGGGCATTAGTGACCAGCAGGGTTTTGCTTGGAGGATATAATATATATTTATTATTTCATATCTGATTTCCCCCAAGAGCAGAAAATTCACCTGTGGGCTTTGCTCTTCATCGTTATATTTTATTTTGCAAATGGCTCTGTGGGATTTGGAAAATTATTGCTCAGAGGAAAATAAAGCTCAGGGATATGGATAAGATGGGAGGTGATTGTCTCCCTGTATTTCACTCTCATGTAGAGCTGTGCCTTGCTTTGGGGTGCCCAGCATAAAAAGGACTTGGATCTGCTGGAGTGAGTCCAGAGGAGGCCATAAAGATGCTCCAAAAGATGCATCCTTTGGAGTATCTTTATGGCTCCAGGCTGGGAGAGCTGGGAGTGCTCACCTGGAGAGGAGAAGGCTCCAAAGAGACCTTGGAGCCCCTTGCAGGGCCTCCAGAAGGGCTGGAGAGGGACTGGGGATAAGGATGTGCAATGATGAGACAAGGGCCAGAGCAGCCAATGGCCACCAGAAAATGCAAAGCAGAGGAAGAACAGACAGCCTAAACACAAATCTTTTCTCCCTCCTTCTTTTCAAAGCTGTCACCTAGTAATTCTATAAATTATTCACCATTTCCTGTATTAGAAGAGAAAATGAACTTTTCTATTTTACTCCTCTTCAAACACTTCCTAAAAGTAGGGGGGATCCTAAATTGTCTGAATCCACAACTGATCCAAGGGATGCAAGGGGAGACACTGGGGGGCTGAAGTGTGTCCAGGGAAGGGAACAGACCTGGAGAAGGGTCTGGAGCACCAGGAGAGGCTCGGGGAGCTGGGAATGGGCTCAGCCTGGAGAAAAGGAGGCTCAGGAGGAACCTTGTGGCTCTGCACAACTCCTGACAGGAGGGGTCAATATCTTGTCCCAGGTAACAAGAGATAGGATAAAAGACAACAGCCTCAAGTTGAGACAGGTGAGGTTTAGATTGGATATTAGAAACAATTTCTCCACCAAAAGTTGAGTGGTGGGCTTGGCAGTGCCAGGGGAACAGTTGGACCTGATCAGCTCAGTGCTTTTTTCCAACCTAAGGGATCCTATAGTAACTTAGAAAAAACCAGTGGGGTTTGCCAGCACTTTTCATCTTTCTGAGCTTTATGAGATGAATGGGCAGTGTCCTCCTGTCCCAAAGCAGGGAGATGGCTGCAGATTACAGAGGTGTTACATGATCAGCCTGGATGGGAACATGGAAATGAGGGTGGCAGAGCCATGGACTTACCCTGGGGCTCAGCAGCCTCTGCTTATAAATACTAAACTCTGCCTGTGTGGCACAGAGGGTGAATTGCAGGTCACAGCAAAGATAGGAATCAAAAAGGTTTAAGCTGAGCCTCCAAAGTGCATCTGTTGGAGCCATCTTTGTTAGGACAAGCCTGTCACCTTCAGCTGGTTTTATTTTTTTATCAGGGTGATTTTTGCAACACACCAGCAAGGTAAAGTTCATGTTTTTAACTTCAGACTCCTTCCCACAGCATCCCATTCCAGCAGCAGAGCAAAACCAGAGGTTCCATGACACCTGTTTGCAAAACCTGCTTGAGATTGAGCCAAATTGTGTCCTGGGCTCTGCCAGCCACAGAGCCTGCACTACAGCCATCCACACTTGGGCTGGTTGGATGGGGCTTGGAGCACCCTGGTCTAGTGGGAAGGGTCCCTGCCCATGGCAGGGGGCTGGAACAAGAAGGTTTTAATCTCCCTTCCAAAACAAGATGGTTTTAATCTCCCTTCCAAAACAAGATGGTTTTAATCTCTTTTCCAACTTGAACTGTTCCATGATTCATTCCAGGCACAGTTCTGTGCACCTCCCTGAGGATGAACTACCACGAGTTACATTTCTCAGCCTCTCTCAGGTTTGTTGTCCCACCTGCATTAAAATCCATGCTGCAGCACCGTTTTCAGCCATTGAATTAACAAAGAGCATTAGAGCCAGGCAGTGCTGGAGGCTCAGGGCTGCAGCACAACGAGACACCCAGGAGAGTTAAAAATAAACAATTTCAGTGCCTAAACACCATCTTTCCACTGCTATTTTCTGCCTGACAGCTCCCTCTCCTGGGAAGGAGTTGCTGTGCTGGCTGAAGGGATTCCCGGCTCAGCTCCCATCAGTGCTGAGCAGCAGCAGGACAAGGACAGAGCCTCACAGGGTGAGTTCAGGCAGAAAGGCATCAGGCAGCCCCTTCTGAGCCATTTCCTGCAGCTGCCTTTGGAGGAAGTTGGAGATTTCTTCATGACTGTGGCTGGTCAGCCACAGCACCCAGGTATGGGGTACCCACAGGGGATGGGAGCAGCTCCCAGCACTGGCAAACTGCTGCTTGGGGGTGCTGGAGATAAATCTGCACTGTCCTGCCAAGGATTGCTCTAAATTTCTGTCCTCAGATATGTCCCAGCCCTCTCATTTGTTTGAAACACAGGTGAGCCATCAACTTTTTGGAAATCATGTGAGTTTTAGAACAGTTGTGTTCAGCTGGGTACATCTCCCAGGCTGTGAAATACAAAGGGGGTGAGCATCTCAGGGATGCTGGGCAGGGCTGGGGCACCACCATCAGCATCCATCCATCCATCCATCCATCCATCCATCCATCCATCCATCCATCCATCCATCCATCCATCCATCCAGGGTCCAGGTCCCACCTCCTCCAAAATCCTCCTCCTTTGCCCTCTGCAACAGCAGGAGAACCTCACTTGTGCCTGGCATTGGCCTGGTCCCCACTTGAATTAAATAAACATCGTGCAGCTGGCTCAATAAATTGTTTTATATTTTAAATAACAAGGTTTTAACTACAAACCACACACAGGGTGACCTGCATCCTGGGTAAATCTCCCCTTTGAAGCCCAAGCAATGAAGTTATGACAATTTGCTGTCTAATTAGTTCCCTGGCAATGGTTTTTCACTCCCTGTGAACTTTCCCAGTCAATGCAAAGTTTTCAGTGGTTTTCCATGAAGGATATAGCCCTGCTGCATCTGCTGGGATGTTTAATTACCTTTATCAACCATGGATAGCAGCAGGGGATGGGAGATAGATGGTGAGGAGTTGTCCTGACCCTTTAGCCACTGCTGAAAGCTGGACAGAGGGAGTGTCTGGCAGTGAGCACGTCTGACACCTCCTTTGAGGCAGAAAGGTCTTTCAAGACAGCTCAAAACCCACATCATTTCAGGGATTCCTCAAAAGCAGGGACACCCCAAAGCACTGATGGCTTTGGAAAGCCCTTGCTGCCCTTCTCCAATGCCCCTGGTCCGTCTGCTTCTGGAGAAGCTTAGCTAAAACTGAAGGAATCACTCAGAAACATTCCCTAATTGCTGTTTGACTGCCAGGCTGGAGAAGGCAGCAGCTGCCGGTGCAGAGAGAGCTCCCAGTCACATGAATCCCATCGATGGTCTCAAGCATCCTCTCCTGCATCCTTTTGTTAAAGCCTTTCCTTGCTGAGTGTCAGAGCTAATGCTTCCCAAAGAGGATCAGTGCCCCTACAGCTGACAGAGCCAAATCCTGCTTTGGGATGCAGAAATCCAAATCCTGCTTTGGGATGCAGAGAGGTTGAGATCAGTCCTGATTCAGCTCCCACAGGCTGCCAGGTGGGGCAGGCAGGTAAATTACAGAGGGGAAAGTGTCGTGGGCAGCATCAAAGGCAGGGCAAGGAGGGGGATCCTTCCCCTCTGCTCTGCCCTTGTGAGACCCCTCCTGCAGTGCTGTGCCCAGGACCTGGAGCAGCTGGAATGAGTCCAGAGGAGGCTACAAAGATGCTCTGAGGGCTGGAGCCCCTTTACTATGGAGAAAAACTGAAAGAGCTGGGAGAAGAAAAAGCTCTGGGGTTACCTGAGAGTCCCTTCCAGTGCCTAAAGGGGCTCCAGGAGAGCTGGAGAGGGACTTGGGACAAGAGCCTGAGTGACACGACAATGGGGAATGGTTCAGAGTGCAGGTTTAGATGAGGTGTTAGGAGGAAATTCTTCCCTGTGAGGGTGGGGATGCCCTGGCACAGGTCCCCAGAGAAGCTGTGGCTGCCCCTGGATCCCTGGAAGTGCCCAAGGCCAGGTTGGATGGGGCTTGGAGCAGCTTGAGACAGTGAAACATGCCCTGCCAATGGCAGGTTGAAACTGGATGATCCCTTCACACCTCAACCATCCCAGGATTTGTGTTTTCTGATTTCTCTTTAAATGAGTGTTTAAACCCAAGCAAAAACTTGGAGAACACTTCCCAACCCTCTGAAGGGAAGGTTTCTAGCCCAGGGGTTTCTCAGTGGGATGAGAGCCTGCAAGACAAGGTGTGAGGCCTCTCCTACCTGGCCCAGGTCAGGAGGGTTTAAGGCTCCCCAAAACTAACAGCACAGGGATTTGAGCTCCTCCAGTGCCCAGGGAGGGGAAAGGGTGCCTGGATCTTCTCCCACCTGCTCAGGGCAGTCTCTGGTTTCAGCCCTTGCTGCCAGAAGACACTGAATGAAAAAACCAACCCTGCCAGCTCTTTGCTGCTCGCTCCCTCAGCCAAGGAAACCAACCGTGTCCAGCAGCAGCAAGAACTGGAACAGGATTTTCCAGCCCTGCTCTGTTCTCCTCTGTGCAAGTGCTCCCAATTCTGCCCAAATACAGGTATTTAACACCTGCAGCCAAAAATACAGCACTGAACCCATCTCTTGAGGTGGCTGCTTGAACCACAGTGGAGAAAAGAGGACTGGAAATGGGATTATCCCTTCACAAACACAGCCCTTGCACCTGGGACCACCTTCCACCAGAGCCCAGGGTGACCCAAACCCAGATGAAATCCTGTCCATGAACCTGTAACACCCACAGCCCTGAGCAGGAGGGCAAAAAATAAGAGAAAAAAAGGGGCATTTTTTCTAAAGAAAGCACAAGGCTGCAGGAACAGAGAGGCAGGCATATACAATGGTGGTTTTATTTGTAACACCTTCAGTTCAGGCTGCAATTATTTCAGTTTTTAAAGTTAAATCTGATCAGCAATTGAGGAAAAGAAAAATATACCCAAATAGTCCCTGTGTGCACAAATAATGCAGCTCTGAATAATACATGGTAAGTTTATTTCATATTAACATGAACAGTAAAAAGTGGACATTTTGACAGGATTTTTCTTCAGGTCCTTTTCTTTATTCCTCTATTGTGTCCTTTTTGCCAGTCTCTTGTCCCTCAAATTGTGGATACTTTGCCTCAACATCAGCCCAGGTGAGATAACCATTGGCCAGGTCTCGGATGATGCCAGGAAGTTCAGAGATCTGCAGGAAAAGCCACAAAGACATCAGAAACACAAAGTCACCAAAATCAAGCTGGATATTGGGCAATTTTTACATCAGCAATAGAACAGGTACAAAGTATCTCCTGGAAGATCATTTTTGGGGAGAAAAACATTAATTAAGACACCTTAGATCAAACTGTTCTTAGGGTGATCCAGGAGGGAAATGGTCAACCAAGGCAAGGTAATGTTGTGCTACAGTTTGGGAAGGAAAAAAACCCCAAAAGTTTTTTTTACACACATCCAAAAGATGCTGTAAGCCAGGATTCAGCTAGGCCCTATCCACTGTAAGACCAGCACCAAAGAAGCTGCAAGTTGCCTTTTCTTTGCTCCTCACAGCACACTGTCATGGTGCAAATGGTCAGCCAGAAAACTGAAAATTTACAGAAATTGAAGGACAGCAAAATCTCATCTCTGCTGGTTGGCAGTGAGAGGTCGCCCAGGAGAGACAGAAGGGTGCCCTGAGGAACTGGCACTGCCAGCCAAACCCCAGCCAGCTCAGCAGCCCCAGGCACTGCAGGTGCTTCTGTGGAGCTACAACTCAGCCTCACAGGTGAGCACCATCTCCTCCTGTGCCTGGGGTGAAGGCCAGGGAGAAAAGAACATCAGGGAGAAAAGAAAAACCTAAAAACCTCTCAAGACTGCAGATCCACAGCTCTGAGCAGAGGCAGAGCCCACCACAGGGAGGATTTTGCTATTCCAGTCTGCACTGCAGCCACACTGGCCAAGTGTGCTTAGGGCACAGCTTTGGGGCAGTGGTTCATCAGCTCCTGTGGTGCTGCACAGGCAACAGCAGCTGCAAGGCAAACCCGTGTTCTGCTTCTTGGTGCCTGTGGATTACAGGGAGATCAGCCTCTGAAAGCCAGACACAACCCAAAAGTTGTGTCAATGCTTTAAAGTCAATGCTTTAACTCAGCAGCCTGCTCTTGGAAAGAGCCACTCTGAAGAGCAGTGCAGTCAGCACAAGGCATGGCTTCCAGGTAAGATCAACACCTCTGCATGCAAGAACAACAAAAACTTCTGCTCACTTTATCAGCTGGGCCAGCACCTTCTGTCTGACCCAGATCTGGTCCTGGGGATTTCTACAACAGCTTAATTGTTACAGAGCTGAGGCAGCTCCCACAAGGATTAGTGACAGATCAGAATCAGCAGGGGATATTGTCCCCAAGGCCAAAAGGAGCATCCTTGGCTATGCCAGCCCCCAAGCCCTGTGTGCTGTACTCAGCACTGCTGGGGTCACACCTCGAGTGCTGTGCCCAGCTCTGGCCCCTCAGCTTGGGAAGGACCTGGGGACACTGAGCACATCCAGAGGGGACAGCGAGGCTGGAGAGGGGCTGGGAACACAAACCCTGTGAGGAGCCCCTGAGGGAGCTGGGGGTGCTCAGCCTGGAGAAAAGGAGACTCAGGGCTGCCCCCATCACTCTGTGCAGCTCCTGAAAGGTGCCTGTGCTCAGCTGGGGCTGGGCTCTGTCTGCAGCAGCACTGACACAGCCAGAGCACACAGCCTCGAGCTGCACCAAGGGAAATACAGGCTGGATAGCAGGGAAAAGTTTTTTACAGAAAGAGTGATAAAGTTCTGGAATGGCTGCCCAGAGAGGTGGTGGAGTCCCCAACCCTGGGTGTGTTTAACAAAGCCTGGATGTGGCACTGGGTGCCAGGGTTTAGTTGAGCTGTTGGGGCTGGGTTGGACTTGATGATCTTGAAGGCCTCTTTGAACCCAGTTATTCTGTGAGTTGTGTGAGCTGTCTGAGTTCTATGAATTCTGTGAGCAGTGTGAGCTCTGTGAGCTCTCTGAGTACTGTGAGCTGTATGAGCTGTGAGCTGAGTGAGCTGTGAGAGCTCTATGAGCCCTCTGAGTTCTGTGAGATGTGTGAGCTCTGTGAGCTGTGTGAGCTCTGTCAGCAGTGTGATCTCTGTGAGCTGTGTGTGAGCCCTGTGATCTCTGTGAGCTGTGTGTGAGCCCTGTGATCTCTGTGAGCCCTGTGAGCTGTGCGAGTTCTGTGAGCAGTGTGAACTCTGTGAGCTGTGTGTGATCTCTGTGAGCCCTGTGAGCTGTGTGAGCCCTGTGATCTCTGTGAGCTGTGTGTGATCTCTGTGAGCCTTGTGAGCTGTGTGAGCCCTGTGAGCCCTGTGATCTCTGTGATCTCTGTGAGCTGTGTGAGCTGTGTGAGCTCTGTGTGATCTCTGTGTGATCTCTGTGTGATCTCTGTGATCTCTGTGAGCCGTGTGAGTTGTGTGAGCTCTGTGTGAGCTGTGTGATCTCTGTGATCTCTGTGAGCCGTGTGAGCTCTGTGTGAGCTGTGTGTGATCTCTGTGATCTCTGTGAGCCGTGTGAGCTCTGTGTGAGCTGTGTGTGATCTCTGTGATCTCTGTGAGCTCTGTGTGATCTCTGTGATCTCTGTGAGCCGTGTGAGTTGTGTGAGCTCTGTGTGAGCTGTGTGTGATCTGTGTGATCTCTGTGAGCCGTGTGAGCTCTGTGTGAGCTGTGTGTGATCTCTGTGATCTCTGTGAGCCGTGTGAGCTCTGTGTGAGCTGTGTGTGATCTCTGTGATCTCTGTGAGCTCTGTGTGATCTCTGTGATCTCTGTGAGCCGTGTGAGTTGTGTGAGCTCTGTGTGAGCTGTGTGTGATCTGTGTGAGCCCTGTGATCTCTGTGATCTCTGTGATCCCTGTGAGCTCTGTGTGAGCTGTGTGTGATCTCTGTGAGCCGTGTGAGCTCTGTGTGAGCTGTGTGTGATCTCTGTGAGCCGTGTGAGCTCTGTGTGAGCTGTGTGTGATCTCTGTGATCTCTGTGAGCCCTGTGAGCCGTGCCCCGCTCACCTCGGCGCGGATCTGGCGCATGGAGTCGCGGTCGCGCAGCGTGGCCGTGTGCGGGGTGCGGTTCACGGTGTCGAAGTCGATGGTGATGCCGAAGGCCACGCCGATCTCGTCCGTGCGGGCGTAGCGCCGGCCGATGGACCCTGCTGCATCATCCACCTTGTGGGAGATCCCAGTCCTGGTCAGTGCTTCGGCTGCAGGGAGCAGAGCAGGGATGGTTACACAGCCCCAGAACAGGCTCCCTGTACCCCTGATGTCTCAAGTTTTAGCTTTTGTATTTTCCTGTACTGCCTTAGGGTGTGACTCTGAACTTCATATAGAGTGTTAGCAAGTTCTCCTCACAGTTCAGTCACACAAAACACTCCTTTTCCAGCCCCAGAACCAAGGACACCGTTGCAGCTTCAGGCACAAAAAGTGTAAAAACAGCAAATTGAGGAGAGCAAACTGGGAGGGTGGGACTGCATAACCTGGAGCTGTAATTGGACAATTAACCCCAATATGAAAATGGACCAAAACTTATGAAAGTGTGAAAACCCAGCATCCATCTTGAGTCCATTCTGGGTAGAGCCACAGCCAGGCTCTTGTACTGCCCAAAGTGTATTCTTTGAAGGCTTTTTAATAAATCCCTACTTTATTCCTTTAACACTCTCTAGCCTCTGTTCCAGGTCAGCCTCTCTAGGCATCACCCCATGAGGCACCGCCTGTCCCAGGTGCAAGCAGCATCTCAGAGCCCCAGTTTCACTCTGACAGAACATCCAGTGTTCCATTCTTTGTAGGACCACAGGGTCAAACCCACGCTGCTCTCTCCCAGCTCTCCACATTGCACTACAACTCTCACTCCAAGAGCAAAGTCACCGAGTTTTTCCCCTTGCCATCAGTGCCATGACTCTGCTTTAACACCAACCCCCAGCCTCAGTGTGCAGGGCACATCCAGAGCAGGGAGACCAAGTCCCAGCAGAACTGGTGCTGACAGCAAAAGGCACTGTCTGACATGCAACCCCTGTTCCTACCCTTCCTCTGCTCAGTTTTATGGCCCCTATATTTGCCCATGATGCCCATTATCAGTGGGCAGTTTGACAGAATTGGTTGCAGACTCAGCAGCTCTGGGACAGACTCAATAAATGAGGTGGCCAATAAAAACAAAGCAAACTTTAACAACAAAACAAAAACCCCCCACTGCTCCAGCTTCTCTTAAGCAGTGGGAAAGATTTATTTTTGAAACGGAAAAAAAGCAATGTCTTCTACACTCCAAACCAACACAGAGACAAAGATGGTGGTGGTTTTTTTGAGCATAGCTGAAGAGTTTGATGGATACCCAAAGCTTGTGGACACTCAGCTGGTTCAGGTCAACAACTCTTCCTGTGCACTCTGGAGAGCCACATGATCCCAGTGCTATTTTGAGCGCCCTCTCTTCCCAATGCACAGCCCCATCAGCCCCAAAGTGCTTAGCACACTTACATAATTCCTTGACAAAAGGCATGAATTCCTGATTCTGGCTCAGAGGAAGAACGGAGCACTTGAACGGTGCTACAACAGCTGGGAAGCTGAAGTACTGTGGAGAAAAGGAAAAGCACAAGTCAGTAAATACCAGTTTTGTGGTCAGATCAGATTCTTAGAGGTGAGAATAAGCTCTGACTGAGGCAGGGGGAGTGTTCCAGGGGAGTCTCTGGCCTACTCTAGGGCACCAGCAGTGACATCTCTCACCACTGGAGCAGGACTGGTTTTCTCCAGCCTCCATTCCCCCTTATCTCCTGACAGCTAAATGTTACCTCCCACCAGAATAGGTCTATTAGAGCCCTCCCAAAGAACTGTAACCTCATCTGAATTACAGAAAAATTAAGGGTGGAGGTGTCTTTCCAGGAGATTTAGTCTTAGCCACAGTCTAAACCAAACTTCCTGTTTGAGACTCCACATACATGGAGCATGTGCAGCAAAAAGATTTTTAGAACCCTTCAGACACCCTCAGAAAATAAAAATGTGCCAGAAGTGAGGGAAAAATAATAAAATCTTTCCTGGCAAGGCATAAAAGGGACAGAAGCAATGCACGTGAGATGTACCATAATATAAAGGAGTTCAGGCTACATGGAAAGTAAATGGGTACTAGAAGGAAGGTAAATCCAATATTTTATACTTCAGGAGCAGTCTGGGATTCCAAATCAGCTGTGTCCTAACTGAATTCCTGAAACTTGTTCCTCCAGTCATAAATGTTCCACATCCTGTGGCACCCAGAGACACAAAAAAGCACTTTTTTAATGTAATGTTTCTTTTTTATGAACACAGTCCAGGAGCCAGGAAAACAAGCAGGAGGCAGCACAAAGTTTCCAGCCAGCTTCTCGTGTACCACCAGCAATGGCACAGAGCACCACACCTGGGCACTGGCTGGAGGAAGCTCTGTTTGAAACACACACTTCCCTCAGGCCCCTGCTACAACAAAGCTTCAGGCCAAGGTTTTAGGGGTGTCCAGAACCAGAGAAGGCTGAATTTCACAGGGGACTGAGCAAACAGTCCATTGTCCATCCTGCTGCACAGAAGATTCCAGAAAAGGCAACAGAAAGAAAGGAAATTAAACACTGAAGATAAGCCTTTCTTTGAGCAATGGAACACTGTCAAGTGTGGATGCAGAAGGAGGAATTTCTCACCCCCTTGCCAGGAATCCAGCAGGAGCCTCAGGCACACATGAGCAGAATACTCTGAGGTAAAAATGAAAAGTACTCTGGTGTAACCATGATATTTATGAAAAATCCCTTCACCAGGATTTCTTCTCCTGGCAAGATGAGAAGCCTCAGCTTCTCCATGTTTTGCTGCTTTGGAATGTGATTTGGAGAATTGTTTACCTAGGATTGTTGGGTAAATTTGGGTGGGTTGTTTTTAATTAATGGCCAATCACAGCCAGCTGTGTCAGACTCTGAGTCTGTCATGGGTTTTCATTATCACTCTTTTCTAGCCTTCTGTCTGTATCCTTTCTCCATAGTTTAGTATAGTTTTAGTATATAATATAACATCATATCATATCACAGAATAACAAATCAGCCTTCTGAGAACTCGGAGTCAAATTCTCATCTCTCACCTTGTCCTGAGGACCTTCACAACACCAACACTGGCAAATCCAGCAATGCCACACCCCAGCTGGCTCTCCCCTCTCTGCTGGGCACTGTGCAGTGCTGTTTCAGCCCTTTCCCTGGATGTCAGGCAGGGCAGGTGCCTGCAGCTGCCCAGTGTTGGAATCCTTAAGGTTAGAGGGTTTTTAGGAAATGGTTAAAAAAGTATAGGCCTCAGACTGAAGTTTTGTTAGCATTGCAAATACAGCAGAAAAGTTTCCCATGCAAGCAGAAAAGTTTCCCAAGCAGTAGACGTGACAAACCACAATAGGTCTTTGTGGAATTGGCTTTAGGATGGCAACAAGGTTATTTAATGTATATCTTTAGAAGGTTAGCATGAATAGAACTCTGTTCTTTGTCTCTTATGAACTAGTCTTTGTTTTAGCTACGATTACGTATGTTTTATAAGATTGGATAGAATGCTTGTCAATATGTGTTTTCTGTGTCTGACCGGCTGAATTCTAGTCTGAGATGATTTTATGTATTGCTGTACCAGCGCTGTTGGTGGAGACATTTTTGGTGTGGATCAGTGAGCTGTCATGTCTCCATTTTGTATTTTGAGACTGATGTGCTGGAAATAAAAGCAAAAAATCTCCTCACTGGTCTGGTTACAATGTTATCCATATTTGGATATTTTGCCACGGCCTAGTGGGTTCCTTTTTTAAGGCGTGGGTTCCTGACACCATTGGACTTATACCTGCCCCGTCCCCCGCACCCAGCACTCACCGTTCTCTGCTCGTCTCCTTCCCGGATGCGGAATGTGTGCTCGAACACTGTGTACATGATCCTTCCAATGCCAAACGAGGGCTCAATGACATTTGGGATGATTTCTTCCACTGAAACACAAAGTAACACACATCACCATTAAAAATGTGTTTAGACAAGAAAAAGATGTGGTTGCTGACGCTCTCCTATTGCTCAGTACATGGAATAAAAGATTAAACATTTCTGCTCTAAATTCAAATACCTGAAATAGAGATTTGGACTTAGCTCATGTACAGGACATATTCAGGCTGTAGAAAACAACTCAGGGTCCTTTATCTGGCTTCTCTGAGGAACTAAATCCATGCATTTTGGAAAAAGTTTCCTTCTAGTCCCCTTTCCTGTATCAGGACTTATCTCTGTGGAGATGCAGTCACTGACTTTCCAAAAGCCTTCTCACTCTTGAATTCCAAGGAAATTACATTTGGCATTTTTCCTATGCTGTGTTACAATATTAACAGGACAATGCTACCAATAAAGTTCATACAATAAAGTGTATGCTGATGATGACCAAACAACAAAGAATTAAATTTACCATGTAGTGTTTTCTGAAATCTCTTCACAGTAACCATGTCCTTTGTTAATAGAAAAGTTTTCCCTTCAGTTTCAACAGTGAATTCCCTGCAAAGGAAAAAGAAGTCATTTAAAAGCTACAGCAATAAACAAACAAGTTTTATTTCCTTAATTGCATCACTTGGTTGACTCTGAGAGTGGGATGATAGAAGCCAGGGAAAACCCCAGAGATGAAAGAAACACGTAGCATACCCATTAAAAGAAATTTGCATTAATAATAAAATTACTACATGTACATTAAAAGCAATCATTTTCATAATCACAGTGAACTTTGCTGTGGTTAACAGCCTGAAGCAAAGTCAATTGGGAAATTCTCAGGATGAAGCCTACACACCAAAGAGACAAAGGGAGGCACACAAAGCAGGCACTGCACTATCAATAAAACCAGGGATATTGCTTCTAACTCATCTACTGAACCACTTCAGGGAGATTCTGGATGGACTAAGTTTCTTCTCTGCAATAATTTCTCTGCTCATTTTGAGTGCTACTGTTTTTTCCTACACTCTCACATTCATAGAGATGTGAAAGAAATAAATTTTAGCTCAGGGGAAGAAAGAAAGAAAGATGAAAGTATTACCATTCTGTAATGTTTTCATTTATCCTACACCTTGTACCATTTCAAGCAGGAAATTAAGTTTATTTTTTTGTTATTGCACCATTAGCTTTCCCCTAAAACAGACAGCTGTTGGCCTGCTTCAGCCAAATCTGACAACTGTAAAGATTTCTCATATTTTCAGTTGTTAGGAAGGCAGGTCAAAGAAAATCCCAAATCATACAAATCATACAAATCCCTGCCACAGTAAATTAAAGGCTGTAACAGGTCCTAAAGCAGCTCACTAAACACTGAGGATACTCAGGCAAGTTTTACTTCTCATTAAACTATTTTGTTCCATCAGTCACAGGATTATGTTATTAAAGTTTTAAATCAGTCCTGGTCCACTCTCAAACCAGAGTGGGGAAGCTGGTAAACAATTCCCATTTTACTGAACTCTTTCTCTTCTAGGATGATCCTACTAAAGCCAGCAGCTCATTCCCACACAGACAAACAAATATTTATGTGCATATACCCAGAAATATGTTATGGGTGACCAGCAATGCCTGGTGAGAGCATTCAAACATCTCAGATAGCCAACACAGCCAGCTCTCACAAGGAAACTGGTTTCAACTGGCTCAAATAATGCAGCAGCCCTTTGGGGTGTCAGAGGAAGGCACCACACAGAGAGCTCACCCTTTCTCGTTGAGCAGCTGCTCCATCTCGTTGATGTAGCACTCATCACACATGGAAAGGTATTCCATCACCACCTTGGCATCCTTCTTGTAAGCTTTGCCAATGGCTCCCTTATTTGCCTCAAACTGAACAATGTTGACTGTTCTGTGCAAGGCTGTTAAGGAGCTTGTGAGGACAGAAAGCAGGGCTTGGTTCCTTCATTATGTCTAAGTTAATTGCTACACAACACAAAGGCATCTCCTCCACTACTGGATGAAGGAATTTCCCTCCAAGAGAGGAAAGGAGTAACAAATGCTCAATTCTTTCCAGGTCACTTCCCAAAGTCATGCTGGCCTGTAGTTATATGTTTCCCTGCTAAATAAACAGATGTAACTTGAAATAGAGGTGGGCAGATCTCCAAGCCATCTCCCTGCCCAATCCCTGTCCCCTTGAGGAGAAGCTGCTTTATTCTGAAAGGATATAGGTTCCTTGAGATGCTTCTCAGCTATGAGAGGAACTTTGGTGGCACGGGCATGGCAGGAAAGGTCATAGCAGGAACGATCAGCACAGCCAACGATCTCAATCCAACCCTGAAAAAACAAAACTGGAAGCTTTCACCAACTCCACTTTTTTGTCCACTTAACCATCAAATATGTTTATTCACCCTTAAGCCCTCCCTGCTCCCATGGCTGTTTTTTCTACATAATTAGCTCTGTTACAATAAGCAGCCCTCCCTCACCAGTTGCTCCCTCATTTGAGTGATTCCATTTGTTTCCAGAGGAAACAATCAGTCATCTGCCCAGTGCCTGTGTTCAGGGCCAGCTTTTCCACATGGCTTGGCAGAGCACAGCCCTGTGCCAAGAGCTCAGGCTGGGGCCAGAGCACACAGCCCTATCACTCACATGCCACAGGCACACAGGGCATCATGTCCCCATGGGACACACAGCAGGGAATCAACCACACTGGAATGGCCAAAAGCCTGGCTTAGGAGCTGCTACAACAAAGATCACATGCAAGGGAAGCTCTTAATTCAGTATTTCAGCATGTATGGCAAGGAGGAATCTCAGAACACTGGTCACACTGGATTGGTGAAGCAGCAAATCCAACCTCCCTCTGGATTTCCTAACAGACAATCCCATCTAAGACAAGGCTCAGCAAGTGCCTCCCACTCACTGTCACATCAGTGTGGGATGTACAGACAGCCAGATGTTGTGTGGTTTTCCAAGCTTGAGTGATATAGCAGGGTATCAGAAAAGGTGTGTCAACAGGAAAAATCCCTGTGCTTGACAATTGTGGTGTTTCAGGGTGTTTTGGAGGATTTTTGCAGAAATTTGCCTATTAGTGTAAAAAAGCAGTAGCAATTAGCTACTTCTCAGAAAACATAGAATACAAGTTTATGTGGTTGTTCAACCTGCAGAAGAGAAGGCTCTTCCAGTACCTAAAGGGACTCCAGGAACTGGACAGGGACTTTGGACCAGGACATGGAGTGACAGCACAAGGGGGAATGGCCCTAAATTGAAAGATGGCAGGTTTAGATTAGACATTAATAAGAAATTCTTCCCTGGGAGGGTGGGGAGGCCCTGGCACAGGTGTCCAGAGAAGCTGTGGCTGCTCCTGAATCCCTGAAAGTTCAAGGCAAGGTTGGATGGGGCTTGGAGCAACGTGGGATACTGGAAGGTGTCCCTGCCCATGGGAGGTGGGTTGGATCTTTAAATCCCTTAACCCACACCATTGTGTGCAGTAAATTTATAGAATGGATTTTAAGCTACTCAGACCACTTCCCTTCTTACAACTGAGTGCTGCAAATATTTTTAATCAGACTTAAGCAACAAACCAAAGCATGGTCCAGCTCCCAAGGTTCTCCTTTCATACCCCTGGGATTGCTGTGCTCACTCCTGGGTTGGGCTGTTTGACACCCTGCTCTGTGAGCATTGTCCTGATCATCATGACAAGGTTTGCAAAGTTGAATAATCTTATTTACGTGGTGTGGCTCACACCATGTCCAGTTTTGGGCTGGCTGGAAAGATAAGCTGTGAACTTGTGGAGGACAGCTGTGGACATTCAGAGGAAGCCATTCCTTCAGGTCTTTTCTATATGAAGACAAATCACTCATCTGAGCTGCAGGAGGTTTGGTTTTTTCCTAAAAAAATCTTCAGTTTGGCAGAATTTTACTGGCTGCTATTCCTCTGATGTGCTGTAATGAAACATCACTAGTGATGAGTCTAAATCCAACCAACAATACATGGGGGGGAAAAAGGCACTCAACAAGGCTTGAATGAAAAAGCTCTTAATGACTCAGCAGGAAGATGATAACAAATCCTTGAGGAATTTGAGGAATTTTCCTTCCAGTACCAGCTGTCTGAACTGGCAGGAGTGAACTCATTTCTCACAGCATGGAAGAGGGAAAGGAAGTGCAAGCATTCAAGCAGAAAGCAATGTGCCTTGGAATAACACCTCCAGCAAAACAAATCCTTCCCCACTGCTGTTAGAGAGGTTACAGTGTTTGGAAAGCACCAGGACTCAGTTCCCTTTAACTCCAGATGAGATTTGACCAGTGAAGTGTCCCCAGGCTACTTCAGGCTCCAGCAAAGGAGCCTGGACCTACCAAAGCAGCATGAACAGTTCAGAAACTTTGTGCAGGGAGCTGAGCTGCCCCTTGGTCCTGGATTCAGAATATTTCAACTGCATTATGTGTGTTTAGACCAACATGAAGCCAGAGAGATGCATCACACCCACAGCCCTAACTTAAAAAAAAGTCAGAAATAAACCAGATCTGACAGGGCTTCCCCTTGCTGTTTGCACTTTGCCCACTCACATAGGAGGTTTTGGACTCTGCATCCCAGCAGTCACAGGCATAATGAGCCATCTCATTCTCCATGTGCTGTCGGAAGCGCAGCTTCTCCGGGGACACGCCGACCTTGGTGAGGAAGAGGTAGATTCTGCCGATGAAGTAACCCAGGACAGAGTTATTGATCACACCCTGCAGGGGGAAAGAGCAGGAAGAAAACACCCATGTGAATTCCTAAGGAAGCAAAGTCATGACTTGTTGAACTTCTGCAGGCAACCTGACACGTTACAGATAGAACTTGTGGTTAAGTTCTGTCTCTCCTGAAGCTGTTCCATCTCTTCAAATTCACCAGGTGGCACTGGCAGCATCTCCATCTGATCAAACAGTGAGTTACTGTCACTCCAGGACTCATCACCCACTGGCTCTGAGCATCACCTACTTGTAAATACCCCACTGTATGCAGAGTGCAGTCACTGGCATTACAACAGCTGCACCCTGCAGTTCACAGCTGCAATACAACAGAGGGGTGGTGCTCTTTTTGGGTTTTTTTGGCTCTTGTTTTTGGGACTTCTTGCTTTGCTTGTTTTTTAAAGGCTGTGTTTTGGTGGCTTTTGGGTTTTTTTTCATTTGGGTGTCATTTTTTCATTTGGGAGGAAATGAGGAGGAGGAGGTTGGTAAATCAACTCATTCATAATTAGATTAATCAGGTAGTGATTCACCTAATTATGCAAGCCATGTACTCATGGGGATCGGCAGCTGAATATGAGATTCTAGATACTGCTTGTATTAATATTGCTTACTGCCCTTCTTCACTAGCTAAGTGTGAAGTTTAGCTTCCAACCCCTATCCCAGCATCACCTACACTCTTCTAGGGCCAGTCCTAGATCTCAGTCTCACTGATTCACTGAAGAGAAACTACTCATAAATCAGGGAGCAAACCCCAGCTGGCACCAACACAACACAAACTTTGTGCAGGCCCAGTGATCCATGTCCTGAATTCAGAATATTCCAACTGTATTACATGAGTTCAGACCAACACAGGACTGGACAGACCCATCAGTCAGAGCCCTAATTTTAAAAATCCAGTTTGTAACTTAGCCCTGAGTGCAATACTGCAAGGAGCAAGCTGGATGAGCCTGCAGGGGGAGGGTTACCTGCTGGACAGCGTCTCCCAGGCGCATGACGTGCGCTGACTGCCCGCTGACCTGCGCCTTGGCCGAGTACAGGAGGATGTTCAGATCTGCCACGTTCTGAAACTTGGGGTGGTTCTTCTCACTGGGGTCCACAAAGTGCTCAATTTCTGCCATGGTGAATTCCCTAGTGAAAACAAACACACACACATTAAATATTTTATGCATTAGACCCTAATAAACCATTGTGCTTCAGCCTCTCACAGAAAGCCAGTAATTTAAAATCCTATGCAGGACACGGACCAGTCTCATCACTGGATTTAGTTTCACCTTCAAAATCCTAACAAAACTTTCTACAGATTCATCTAGAGCTCTCCAGGCTGTGGTTGACCCCACTGTGAATCAGAGCAGAGAACACCACCTTTGGAAGTACTTCCAGAAGCTCTCTAGACTAAACTTTCTATAGATTCATCTAGAGCTCTCCAGGCTGTGGTTGACCCCACTGTGAATCAGAGCAGAGAACATCACCTTTGGAAATACTTCCAGAAGTTCTCTAGAGTTTTTCCAGACTGCTTTGATGCCCATATTAGAAGCAGTTGTTCCTCACAGGGTCTGCTGATTAAATCAGTAGCTTTAACTCATGTCAGAGGTGCCAAAAATAACCAGGTGAGGTGGTAATTTCCTGAAGATAATGATACTGCTGCATGCAGCAATGGCATGAATTCTGTTTTAAGAACTTGTCTTTAATATATCTTTACTCAGAGATTGATTCTGAGCTTTCTTGCTTGAAATCACTTTCCACTGAATTAGCTTGTTATCAACAACCTTTAAAAAAGCTCTAGGTAATCATTAACTGTAAATCACAGCCATCAGGGTGTAATTTGCTGTGATTGCATAATAACAGTCTCCAATAAATGTGCCACAAGCATATCATTTATATTTGACTGAAGATGATTTCAATGAGAGAAGTTCTCATTTCCAGATAAGCAAAACAGAACAGGAGGACTGAGGAAATTCCTGAGTTCCCTCTGTGCTAATGATGTCACGGCCTCTCAGTGACATTTATGGCACCACAAAATAATCAATTACCAAGTTTACAACATGCACTGCCTGTGCATGGGAGCCCTTGTTCCAAATTATATTGAAGAGATTTCCAATTAGGATAGATCAGTTTAAATACAGAGATTATCCCCAGTGAAAGGCAATAATCACTTTTATCCAGAGACAGAACTGCTGTCTGAAGTAATTCCCAATAACCCTGAGCTTTCCAGCTTGACTGATCTTGCAACACCAACCCTGGTCCTGAGTCAGGTTATCTCCCAACTTCCTCTTTGCAGCAAGCTGTAGAGCTGCAGGATCTGCAGGACTGAGACAAGGAAATATTGCTGCAAGGTCAAGCACGTTTAGATTTCAGTTTCAAAGGAAATTGCACATAAGCAATAGTGCAATTTCCAAATTGCACATAAACAAATTGCACTTTGCAAATAAGCAAAGCCCTGTAGAGTACACAGCTACCTTGGACATGATTCTTTTAGACTATGATGGAAGCCAAATTCTGTCCGTGAAACTGAGTCTATCTCTAATACAACAACCATTTCAGAGATTCTGCTTCTCACAAGCCAATCTTAGAATTCTATACTTCAAACCTAAACTGTGAATTTATCTGTAGAGCCTGAGGCTCACCAGGCACAAAACCAGGATTCCTCTGGGAGAAAGCACTAAAGTGAAACAATGCTGCACAAACCCTGGAAACCAAGGAAGATGCTCCCTGCTCCCAGGTGCCCTCCTGCCCTGGAAGAGGAAGTTGGCAGTACCTCACTCTGATAAGGCCGGAGCGGGGTGAGATTTCATTCCTGAAGGAATTTCCAATCTGGGCAGCAGCAAAAGGCAATTTGCCTTGGTTAAACTCCAGCAGACGTTTGAAGTTGAGGAATATTCCCTGTGCAGTTTCTGGCCTCAGATAGCTGAAAAGAGATGGCGGAAAGGAAAAATCAGGAAGTTTTAAGGGTGGGGAAAGCAGGGAGAAAGCCACAGTTGTTATAAAACTCACAAGTGAAAGTTTTTCTCTTCAGACTTTTAATTCCAGACAAAAAAACCAATTAAGCAATAGACTGAAGGGGAAAAAACTTCACCTCCTTCCTCAAACAGATATCCTGAAGTAGGTTCTCCACAGCCATGAAGTCAGTGACAATTGGAGACCAGCATTAACTGGCTTTATGAAAACTACTCCAACCAGCAAGGGCACAGCTGGGATCAGTATTTTGGGTGCTTTTAAGTATTTTCATGGTTCTCCAACAGCCCCTTGTTTCTCCTGCCTTTCCCCAAGACTCCAGGGAATGCTAACCTGCTACAGGAGGCTGGGAGTGAGAGGCAGGGGAAGGCTACTCCAGAGATTTCATTTTTATTCCAAATCATCTCTAAAGCAATGAGAGTGTGAGCAGAATGAAATTAGCACCTACCCAGGCATATTTCCTCCAGGCCCAATGGAGGTCTTGAACATCAGATTGAAAGAAACAGGAGGGGACAGGTCATTCCCAGTGACAGGGGACTTCACATTGTAGTTCACAAAGAGATCTGCAAGCTCTTGCTGGCCATAATTGTCCAACTAATACCAAAACACAAGAGAATTATTTTAATTACTAGACAAGATAACAGGAATGAATGTCCTCTTTATCTTTTACTGAGCATGATCTACAGCTCTGAATCACCTGCCCAAAATATTCCCTTCTAACCTAAATTTTCAAGCAAGCTGAATTTTGAACCAGTGATAGAAGACTACACTTTGCACATTTGCAAACCCATTTTAGTAATAGGTCTGGGACTAGTCATACCACAGGAGGTCTGAGCTTCAGAGTGGGTGTAAAGCACAAGGAAAGTCATTGGGACTGCACCACCACCCACCAGAACAGACTCCTTTGAACAGATTCAGCTAAAACATGGGGAGATCTGTGCTGGGAGCAAAAAAATACAGCAGTGAGAGAGAAGAAAGCTAAAATTTCTGCAGGGCTTTGTCTGCATTCACTCCTTTTTCTTCTGCTGCTTGAAACACAATACTCAAGCTATGCATTAGATGCTCTTTCAGAGCTGTTCTGCATTTCTAGTTGTCATGATCTTTCATATATCAGGAAAATAAATCCAAACACAGGATATAAAAATACTCTATTATTAATAGAGAGATTTCCCTAAAGGATGGTAAAAGTGTTGTAGTGTGGAGAACCTAATGACAGCTGCTCAGTGATGCAAAACACTGACAAATAGTTTCTGTTTCTGGAAGGAAACATTCATTCAATGCGTGGCTTTGGAAGCATTTATCCTAGAAGTCACAAGAACAAACATTAAAAAAAAAGAAAACAAAATAATAAAGGCAAATATTTGTACAGTTGTTCAGGAATGTCAGACTGAACACCAACTATTCTCATGGTAAACACAGGAAAAATCTTTGTGGGGTGCCAGAGACAGAGGAACAAATCTCCAGTGCTTCAAAGCACTGAGACAATTTCAGAACAAAGCAAATCAGTGCTGAGCTGACTCAAAGAAACCCTGACAAAACTTGTGATCCATCTCTGTTCGTTTGTATGACAATCCCACAGAAGGGTCTGACAAATGTAAAAGGTTTTTGCCAGGGTATGAAGTGAAACAGAGCAAACCAGCTCCAGCCCTACCAACCCAATACTCAAAAGATTCATTTACAGTAGAAACTCTCCAAAAGAGTGAGGGAGATGAGATTCATGAGCAAGCTCAAAGTATTTATTAACAATTCAACTGTATTTGAGAGGATCTCTGGGGTAAAGACTTCTGAGCATCCTCAGGAACAGAAATGGCCACTGCCTCTGGACTGTCACACACCCCTGTCCCTGAAGCAGCCACCTCCCTGTGCAGCACCCACCTGTGTTAGAACATTTTCCAATTCCTCCCTGTGCAGCACCCACCTGTGTTAGAACATTTTCCAATTCCTCCCTGTGCAGCACCCACCTGTGTTAGAACATTTTCCATTTCCTCCCTGTGCAGCACCCACCTGTGTTAGAACATTTTCCATTTCTGCCTTTTTCTCTGCTGTGCACTTCTTGTCAGACATCAGTTTCTGCAGGTGAGCTGGAAGAAAAGTTGGCCATGAGTTTAGATTGCAGCTCCATCACTGACCCCAGTATAAAACAGCTCAGGAGGATCCCCCAGCATGATTTAAGTGATGTCCACAACTTGTCCTGACAGGGTAACTCCAGTCATGTCTACAGTTCACTGTACTGGAGAGCCACAAGGAAAACAACACATTCTTATCCAGTTCCTTTCCAATATTATTTCTCTAAAACAAATCAGTCCCTTGTAATCCTCTTCTTGCTTTCTATTTTACAGACTAGAAATTAAATCTAGTTTGATCCCAAGCAGCAAGGCTGGTTTTGTTCTCAGAGGCAGGTACAGGGGGGCTGGACTGCATTCCATGTTACAGCACAACATCCTCCCCGACACACAAAGGCACACAGTGATGCCAAGGCTTCCCACTCTTGTTTGAAAAAAGCAATTTGACTTTTTAGTCAGTAACAGCTCAGTTTGGCAGTAACAGCAGGTGGCTGTTCACAGGGAGGGGCTGCCCAACAGGGACGCACTTGTTTGGTGAGGCTTCTCAGCAAAGGAGGCAGAGGTTGGATGGGCTTCTTTTGAAGTTTTTTTTTACCAAAAGAAATTCTTAATATCATGAAAACTACTTTAATGCCAATATAGATTGTTCTGCATACTTGAATTTAAAGGAAAAGGCTCAAAAACCAGAGAGCACCACTCATTTAGGCAGAGTGGAACAATCTTTCCATTCACAGTGGAGCTGTACCTGAAAAAGTTTTCAAACAGGCTTCTTATTTCTGTGACATTCTTGGTTTGTTTTTCCAAACAAATTTTAATAACCAGGAAGAAGTGTGAGGACTTTGCAAATTAAAGAAATGCCTGAAGTCTATTTCTAAGGTATACATGAAACCACTGCCATGTAACTGACCTCTCACAGGTAAAACACACTCTGACCCCTCACAGCATCAATAAATTGTTTTTCAGTACTTAAAAAAGCAAATTAAATTCAAGAAAACTAAGGCCAAAATGCACTGGAGTACAAAAATCTTGTTATATGGGAATCTTTGGCTTAGACAACACAGTAATCTTTCACAGCCTGATGACACTGGGTTTTATAAAAAGGGACACAACTGTGTTTTCACCAGAGATCCTGAACCCCATTTAAGACACAAACAGAACCTATGGGATTTTTGGTATGGTATGATTAATTACTACAATCACAAGTATCAAAGACTGGCCACACCAGCAGGCTTTCCTTGAGAAAGATTCTATTTCCAGTGCTTGTACCCCTGCAAGAAATCCCAAGGCCCACCCAGCTTGGAACAAAACCAAACCTTTCAAGAGATGATCAGCACGAAAACATTCCCCGTTTTTCACATCTTTCACCATGAAGTCAGCAAACTTGTCCACGTGGCCAGAAGTCCTAGAAGAGATGACACAAAACAAGGAATGTGACAGCTGCCACCAGACAGCCCCAGGTCTGTGTGATCCCAGTGGACAGACCTTTATCAAAGTGAAATCCTTCAAAAACTGCTTCAGATTACACAGTCAGGTTAAACAGCATTACCCCTCAGAAAATATGATCTGTGGGAAGTATCAATAATCTCAATCTTAAAATGTGTCACAAAGATTACACTTTAATGCCTTCAGGAACTGCATCATGATCAAAACTCAACAGACCTGCAGTAGTGAGGAGTAACCAGTAATTCAGGTGGAGATATTCCCCGTATTTTATATCTCAGCTGAATGGAAGCTTCTGCCCTTTCCTTGTCATCCTAATCTTTTAGAAAAAGGAATAATGACAATTTCTTACCTAATGGGTCTTCTAGGTAGCTTTGAACTCTCAAATGTGAATGCCACTGCTTTCCCTGATTTACAACAGCAGCTTATCACACTGACCTGTGCACTGGAACCTAATTATGGTGTGAAACTGGGTGACCCAGACTCAAGATCCCTGTGGATTTTACACAACACTGTAAAAAGCACCTGAGACCAGAAATTACATGCTGCAGGTGAAAAAAATTTAAAAAAAGACCCATATTTACTTTAGAACTGGCTCAGGTGTGAGCATGGTGCAGTCAATCTCCAGAATTTGCTCTTCCTGAATAAAGTGATGTCTCCATGCTTGGATGATGTTGTTCTTCAAAGCACACCCAACAGGCCCAAAGTCATACAGACCACTGACTCCTGCAAAGAGGAACAGGTAAAAAAAGAAGTGTGAGATTGTACAAAGCTGCACTGTTTGGAAGAGATGTCTTTTCCCTTCTCAGCATTTCCATCAGCTGGTTTCATTTATGAGCATGAAGCACAGTTCAGCTGCAGAGCACTGAGGCATCAGGTAGTGACAGAATTTAAAACTGATAAACTCCTGCAATCAACAACTCTAAAAACCACATTCCCTCCACCAATGGATTCTGTTTTGTGGAAAGTTTTGTGGGAGCAATAATCTGTGTGAAGGAGGAATCTGAATATAGAAGATTCAGTAATAAATAACACAGTGTGGCTGCAAAGATTTAAAGAAAGCCAATAAATCAACTCAGAGTGTTTAATTTGGTATCTAAAGTGAAAGAGCAGTAACCACAGAGGAACTGTGCTGCTTTCTGAGATGCTCATATCAGCCATCTGAAGAGGTTTACAGCCACATTTATTCTGCCATAAAGTTCATTGGCAAAGTTCACTGAGGGAACAGGTTCTAAAGCTCACAGTGGGTTTGAGCATTTTTGGTCTCCTTTTGGGCCTTTTACTTAAAAGTTGAACTCCATGATCCTTGTGGGTCCCTTCCAGCTCAGAATATTCTGTGATTAATTTGCCAAGAGAAGCTCAAGTAGAGATGAATGATTATAAGTAAGTTGATCTCCTTAAGCCCCAAGCACCCTACCCTCAGCAAAGAAGCCATCTTCTACCAATGTGTTCCTCAGGACATGCATACTAAAGTCCACTCATTTCTATTCAGAGAGCACAAAACAAACTTGAGCCCTATCTTAACCCAAACACTTCAGGAAGGAGGAATTTTTGAAAGATTTACAGACTCAAGCAGGAAAGTTTAAAGCAAACTTTAAAAAAAAATCTTGTATGCCACATTAACATAGCATTGCTAGAGTGCAGAATTTCACCCAGCTAGAAAAACCAGAAAATTAGCCTAAAGGGATTCAAATGCACATTTCTTCAAAGCCATACCTCCATAAATAGAAAAAGCTTGGTCATAGAAAAACCTCCTTTTGAGAGTGTCTTCCATCTTAACTCTGTCCACGATGTCATCTTTGGGCTGTAAGGCCAGCTCCTGTAAGTCAGGCAAAACAAAACCAGTTCATAGCTCCTGATTCTGGCAGGAGGAGAGATCCTCTTCACTCACCACTGTGAGTCAAAAGTCTGCAAAGACCACTCTGAAGAAAAGGTATCCTGTCAACATCCTCATTTTCCAAAGAGGAATCTTCCCACTGAGATTCAAGTGCTCAATGATGAACATCCTTGTCTGAATGCAGCATCATTTCAGACACTTGAGGTGGACTCATGACCTAACTTTCCCTGAGTGAGTTATCCTCAGCTTTCTTCACAATCATTGCAAAAAATGCCAATTTCCAAACCAATTCTGACCTTCTTCCCTCTCCTGACTGTGAAAAGAGCTTTAAGTGACCATCTCAGACTGCACACATCCAACTCTTGGCATACATAAACCTTTCAGTAAAGTGCTCCTCACATGAAAGAATTCTGACTATGAAGATTACAAGCACCATCATCCTCATGCTCTGCCAAACGGATGATTGTAGGTATTTGTGCATGAAAAATCTATTTGTAAAATTTTTTTCAGCACTCAGAAAACTTGGGAGTGCCTTAATGCTCTGACAAAATACTGTGACAGTGTTAAAGAGCAGACTCACTGCTTTATCTGAAAACCTGTGATTTTTGCAATCTAATCCATTAGGGAGGTCAACAGACTTCAAAGTTTTCTTTCAAGGCAGCTGTTTTGATCATTAAGGCAGTTAAACCCAGAAGTGCAATAAATTCAGATCCTCCTAAGTGTCTCACACTATCACTTGGAAAAGTCTTTGGGTAACAGAAAGTATTGTGTGTCCATGTATTTTCCCCTTTCTATCATATATAATGACAAATAAATGGTCTAATTTTAAAAGCACTGTACTCTGTGTACTCAGCTGCTCCACCCTGATCAAAGCTTCGAATTCAGAGCTGCTCTGGCATCTTCAAGTAGGAACCCCAGGGCTTGAAAACCTCCCCCAAAGGTGGAAGGGACTGTGATCCTTGCTGGGAACAGCATCAGGAGTGACACTCCCAGTACTGGAGTGCTGCACTCCCAAGGGCAGATGCTGCATGTGCAAGGTCAGCCCTGCACTGACAGCCCACACAAATTGTGTAAGTGCTCAGAAACCTCCCCACTGCATCCTACAGGCACCCTGCAACACAGAGCTGGGGCTCACAGGGACACCAGAACTGCAAACCTGGATTCTGACATTCACAGGGACACCAGAACCCTTCACCTGCCTGCTGACATCCACAGGGATACCAGAACTGCAAACCTGCCTGCTGACATCCACAGGGACCCCTCACCTGCCTGGTGACATCCACAGGGACTCCAGGATCCCTCACCTGCCTGGTGACATCCACAGGGACTCCAGGATCCCTCACCTGCCTGGTGACATCCACAGGGACTCCAGGACTCCAGATCTGCCTGGTGACATCCACAGGGACACTGGGACCCTTCACCTGTCTGCTGACATCCACAGGGACTCCAGAACTCCAAACCTGCCTGGTGACATCCACAGGTACCCCTCACCTGCCTGGTGACATCCACAGGGACTCCAGGATCCCTCACCTGCCTGGTGACACCTACAGGGACTCCAGGATCCCTCACCTCCCTGCTGACATCCACAGGGACTCCAGAACTCCAAACCTGCCTGGTGACATCCACAGGGACCCCTCACCTGCCTGCTGACATCCACAGGGACTCCAGGATCCCTCACCTGCCTGGTGACATCCACAGGGACACCAGGACTCCAAACCTGCCTGGTGACATCCACAGGGACACTGGGACCCTTCACCTGTCTGCTGACATCCACAGGGACACCAGGACTCCAGACCTGTCTGCTGACATCCACAGGGACTCCAGGACTCCAGACCTGCCTGCTGACATCCATAGGGACACCAAGACCCCTCATCTCCCTGCTGACATCCCATAGGGACACCAGGACCCCTCACCGGTGTGGTGACATCCACAGGGACCCCTCACCTGCCTGCTGACATCCACAGGGACTCCAGGACCCCTCACTGATCTGGTGACATCCACAGGGACACCAGGACCCCTCACCTGCCTGTTGACATCTCCCCGAGCTCCTGAGAGTTGGTACACAAACTGGGAGAACACCTAGGTAGTATTTCCTGCAGGATGACCTAGTTATCAATGCAGGTGTCATGCAATGGTTCCAAAGCCCAGTCCCTATGCTGAACACTCAGTAAAAATGACATTTTCTTGGGTTCAGTGGATGTAAACAGGCAGCCACAAGGGCAGAGCTGGCAGAGAGCAGCACCTGTTCATCCCACGTGACCCTGCAGGACAAACAGGGTCAATGGGTTTCAGTTCAGGTGAACTCACACTCTCACAGTCAGGCAGCTCTAAAAAGTGCTGCATTTACTCATTAATTCATTTATTTTTAAGAGTATGACCCAGGCACAGCTACAATCATGTTTACATGAAATAGAAATTAAAAGAACATGGGTGAATCTGCACAAGTGACTGTTTTTAAGCTTCAAGAGTTTCTTTTTGTTGTTTCAGTCTGGGAAGGGGAAGCTCACAGGATAAGAAACGTATTTTACTTCTTTATGGATCTAAAAACAACAAACTTCAAGTTTCATCCTTTAATTTGCACAAAGACTTCAGAGTTTGGCTGTATTTAAAAAAGGGGATACAATTTCACCTCTAAGGTTGAGAATAACTGCAGGTTATTTGAAACATCTACAGAAACTTTGTTACTGTAGCAAAATGGGTGGTTTCTAAAGAAACATATTCAATGACAGGGAATTTCAATGCACAAAGAATCTGAAAATTACCACAGTGATCAGCATGTGCTCTCACTCTGCACACAAAAAATCTATATAGCAAACAAAGATTAGTGAATATACACTCAATTTCAGCTTTGATTACAACCTGAACTCGTATGTATTTGTTTCCACACTGATTTAATGCTAACAGAAATTAGTGTAACAGGTAAAGAATGAAATTGCCACTAGCTGGAAACCTGTAAAAACTATTTCAGAAGTGATTCAGTCTAGGACTGAATCTAGGACTGAATTTGAACTGTTTAGACCAAACCTGCAATAAAGAATTAAGAAATTTCAAGGCTTTTCAGACAAAACTGTGGAGCTCAGAATTTATTTTCCAGACTCACCTTTGCTTCTAGAACTCTCTTCCGAGCTTTGAGCTCTGCTACAGCTCTGTCTATGTCCACCTGGGGAGCTTTCTCTTCCTTCAGCTTCCTCACCAGCTCTCCCTAGGGCAAAAAGAACATTACAGATTGATTCTTTGCCACAGATGAGATCTCTCTTTCTTCCAGCTCCCCTGGCAATCCAAAAGGAGATTTCTGTCCAGCCTGCACACAGGTGTCCGGAGGCTGCAAGTGAGAAACACACTTTTAAGTTAGCAGAGTCTTTTAAACACTTTTAAGAGTTAGGAGAGTAGAGTTCATTAGGGAAATCCAACCACCCCACAGAGCTGATAAATCACAGACCTGCTATTCAATCTCCATGTGGGACTACATTGCTCTATGCACATCATAAACTCCTGTTTCTGTCTTTGAGGATGCCCTAAGTGGATTCTCAGATGGTGAACCCAGGCTTTGTGCTCTCCATCTCCTTCCAGGAGGTTTCTCTTCCTTCCACTCCCTCCTTTTTCTTCCTATGACCATTTCAGACTTTTCCTCTGTTCTACCTGATCAAAACTGGCCAGTAAGGACACAAATATTCAGAAGAAAGTCTCACAGAAGACAGATATTTGCAGTCCAATGTCTAAGCAAAGAAAACATTGCATTTTGAGTGAAAATTATTATTATTTTTTAAACCTGCTCTGTAACTTTGAGATACAAAAAAGTCAACAACAAAATAAAAATACCCTTTTAAAAAATCCCCAAAGTCTAAATACTTCAGAGCAGCAAAACCCTGCAGTGGGCTTACAGGAGGTCTTGACCTGAGTCAAACCACCACCCCCTTGTTACAATTCCACAGAGGTGTCTCTGCCCTGTGGGGATGATTCTCCCTTTCAGCCCAGGGAAATCTCAATCCCTACACACCCAAAAGGGCTCTTTTATGAACATGATCCTCAGCTGTCAAGGCCAGCTTGCTCCTGGAGATAAATGAACTAAAAGTCTTCCTTTGAGTCCACTCTTCTTCACCAAAACCAAGATCTAGCTTGAATTACTGAGAAGGACAAAGGTGCTGGAGGAAAAAGGACAGAAATTTCAAAGCTGCCCCAAGTGGGATGTTCTAAAAATGGGATACTCCAAGTTCAGCATTTTTCTTGCACCTTGCATATCTTGAGAAAAAAAAAAAAAAAAAAAAAAAAAAAAAGGAAAAAAACCACAATCCACAGAGATTACAACATTTCCACAATACCAATTTTTTCCCTAAATTCTGAACTTTCCTGACAAAAACATTACAGGTAACTGAGAAAGCAAAGAGAAGAGAATAAACAGATTGCTATTCTGTAATCAGATTAGAAAAGATAAAAGTGCTCCAGAGACTGAGGGGTTCAAAAGTGCATTTTATTAATAAAAGGATGTCTCCAAGGACTGCATTAAAACACGCACAATGAGAAGAAGGAAAAATAAGAATCCTGTCAGGATTAACCCCATCAGCTACAAATCTGCTGTTTCCTTCCTGTTAACTACTTAAACAAAAACGTGAAAGTTTCACTCTGGGGCTGAGGAGTGCAACTGCCATTCCAGGGTAACGTGGCAGAGGGAGGGATCTGATCTTGGTGTTTTTCTGTTTTAAAGTAGTGAGTCCAAATTGCCTTTGTTGAGCCAGGGGGGTCGGCAGTGGAAAAACATCAAGGCAGCAGCAAAGCAGCTCCTGCTGACTCAACAGAGCCCTCACTCTGCTCAGTGCTGAGCATCCAAAAGCAGCACACAGCAACTCTTTGTCTTGACCTATAAGTAAGAGTGCTCAGACATACGCAAGGAGAAAAGAAAAAAAAAAACAAAAAATAAAAAGCAAACACAACTGAAGCAAATAATTATCCCTGCTGACAGGACTCAATCTAATTAAAGCTCCGATCTCCAGCCCTGCCCAACAGGAGGAGTGCACAGCAGCACTCGATGTGGCAAATTTTGCTGCAGCTTTGTCCCACAGAGCAGCAAAGCAGGGAGGGATCCACCCCTGGATCACGGCAGCTTATTGCATCAGGCACTGCTGCAGGAAGATAGGCTGCTCCCTCTCCATAGGCTGAGTCCCTTAGGTTTAATTAAACCACTTCTCCTGGAGCTGCCAGACACAGACTCCTGCATCCAGAGGCATCAACCACCCCGATCTTTGTTATCCCCTCCCTCTCCTCCTGTGCAAACATCTCCGGGAATTACTACAGCCAGTTGTACAGCACAGTATGTGTGGCCCCAGCTGGACTATTGTTTATTTTTCCCTTGGTGCCCCACACCACAGTCTCAACCCCTGAAAAGAAGGGGTGCCCTGGTATTCACAGACAAATGACAGCACCCAGGATTTTAAACTAAATAAATTGGCTGGTTCTAGAGATCACTGCTTTATTTACAAGCAGCTCTCTTGCCAAGGCATTATGCTGTACAGTGATTCATAATAAAAACTCACTGAAGTGCTGGCATAATTAGAGGGCCATAAATCCACTCATTTAATGGGGAAACACACGCACAAATCTGCAAATACAAGGGACACACGCATAGCTCTGTGTGAGAATAATATGGATTCAGCCACTTAAGGGAGACACATGGGGGACACACAGACACAGGTCTGGCAGGTGGTGAAGAGAGGAGAAGGAACTCCACCAGGTCCATTACAATACACAGCCAGAGTGACAATATTTATTTAGGAAACTAAAAGACAACCAAATCCTTCTCAGGTAAGAAGGATAATAAAGATAAAAGGAGGGAGACGGGAAGACAACGCGATGCAGCCCCAGCTAAAAGGACACATCACCCACCTAGATTAATCAGGATGATGAAATGGAAAACATGCAAAGGAACTACCATCCCTTACTGCATCAGGCAAACATGCGACTCCAAATGAACGTCATTTACCTCCGAGACCCGGCACAAACTCAGCTCTAAGGGGACATCACGGCGTGACCCCGAAGGGACGAGGGGGCTGCTTAACACGGGGGACACGAGCAGAGCCTAAGGCAGGGCACAGCCAGGGCCAGTCTGGGCACAGCCAGCCCGGGAGGGGACACCCAGGTAGGCTGAGGCACAGACCCAGCCCTGCCAGGCAGCCCCGGCACCGCGGCGAGGGCACAGAGCCATGAGGGGAAGCCCACACGCGGCACCCTCCCTGTGCCCGCGGGACCATCCCGCACCCGCCGAGCACCCCTGGGTGTCCCTATAGGTGTCCCTATAGGTGTCCCTATGGTGTCCCCATGAGTGTCCCCACAGCTGTCCCCATGGGTGTCCCCGGGGTCCCCTCCAGGCCGCGCAGTGCCGGAGCCGGAGCCGCCGCAGCGCCCGGGGAGGATGCGCCAAGACCCCTCCGCAGGGCGGGCAACCCCCGGGAGGGGCCGGGGGCATCTCCCACAGCCCGCCCGACCCCCAGGAGACACCGCCGAGCCCCTCGGGCGGGGCGCGGGCCGGGCCGCGTTACCTGCTGCCGCACCGCGTTCCGGAGCGGCGCCAGCAGCGCCTCGGCCTGCGGGCCGTCCATGGCGGGGGGGGCGGCGGCGGAGCGGAGCGGGCGGGCGAGGAGGCGCAGCAGGGCGGGCAGGACGCTACGGGGAAGCGGCATGGGCAGGAGGAGGAGGAGGAGAAGGAGGGGGAGCGGGCGGAGCAGCGCCCGCCCCCCGCATGATGAAATCGCGGCCCGGGGTAAAGCGCGGCGCGGGTGGAGCGCGGCACTTTCCGCACTGGGGCAGCGCCCGCAGATTCGGCACGGGGGGGAACGGGGGGGCGCGCGCGGCCGGCAGGGGGCGCGCGCACGCCGCGCCGCCGGTGCGCGCTCCCGCGCACCCGCCGTGAGGGGAGCGGCGCGCCCCCGCGCGGCGGGAGCGGGGAAAGGCGGGACCTGGCGCCGCCCTGAGGGGACACAGGGCACCCCCAAAGTGCGGCTGTCCCCAGGGTGAGGGGACACTCCTGGGCAGCCCCTCCGGCCCGCATGAGAGTTTGTATATGGCGAGAAGTGCTACACCATCCTGAGTGGTCTGCCCTGCTCCCCCAGGTGACACATGGCACCCCAAAAGTGGGGCTGTCTTTGGGATGGAAGCACCCCATCGTCCTTGGATCCACACTAGGGGTCATGCTGTTTGTGAGGCAGGGTAATTCCTGTCCCCACCCAGGTGACATGTCACTCCAAGAAGTATGGCTGTCCTTGGGGTTGTGGACACCCCATTGTCCCTGAAATCCTCACAGCCCCACACCAGGACTCTGCACCAGCCACCCCCAGCCCTCTGCTCAGTGTCCCCTTGTCCCAGAGTCACATCCCGGCCGTGGGGCAGGGGACAAAGGGGATGGCGGGGGCTGAGGGCGCTGTGATGTTGTTTTTCCGATCAGCTGCAGTACTTGAGCTCCAAAGGCTTTGTAGCTTTTGGGCCGGGCGCTGTTTTGCTTTGCGCTGATCCAGGGCCGTGCCTGCCTGCCCGGGGGCTCTGCAGGGTGGGTTTAGGGCCAAGCCCTGCTCTCCCCAGTCTGGGGGGGTCTTCCCTGGGAGCCAGGCCAAGCAAGCCCATGGCAGAGCAATGAGGGGCACAGTGCCACAGCAGAACTTCCCATCCTCAGGAGTTAAACCCTCTGTGGAAGAGAATCCAAACACTGGTTACATAAAACAAAATTTAAGGCAAATTTAAAATATATATATATTTCCCACACATGCTTTCCCCACTGCCCTCCTCCTCCTCACCCTCTCCCCTTCTCCCCCTCCCACTCCCAGAGCCGGGAGCATCGGCACTGATGCAATGTTGGCGTAATTGGAGTATTCAGGCTGCTATTTTGTACCTGTCTGTTTATTTGAGAGACAGCCTCAACCTCCTAATGAACGCGTCTGAATATTTATCTGCTGCTCCTGAATGGTGCATTTGTGTTTCAAATGCTTAACTGTTATTTTTATTTAGCTGCAAATTGCTGTTTTTATTTCGCTGGCGTACCTGCTTGGAAATTGCTCTAGCATGAGGTTAATGCCGAGCTGTTTTCTATTTCTGAATTCTTTTTTAATTAATCCTGTGCTGATAAAAGTGTAAGGACTGGCTCTGCAGTCCTCTTCTAGCTTGTCATGGAGCTAAGATGTGAAGATTGTGGAATCAGCCTTGGAAGGAACTGGCTCATGAAGAGGAATGAGGAATCCCAGCCAGCTGAGATGGTAGAGAAAATATGGGCAGAACCCTGGGAGATGGGAAACCCCAGAGATCAGGGGCAGCTCTGTTCTGCTATGCTACACTTGAAGGTACCTGTACCAAGTAACAACATTCCTCAGAAATCTCTTTTTTTCCTCCTCTTAGAAGGTTTCCTCCCCTCCTCAGTGGCACAGGCTTGGTCCCCAGGGCAGCACACTGCAGGATGGAGATGGGCCAGACTGGTGCCTTGAGCCTTTTCCCCTGGATAAAATCCTGCCTTGCTGACCTCTCCTTGGAAAAACAAACATGCCTGGGACCAGTTCCCAGCACTGTCACCAGCTGGTAAGGGGCAACCTCAACACAAGGGCCAAAAAGATCTCCTGCCTGCCCATTCCCAACTAACTGTGGGTGCAGCACTTCACACAAAGGAATTCAAGAAGCATCTGGCTGAGAGCACCTATGGAACAAGACCTGTCCTGGTGAATAAATCCTTCATGGTGTATTTGGCTACTCAGACTCTGGGCTAGCACAAGGTTTGGGCTGTACAGTCAACTTGAACTTTTAAAGTTGTGTTGAGTTTTTATTTAGATAAAAGAACAAAGCAATAAAAGAAGAAAAAACAGAGAAGGAAAAGGAGGGTGAACACATTTTTGGAGCAAGGTTAGAGGCAGGTGAGTGGGGAGAACACAAGGAAACCCCAAATGTCCCTTTTGTGATGGGACTGCTGAAGATGGAGAAGGTTGATTTGGAGTCCTCGGATCCAAGGCACACTACTGGATCCATATTAGGTTGTGCAGGATGGCAGGAAAATCAGGCAGGGGTTTCACCCAGCCATAGCTGCCATGAGAGACCATGAGCAAACTGGACCCCCAGAACTGGGTCACATCTGGGGTGGGTTGGTTGGACCTCACCTCCAAGCTGATTTCAGTGGGAAGGGCTTCGTGCATCCTCTGCCAATGGAGGGGCTGTGGGCACAGACACAGTGTCCCTGTGCCATCTTCCCATGCTCTTGGGTTCTAGGGTGCTGCCAGGCTGCTCTGACTCACTCCATCAGAGATAATCTGTGTGCCTGGTGCTGCTTTGCCAGGAGCACCCATTGCTGGCACCATCTTTGACTCCTGGGCACACCATGGCCACTGGCTGACATCTCCCAACTGCCCAGGGCCCAGCTTTCCCTCTCCTTTTAAATCTGATCCCAGCTCTGCACCTCTTGGCACCTGATAAGCATCCTGCTGGGGGCTGTGAGAACATGTCCACGTTAGAATATGTCCATGTTAGTTTTCTGCTCTGTACCCCTCAAAACGACCCCAAGAGGCAGGATGGGATTTAGGAAGTGCATTACTCCATCCCCTTTGAAAAGCCATCTCCATTTCCTTCCCTGGGTATGAAATGGGGCACTGTCACCCTCAAAGTAAAGGGGAGCTCCCAGCAAACCGGGGAGATTTAGTGCATGATGGAATTTGCAGGAAGGGGAGGTTCAGGTCCCCCCTTTCAGCTCCCAGACTTCTGGCTGCAGAAACAGAGAGGTGTCAGCATCCCTGAAAGATCTGGGGATGTTAAAGACACACGAGAAGGAAGAGAAGAAACGTGGCTGTGTCCCCCCCGCCGCTCTCCATGGGGACGAGCAGCAGAGGGGGAGCAACGAGACCACAAATGGGAGGCAGGAGGGAGCCTGCAGTGAATGTGAAGGGATGGAGGGGAGGGCGGAGCCCTGCTCTTGCCCGGGGTATTTCTTTTCATGGAGGGAAAGGAGGAGAAGCCCTTCGCAGAGGCGTAAGGAGAGGGGGGAAAGGTGCAGGAAGGGAATGGGGAGAGAGCCCCAGGCAGGAGTCCATGGCTGCTGGACCGGCGCGGCTCCTCGGTTCGCAGACACATTCACGCTCCGCCGCATTTCCAGGCGCGTTTTCCATGCAGATGCTCCAGCCCCGCTGGCAGAACCCCCTCGGAACCCCCGAACCCGAAGGCGATTCCCGCGCACGCAGAGGGATGGCGGGGGGTGCCGGAGGGCTCTGGGCTGTGTCCGAGGTTCCCTCGGCCGGGGCAGGGAGGGGACCGGCTCCCGGTGCCGCTAGATGGCAGGCGGCCCCGCTCCGAGCCCGCTCCGCTGCCGCCGCATCCCGGCCCCGGCGCGGGGCCCCCCGGCTCCCCGGCATCCCCGCTGCGCTCTGCGAGCAGCGCCCGGGACAGGCGTTCCGTGCCGGCATCCCTTGGAAAACCGAGGGGCTCCCGAGCCAAAGGCTCTTTCGCAATGCGAGGCGACGGCGGGGACAGTCCTCAGAGGCTCCGACGCCTTCCCGAGACAAAATCCTGCCTTTCCCTTCCCTCCCGCCTGCGCTTTGGGTTTCCTTCTGTTTTTCTTTCCTTTTTTATTTTCCCCTATCCCGCTCCAAAGGGCTGCCTGCGTTTCCCCAGCTCATTTCAAGCGTCAGGGTTGCAAAATCAGACAGATGCACCCTCCAAACGCAGGCTGAGCTGCAGCGACGTGCACACAAGGTCCAGGCTGATTTCCCAGCACTGGGGGATTTTTAGGCTGACAGTAAACTAGGCAGGGCCTGAGGCAGTCTAATAAATAGCTTCACCTGGCTTTCCTCTACAGGACTGCATTTTTTCAGCCTTTGAAACAGTGTGGCTGCATCCAGCCTGCTCCTAGGGCACAGCCCCCAGCTCCTGCCTTCCCCCAAGGAGAAATAGTGAGAGAAATACCTGGCTCTCATCCAAACCCATGCCACAGAGCATGCAGATAAATCTCTAGGCCCTGTTATCATCTCTGGGGGTCAAGCTGGCTGCAACAACCACCTCTGCTCCTTTCAGTGTGTCTCTCCTCCTGTGAGCCATTCCAAGGGTGATGCTGCTCTGTCCCTGGGCTACCTGCAGGGAAGGATGTTCTGAGGGTCCATCTGCATGTGGAGTTTCCATGTGCTTTACTGCCATCACCCCTGTGCTGGATACAAAGAATTGGAATATTTGGCGTGCATGTGTGGGAGACGCTCTGAATGTTACTGAAACTCACCCCCTCCTGGGACAGGGCTTTTTTTAGACTGAAATAGGAAGCACAAACCTCACCCTGAGCTTCCTCTAGGGTTTGGTTCTTCCTAGAGGTTTGTCCTTACTGGAAATTTCTTTTCTGCACCTCTGGCCCGGATCCAGCCAAATGCTTAAGCACAGGCTTAGCTTCAAACCTGCATTACCACAGTGTCTTCTTGGATGGGTTGGATTCTTTTGGTCCTCCTCACCTTGGGAAAGCCTGTGCCTCTCCATGCTTCTGCTGTGAGATGATGGCAGTGGGAACAGGAGTTTCAGCTTGCTTTGCTTGTGCACCAACCACAAAACTAACCCTGCAGGTGTGCAGGAAGAGAGTTATCAAATCTGCGAGGGCATGGGAATGCTGCATGTGAAGATTTGGGGTCCCCAAGAAGGAGCACCTGCTGCATCACCCCTGATGTGCACAGCTCAGCTCATCGTCATCCTCTCTGCTCTTCTCACCAGGGAATGCTTCAACTGCCAGTAGTGCCAGTGAATATTTGATACTGGCTGAAATGGCCAAGGAAAATCACAGCTGCTGTCACCAACAGGGACTCAAAAATTTGCTTCCATATCAATAACAAGCCACAACACCCATTCTCCATGGACTGGGACCACCAAAAAAGTCTGATCTATTTGGTCACACCCCCTCAACAGCTTGGACCCTGCTGATCTCCCAGGTCTGGCTGTGTAAGAGCTCTGATGGAAATTCATTATGATTTCTCGACCCTTCCCCTGCCATGAATTTAAATTCCTCAAACCCTAATGCAAGGAATTGAAGTGCATATTGATTAAAGGCCTTTTATGGATGTCTTGCAGAGCATATTAAAAATTATTTAAAACTTGCATTCCAGTATTAATGACTCTTGTCTCCAGCACTTTGTAGCAATTCAGTCTTGACTTTTAATTGAAAATCTTTAGTCAAGACAAATTCTTACAGCCAGGGAAGATGAAGTGCTCATCCAGGTATGTGCCATGGAGGGGCTTTCAACCTCAAGGTTTTCAAGTGGCAGTGAAATTCTAGAGAGAAGTCTCTGTCCTTCAGGTGGGTGGGTGTGGGTTGTTCTTGGAGGAACCAGTTCTTTGGGCTTCCTCTCTAGGTGCTGCAGAGCAGGTCTGTCACTGCTCCATCTCTCAAAGCAATGACATGGCAAAGATTAAAAAACTCCTTCCAAAGGGCAGTCACTGCATCCATGTGCAGAAAAATGTGGCACCTCAGGGCTGGTAGTGCTCTCACATCCCACCTCCAACACCACCCAGGAATATCCACGAGCCAACAAATCTGAGCCAGTTACTGCTGTCACCAGGTCAAACACCTCGTGTCTCCTTAGTCATGTTTCCTTCTGCCTCTGCAGTTGATCCCAGAAGGCTTCTTCCCAGCCAAGAAGTTGGGGTCTGAAAGGGCACCTTAGCCTGAAAACACCCCCAGAGAGGATGTGGCATTTTGTAGAAGGAGCAGTGTGGCATTCACACTCTCTGAACAGAGACATCATTTTCTCTGCCTGGATTTTTCCTGGAGAAGCACAGAGAGAAGAAGAGAAAACAATTCTTATCTCTACTTGCTGCTCCTGTTGTTTTTGCACATGTGGAATGTGTTAGGAAGATTGTTTACCTGAAGGGATTTGACAATTGGATTCTGCTGAGGATTGTTTTGTTTCCTTGGCCAGTTGGGTCAATGCTGTGTCCTGGCTGGCTCAGACAGTCACGGGTTTTTCTTTAGTATCTTTTGTATAGGATCCTTTTAGTATTCTTTAGTATAGTACCTCTTTAATATAGTATAGTATAATGTAATATAATATAGTATAGTATAATGTAATATAATATAGTTTAATAAAGCAATTGTTCACCACTCTGAATCATGGAGTCAGATGTCAATCATTGCCTGCAATGGGGGCACCCTGAATTTGATAGAGCAGCAAGAACTGTCACCTTGGGACTGTCAGCACCTTGGTGGAGACAGCGCTTAATTTAATGTTTGCTGGCTCAATGTTGCTTGACAAAGGAGCCAGGAGTCTGTATTGTGGTCTGGTGTAGAGAAAGCAAGATCTTGCATGTTATAGAGCCTTGTGTTATCAGTGTTATCTTCCTGCTCCATTCCTAGAGCCTTCAGCATGGCAGGGAAAGGGGCTTTTTCTTTGCATTCCCTTTGCCTCCAAGGAGAAACAAGCCCTCCATAAAAGCATCTCTGAATGTGCCTCCTCTGAAAGGAAATCAATATTTTCCATCCAGTCTCTGGTGGGACAGGATGTTGAGCAGCAATCAGTGCCTTCACCCCCCTGCATGGGCCTGGAGCCAGGGGAACACCAAGACCACAGGGGTTTCCAGGTCACATCAGCACAGGATAGGAGAGTCCCCCCGTGCATCAGAGGGGACCTCTGACCATGACAGCAAGGAATGAATCAGTACTGGCCACAACCTGCTGTGACTCTGGTTTAAAAAACCCTTCCTCTATCCTCTTATTGCATGCTAAACGGTTGTTTGATTTTTTTTTTAATGACTGCATGTAAAACATGAACCAGCTGGGACCCTAAGTGCTTCTCTCCCCCATGAGTGGCTTTCCTGTAAGCCTCATCAAAGCCACCCGTCACCAGACACTACCCCAGGGACTGAGCTGTCCATTCAGCCCATCACATGTGCAGTACAGCTGCTCTTCTTATGCATGGGGGAGTTGGAACTGGATAATCTTTATGGTCTCTCCCAACCCAAACCAGCCTGTGACTCTGTGATTTACATCCTGAGAGGAGTCACAACCACCAGTGCCATCCAGGTGGTGAATACCCATTACCCCGAGGAAGGATATAAAAAGAAAATATTTTCCCAGATCCTGCAATTTTTTTTTCCTAAATATTCATTCTGTTCCTTCTCTGGTTTTAGTTTTTTGGTGCCATTCTTGTCCCTTCTTCTCCTGAAGAAACAGAAATAAGCAGTTTTACTTTCACATCCAAAGAAGGTCCATGCCTCCTTTCCTCCCAGGTGGTAAAAGTGCTGCTCCATAACTGACTGTGCCATTGTGGTGTTTCACAGGGTAATGGAGTCCACTCATGTTTCCAAGGATTTTTTATTGTTCTTGTTGGTGATTTTTCCTGGTGAGTCACACAATTATTGGCTTGATTCTCTGGGTCAAGTGCTTGGCTGGAAACCATGGAGTTCATCAGACTGCAAGCAAACCAAGCAATTACCCCTGTAATGTCCAGGAGTTAAAAATCATGAGCTAAACCTTGAAAAACCAGAGCTGAGGCATCCTCCAGGCCCAATGCCCACATATTGGCCTAATTTTTCCAGACTTTTAACCAACAATTAGAGTAATAAACTCCAAGTGTAGGCAGGAGTGCATCACCTATGCCTTGACTATCTTAAGGTGTGTGTTTAGTGCTGTAGTTGGGTGTATGAAGAGGACCTTGCCAAAGACCACCCAGACTTTCCAAATTATGGACATGGAGAGAACTGAACCCAGTCCTCCTGAAAGAGTCCATCACATAACCAAACATCCTTTTCCTCCTCAGATTCCAGTGCCTACAGAAGGCATTACCAAAGGACTTCCAGCAGGCAGTGAGTTATGTTTAAAACCTTGGTTATCTATAATAAACAGAGCATTCAGATGGAAAACTCTTCTAATTGTGCCCCGAGGTGGCTGCATGCTCAGGGACACCCTCCCCTTGCTGTTGTACCACAGCACTGTACATCATCTTCCAAAATCATGATGAAGTGACTTTGGTTTTGCTTTGAGACATGGGTTTTGTTGTTCAAGGAGAAAGCAAGACCCCAGCCTCTTCCCATAACCCTTTAATTTTTCGGTTGTTTGTTTTTTTGGTTTTGTTTTTTTAATTTGAATGGAAGGCTGGAGTTGCTTTTCTACGCACAAAATGAGGATGCTGGTGGAAAGCTTTGCAGAGATGGTACATTTTATTTCCAAGCAGTCCCAGATCTCAAAAGCCCAAGCCAAGATGCTTCTTTCCTTACCCTCAAGTGCTCAGCAGCAGGAGTTTCTAGCTGGGATGGAAATGACCTGCAGGTGAAGAACCACTTGGAGGATGCCACAGCTAAAGCTGAAGAAAACCCACACAGCACCATGTGATGTTTTCACCCTGGGGATTCTGAGGGTTTTTTTTTTTCAAAGTCTGATGTGTTTCCTGAGTGGAGACACAGATGCATTGCTGCAATATTAAGCTTCTTCAAAGCTGAGACACAGCTTTGAGCAGAAGGATTTCACCTTTCCAATGACCCCTGTGAAAATACTCAACCCAGACACTCCTCACCACTTAGGGCAACTCAGAACACAGAAGTGAAGTGTTGTAACTTGAACTCATCTCTAATTATCTGGAATTTGTTCACACTAAATCAAACAAAGTGAAAAGTCCTACAAGCATAGTCTATAATTCATGACTCTGTTGATTTCTCTCCTAGGCTACAGTGACATCAGTAAATAACAAAAGACTTTATCCTGTCAAAAAAATCAAGGGGGAGATTTCTGAGGAACTGGGCAAATGCTCTCCAAGGGACATGAAAACTGCAGCAGCCTGCCATCACCCTGTGAGAAAAATAGAGTGAAAGCACATGAGATTTAACTCATTAAAAATGTGTGTTTAATGCAGATTTGTGTTTTTATATTGTAGCATCTGGAGTTTCCAACGAGTGTGACCACATCCTCCTTGGATTCAACCAGCCTTTAAGAGTGAACCACAAAGGAAGAACAGAAATTACTTATTTAGGGACAAAGAAAGGCTTTTGTTTTCTGTTATTTTACACAATGCCATTCTGACAGAACCCCGCTTATTCTGGGACCTGTGTTATGGAAGCAGATCCTCCTTGTCCCAAAGGACATATCCCAGTCTTCCATCTTTAGGACATATTCCATTCCCCTGCCTTTAAGACAAGGAAATAGTATTTCCCTAGCACAACAATATTGTGTTTTTATATTTCTACAGCATCTGAATAACATGGCAGAACAAGGAGACCAGACCTCACTTGCTTTTTTTTCTCTTCAAGCTAGTGACAGACCATATCAGAGCATCCTTGCTTTTCCATCTCTCAGCCTCCAGCAGCACCTGTCAGCAGCCCATCTGTTGAAGAGAAAACCCATTTGGCTCTGCTCTGTAGTTATTTAAGGAGAGAGACGACAAATGCTTGCATCATTCAGGAGCCTGACTCCTGGGGGAAACCATCAGGTTTTGATTCTTAACACACACCAAACCTGAGCATTGCCTGGTGGCACAAAGCTGGTGGGATAGGGATGTGTTCCCATGCTCCCAAGGCTGTGTTTTTTTCCCCTCTTCCCACATTCCAAGTTCAGCAGTGCCCTGTAGGGACAATGGCTCTCAGAAGTGGCCTTTCCCCTTGAGACAGGGGTGGAGATGAACACCAAGTCTTTGTGCTGGGCCAGACAGTCAAGAGGAAGCATCAGCAGCAGGATCAGCAGCTTTTTTCCTAGAGGAGGATGAATCAAAGCCAGTGAGTTCCTGGCTGCTGCCCTGGTGTCCAGTCCAGGAAAAGAGAGAGGTGGTGGTGGCTGGGTTGGGCCACGAATGTGGGAAGATCTCTGAAGGAGGCAGAGCCTTGAAAGCAGGAAAGTGAAGCTCAGAGGGATGTGCTGAACTCACTCTAGACTGGGTGGGGCAGAAAAGCAAAACATGAATCAGCTCCTGAGCACTGGAAAGAGGCTGGTCTTGGCCATTTGGACTTGGCTGCCACCGACTCTCCCCATGGCCAGGATGTCCAGCACAAGCTGGACAGGATGTGTCTGGCAAAGGGCCTGCTGAAGGGGATGAAATCACCATGCTGAGGCTTTCTGAAACCTCCTACTGGAGCAGGAGCACCACTGATCATTTCTCAGGTGTCTTCCCATCTCCCAGCTCTCCACCCTCCTGGGAAGGGTGGAGCAGCTGAAGTATGTGCCAGGTTAGTAAAAGAAGATGGACCATTGTACTGATTGTTGCTTTTCCCCTGAAGGATATAAGAGCATAAAGGGCTGGAGCAATGAACCACAGCTCAGGAGAACCAAAACCACCATGGACTTCTGGGGCTCTCTCCCTGTTCTGTAGCAACCAGGAAGGATGAATCAGGAAGCAAAACAACCTGCTTGGTCATGGGATAGAGATGGACCAGTGGAGAGGTGGCCCGGAGGAACAGAAAGCTGAACCCATGAAAGCCAGGAAGCTCTGCCTGACTCCCAGTGGGAACCTGGAGAACATCAAGGAACAAGATCTTCCTGCAAGTCCTGTCCTATTTCTCCACAGGGACTGACCTGGGCCCTTTGCTCACACCTACCAGCTCTGCCTCATTTTAATTTGTGTAGGCGAGTTGAGTTGCTCAGAAGTCCAGTATGTGGAATGTTCTGCCAGTAAGTTTCATAGGAAGGAGCACAAGCCAGGGCAGTCCTGCCCTGATTATGAGCAGAGAGCTTTGTTATGGATGTGGGTCACAAAGAATGGGGAAATACGGCCATAGGTCAGGCAAAGTTGGGTGAGTGTCCAGCAGAAAAGGGCAAACTCAAGACAGTTTGCATGGAGTGCCACAGTTATTTTGAGATTTGGAGCACAGAGAGCAGAAGGATGGGTAAAGAACTTGGGGAAGATGAGCCTGGGCCAGCTCCAGGCATCCCAGCAGGGAGGTTAGAAGAGCAGCAGAGGGATCTTATGGTAGGTAATCTTTCAAACAGTGCAAAATCTTTAGAAACAATACAATAGTCACTTTATATCAGGTTCAGTATCTGGTTTTTGTAGCCCTGGTGTTTACATCTGGCCCTAAAACTCAAATTACTGCACTGTCTGATGCTGATGCCTTTAGGTGTCTTGAAAATCTCATGTATTTCTGCAGTATAATTGGTCTAAAACATGTTTTCCTTGTTTTTCTGGTGCCAGCGCCAGTCAGAGCTCCAAGTTTTGTAAGCTGCTTGTTTACACTGCTTCAAGCAAATCAGAGTCAAGCCTCTGGATGTTGTGGTGCTTTTCACCACATTCTTCCTTCAGCCTTTTTTTTTTCTGCCTTTTCCACCCCATCCCTGACAGGGGAAGCACTGTTCTTTCCGTGCTCCTTGGTTCTGTGTTCGAAGCAGTCACAGACAAAGTGACAATTAGGAAAGAAAGAACCTTCAGTATCTGCTTTGGCAGGCACAACACATCCCACTGCTGAGCTGCAGCAAGGCAAAGCAGCTGCTTGCCTGGGTCAGATGGAGATTTTTGCTGCCTTGTGCTGTGGGATCTCCCCAGAGAGCCTGGTGCTCTGCCACGCTGCAGAGGCAGTGAAAACCCAACACCAAAGTCAAGCAAGGCACGTTTATAGCAGTCCTGCAAGGAGCAGGGAGTTGGACTTGTTGATCCTCGTTATTTTTCATTTTTAGGGTGCTGAGGGCTTGGCACAGGGTGCCCAGAGAAGCTGTGGCTGCCTCTGGATCCCTGGAAGTGCCCAAGGCCAGGCTGGATGGGGCTTGGAGCATCCTGGGACAGTGGAAGGTGTCCCTGCCATGGCAGGGGGCTGGAACACAAAGATCTTTGAGGTCCCTCCCAACCCAAAACATTCTAGGATCCTTCTGGGACTCTTCCAACCTGAGATATTCGATGATTTCAGGATGCTCAACTGCAATTCAGAAAACAATAGTGATTAGAAGCAAATAATAAGGTTAGATAAGTTAATATTTGGGAGATCAAGTAACCTGGGGCAGGGAACAGACATCAGCTCCGTCCTTCCCACATTATTGTGCTCTACCAAAATGATTTAAAGGTTGCTAAGCAATGTCAGTGTTTTTCCCCTAAACTGAAAGAGCACAGCAGAAGCAAATGAGTTCACTGCAGTAGAACTGAACTTATATAAAATCTAAATATATATATATATGTATATATATATGATCATTGCTACTGAAGATTTTTGTTTCTTAGAGCATTCCAGACAGATGAAAAATCGAATGAAAGCCAAGATCCTTATTTTGTGTCATTTGAAGTCTTCTGGATCAACCAAGGTAGACCTGCAACCCCTTTATCCAGGTCTTACTTGGCTCTGGTTCAGTGTCCAAGACTGTTGCCAAATGCTGCATGATGCCCCATTTTCCTTCCTTTTTCAATCCACGGAAAATGAATTGAAATCTCCACCCCAGATGATAAAAAAGAAAATCTTATCAAAGCACAACTTTATGAAGGGCAAGGCAGACAAAGACAGTAGGAAGAAAAAGAAGATAATGTCCTAAATCATTAAACAAGACTCATTTTCCCACACCATCACTTCTCGCCCCTTATTTTTATGAGGCAGCAACCAGCCCCTTGCTGTCAACACATCACCTCTGTGTTTGGTGGGTGAACAGGGGAGGGTTCTGGGTCTGAAGGTCCCTCTGGAGCTCTCTGCTAGTCCCTTTTGTCCCTGCTGGTCACGTCTCTCATTTCCTCAAGACACTCTCTGGTGCTTCCACAGCACCACAATCTAGAGAGGACCTAAAATCAGCATTTTCATTTTCATGCCAGAAAAGGGAGATTTTCCCAAACAGACTTTTGGGACTATGGTAGAATGACCAAAGAAGTCTGGGAGCGACACAACAAAACAGCAGATGCCAGAGGATAAGAAATGAGGACTTGAAATTGTCCTGTTACATCCCACAGGGATACAAAAAGGACACTGAGGTGCTCAGCAGAAAGCTCCCAGTAGGACAGGAGCCATCAGCACTTCCTGGAGGTTTCACCTGCCTCTCCCAGGTGAGGGCCAGGCAGCATTGGAGACAGGGAATGATGTGGAGCTGGTGCTGCCAGCTCCCTGCAGCTCATCCCTGCAGCTCACCCCTCCAGATTTCCTAGTATTTGTTCTCCTGTTCTGGGAAGAGTCGAGAGCTACAAGAGGCCCATCTCACAGGGATGTTTAGAGAAAGGACAGACCATTGTGTGAAAGACTTTGGTATTTCAGGGTTTGTTTTCCTTCTGACACAGAACAGAACACCGCCACGGCAAAACCCTCTGCAGGGCAAAACAAAACAACAACAACAACAACAAACACCAGCCACTAAAAAAAACCAAACCAAACAAACCAAAATAATCAAGCAGTGGCATTTTGGACATGGTCTGTGGAAGTGTTTTGGGCTTTTCAATCTGAAGATCTACTGTTGTAGCTATTGCAGGAAATTTTTTTAAAAGGGGAGAAAAGAAAGAATTAAAAGAAAATAAAAGCCACACTAGAGCAGAGAAGAGAAGCCTTTCCTGTGCCAGGGTCTGACCCTGCCTCGGTGGGTTTTCTATGCCGTGGCACCAGGATCAAAGAGTGTCCTCTCTTTCTACCCTTGATGGGACGCAGAGCTGCAAAGGAGCCTCCAAGTTTTAAGCAGGAAAACTTGGGAATGAGCAGTGCAGCCACCCTGTGTGACACCAGCAGAGCTGTTTTGCACCAGCTTTGCTTGAGCAGAACTCAAGGAAGCCCAGAAATTTCAGAAAGGTGGAACATAAGAGTTGGATCCCAGGAGCAGACCTGGGGGAAATCCATTGCTCTCGGCGGTGTTTGGGTGGAAGTTCTTTCACTCCAAGGGCTCCAAGCCCAGCTCCTCGCTGCCCTGGGGGTTCATGTATCTCCTCACGCTTTCAGCCCAGGCACGGGGATGTTTTTGGGGTATCTGGGTGAGTTTCCCGGTGGGGCAGCCCCGGGTGCCGATGCCTTCCCCGGCGGCAAAGAGCAGCTCGCCACCATCTCCCTCCCCGCGCTTGGCACCGCGCCCGGCCGCCTTTCACTGCCGCCTTTTCATTCGCCTTAATTCACTGCGTTTCCTTTCTTGCTCCTTGCGAGGAACAGAGGGAAAGCTTGTTCCAGCAGACGGGCTCCATCCGCCCCACCCGGCTCCGCTGGAGCGAGGGCTGGAAAAGCGGGATGCGGGCGAAGGGGGGAATCTCCCACCCCTGCGGGGCCCCCGCGCCGCTTCCCAGCAAATACGGTAAGAGCTGAGCCTAAAAATGTGAGGCTGATCTCATGACACAGGGTGGCCCTGCATTCCTCACCTCTGACATAACCCGCTGGGAGTGTGCTCCGCACAAAAACACAAACAAGATGTCCTGGCGGGCTGGCGGCGGGGGCCGGGCCGCTGGCAGATGTTCCGCAGAGCCCCCCGGCTGCCCGAGCTCCGGCACAGGCTGTACCCGGGCGGGCAGGGCACGGCCACAGCCCGGACTGAGCCCCTAGGGCCTGGATGGGTGCCCGGGCGGGCAGGGCACGGCCACAGGCGGCACTGAGCCCCTGGTGCCCGGCACAGGCTGTACCCGGGCGGGCAGGGCACGGCCACAGCCGGCACTGAGCCCCTGGTGCCCGGCACAGGCTGTACCCGGGCGGGCAGGGCACGGCCACAGCCGGCACTGAGCCCCTGGTGCCCGGCACAGGCTGTACCCGGGCGGGCAGGGCACGGCCACAGCCGGCACTGAGCTCCTGGTGCCCGGCACAGGCCGTGCCCGGGCGAGCAGGGCACGGCCACAGGCGGCACTGAGCCCCTGGGGCCCGGCACAGGCTGTACCCGGGCGGGCAGGGCACGGCCACAGCCGGCACTGAGCCCCTGGGGCCTGGATGGGTGCACGGGCAGGCAGGGCACGGCCACAGGCGGCACTGAGCCCCTGGGGCCCGGCACTGGCTGTACCCGGGCGGGCAGGGCACGGCCACAGCCCGGACTGAGCCCCTGGTGCCAGGCACAGGCTGTGCCCGGGCAGGCAGGGCACGGCCACAGGCGGCACTGAGCTCCTGGTGCCCAGCACAGGCTGTACCCAGGCGGGCAGGGCACGGCCACAGATGGCACTGAGCCCCTGGGGCCTGGATGGGTGCCCGGGCTCTTCCCCGGCCCTGGGCAAGGTAACGTGCTGTGTGTGGTTCTCTATCAGCCAGGGAGAAAGCTGGAGCTCTTCCCAAAATCTCCCTGGCATTTTGCTTGACCCATGCCCCAGGGAGTTTGTAAGGACTTTGCGGTGCTGTTGCAGAAGGCTGGTGGTTGTTGGGGGTTTTTTTGCCTTGTTTTTTGTTTCTTTCCGAGTGTCCCTGGGCAGGCTCTGTTCTGGCTCTGGCTCTGCCCTGGCCATGCTCTTCTGCCTCCGTGTTCACAGGGGTCTGAGGATGAGGGAAGAGACGAGGATCTGACTCCATGTTTCAGAAGGCTTGATTTATTATTTTACTATATCTATTATATTAAAACTATACTAAAAGAATAGACAAAAGGATTTCATCAGAAGGCTAGCTAAGAATAGAAAAAGAAAGAATGATAACAAAGGTTTGTTGCTTGGACTTTCTGTCCGAGCCAGCTGGGCTGTGATTGGCCATTAATTAAAAACAACCAACATGAGACCAATCCCAGATCCATCTGTTGCATTCCACAGCAGCAGATAATCAATGTTTACATTTTGTTCCTGAGGCCCCTCAGCTTCTCAGGAAGAAAAATCCTAAGGAAAGGATTTTTCATAAAACATGTCTGTGACACCTCCCCATCCCACAGCAGCTCCTCGGTGATTCCCAGGCCCTGTTTGCTTCATGTCCTGCCCTACAGAGCTTGGCACCCAAAGCCTGGGCTGCTGTGGGGTGGTCAAACCTCCAGTAAGTGCTGATGGCTCCTGTCCTTCTGGGAGTTTTCTGCTGAGCACCTCAGTCTCCTTTCTGTGTCCCTGTGGGATGTAACAGGACAATTTTGAGTCCTCATCTCTTATCCTCTGGCATCTGCAGCCAGGCTCAGCCCTGGGGTGGGATGCTTTGCCAAGGATCACGTGGAGAATCTGAGTCCCGCTGCCGTAAACACGAGGCTGTCTTTGCTCCCAGCCAAACCCTCCTTCAAAGCACAGCCTTGTCTGGAGCAGGAGCAGATCCTGCTCTCCCCTTAGCCCAGCCACGCTGCACCACTTGTTTACTTTCTTCTGCAAATGCCCTAAACCTTGACAACGACCTATTTTCCCTTCTGTTACGCAAAGCTCCTTTCCTAGAAAGAGGCTTTGTAACGCTCAGTCCAACCAGCCCAGCTCTCCTCCATGTGTGTCAAAGCAAACTGTGAGAGCCTGGCAGATTCAGCTCAGCTCCAGCACATCCAAAACCCACACAGGGATGAGTCAGGAGGCTTGGGCAGATGTTACCTGAAACCATCCTGCCAGACAGCCGGGCCCTGTTTGTGGGGAATCAGATAAACAGTGAGGCAGCCTTCAGGTCCACTCATCAAACTTTGCTTTTTATTATTAGTGCTTTTCATCCATCTCCTTCTTCTCCAGCATTCAACAAAGCTGGGAGACAGTGTTTTTCCCAGACATTTCTCTTTCCTTACTTTTCACTGGCAGGGAAAACATTTTTTTTTTTTTTAATTTCAAATTTTTAAAAAGGAAATAAAAAAAAAAAAATCTCATCCTTCCTGCACAATACTTCCAAGTTTTCAAAATTGCTACTCCTCTGGCAGAGGATGCTTTGCAAGCAAACACAAGACAAACAGTGATAATGAGAAACAATAGTAACAAGAGAATAAAAATTGTTTCTAATTTGCTCCTTCAGAGCAGAAGAGAGCTTTTCCTCATGAGTCCAAGGCTCTTTTCAGACACTCCTTTATCCTGGGGCTCTGCTCCTTTCTTTTTTCTCAAGGAGGTGCTCTGGCCATGCTCAAGCTGTTGGCAGCATGGAGTTGTCGCCTCCTCCCCTCACTGGTGATCACAAACAGCTCCTTCCACCATTCCTTCTACATCTCTAATCCACAGCCCAGCTTTTTAAGCTAACACAAAGTCAGGGATGGTTTATTTTAACATGCCAGGCTGTAACCTGAAGCTAGAGATACAAATTCAGCCTAACAAGTTTCCCTTGGCCAGCTAAGAGCGCAGGTTAGAGATTAATCCAACAGCAGCAGATGGTCTGGGCTGGGCTCTTGCTGCTTCCCACAGCTGCTCTTTCCTGTCCCCTCAGTACCTGCAGCCTGCCTTGGCTCCTATCCCTGCTCTTGCCTGGACAGGGACAGGCTGCTTTACACAAAAACAAAGCAGAATTTGAAGCTTGATGTGCTCTGACTTTGAGTGACCCACAACACCAACACCCACACATGCACACTCGTGTTTTCCATCACTTGGAACCACCAGGCTTCAAACCACAGCCAGGGACTCTTTGTGCCTCTGTTATCTTGTCCATGCAGGACAAGGATGATGGGGAGGGCTCAGTTTAAGGCAGAGAAGTTCTGCCGCGGGTCTTATCCCCTGTTTGATGTGACACAGTGGGTGCAGGTCCTGGGGTAGGTGACAGACCCCTGCTCCTTGGGAAGCCACTCGTTGGAGGAGTGAGTGATCCCATACATGACCCTGGTTGTAAAAGTTCAGGTTGAACCCTTGGATGGGTTCTTGTGTCCCAGAAATAGTAAATTTCCTTTTTTCTCTCTCTCTCCCTCCCCTCTATACCTGGCTGCCCGTTGGCACAAACCTTGTCAGCTTCAGCTCTTTGGGAATGCAAAGGTGCCATCAAACAAAGCTGGAAATTATCCCTTGGTTCACAAACTGTGAGCAGGAAGTGACAGAGAGACTGTCTGATCACATCTGCCTGTTTTCCTGCCAAAAATGCCCAGGACTGCTTAATCCCAAGGTGCTGATGAGTACTTTGGCTATGTTACCCATAACAGTCTATGCCAAACCCCCAATTTTCCATGCTTTTAGACCAAGAGGAGGCGGCTAGAAAGTCAGCAGGAGTAAAAGACATAGTTTTAATTTACCTGAAGAGGCATAGATCAAGTGAGGAGGAGGTGGACATTCCTTCCCACTTAGACCTGAGAGGGCATCTCAGGCCACACAGGGGCCATGAGGAAAGCTTTCCCTGCTCAGGATGCTTAAGGGAATGGTGGATATAAATGCACTGAGGGGTTGTACAGACACCCCCTTTCCATCTCTGGGATTAAAGAAAACAATGGAATTAAAGGAAGCAATGGTTTTACTGGTATTTTTGCAAAGCATCACATGGGGCTTTTCCCAACTAAGGGCAAAACTTGCTTAAGGTCACTAGGACATTGTGACTTCCCAAATCCTCCTGCCTGGCTGAGCAGAGCTGTCCTTCTCCTCTCCCCCAGCCCCTGGCCAAGGCAGGGGGCTCACAAATGACTGGGAAAAGTTTAATATCCTTGCAGGAGGCAGCAGCCTACAAGATGGGTTTGTAGGAATTTTCTTTCCTTATTCCAGCTGACTCCTTTGGGGTGAGATGAGCTGTGCTCTAAAAGGGTCATTCCTGGCTGGAGAGGGAGCACAGGAAGATTTACCCAGGGGCTGCAGCTGTGACCCAGTGGAGCAGCAGACAGCCCTCAGCATCAGCCACTCCTGACTGTCCCTGGCAAAAGAAGGATGCCATAGGATCCTGTTTGTTTGGGTTGTTTTAGGGACCCAGGTGTCCTGCTTGGAATCTAGTGGCAGGACACAAAGCTGCTTGCAGTACCCATCAGTCTTCCTCCCTGAAATTCTTTCCCAAAAATAAACCCAAAAAACCATGATCCCTATGCCAACTGCATAAGCCCTGCCTGGAAACCCCATGGAATAAAGGGTCCTTGGCTGGAGCTGTTCTTTGAGCTTTGGTAGCCCTGCAATAATTTTCCCAGATCTGCTGGCAAGTTTTGAATGTGCCGCTAGGCTGAGGTGATCTGAAGGACAAGTGACCTCCCAAGGAATGTTATCCACTCACACTATTTTATTTTTTGCCTGCTTTTAAATTCACATTGAGTGCAAACAAGTCAGGGGTTGGCTGCTGGGCTGATTCCTGTGCTTGCTCACACAGGGATTATTGGGCACTTGGGATTTCCAGTGGCACAAGGTTTATTAGGCATGCTGTGGAAACCCAAGGCACTGGGAATATTTCTGTGTCTGCTCTGGGACCACTGACCTTGACCCTCATTCATGGAGAAAGTTTCCCAGACTTCAAGATAGACTGGAATCCACAAAAGTGTGAAATAGATTATAGAGAGCAGTGTAGGTGTGTCACTTGGAGAGAAATTGAGGGTTTGGGATTTTTAGTGTGTTGTGGATGGAAGGCACAGGGTGTCATCCTGGGTTTCTGCTTCATGCTTCTTCTTCCTTCTTCCTCCTCCTCCTCCTCCATGGGTTTGGGTGGCATTTTGTAATTGGGCAGAAAAGTCCCCATTGCAGCTCTGTGGGATCAGTTATTGGGTTAAAAGGGAAAATAATCCAGGTGTCAGTTCTTCATTGGATAGTTTAGTCTGAAAATACCTTGGAACAAGAGATTGTTGGCCATTTTGTGCCTTCTAATGAAAAGCTGCTGAACTCCCAGCAGTGAGACTGTTTTACTGATAAGAAATAATAAACACCTGAGTCTGAACATGAACTGCTGTCTCAAGTGCCTTCAATCCAGACCCAGAGAAAGTGATAGGAAACTGATAGAAACTGATAGAAACTGTTAGAAACTGTTAGAAACTGTTATCTGCTAACAATGTTCTGGAGCAGGGGCTGGGTTTTGTAGGTGATGTGCTGGTTTTGGTTCTTTGGCCAACAATGATGAGCAGCCATCTCAAAGGGACAGAAGCTAAAAGTTGGGTGCTATGAACAGAGCAGGGCTGGGATGTTGGCAGGCTCATTTCCCACAGAGGCAGCACTGATATATTTCCAGTTTTATTTGTTTTCCTCATTTTAAAACTGGAGTCAGCAAGTAAGGGAATGCCAATGTTAGGATTAAAAATAAAAATAAACTAAAATTGAAAAAAAGGCAAGAAAAAGCTTTCTTTTGAGCATCCAGGCACAGCAACCAGAGGGAAATAAACCATGCCCCAGAGTTATTATCTTGCTGTAATTCTGTGCACAGTGACAGGATAAATGGCCTATTCCTGGAAGTGCTCTTTCCATGGTTGTGTCTGGGCTTGGATTTAAGGTCAGATTACCTGATTTAACAAACTGGAGAGTGTCAGCTGATCCCAGTAACCAACCAAGTGCCTGCTGTGCCTCCCAACCTTCCAGCTCAGTGTCTGAAACCATCTCCCTAAACCAGCAGTTCTCAAACCTCAGTGTCTGGGCTGTGATTCAGCAGCATAAGGAACATCCCAAAATACAACCCCTAAAGTATTCAGGCATCAGCTAAAACCCATGCATGGTCCTCATACTTGGAAATTCCTTTTTTTTGAGGCTTTCAACATTTCAAAGCTTGAAACTGCCTTTCATACTCACTTCTAACTAAAGGATGTGAGTGGGGAAGCACAGCCCTGTGTGCAGTCAGTGCTGGACAGAAAATCCCCACTGCTGCTTCCTCCATCAGGCAGGAAGGACCTTCAGGCTGATGCTGGAAGGTCACATATTCCATTGCCATCTTGTTTCCCATGGGACTGCTGCCAAAGCTGAGGATCTTGCCCCTCTGGGCTCACCTAGGGGATGTCACTGCCTTGCTGCCATCCCTTGGTTTCCTTGATGAGAAGTTGATCAGCAAACTACTGATCTTCATTCCACTGGTGGAATTTCCATGTCTGGAAATCTGCTCAGCTTTGCTCTAGACCCACCACAGCATCATGAGCCCAGGAGCAAAACAGAGGCACTGCAAAATTCTCCATTTTTAATTCTTCACTCTGATTTCCTTTTTCTAAACCCAAATGTGTTGACAATTGGGTTTTCTCTTCCCTGAGTCTCCCAGGGCTGTAGGCATGCCGCAGTGAGTGTGGGATTTAATGAGGTTTGTTCTGTTGGTTGATCCAGGGAAGGACTGATGTGGGTAGCAAGGCAATTCCCAAGATCTGCAAGGAGAATTGCATGGGCAGCATCATTGTGTTGAAAAAATAATTTCGTTTCTAATACCTTGATAGAGTAAAACACAGCCCCAGCCTTTAACATGGAGGAGGAGGAGGCCTGGTGACCCTGAGATCCTCAGCTGGATTGTGCCAGATGCAACAGGAGGCTGGAAAACTTCAGGAACTCACTTGGGCCACATTCAGCTCTCTTCCTGTGGAGTCTGATAAAGCCTTAAACATCAGCAGGGCTGGGGACAGGTACAGGCACTGTCACCCAGAGCAGGGATGGACCTAGCCTGCTCTGCAGCCTTCCAACAACCCTGAGGCAGTGCCTTTATTTCTCCCCCGCTGATGAGGTGCAGAACTGAGGGCCTGGCAGCCCTGGAAATGGAAAATTCCTGATGTAACCATGGTTTTCATGATAACAGTGGGCACTGAGTCTGCAACAAGCTCTGTGGCTGGCAGCCCTTGGAGAGCCCTTGGTTTCACAGTGCTGCATCCCTGCAGAGTGGCCAGCTCTCCCTGATGTTTGCAGCTGGAAAATTGCAAAGAAAAAAGCCCATAGAGCCTCATTTGCTGCAAAATACAGCAACTGAGGAGCAGGAACACTCCTGAACAAAGTGCTACAGAGATGTGATGCTGTTTGTTCTCTCTGGAGCTGAGCCCAGGGCCTGTGACTGAACCTGTCCAATCCCACACCTTCAAAGCCAGAGCCTGCTCTGTGCTCATGCTCTCCTATCTCAAGGTCTGAGCTTTCCTGGAGCCACCAAAAGAGCCCAGACCTTTCTGTAATCTGTCCTGCCTGTCAGGATGCCAAAAGCCACACCAGACCTGGAGCCTGGGCAAAAACTGCTATGTAGACATGCCCAGAGAAGAGAGCTGGCACAAGGGGCTGAAAAAAGTGAGATATGTGAGGCTGCAGGCAAATAGTTTGGTAATCGCACAGGTAGGTTGGGCTTGGCATGTCTGCTCATCAATAAAGAGGCAAAACAGCTTGGGAAAGGTTTGGAGCCTGGTTTGGTGGGAGCTCAGGAGAGCTTCCAGGGGTTAAACAATCATTCTCTGAGGTGAAGCACTCAGTGATATCCCAGTGAGGCCACAAAAACCCTTCCAAAAGAGGTTTCCCAGGCCACAAAAACCCTTCCAAAAGAGTTTCCCAGTGGGGAAAAATGACCACATTGCTGATAATGAACCCCATTCCATGGTGGGGTTCATGGTGTGTGCTTAGCACATGTGCATGGGGATTCATTCCCTGGGAGGCTGCCCCTGGTGCTCACACCAACCAGGCCCCCAGTGAATATTTCTGATCAAAGCCTTCCCAAGCTGATCTATTTTCAGCCCAACCCACTCAATACCTTGATTGCCACACAGCTCTTTTAGCTGCTCTTAGGTAAACAGGCTGTCACTCCTTGGCATTTTGCCTCACTAAGCCCAAAAATACAAGTGGCACAGAAAATTAGAGAAGCTGCTCTCCCTCGCCAGGAAAAATGATGCTATTTCTGAAATAAACTGGTTTTAATACACCTCACTGGCCATGCAGGGATAAATATGCATAAATACACTTGAACTGGAGGTTCAGCTGTTGACATCTCAGTGTGGAGACTGAGACAGAGAGAATTATGTGTCTCAGGGGAGATGAAGCACTGCACAGGACACTTTTCACATGTCCTCCCTCAGCCAGCATCCCTGGGGCTGAGCCACAGACTCGAGCAGATCGAAATCAGAGCTCAATCTTATTTTTGAGGAATGGCAGGAACACTGGCCAGAGCTGGAAATTGTGTTTTCAGTTTCCCCTTAGTAAGTAAACACAAAGAAGTCAACAACAGATGGAGCATCACATGGAGTTACACAGGTCAGCACAGACTGCAGAGAACCCCTGAGTCTGAAAAAGGAATAATTTGGAGGGGAGAGCAGCTGGGAGATTTTTCTGAGAGAGATTGAGAAAGAAAGCAAAAATACTGGTGTGAGCAAGCTGCTCTGCAAGCAGCAGCTGAAAACCTTGGGTTTGTGGAAGGAGGCAAAGATGGGCAGTAACAGGCAAGCTGACAGCTCCTGGGCAGGACAGGTTTGGGGGATTTTTATTTGTCTGGAGACTAGACAATGCAAGAAAAAAAAGGTGTTGAAATGATCACAAAACAAGCAGGACTACAGCAGGCAAAAAGCAGAACAAAACTGGATTTTGTGTAATGAGCAGACAGAAGCTCTGCCAGACAGATGAGAGATTTCCAGTAGTTTATGGAGTGCTCTGGGGAGTCTGGGGTGAGGCATGAGGGATTCAGGTGAGTGCAGTGCTGCAGTAATGGGCTGCAGTGTGGAGGAAGATGTAAGGGAGGAAAGGGAGCAGAGCACATCTATTAATAAAAAAACACCCATTTCTTTTCAGATTTATTGATACCTCAGAGCCTGAGAGTCTCCCGTGCCTTTGCATCTTTGTGCTAACATTACCCAGGAGTGGGCAGGATCTGTGATGAGCCTTTGAGTTCAAGTGGGGAAGAGCTCTGAATGTTAATTTGTAGAAATGAAAAGAAGACTTTGGTTAACAGAGATTTCAGCCTGAGGAACCTGTGCTGCAGGAGAAAGATGGCACCAGTGTTTCTAAAAATCCATTGCTGAACACGCAGTACCACACATCAAAATGCAATCACTCAGCTGGGGATCTCAGGATGGTGGCTGTGGATTAATTCAGCGCTGGAGGGAAAATTGATGGTTGCCCTGGGACCAGTGTTTGCTGGCCAGTGGCATTCAAAGAAAGGACAGCCCCATCTGGTCATGGGGAGAGCAGTGACAGTGTAAAAGGATCACAGTGGACAAAGAGCAGGTCATGAACTCACCCCAAAGGAGGGGCAGAAGGGTTTTGTTGGGGGCTGAGTCCATAGGAGACAGAGGTAAAGTTTATTCCTTGCAGGGTGTTAATGAAACAGGTACTGAGAAGTTCCTGTCAAAAACAATGCTGGGAAGTCAGGGACGGTGAGTCACCAAAATAATGTGATAATAAACGTGATAATAAATATTTATCACAGGGAGAGGGCTAACAAACAAAAGCTAAAATTGGGAGTGGACTTCATTACAGCTGAGGATTGCTTCCGAGGGGAGAGGATACAGGATACAGGGCTGGCTGACCTCTGGGAGAAAAATGTGATCACAGCAGAGAGCTGGCAAGCAGGTCCAGGGGAATTTGTATTCCAGAGGAGGCAGCTTTGGTAACACTGATGCTGACAAATTATTAGGGCACACTTACAGGGCAGCAGCCTCTATTCCTCACACCACAGCTTGTGTGCAGCCAGCAGGCCTTGGAGTGCACCTTCAGGGCACTGTAACTCATCTGGTCTGTTTTGAATTCCTGCTGCAAATTGGGACAGCAGGCTCCTGGTCCCCATCAGCAGCTCCAGCAGCATTTCAGCAGATTTAAGCAGATGAGTGATACTGATATTTTGAAATCAGTGCTCTCACATGGCAAATGGAGCTGTGAGCCAGAAGATGGGCTCCAGAGGGGTGACTGGTACCTTCAACAACCTGGGAACCTCCAGAGGTTGGGATTTTCCTGGCTCCAGCCCGTGCATCCCCACTCATGCCATGTAAAGCATGCTGAAGGTAACACCAGGCAATTTTTACCCATCAGCAGCTCTCCATGCTGAGCAAATATTTGCTTTATCATGGCTTTAACATGCCCATCCCAGCTGCAGCTAAATGTCAACCACAGGATAAAGCTGTGCCACCTGGGGAAGACCCTGAGCTGCTTGTGCAGCTCCAGACTGACCAGAGCATCAGGGGGCAAAGTCTGGGTGTGAAGTGAAAAATGCATGTATTTTATGATTGGCTTTTTGCAAATATTAAAATGAATATTATATGTGCTGTGTTAGAAAGTAATGCTGTATTACTTCTCTTAAGTAGTGTGTTAAATATAGTTTTTGGCTTTAAAGAATGTTAAAATAGAAACTATGCTATGTAGGATACTTTTTTTAAATAAAGGACTTGCAGTGAGATAGCAGCCACAGGACACCTGAATCTTTCAGAGAAAGAGAATTTATTGCCCCATTATCAGAAGAAATGAACTTCTTCTGGCCTTGAAGGCGCTGTTAGGATTCAGAGAAAGAAGTTGACAATGACCAGACAGAATCCTGTGTTTGAATGGAATTTATGCATCATGTATGAGGTGTATGAATATGCAACAGGTTATTGTTTTTAAGGGTTAATCCTCTGTTAACGTGGGTCCTTTTTCAGGTTTGTGCTGCCCAGAAAAGGTACCCAGACGTCTGTAACTCTTTGTCTCTATTGTCTCATATTGCCCTAATTCAATTTGTCCAAATTATTATTACTCTAATTGTATCACTATTTTTATAACTATTTTATTACTATTAAACTTTTAAAATTTTAAAAACAATTGATTGGCGTTTTTCACATGAAGCAACACAGGAAACCCCTCAATTCCCAAAGCCGGCATTTTCCAGGGGCACTGCGGCCTGTTGGGGATGTTTTTGAAGTCCCTGCAGAGCTGGTGCTGCCGGTGAATGATGATCAGTCAGAGCTCCCCTGTCTCCCCCCGTTCCCAGGCTCGGTTGTTTCTGACGCCGCTTTGCTCTCCCTGGGGTTTGCAGCCAAACTTCTCGTCCGGTGACCGAGTGTTCCCCTCCGGAAGGGGCTGCAGCGGGGAGCCGCGGTCCGGCCAGGGTGACATTTGCAGCGAGCCCAGGGTGACATTTGCCGTGACCGGAGGTCACCCGGCGGAAGAAAACAAAGGCAGCAAAAGCAGCAAAAGCAGCAAAAGCAGCAAAAGCAGCAAAAGCAGCAAAAGCAGCAAAAGCAGCGCTGGGCGGCCACGGAGCGGCCCCGCAGAGAGGGGAGAGCACCAGCGGGGCACTCAGAACCTGCTGAGGCCTCACACCATATTCCTTCTGCTTTCCATAAAGCATGTGTTTAATCATTGGCAAAACTTTTCTATTTTTTCTCTTCTTCTCTTCTCCTTTCCTTTCCTTTCCTTTCCTTTCCTTTCCTTTCCTTTCCTTTCCTTTCCTTTCCTTTCCTTTCCTTTCCTTTCCTTTCCTTTCCTTTCCTTTCCTTTCCTTTCCTTTCCTTTCCTTTCCTTTCCTTTCCTTTCCTTTCCTTTCCTTTCCTTTCCTTTCCTTTCCTTTCCTTTCCTTTCCTTTCCTTTCCTTTCCTTTCCTTTCCTTTCCTTTCCTTTCCTTTCCTTTCCTTTCCTTTCCTTTCCTTTCCTCTCCTCTCCTCTCCTCTCCTCTCCTCTCCTCTCCTCTCCTCTCCTCTCCTCTCCTCTCCTCTCCTCTCCTCTCCTCTCCTCTCCTCTCCTCTCCTCTCCTCTCCTCTCCTCTCCTCTCCTCTCCTCTCCTCTCTCCTCTCCTCTCCTCTCCTCTCCTCTCCTCTCCTCTCCTCTCCTCTCCTCTCCTCTCCTCTCCTCTCCTCTCCTCTCTCTCTCTCCTCTCCTTTCCTCTCCTTTCCTTTCCTTTCCTTTCCTTTCCTCCCCTTTTTTCCCCTTTCCTCCCCTTTCCTCCCCTTTCCTCCCCTTTCCCATTTCCCCTTTCCCCTTTCCCTTCCCCTTTCTATTCCTCTTTCTTCTTTCCCTTCCCCTTTCCCATTCCCCTTCCCATTCCTCTTTCCCCTTCCCCTTCCCCTTCTCCTTTCCCATTTCCCATTTCCCATTTCCCCTTTCCGCTTTCCTTCTCCCTTCCCTTTCTGTGCTGCAGATGTCCAGAGAACAGAACAGAGTTGGGAATGGGTCTGGAGCACAAACCTGATGAGGAGCAGCTGAGGGAGCTCAGCCTAGAGAAAAGGAGGCTCAGGGGGATCTTGTGGCCCTCCAAAATTCCCTGACAGGAGGGTGCAGCCAGGTGGAGGTAAGGCTCTTCCCCCAAATAACAAGCAATAGCACCAGAGGAAATGGCCTCAATTTGTGCCAAGCCCTGGCACAAGCAGCCCAAGGAAGGGATGGAATCACCATCCCTGGAGGGTTTAAAAGAGGTGTAGACGTGGCAGTTGGGGACAGGGTTTAGTGGTGGCTTGGGCAGTGCTGGATTAAGGGTTGGACTTGGTGGCCTTAAGGGTCTTTCCAACCCAGGTGGTTTTGTGACATTCAGGTCTGAAGGAAGATGCTCATCATGGGCTGAATTCATTCAGTTCTTCACTGCCACATTCTCTTCATCATCCTTAATGCAATCTGCACAAGGACCCTGGGGAGCTCAAAGATTTGTGATTAAATGAGGTTGGAAAGGACCTCAGGAGGTCACCAAGCCAAATCCTCTGCCAAGAGCAGGAATCAGGAATAACCACACGCTTGTTGTCAGTGTTCCCCTCTCAGCTGGCAAGAACCAGTTTAAAAATGGTTAAAAAGTAATTTTCAGTATGCACAATGCGTTTGCAGCATCCTTTGGGTCAGAATATTGTTTGTTATTGCAGTCCCTGTCCACATGCCACCTTCCCTTGCTTCCTCTTGTGCTTTCTTCCTGTGCCACTTTTTACCTTGGAAAGGGCTCTTCTTTGCACCTGCTCAGAATAAGGAGAGGGGAGGGAAAAAAAGCTTTGGTAGGTTTTACTATTGGTTTTTTGGGAAAGGTTGTTGGTGGTTGTTTTTTAAAACTTTAATGGAAAATTTCAATACTGAAGCTTTCCATCCTGGTAATGGGGCTTTTGCCAGAAAACAAAAGAAAGGGGAGGGAAGCCTGAAGGAGCAGTTAAATTTAGCTTTCCAACTCCATTGCATAAAGAAACCCTGACAGCTTTTACCAAGATTTGCACTTGCAGAAAGACATTTTGTTAGAGCGTTAGACGCAGATGAATAAAAGCAATGTCTTTGCTACAACACAGTTTGTGTTTATCTTTTCCATTCCACATCTCAGGCCAAGGAGCCACAGTCAGAGCTGCTCCTTAGCTCTGGATTCAGGTGCAGCCTCCTCTTTGCTGAGCCCAAGGAAGAGCACAGGCTGCCAGGAAGGAAGAATACCCACGACAAAAATATGGTATATTGATACCATACCTTTGTCTGGTATCAAGAATACCCTGATACCAGACAAAGCAGAGTTCAGGGCTTCCAGAAGCCAGAACCTCACTCCTGGATCTTGAGCACCAATAAAGGACAGCTGGAGAAGCAGCACCCTTGGGTGTCTCAGGGTGTCATCTGTAACAACCACTCATGGCCTGACCCAAAGCCCTCTGAGGGAAATGAGGAAGAGAGTTTTGCTTCCAGGAACAACCTGGATGGGGTGCAGTCAGGGGGAAAGGGCAAGAAGAGTTGTGCAACCATCTGCCAGCATTTCTCTGGGAGAAAATAACACCAAGAGCTCCTAATTCCCTCCCCTGTCCTTCAGGGAGAGTCCCAAAGGAAAAATCTGACTATTTTGGTATTCTGGATGGAGACTGGGCCTGGGGTCAAGGCTGGCAGCCCTGTGCTGGGGACACGGCACGTGAGCAGCTTCAATTAAAATGTTTCACAGCAGTGGGATCATGGGCACGAGGAGCTGCCTGACCTATTGCAGACAAATTGGCCTTATAAATAAAATGAATGTGTGCAGGACAAACAGGAGCCTGTCACCCGAGCAAGCCACGCTGGGGCGCTGGGAAATATTTTATTGGGATATAAAGCCTTAAATGCCATTCTCCATGCATGGGTGGGGGCTGTGTGGCTTTTCATCAGCCAGCCCTGCTGCCTGCTCCTGCATTTTGATTCATGGCTGAGCAGGAACCTTCAATTCCCTTTGGTGGCTTCAGAGAGCGTGACTGACACCCCGCAGGACAGAGGCTTGACTTCAGCTCCCTGGGGCCCACACAAGCAGAGCTCAGGGGTGTGGGGACATCCCTGAGAGGAGTCCTGTCCTTGCCAGGCCAGGCTGCAGGAGCCCTGCTGGTCCCCATCACACCATCTCCCCTCCACTGATGCCATTAGAGTGGGGACAGAGGGAACAATCCCTTCCCATTATGTTTATTTCCCAGCTTCATCCTCATATCCTTCCCTCTTTGGCCAGAATTAGGAAAAAAAACAAAACAAAACCAAACAAAACAACCAAACCCAGCCCCAAGCTAAACAACAAACTGAATTCCCATCTTTTTCCATTGAGTTTGTTCACCCTGCAAAGGGCTCAGCCCCTCTCACCCTTCCTGAGGACAAGGGGACCTGGGATGTTCAACAGGGTCAGACCCAACCTCCTGAAAGCCCAAAATAGACCAGGTGGGTGTAAAAGAAGCTCTCCAGCCCCAGCAGACATTTAATGGCACTTGTACCAACGCTAATTACATCTTAACATTTTCCCTCTGTATTTTGGTGTTTATTTTGGAAAAGCTCCTCCCTGGACTCATTTTCTTCCTCAGCTTTAAAACAATAACACCACCACACTTGCTTTTCCCTTGGCTGTTTCCCTCATTATTTTAACTCTGCCATTCTGCTCCTGTGCAGTCAGCAGAGGAGTTCAATCAGCCTGATGAGTAAAAGTGCATAATTTTATGCTGCATATCAACTGACTGTTATTAAACTAATCAATCAGCTTCAGTGCAGCTACCAGTACAGCACAGGAGAGGACAAGGCAGAGAAATGCTATGCTATTATTTTTCCGAAAGGAAAAAAAAAAATAAAAATACAATCTGGCCAACCAAATTCTTCAGCTTGTCCTTCTCTGCAGGGGGAAATGACTCAGTGAGTTATGGAAGAGGTGACCTGCAGCAAGGTGGTGAGGAGGAGTTTGCTGTTGTCCTGCTCACCTGCAGTGCTCAGCCATAATGCCCAACAATTGCCATGCTCCAAAGAGCAGAAATCATCACTGCTCTCCCATCCCACCTTGCAGTGTCCCCCTGCAGCTGCCTCTGGCCTCCTCCAGCAAAGCATTTAGGCACATGTTCAATAAATCCCATTGGAGCCAGTAAGGTCATCACCTGTGCCCATTTTTCCAGCCTTGGGTCAGCAGTCATGGAAGAATTTAGGGAGCTGATTTCCAGTGGTCTTACCCCTGTAGTCCTCTCCCTGATGACCCCAATGAGGCTTATGGGGTGGCACATGGGAGGAAAATATGTCTGAACCTCCTTTCCCAGAAATAATTACACTCCTTCACATATTCCCTGCCAGGAAATGCAGAACTGACCTCCTCATCCCTTTGGGACATGACACACAGGCTGAAAGCAGCCTGACAGCAGCTGAAAGCAGCCTGACTGTCCTCCAGCCTGTCCTCCTCTTGAGGACACCAGGGGACAGTCTGTTCTCCGTGTCCCTGAAGGGCAGGACGAGCAAGGGACATGCTACCAGCAAGGGAAATCTGGGATAAGGCAAAGCTTTCTGCTGGACAGGGGTGAGCAGGGACCAGGACAGGAGGTTGGGGAGGTCTCTTGGAGCAAGCACCAGGTGTTGCTTCTTTTACAGAAACACCTGTTTAGGCTGGACATGGTGAGATCTGCTTGAAGCCACAGGTGGGCATGATGGCCTTGGGGGTCTCCTGCAGCTCTGAGTCCATGGGAAAGAACAAGCCAGCTTCCCTTGACTTCCAAGAGATGGAGAAGATGTAACAGGGCTTGGAACCTCAGCACAAGTCAGTGGGACCTTAAAAAACATGAGGAAAGACTTAAGAAACATGAGGGAGGGAGGGAGGGAGGGAGGGAGGGAGGGAGGGAGGAAGGAAGGAAGGAAGGAAGGAAGGACAAAGACAAGCAGATCACTTGCCAGTTTGTGCTTTTTCCAGCATAGCTGGCACACTTTGTGCTTCCCTCTCTCAGCCATGCTCCCTCCTTATCCTACAGATAAAGAGTCAAACAGTGCAGAACAGAGCAGGTAAAGCTCTCTGTGCTGATCCTCCAAATACTTTTAGCCTGGACATGCATCCTTAGACCCAGAGTGAAAAGCAAAGCCGCTCTCAGCCAGCCTGAGAATCCTTCCCCACTTAACTGCATTCACTTAATACAGATTGAATTGCACTGGCTCCTGCTTGGGCTGTTATTTATCCCTGGTTTCACTGTCACATCCACAGGTGCAGAGTGCTCTGTGCTGGCCACTCTGGGGCATACAAATAACCATTCTGGAGCTGGACACAGCGGGTCACCGGCAGTAACTCACTGTGGACCAGACCCAGAGGCTTTTCCCCAGCAGGGAAGCAGCCCTGCAAGCCCCCAGGCCATCCTCTGGCCAGGGCTGACAGCTGCTGTCCTCCCAGCCCGCTTCCCCTGCCTGCTGCCAACTCACTGAGCTCTCCTCCGAATGAATTTTCTGGAAAACAAATTAAAGCAGGGCTTACATCACACAGCACACAGCCCAAGCCGTGCTGGCAAACTCTGCCTGGATTTTGGGCTGTGCCAGAAAACCCTGCCTGGATTTGGGCTGTGCCAGCAAACCCTGATTGGATTTTGGGCCAGCAAACCCTGCCTGGATTTTGGGCTGTGCTGGATTTTGGCTATGCTGGCAAATCCTGCCTGCATTTTGGGCTGTGCCAGCAAGCCCTGCCTGCATTTTGGGCTGTGCTGGCAAACCCTGCCTACATTTTGGGCAGTGCTGGATTTTGGCTATGCTGGCAAACCCTGCCTGCATTTTGGGCAGTGCTGGATTTTGGCTATGCTGGCAAACCCTTCCTGAATTTGGGGCTGTGTTGGCAAACCCTGCCAGGATTTTGGGCCAGCAAACCCTGCCTGGATTTTGGGCCAGCAAACCCTTCCTGAATTTGGGGCTGTGTTGGCAAACCCTGCCTGGATTTTGGGCTGTGCTGGATTTTGGCTGTGCTGGCAAACCCTGCCTGGATTTTGGGCTGTGCTGGCATATCCTGCCTGGATTTTGGGCAGTGCCAGCAAACTCTGCCTGGATTTTGGGCTGTGCTGCATTGCTCACAGCTGCTGCTGGCACCCACAGCTCCCAGGCTGAACAATAAACTGATCAAAGCAGCTCAATATCATCCTGTGCTCTCTGGAGGGCTCACAGAAACCTCTGCTTGATTTCATTTTTTTTTTTTTTTTTTTTTTCCCTGTGCAAAACCACAGACAAACAAAACCGGGGGGAAGTGGAGGAGACTCCAGTGGGTGTTGCAGCACAGGCGAGGTCTCAGGAGTCAGGAAATTCCAGTCCTGGCAGCCTGCTGGTCAGAGCACATGGAGGCCAGGGGTGAGCAGGAGGGGAAGGGATCTTCTGCCTGTCACAGACATCTTTCATGGAAAATTCTTTCCTTAGAATTTTTACTCCTGAGAAGCTGAAAGGCCTCAGGAACAAAATGTAAACATTGATTATCTGCTGCTGTGGAATGCAACAGGGGCATCTGTGATTGGTCTCATGTGATCGTTTCTAATTAATGGCCAATCACAGTCAGCTGGCTCAGACAGAGAGTTCAAGCCACAAACCTTTGTTATCATTCTTTCCTATTCTATTCTTAGCCAGCCTTCTGATGAAATCCTTTCTTCTATTCTTTTAATATAGTTTTAATATAATATATATAATAAAATAATAAATCAAGCCTTCTGAAACATGGAGTCAGATCCTCATCTCTTCCCTCATCCTGAGACCCCTGTGAACACGGTCACATTCTGCCTGCTGGGAAACCATCCTGAGCCAGGCTGGGTTTTACTGGGTTTTACTGGGATCTGGGCTGCCTCCCCTGCACTGCCACATCCTCCTCACACAGCCCTGGGCACATCACTGTGGGTTCTTCTGGCAGGAATCCTCACCCTCCATCAGGTGCCCATCCATCAGGAGCTTCCCTGGAAAACCCAGCGTGCCCCCAGCCCTTCCTCTGTTTGATATTGGAAAATAAAGCAAGCAGGGATGAGATCCCAGTGCCAGAGGCACAGCACAGCTGTGGGAGCGCAGGGCAGCAGCTGGAGCAGCACCAGGATGGGGATGGGAATGGGAATGGGGATGGAAATGGGAACGGGAACGGGAATGGGAATGGGAATGGAAATGGAAATGAGAATGGGAATAGGGATGGGAATGGAAATGGGAATGGAAATGGGAACGGGAACGGGGACGGGGATGGGAATGGGAATGGGAATGGGAATGGAGATGGGAATGGGAATGGGAATGAGAATGGGAGTGGAGATGGAAATGGGCATGGGGATGGGAATGGGAATGAGGATGGGGATGGGAATGGGGATGGGGATGGGAATGGGAATGGGAATGGGCATGAGGTCTCTGGTCTTTGCCCAGCACAGAGAGACTGTGCCAGCCCACATCTTGGCTTGTGCAAAAAACCTCCAGCCATCCATTCTCCCCCCACAAAAAAAAAATCTTTATTCAGGTGAGCTCATTGGTGCTGCCATGGAAAACAAGCTGCTGCAAATGAGTAGTCATGAATAATCATGCTGGCTATTTTGAAAAGCTTTTTATGCTTTTCATAAGAGATCCAAAGAAGATATGCTTTTGAATGGAAGAATGGTCCCTTTGAAATGCTTGGTTCAGTCTCCAATCAGGAGATGATCCTCAGCATCTCACCCCAGGGACAGCAAATGCACTGATGCAGGGTCAGGCAGGGAAGGAGGGAGGATGGGGCAGCACCAAATTCTGAGCATGCTCTCCTCTGCCATGGGCTGTCTGCAGGACCTTGGGCTGAGCCTGCCCTGCCCCAGCTCTCTGACTGCAGGGTGGGGAACAGGGACACGTGCATGGGCAGCAAGGGCTTTACAACCATTAAAAAATGATGAAATTCTATCCTAGACAGGCTGAGGGAGCTGGGGGTGTTCACCCTGGAGAAGAGGAGGCTCCTGGAGCCCTTAGAGCTGCTTCCAGTGCTTAAGGGACCTACAAGAGAGCTGGGGAGGGACTTTGGAGAAGGGGGAATAACGTTAAGCTGGAGGAAGGTAGATTTAGATCAGATATTAAGAAGAAATTCTTTGCTAAGAGAGCAATGAGGCCCTGGCACAGGGTGCCCAGAGAAGCTGTGGCTGCCCCTGGATCCCTGGAAATGCCCAAGGCCAGGTTGGATGGGTCTCGGAGCAGTCTGGGACAGTGGAAGGTGTCCCTGCCCATGGAAGGGGGTTTGAAATTGGAGGGTCTTTAGGGTTCATTCCAACCCAAACTATTCTGTGATTCCATAATTGCATCCTCTACGGAGGCAGCTCTCTCAGTGGCTGAAACAGTGCAAACAGCTTTTGCATAAGAAAACCCTAAAGCTCAGCTTTTGCTTGTGCATTAACATGGCTCCAGTGAGTTACCTGTTTCCACTCAAGCTGGGTACATAATATCTATTATTTACACAGATAATTTAATTCCTTTCCCCCACCCAGTTCATTCTCTCACTGCTCAGGACACCCCAACCAGGAATTAAGTGTACAAATGCAAAAATTCCACTTGTTCTTTAATGTAAGCACTTAGTCCATCTCTCCAGCCTGCCCTGCCCAACCCAGGAAAGCCCAAAAAAAGAGGGAGAAAAATTAAAATGAAGAAAATGCTTGCCTTGCTGCAGTTAAGCCTGTAGAAAAATATTTCTTTTGCTACCTATTTATTAGTATTCTGCTAGACCAGTGGAAGGGTTATCAAAACAGTTACTGGGCCATGGGAAAACTCTTTTTTTGCTGAGAATAAGAGATTTTTGGTGAGCCTCCTCTGGTAGCTTTATGCGCTTCTTTTCTGAGGAATGTTTTCGTATTCTCAATTTCAGTGCTTGATGAGTGTTGTGTTGGGCCACATGGTGCACATCTGGTGTAGGCAGAGCAGAGACATGCAGGGCATGTTCTCAGTGTGATCCTCTTGCATTACACCTCCCCTCGAACCCAAACATCTGCCATCCTGCCCGGTGGTTTGAGCCAAACAAGCCACCTTCAGAAAACAAAACCAGATCCAACTGATGTTAGCAAAAAGGAGTAAAAGCATGGCAGGGGAAGTGAAAGCTGAGAGAAAAGTGGGAGGAAGAAAAATGCAAGGAGAAAATAGCTGGAGAATGATCCGATAACCACCACAGAGCAGCAGCCCCTTAGCTGGAAAAGAGAAACCCAAACAGAAAGCAGGTAAAATTTGCAGAGAAGAAGAAAACAAGACTGGTGGCACATAGCCATGGGCACAGCCTGGTTGTGCAGGCAGGTGCTGCTGGCTGAAGTGGGAACCACTGAAAACTCATTTTGGTGTGGCCACAGGAAAAGAAGAATGTTTTGGAGCAAGTGATGGGGGTCACACCTTAGGGGATGTGTGTAGGGGGGGGGGGAATAAATCCTGGAAATGAGCAACTCAGAACCAACTGGAATGGCCCTGGTAGACAATTGCTGGTGTTTGAACTCCCAGCAATGCCTTAGCCAAGAAGGTTGGAGTAATCCTTGGCTGCGCAGACGGCAAATATGAAGTGGGAGTGCTGAACTGATATTATCTCTGTAAACAGCATTAGTGAGGCCATTTCTGAAAAGTTATGTCTAGTCCTGATGTTCACATGTCCAAAAAAAGATCTTAAGGAAACAGCAAAGATTCCTGCCAGAGTGATTTTAGGCATTGAAAGCCTACTTTAGAGAGAGAAAAACATATCCAAGGGAAAAATGAAGTGACTTTACTGCAGGTTACCAACATCTGCGCAGGTACAAGCCCTGGAAATGGGATCAAGGAAAGTTATAATGAGATGGAGTCTGGGAAATTCAGATTAAATCCAAGGGAGAGATCTGAACCAGCTGTGCAGAGGTCAGGTTTCCCCCACGAGGTCCAGGTGACCTCCTAGCATCCAGCACAGCTAAAGGTTGGTGGGATTTTCATCAAGGTGGCCTTTGGCTCAGTAATTGGCTGACCCCAGCTTTGGAGGAGCAGAATGGCTGAGTTTTGGTGCAAAAGCTTGAGGTTATGCCACTATGGACTCAAAGATGTGAGTGGACCTCCTGTTCTTGCTGTAGGTCATGGTTCTGGGGAGATCTGGGGACTGGGTGAATCACAGCACACAAAGTCACTTTCTGTGTTGAACAGAAGGCTGGCACAGGGAGAGTTTTCTTAGATTACCCAGCCAAAAAGGTAGCAACAAAGGTAATGGAGCACAAGGGCCCTTCCTTTGCTAACTGCTAAAAACCATGGAGGAAAACAGATGGATCAAAAGTTGTTGACGTTGATGGGGATCTTTCCAAGCTCCTTCAGTGGGTTTTTGGCTGAGGCACATGTGCTCTGGGATATCAGCAGGCTGATCTCCACAGCAAATGGAATGGCCCCTGGATGTCACTGCTGTGCTGCAGTAGAGCAGCAGGAGAGCCTCATTCTATGGGATGTAAAGAAGATGGAGTTAAGGCCCGGAGACGAGGCCTGGATAACTGGAAGTGTTGGCTCAGGCCCTTGGGCTGCCTCCAGCACAGATTGCAAATTGCTGTGAGTTATCATCTGACAGATGCTCTGTCGTGGCTCCAGTCCATCTCCTACTGCACAAGTCTATACATCACAGCCTGCATGGTCAAACCAGCCTCGCCTGCTGCTTCCTCTCCAGCTTCTCCTCTTCACCTCTTCAAACCCCTCCTTCAAACGGGGGGGAAAAAAAAGCCCAAACCAACCAAAAACCCAACACAACTCAATCTGCTCTCCACCACGAATTTAATTGGTTTCCACACAAAGTCTGAGCCACGTGCTCTCGTAGATGTAGGAAACCAATTCATTGATGTCTCCTTCAGTTTGCAAATTCTACTGTGAGAGATGCTGCAGCTCTTAGCAGGTTGGTCACAATGGAACCTAATGATGACATTTAAATGTATTATTTCTACCACCAGTCTACCTGGGGTCTAATTTGATGACATCTAAATTTTATCAACACTTTGCCTAGGGCTTGGTTTGATGGAAAGCCTTCAGATAAGTTGCTTGTTCCTGGGTAGGCACAGGACTGGATTGTTTGGGGTGGAGGAGAGAGAGGAACCCAAATTCCTCCCATTACCCCCACAATAATTCTTATGAGGGAAGAATGTGTAAGTCAGCACAAGAACTTGTGGGAAGTGCAGACTGTTGGGGTGGAATACAATGGTTTAAATTTAATCTGAGTAAGAAGGACTGGGAAGAGTGGGGCAGTTGCATCACTCGTCTTCCTGTTGGCTGCACTGAAAACCTTTCATTCAGCTCTGAGATTTCTGCTGAATTCTTGTCCACCGCACTAAAGTAAAACAGCTGTGCTTCAAAATTGACTTTGACTTTGCAAACAAGGAGATTCTGCAGGATTTCCTCACTCAGCTGACCGCTGCCATTTATTTAAGCAGCTCAGGGCAGGATTAGGTAGCCCTGGGGCCTGGGATGGCCTTTTATCTTGAGAAGTGACTGTTACAGGTAAGAAACAGAGATGGAGCAGTGGGAGATGTGGGGTTTCTCTCACCTGATTTAATGTGTGCACAATGCAGACATTTCCAGCAGAGCTGGTCACCCTGGGCTCCCTTTGTAGTCAGCAGAAACAGACACTTTCAGGGCATGATTCATCTGCCCTATTTTCCACATCTGGCTTGGGCTGGGATAAATTACAACCAGGATTACAGAGTCTGCTCCATCGAGGGCCTCAACCAACTGTCCCCAAATAAATTTTGCTTGCAGATGTCCCCCTTGTGCACCAGCTTCCCCAGACCCACTGTGGGGACACCTCTGGTCCCCTGAGAGAGCACAAGGTGCCTGCAAGCCGGCAGGGCTTTCCATTTTTGTTTTATTAAAGCTGTGACACCTAAAACCTCCTGAGATTTGTCACCTAATACCAGCAGTGAATTCCCCAATGTGGTAAAGATTCAGCTCAGGATTGACAGAGGAGGATATACAGCTTTTTGGGACCCTCTTTAGGTCAAGGGGAGGGTGTTGCTTAAGTGCCTTGGCACTTTATTCTATATTGAGACCCCAAGAATGGTTTAGGAATATGTGGGACACCCTCAGGTTGACTTTTCACTCATTTGGCAGAAAGAAAGATGCATTACTTTTGGGGAGAATCCATACATGGTTATTTGGCTCTAAAGAGGCCACAGAACTAAACTCATTGTTCCAGATTGCAGTGCAAGATGCATTCTATTACCATCTGTATGGCAGATTATCTTCGTCAAGTGGGCAGTTTGCCTTATCTCTCTCTGAGTGATCACAATCACTCCTCCCTCGGGAGGGGTCATTGCTGATAACAGCTATTGAATGTCACTGCATGGCTGATAAGAACTGCAGCATCCCATTGGGAGATGTGAGCCCAGAGGGAGGAGCCAAGCATTCCTACCCAGATATAATCCAGAGGTTCTGAGACACCAGCACGGCTTCTCCACTGGATTCCCCAGAGGAACAGCAGCTGCCTCTCCTTCCACTGGATCTTCAGAGGAAGAATCCATCCTTCTGTACAGGATCCCTGCTCCAGCAGAACCACCCCTGACACTGCAGGAGGGCTGAGCCACAATTCCAATGGGACTGCCACCAACACCCTGACCCACAGGGTGTCAGGTTGGGTTCTGACTCTGTCAGTGTTGTTCTAGTGGACTGCATTGGTTATTTTATCCTTTATTTTTCTTCCGTATTAAAGAACTGTTATTTCCTGCTCCCATATTTTTTGCCTGAGAGCCGCTTAATTTTTAAATTTATAGCAATTCGGAGGGGTGGGGAGGGTTTACATTCTCCATTTCAGGGGAGGCTCCTGCCTTCCTTAGCAGACTCCTGTCTTCCCAAACCAAGACACTTATCCACAGAAAATTCTGGGAATTAATAATTACAACTCCATCTCAGCCTGCTCTGTGGGTTTTGCTCAGTGAGTACCATGGTTTTTTTAGGCTCAAGTACCTATTCCTAAGGAATCTGAAGTGTGCCCTGGCCCATCTGGGATGGGTCCATGAAGGATGGATGGATGGATGGATGGATGGATGGATGGATGGATGGATGGATAATGGTTTTCAGTGCTCTCCTCATTTATATTCTCTGGGCTGGTTGAAGATGTCCTTGCCTATGGCAGGGGGACTGGACTTGATGGCCTTTAAAGGTCCCTTCCAACCCACAACATTCTATGGCTCTGTGACCTTCCTGCCCTGGCTCTTTGGCTTTCCAGCCACATGGAATCTCAAGCAAAAAAGACAAACCACAAATACCCACACACAGTTTCTGAGCCTTTCTGCCCTAAATGTGGACTCTATGCCCCTTAACACTGGCTGGAACAGCTGGTGTGTGGTCTGACCTTCACCAGGGCACCTTTTCCAATCCTCTCCTGAGGGAACCTTCCACAACCCAGGAGTTGTGCTCCAGCAGTTCATGGGTCCTTCCAGCACCCCTCCCTGTACAGATCAGGGATTTCTGAACCCCCACACCCTGAGGTGTGTTTGTCCATCCATCTGCTGCTCCCACGTGGAGCAGAGGCAGGACAGGAGCTTTCTGAAGGGCCAGCAATCCCTCTGAGGCAGAACTGTAATTACACTGCAGTTATATTGCAGTTGCTATGCAAACAGCCGCTTGTTTTGCTTTTCAATATGTAATTATCACTAAATCATCGGGGTGGAGGGATGTTTAACTACCTAACTCGTTTACTTTCCTCACCCCTTGGGCTCTCAAGGCATCAGCTGGCAGGGCTGACCACCTGGAGGAGGCTTGGCAGGCTGCAGCAGTGCCCCAGGTCTGTGGGTGCCCAGGTGCTGAAGGAGATAATCCCAGTCAGATCCTGATGGTTGCACTAACAGGGAGTTGCCACGGCTCAAAATTCAAATTTCTCCTGTTCAAACCCAGCCTGTTTCTTAGCAGTGCTCAAAATTCAAATCGCTCTTGTTCAAAACCCAGTTTTTCATCAGTACTCAAAATTCAAACTTCTTCTGTTCAAACCCAGCCTGTTTTATACCAGTGCTCAAAATTCACACTGCTCTTGTTCAAACCCAGTTTTTACCAGTCCTTAAAATTCATACTGCTCTTGTTCAAACCCAGTCTGTTTTATACCAGTGCTCAAAATTCAAACTGCTCCTGTTTGAACCCAGTTTTTTACCAGTGCTCAAAATTCAAACTGCTCTTGTTCAAACCCAGCATGGTTTTTACCAGTGCTCAAAATTCAAACTGCACCTGTTCTAACCCAGCCTGTTTTCTCCCCTTACAAAGGCATGTGCACATCACAGTCCTCAGCCCTGTAAGGAGGCACAGAGGCAGAATTTCATCTTGAGAAGAGGCTGAGCAGGGGGTGGTGACCCACAGGAGTGTAGGGTGGCCCATGGAAGGTTGGATCAGCTGCATGAGCTGTAGGAAAATGCTTCCCCAGAGGAGATAGGGTCATCCATCACCATCCGTGCTCCCATCTGGGCTCTCCGTGAGGTTTGGGCCTTCAAACACTCCACTGTGCACTTTAATAGCAATGTCCCCTACCCTGGGGACAAGACAGAGGAGATAAATAATTAATTTTGTGGTGGACAATGACAAAGATTGTGTTATAGACGGATAATGAGATTATTGGCTCTCAATGAAAAGATAACTATTGTGTGAATATTAAGAAAAGCTTTAGTGATGTATGATTATGTTATTGTGGTTTAGATGTCCTCCGTTCTCCCCACAGTTCCCTTTCCCCCTGTATTGTGACCATCAGACAGCCTGGGGTATCTCGGACAGGTACAAAGAAGCTGCACAGGTGTCCCCTTGCATGGGGCAGGTGGGAATGGAAAAGCTTGGGGGTGCTCAGGGGATGAGGCATGGCAACACCTGAGCTCCAATCCAGTTACAAGAAAGCAATTTCCACAAAAAAATGGCAAAGAAGAGCTGACTGACAGACTTTGGGAAGGGCCAGGGCTGGCTGATATACCCCAGGGGTATAAAACACTGAGCATCCATCCTGAAGATGAACCAGCCACGTGGTACCCACGACCATTCTTAACACTTATGTAGTCCTTTGCTATATTTTTGTTAAGGTTTAATAAACATTTTTAAATTTTCAAAGTGAGCAGTTGCCTCTCACAATCCCCTTAACCAAGGCCTCTTAGCCTGAATCTCCTCAGCCTTCAGGTTTGTCAGTGCATAAACTGTTATGAGTAGAAAAGTTGCCCATTTTTTTAAAAGGTTGCAGAGTTCACAGGTTGGTTTAGTTGCTGCCAGGGTGGAGTTCTGACTGTTTGTTGTTGTAATCACCTGTTATTTTCATTAACTATTGTCACAGACAACTTTTATGAAAAATCCTTCCCTTAGGATTTTTTCTCCTGAGAAGCTGAAAGGCCTCAGGAACAAAATGTAAACAATGGTTATCTGCTGCTGTGGGATGCAACAGGTGCATCTGTGATTGGTCTCATGTTGGATGTTTGTTATTAATGGCCAATCACAGTCAGCTGGCTCAGACAGAGAGCCGAGCCACAAACCTTTGTTATCATTCTTTGCCATTGTATTCTTAGCCAGCCTTCTGATGAAATCCTTTCTTCTATTCTTTTAGTATAGTTTTAATGTAATATATATAATAAAATAATAAATCAAGCCTTCTGAAACATGGAGTCAGATCCTCATCTCTTCCCTCATCCTGAGACCCCTGTGAACACTGTCACAAACTACCTGTCCCTATCATTGATGGTTAAGAATTCCCCCTTTTGTTGAGTGGCACCCTGCTGCTCCCTGGAGGACGGCATCCAGATGGTGAAGGGGAGGGGACATCAGAGTTGGCATGCAAATGACATCAGAACCAGCATGCAATGGGAGTGACACCTCACCAAACCTGGCCAAAAACCTCTAAAACAATGAGCCAACACGAAATTGATGAATCAAGGGGATGATTAGATGTGAAGAACAGAATCTAGTACCTGCTAAGACCCTTTTTACCCCTCACCCTAACCTAAAGGATGTTGGCTAGATAGAGAACCTCAAATATTAAAGCAGAAAACAGGGGAATCTTCTGATGCTGTCGTGAGGATGGAACTCCCAGTTCTGCCCACAGACCAGTGGACAAAGCTGCGCTTTTTTCCTCCTCCTCCTCCTCCTCTGAGTCACTCCTGGGAGCAGTGGTGGTCTGAGCGCTGGACCTGTTGGTTCTCCCCCCTGAGCTGATCACTTTTAATAAAGGCATTAAAAAGAAGAAACATCTCCTGACCGTGTTTATTTCATAAACCACACCCAGGGTCCTTGGACCATCCAAAGCATCATCCCTCAGCTCCCCAGGACTGAGGAGCCATCGCCTCCCATGTCTGCTCTCATTCAGTAGTGTCCGCACTGCAATTATTTCTGTGGCACACACACACACACATGTTGAGCTGGCATCAAACCACGGGCTGAGAGCTGAGCCTGCTCCAGAGCCATTAAGAACCTCTGGAATTGTGCAGCCTCCCTGCTGGCTGCCTTTTTACGATCCCTTTAAATTGTCAGCTAACAAGATGGTGGGGGACGTCGGTTTAATGATCATTAGCAAGACCCAATTAGCAGGGAAGCATAATGAATCCTCAAATGCAGGCTTGCTAATTTAAATACAGATAATTCATGGCACCAGTTGAGTGCTTAAACAAAGATTTCAGAGGTCTTTCTGCTTGTCAATGGTGTGGGCACAAGCCTGATCAATCTCCATGAATGACAATGGATTGGAGGCTTTGGCGAGTTTGTGAGAAATTTAACACAATTTGTCTGCAGCAAATGCTTCAATAAAGCTTCAGCTAAGAAACAGTCAAACTTCCACAATCATTTATCAGATTATCACACAAGAGGAAGGAGTGAAAAGCAGGAGGGAGGGAGAGAGAGAGAAAAAAGGATGTGAGCACAGCTGTGAAATTTATTATCTTATTGTACCCTGTATTTCTTCTCCCTATTGTGCATGTGACTGGGTCGTTTTACCAGCTAATTCCTGCATCTCAGAAGCACTCAGTATCACAAGGCAATGGGCCTTGGAGTCCAGGCTGTCAGCTGAACTCTGCAAGTAAACGGGCCAGGCAGCCTGCGTTGGCGGGAAGCATTCCAGGAGAAAACATCTTGATAAAGGAAAAAAACATCCAGAGAGTGACAAATGGCCCTGTGAGGCCAGAGAGGGAGCAAAAACCAAGACAGTGGAAAGAAAATAGCGCTGGGAGGAAAATAGAGGCTCATAAGAAATATACATTTGTGTATACATGTATGTGTGTGACAGGAAGAACTCAATAAAAACAGGCAGGCCGGGCACCAGGGATGCAGGAGCAGCTGTGGATTCAGGCAGATTTGTCACAGAGTGGGGTTGGGCAGCTTGAAACTTGCAGGAGGGAAAGGAGAGGAGAAGAAGTTGATTTGATGAAGTAATTATGAGCAGGACAATGTGATGGAGAAGGGAAGAGAAGGTTTCACAGCTGTCAATTTAAAAGTATGATCAGCTCTTGTGAAGGATGGAGGGTTTAGCTCCCTGTTTTCATCTCCTCACATCTCTCTCATGGCCTGAGTGGTGAGAGGGGCTTTGGCCCCTCCAAGCTGGGGAGGACAGCAGCTGGATGAGGCACTGCTGCTGCAGATCCTGGTTTGGGTAAGCTGGGGCTCATTTCTCTCTGCTCAGCCCCATCAGCTCTCCAGCACTGCCCTGGATGCCTGGTACTCCCTCCCCCTTGAAATAAGCATGGGTAGGAGACCTTTCTCCTTTTTAATGCCTTTATTAAAAGTGATCAGCTCTGGGGAGAGAACCAACAGGTCCGCACTCACACCGTCACTGCTCCCAGGAGGGACTTGGAGGAGGAAGAAGAAAAGTGCAGCTGTGTCCTCTGGTCTGTGGGCAGAGCTGGGGACTCTATCCTCAGGAGAGCAACAGGAGTTGCCTATTTTTTGGTTCCACATTCAAGGTCCTCTGTCCAGCCAACATCCTTTAGGTTAGGGGAGGGGTAAAATGGGTCTTAGCAGATACTGGATTCTGTTCTTCACATCTAGACATCACTGATTCATCCATTTCATGTTGGCATATTGTTTTTAGGGGTTTTTAACTAGGTTTGGTGAGGGGTCCCTCCCATTGCATGCTGGATCTGAGGTCATTTGCATGCTAACTTGATGTCTCCTCCTCTTCACCATCTGGGTGCCATCCTTCAGGAAGCAGCAGGGTGTTAATCGACAAAAAGGGGAATTCTTAACCATCAAGGACAGGTAGTTTGTGACCGTGTTCACAGGGGTTCTTGGATGTGGGAAGAGACAAGGATCTGACTCCATGTTTCAGAAGGCTGATTTATTATTTTATTATATATATTATATTAAAACTATACTAAAATAATAGAAGAAAAGGTTTCATCAGAAGGCTAGCTAAGAATAGAAAAAGAAAGACTGATAAAAAAGGCTTGTGTCTCGGACAGAGAGTCTAAGCCAGCTGACTCTGATTGGCCATTAATTAGAAACATCCAACATGAGCCAATCACAGATGCACCTGTTGCATTCCACAGCAGCAGATAATCAATGTTTGCATTTTATTCCTGAGCCCTCTCAGCTTCTCAGGAGGAAAAATCCTAAGGAAAGGATTTTCCATAAAAGATATTGTGACAGTAGTTTACGAAAACGACAGGTGATTACAATAACGAACAGTTAGAACTCCACCCTGGCAGCAACTGCCCAACCTGTGAACTCTGCAACCTTTTAAACAAAATGGGCAGTTTTCCTACTCCTACTCAATCTGCCCTCCTTGCTGAGGCTGTAAGGCAGTGAGGACTCCACAAATTCCCTCTGGAGAGCACAGGAGGGTGAGGATGCAGCTCCTGATGTGTGAGAAGGCAGCACTCAGGATGAAATGTCCCCAGTCCATGGGAGACCATCCCCATCTGGCTCCCAGAGCCCCACCAAGGCCTGTGCTGAGCTCTTCATTTGCCTTCCCACATCTGCCCCCCCAGGAAAGCCAGGCATGTCCTTCACTGCTCACACACGGGGAATCACTAGCCAAAGAGGCAAGATCAGAGATTCCTCAGCAGCAGTTAAGTGCTTTTTTGTTCATATTAAATCCTGAGGGGCTGAGTGGGCACAGCAGGACACAGGACAGAGGATTGTCCCTGTCAGCTGCAGGTTGAGCAGGCTGACCCTGACATGGAGCAATAATTCAGCCCTTAACATAAGCAGGCAGTGGTATTGAAAAGCTCCAGAGCATTCAGGACAGGGGGCTGGCAAGCCTGGCCTAGGACTTGCAGGAAATATGAGCCATTCTGTCCAGGTCCCAGCTGGGACATCCTGGACTTCCTCAGATGGCACCAGATAGCCAAGGATGGGTTGTGACCCTCTCTCAGTACAAGCATTTATATCACAGATACGTAGATAGGTAGCTCGTGAACCCCCTCACATCTCCTGACCATCAGAACACTCCACTGGATGAATAAAAATTAACTCCCCTCAGCAGCTTTGCTGGCCTCGAGCAGACAAAATTCAAGGGCCAGTCTTCAGTCTGAGATATCAAATTAGTAATTGTGACGTCTTCTTAGTTTCATCTGTGCTTGCATGCCTAAAAGTCACATTTAGGGCCCTTCAGCTGAAAATGGAAACCTGTGATTCTCACACCCTCATAGGCTTGTGACTGGAGTTTTGTAAAAACATAAAGGAAAAAAATGAGACCTTTGTGAAAGTCAAAAGTGAAATTCCCAGGGGCCTGTTCTGGACTTCCCACCACCAGCATGGCAGCCTGAGACTCCAGAGAAAATAATAGAAATGGAATTGTCACTTTGCAGCATCTTACCCAGGCCTGACCCAGAGCTGAGCTCAAAAAGCTCTTCCTCCACGAGTCTTGGAGATCATGAAATTTCCTCATTTCCTCCTTCCAGAGAAGGTCACCCTTGCACAGCTTTCCCTTTCTTGGAATCGCAGTATCATTAAGGTTGGAAAATACCTCTGAGATCATTGAGTCCAACTGTGCTGGCACTTTGTTGGTGCTGTTGGCAGATCAAGGGTTCTCTGGGCTGGATTTATTTTGTGCAGCAGCACAAGCCTGTAAAGAGTGTTTTCACTTTTGGAGGGGTTGGCTGAGCTGTTCCCAGAAGCCAAGGTCTCTCATTTTCCCTAAGGACATGTGTATTCCTGCCCATTTGGAAAGCTTTTATTTGGTCAGAGGAGCAGTAAATAAGGTTTTACAGACAACACCAGTCCTGTGAGCAATGATGGATTGTCACCACAGGAGCATAACTTCTCACTGAAATAAGAATTCACTATTTAGTGAAGAAATGCTCCTAAGGGTGACCATCCACAGCTGATCCTGAGCCAGGGGTTATCTCTTTGAAAATGACAGAGCTGAACAAGAATATTAATTGCCAATATCCTTATTGCACCTAATTTTAAAAACAATTGGAAATCTAATTAAAATTAAACCCTCTGCTTTTGAGTAGTCGTTCAGTCTTGTTGGTCTGGAAGCAGAAAGCTGACACTGGAATTTCTTATCCTGGTATGTGATTTATTGATAAAGGTGCTCAAATATGGAAACTGGGACTTTGATCTTTTCATGAGAAATAGTTTTCCCATCTGTAATAGAGGGGCTTTTCTATCAGCTACTTTATAACTATGTAATCACTGCAAAATATGAAATGAGTCTAAATAACTATTAAGGAGGTGGGATTTTCCTCTAATCAATTAACTTTTGAAAGCCCTCATCCTCCAGCAGCTCTCTCAGCACCGGTCCACAAATGGGATTGCTCATGCAGAAAAAAAAAAAGAACACACAAGTTTTTTTCCCACAAGCCTTAATTCTATGATGGATCTTCCTCTTCAATTAATTTGGAAAAAAACCCACCATTTCTGTGTATGGGGTTGGCATCACCAGGACTAAGGACATTTCATTATTTTTCCCCTCTCGTGAGCTATGTTAATAATATCAAGACAAATCTGCTCTTAGGAAAAATTGCCTGCTGCAAGTGAAAGGAAAGCCTTTGATCCATGAACCTTGTGCCCCATAAAAAGAGCTCCCAAAGCTTGCTTAGTCTACTGAAATGGGAGCTGGGATGGGATGCAGCTGCTGTCTGCACATTTATCTCAGGGGTAAGCATGAAAGATCAGGCAGAGCAAAATTGAGGGCAAAAGAGCTGAAAGTGGGTCCATGAGACTGAGTGGTTACAGGAAGGTTTGTGACTCCCAGAGCTGTCCTGGGACAGCCTCTGGGGAAAGGAGAAGGGGCAAAAATAACCTCAGCTGATTTAACACAGAGGCTCTGAGTAGGGAGGAGTCCTTGGAAACACTTTATCTTGCCAGATCCTGCTTTCTCCTCTCCCATCCTGACTGCTCTGAGCAGAGACCTTGGCCACTGGATAATGGGAAAGGGAGGAAATTCAGAGGAATTGAAGAGAACAAATGGCAGAGGTTAAAAAGCACAGCACAGATCACTGAGAGCCTCTGGGGAGGGGTTTCTGCACCTGCTGGGGCTGCAGGGATGGATGGATGGATGGATGGATGGATGGATGGATGGATGGATGGATGGATGGATGGATGATGGATGGATGATGGATGGATGGATGGATGGATGGATGGATGGATGGATGGATGATGGATGGATGGATGGATGGATGGATGGATGGATGGATGGGGGATGAATGGAGGATGGATGGATGGATGGATGGATGGATGGATGGATGGATGGATGATGGATGGATGGATGGATGGATGGATGGATGGATGGATGGATGGATGATGGATGGATGGATGGATGATGGATGGATGGATGGATGGATGATGGATGGATGATGGATGGATGGATCCATTGATGGATCCATGGATGGATGGATGGATAAGGCAGGCATGACTGTCACTCAGCTGCAATACCCCAAAACACCGTGACCAACCCCAGCCCTGCCCTGTCCCACTGGCACACACAGCTCCACATTCCCCCCCTCCAAACAGCCTCTTCCCCCAGGTCCAGCACTTCTCCCCCATTTTGAGCATGGTCCTGCAGCCCTCAGAGCTGCAGCTCCTCACATCAGCAGCATCTCTGTGCAAGATGAGTGTGCCTGTGAAAGAGATCAGAGATGCTCTTTGAAGAGTCGGCAGAATTTTTCATTACAGATTCCCAGCTGCATTTTCCTGCTAACCTTGCATTCCTGACGATGCAAAGTGAGATGGGGACGTACGTATGGAGAACATGTTACCCCTCTCACAGCCTACTCCCACAGCCAGGAAAATATGTCCTGTGAGTTTCCTCCCTGAGGAAGGCCAAAAATCAAATCAGTTTTTCCCCTGGAATTTTCCAAACGCTCTCTGGGCTGTTCCTGACTGTGTAGAAAACTCACATTTCATCCCACAGCCCACAAAGGGTCCAGCATGGATATCTATCACAACAACACTGCCATCATCTTCCCCACTGCAGCTACCATTATTTAATTCTTATTTATAGCCCTCAGCTCCGAGAGGAGCAGCTTGTGTAAGCACACACACACAGTGACAATAAGTGACTGGTGACAACCAGTCCCTGGCAAGACTCACCACTCCTGTACTGGGGGAGGGAACTGGCATATTTTTATTAATTGTTATTATAACTGGTATATTTTTATTAATTTTTGTATTATTTATATGTCATTGCAATGCCCGACACAAGCTGCACAACAATGAGTAAGGGTGGGTTCTGCGTGTTTCTTGTTAAGTTTCTCTCAGCTCTGCTGTGGGGAGCACAGATGTGTGTTTGAGCTTGGTGAGGGATGGGGGAAAGGGAAACAGACCCAGCTGTATAACAGGAGAAGGTGCAGGAGCCCTGGAATATTCCAGTTCCAACACCTGCTCTGCCCAAACCAGGCCTCCTTCCCAAGCCCACAGTCCTTGAAGGTGATGCTGAGGGAAGGTGAGGAAAGGCTGGATGCAGTGCCAGGAATGTTTCCCTGTTCCCTCCTCAGGGACAGCCAGGACCGATCAGTGCCTGTGACCATTCCCAGAGCACATTCCTGATCCCAGTGGTGTCAGTCCTGCCTCTCCAAACACAACCCATTGTTAATTATTGCTCATTAGCAATAGTATTATCATGACTGCTATTGTATGAACATATATAATTAATTATTCACTTTCTAATTAAATACTTAATGGTGTTAATGGCTAAATCAGGCCATCAAAGCAGTTACAGCTCATATAAAATGATACCAGCACTGAAAGAGATCCTCATCCCCACCAAGACCTGTCCATTTGCTTCAGGGTTAAAAATTAATAAAAAGTCTAAATAATTAATAGAATTTAATATAAAATATTAAATATTCATAAAACAATTAAGAAATCATTTGGGTTAAAACCAGTGTGCTTAGATTCACCACAGCATCACCTCATCACTCTGTGTTGATGTGTGAAGTCATACAAAATAAAAAAACAATAAGATGAGATAGACAAATGTATGGAGACAGATGTTGGAGGTGCACATCTGGAGCCACTGCAGCATCCCCATCCTGTGTGCATCCCATGGGGAGCAGGTGTACCCAGGCTGCTGCACAGACGGCAATCCTTCCACAGGGTTGTGGTGAATAAAGGAGTTACTCCATGCAAACAGCCTGGAACATGCACATTTTGCTGTGGGAACACAGAACATCCCTCTGGCTGTCCAGGATGGCCAAGACCCCTGCCAGGGGGCTCAGAGACCCTGGCACAGAGCCCAAGATGCCCCTGTGGGTTTGATTATGACCCATGGAGCAAATTAACAACTTTCGGTGAAGACCTGCAAGCCACAACAGCTTAAGTAGAATGATAGTGAATTTATCATGGGGTGGAAAAGTAGATTTTGGGTTTTTTGGTATGGGGGTTCAGGGGGCAAGATGGAGGAATCTGGGTGTGTCCAGCCTTTCTCCTTCTTCTTCTTGGCCTCCATCTTCTGCTGTGATGTTGGCACTTTTAGATTGGTTTAGAGTAGAAGCTCACTGTCTAACATAGGTGATAGGTATTGGGAAGTAATTGTAAACATTGCACATGCAGTTTTTAGTATAAAGACATGATACCATCCCAGGGCAGGCAGAGTGCCTGGAACTGTCCTGCTGGATGGACCTCAGCTGGACAGGAGAAAATATTTTATAGATAAGAAACAATAAACAACCTTGAGACCGAGAACTGAAGAGCTCTGACTCCTTTTTCAAGCACCAGGCTGAGAAAAGAGACTTTCTAACGTATCTTGGGGTCACTCTGAGCAGCGAGAAGCCCCGAGACATTTTGCCTCACACCTGGGTGAGGCAGAGGATCCAAAGCAACCAGCAGCCACCAGAGTGGTGAGATCAAACCCTGCTGCTCCTGTGCAAATCCTCTCCCCTGATATGGGGGCTTGATTTTGCTGCTCACACAGAGTGGTGCAGGTGAGATGCCACCAGGGATCTGCAATATCCCTGCCAGCTCAGTGCAAGGGCTGCAGAACATCCCCAGCATCCTGGAGTTTTGGTGGGAGATCAGGAGAGAGACTCCAGGGTACCACAGCAACAAGAGATCTCTTTGTTTGTGTATGGGCCCCCATGCATGATGCCAAATCTGGAGCTTAAACCTGAATTGAGCCTACTGTAACTAACATGCAAAAGGGAAGGCACCCAGGCATTGTAGGTTTCTCAGCTGTTTAGGTGGCCTGGAAAGGCCCAGGGATGGCCTTGAAGAGCCGACGCTTCAAAGGACGAGAAGAGACTTCTGATCTTTTCTCGGTCTCGGTGTTTATTAATTGTTTATCTAAAAGATTTTCTTTCAGCCCGACAGAGGTCTGCACAGCAAGTCAGCCATGGGCACACTGCAAGCCCCCGGGCGGTCACCTATCTTTATACCCGAAGTTACGTGTACAATATTTATCATTTTTCCCCAATACCTTCTACCCTTATTAACCGGTGCACTTCTAGTAATAACCAATCCCAAAGTGCCACCATCACCACAGAAGATGGAGGCCAAGAAGAAGAAGAAGAAGGACAGGACACGCCCCAATTCTTCCATCTTACTTCTTTAGACCCCCCTGTACAGAAATCCTAAACCCTGTGTTTTACACTCTAATTAACTTATCCCTTCACCATTCACCCAGTGAAATCCTCCCAGTCCTCATACAGGTGTCATCTCCTGTGTAGGATCAAAGTCCAGCCACCAGACACTTCTGGCAACATTCCAGGACTCCCGAGCCCCCCAAGGGTGTTCTCGGCCACTCTGCACCTCCATCCTGAGGTGCTGAGATCCCACAAGGCATTTTATCAGTCACAGTATGGTTTGGGTTGGAATGGACCTTAAAGATCATTATGTTCCAACCCCCTGCCATGGCAGGGACACCTTCCACTATCCCAGGGTGCTCCAAGCCCCATCCCACCTGGCCTTGGACACTGCCAGGGATCCAGGGGCAGCCACAGCGTCTGTGGGGCACTCTGGGCCTCACCAGGTCACTCTCTGCACATTGCATGGGAACTTGGTTTACTTAGGACAGAATGAAATCTTCCAGCTCCTGCTGAAAAGTGAGATCTGATTCCATTACCATCTTTGTAGCTCTTCAGCACTGGGTCTCCCTGCTGCCAGCTTAAATCTGGGGTCACACCATCTAAACCCTTGAGAGTTTGTGCTGTCTCCTGTGTCCTGGCCTTCCTGAGCTGCTCAGTGCTGGTTCCTATCCTCACTGATTTCTGCAGCAATTCCTGCTCAGTGTTTTCCAGTGAAAGGGAATGACCTGCTTGCCACCCTGTCCTGACAGATTTAACTCTGCAGGCTGCACTGGTCTCAGCTCCCACATCCAACAAAATGCCTCAATCTCCTTTACCCTGCAGCTCTGTGAGGTGGCAGCATGTTCTGATCACGGACTGAGTGCCAAACACGCTCAGGTTTTGAAAACAATTCAGCTAATTTATGGGGGAGAAATTCCTGAAGGGCTGTTAAATGCAAGGACAGCACTTCTGGAAGTCCAAGAGCCACAAAGTGAGTGTTGCTCAAGGCAATCCCACTGTGTGTTTTCCCTGCTCTCACACTCTCCTCTGAGCTCTTGATCCTCTGCTCAGCTCCTTGGCTCTTGAGCCCTTGGTGGACACAGGACTAGAGCCAGACGGGCCATGAACCAACATGTGTGGATGTTCTTCACGCTCTGCAGGCTCCAGGTGTCCTTTAGTGAAGTTCCTCAGCTTGCAGCAACCCATCCAATTCCTCTGAAGTCAATGTGACTCCAGGGTGCAAGGAGCAGTCTCAAGGCACCACTGATCTCCTGCTTCTTGTATCTCTGCTATCTGTGCTGCCCAGACCACAGAGTGGAGGAGACTGGGAAATGCACCAAGACAGAAAGCCCCATTGTGTATGGCTTGGTGTCAATTAACTCTGGGAACGCTCTGAATAAATTAAATTATACTGCAATCTGAAACGAAACTGATTCTTAATTAAAAGATAAGTTATTTCTTAATCCTCAGATGATTTAAACAATAAAAAAAAAATAGTTGTGGGAATTGCAGACACCCTTGTCAGTTGGCTGAGCAGTTTCAGAGTAACCTCAGAGTAACCTCAGAGCTGCCACTGCCACAGCCCTGCTTTGAGCAGGCTTTGGGCAAAGTGACTCCAGAGATCTCCTTCAACCCAAATCAAGGGCATGTAGGGATAGGACAAGGGTAATGACTTTAAACTGAAAGAGGGGAGATTTAGGTTGGATATTAGGAATAAATTCTTCCCAGTGAGGGTGGTGATGCCCTGACACAGAGTGCCCATAGAGGCTGTGGCTGCCCCTGGATCCCTGGAAGTGCCCAAGGCCAGGTTGGGCAGGGCTTGGAGCAACCTGGGACAGTGGGAGGTGTCCATGCCCATGGCAGAGGAGTGGAACTAGATGATTTTTAAGGTCCCTTCCAACCCAAACCATTCCATGATTCTGAACTCTGCTTTTCTGCTTGCATTGTGAACTCAGCTGTTGGATGCTGAAGTATCAGGATATAGTTTGGAGACCTTGTGTCATGGTTTAGGCCTGGCAAAGCCAGAGCCCCCATGAAAATACACCTTCTCTGGTGTCTGCTGTGAGATTTTGACCAGGAATAAACAAAGCAGGCTCTCACTTGAAAAAAAGAAAAGTTTATTAACTAAACTACAAAAACAATTACTAAACTACACACAAAAAAAAAAAAAAAAGAAAACACAAGGAAAATGAAAACCTCACAAAAAACACTCTCCTCCTCCTCCCCCCTAAATTCCCAATACAATACATCCTCCAAAATCACCAGTTCTGGGTCCAACACCACCCTTTAGAATGCTCAACTTTCAGTTCCTCAAGAGGAGAGGGAGTCCTTCCATGTGTCGTGGTGGCCTTTTCCGTCCTTGTTCCGGTGCTCTCACCACCGAACAGGGATCAGGGCTGCTTCCAGGGTTGTCTTTTTAAGGATGCTTTGTCCAGTTCCAGAAAAGCACAGCATGTCACCTTTGGGACATCTGTCCCCCCCATATTTTATATACCCCCTGGGGCCAAGGGGTACCCACACTGAATCTTCTTTGGCTCTGGGACATTTCTCCCCCTGGACTCAGTCTCTGTATCACACGGAAACATGGCTCTGTCCATGGCTACACAAAAGAGTCCAGCATAAAATGCCACTCCATCTTCTCCATTTTCCCAACATCTCTCACTCTCTCTCCCTCTGGTCCAGACCTTCATCACTCGTCTAGGAAGGGTTAATGTTCTGTAAGGTTTTCATTGTCCAAGAAGGGTTAAAACTCCTCCAAGCGGCCGGACTCCTGGCTGCACCCCCCCCCATCTCCTCAGCCGGGCTGCCTGCTGCCAGCACATGTTTACTAAATTTCCAGATAACGGCCACAAACACAGGCTGCGCTCTCTCTCTGTCTGTCTCCAAGGGGGGGGAACAGGCTGGCCATTGCTTCCTGGCATTTCTTTACTTCTTCCTTCCACCCTTGGGGGGACCAGGCCTACCTCTCCCGGGCCGGGCCGCATGGCTTTTCCCCTCCCCCTGCCCAGCCAGCAACTGGGCCGGGGGAGAGACCCAACTCCTTCCCGCCGGAAATCCAAAGAGAGCTCTGAAGGAAAAGAGCCCTGCTTTTAACTCCTTGGGTTTGTGGTCTCAAGAGGCAGATGCAATGCCCCACTGGTCAAACCAGGTGCTCATCTTAAAATCCGAACACCCATTGGTGGCCACAGCAAAAACAACATATCCCAGATGTCCCATTTCCGGTCAAACCATGACACCTTGGTGATGGACAAGTGCAGCATTCAAGTGTGAAATAGCATAGTAAAATGTGTCAATAAAACCACAGAATATTTCCTTTTTTATTTCTAAGGTTCATTCTGGAGAACAGGGGTGGATTCCTCTCCACAGAGAGTGGCCTCTTTGTACTGAGAAATCCTTATTCCCTGGACCAGGAGTTTATGTTCCTCTTTCTCACTGAGCATGAGGACTTGGAAATCTTCCTTTTATCAGCCCCCAATAAATTTTAGGAAATATGGAGAAAAGCCTCATTCCAGTCACTACAGACAAAAAACCCAAAAGGTTCCTGCTTTGTCTAGCTGCTTACCAGGGGATGTGCTACAGCACAAAGGTATAACTTATGGCTGAATAACACACTGCAAGGAAACATAAATCACCACAAAAAGCCAAGAAGGAAAGTCTTACACAAGCACAATCTAGCCCGTGGGAGACAGTGGGTTTTGAGGCTGTGAGGAATGAAATCTCAGGCCTGATGGTTTCTTACAATGATTTAGTCCCACCATCACCTGAGCAACGTCCCCTTTATTTCAGTTGTGAGAGTGAAGAATAATTCTGAATAGTCATTTTGCCTTGACAGTCCCAATGCAGGCTGTCTTCCTGTTGACTCAAACTCATAATTTTTCCCCCATTATTAAAATTATTCTTTTCAGTCATGAGATGTTCTGCTGCAGTACAATAAAGCACACAATTTGAAACATTCCCATAAAGCTGAAAGCACCACCACAGTCCATGTCTAAGTCTGATCCTTTGCTTCTGGAAGAAGCCCTCAAGATACCAACAGAGCTGTTCCTGATTTATGCTGGTGCAAACAAGGGGAGAAGTTGCCTTCCCACTTCATGGCTCATCACCCTGAGTGCCAGCAGGAGAATTTAGGTTTTTGCAGGATAGTGACTTGGACTGGAGCCTCAGTTAAGGTCCTAAAAAAGTCTGTCTCCATAAAATCACTATAACAAACTGCCCCCTCATGTTTCACAAATCCCTCTTTGCTCCTGCAGGGAGCTCCATTGTATTTCAAGGGGTTCCATCTCTGAAAACCTGGGGACAGCAATTTTAGGACAACTTCCCCTATAAACAGCAAACTTCTATGTTTTTCATAATGGCTATCCTGTTATATCTTAAAGCCATCATTATTTATTGAATTCTTTTCCTCTCAGATCCATCATCTGTTGCAATAAACAAAATTCAATGATTAAAGAGGCTGTACTGTCTCCTTCACTAAGGATTTTTTTTCAGCATTTTTATTTAAAGACCCATCCTTCCCCAGCTGTAAGGATTTTATGGATGTTCTCTCAGAGAGAATCAAGATAGATATGCAAAGTTAAAGCTTTATCAGCTCACATAGAAGTTTTTATTTTCATGCTTCCACTCTGGAAATTTAAAGTCATACCATCTTCTCCCAGATGCAGTTAAATAACTCCTTTTCCTTTCAGTGTCAGAAATTCCAAAAGGAAATTTATAAACCTGGCCCAAAAAGTCATAAGGAACCTATTTTATATACCGCTCTCTTCCCAAGAATGCTGTAGGTACAGGGTAATTACTTGTTCTTGCAGTTTTGTGGGTTAAAATAAACCATCACTGTAGTTTGTTTTTCTTGCAGCCTGATGTTAAGGTCTTTGCATTTCTGATTTTTAGTGGAGCTGGACCTTAGAAAAGGCTGAAGGATTAAGAGTTTAACATAATTTAATCTCTTCAAATCTTTTAGCATGAGACTGTGTGGTTTGCAGATGTTTTTGGGGTTTTTTTTGTTTCATGGTGTAAGCCTGGGGCTGGAGGATGGAGCTGGGAGCCCAAATCCTCATCTTGCTCTGCCACTTATTTCCTGGGTGGTCTGGAAGAAAAAAACTTTAATTTCTTGTTTTGAGGAGTGGGTAGAGATGTTCCCCTCCCCTCATGGACATTCCCACCCTTGGGGCACTGAGCAGAGCAGGTATTGGGGTGGGAGCAGCCTGTGGGGCTGGGGGCTCAGGGTCTGGAGTCAGGGAATCAGAGGGTCACAAAGTCATAGAATCAGAGAGCCATGGAGCTGTGGAATCAGGGAATCATGGAATCAGAATCATGGAATCATGGAACCACAGAATCCTAGAGTCACAGAGTCATAAAATAGTTTGGGTTGGAAGAAACCTTCAAAGGTTCCAGTCCAGCCCACCTGCAATGAGCAGGGACATTTCCAATGAGATCAAGTTGCCCAGAGCCCCATCCAACCAGACCTCAAATATTTACAGGAATGGGGCATCCAGCATCTCTCTGAGGAGCCTGTGCCAGTCCTTCACCACCCTTAGGATAAAAAACTTCTTCACTTGGAAGCCACTTCTCCTCATCTCATGGAATCCTGGATAGTGATGCCCTGGCACAGGGTGCCCAGAGAAGCTGTGGCTGCCCCTGGATCTCTGGAAGTGTCCAAGGCCAGACTGGATGGGCTTGGAGCATCCTGGGATAATGGAAGGTGTCTCTGCCCATGGCAGGGGGTGGGACTGGATAGGCTTTAAGACCCCTTCTACCCAAACTCTTCTGTGCTTCCGTGATTTTTATGACTCAGATAAACCATGTGGCTTCACTGGGAGGGTAAATCTGGCACCTCCATCTGGGAAGGAGTTTATTAGTAACTAATAATGGGTTGGAGGATGCAGATGCAGACACTCTCCAGAGAGATGGCAGCAGGACTTGTTTATCATGCCTGACGATTTCCTGCCCTCTGTATTTTAACCTCTTGTCTTGGTTTGGAAAGACAGGAGTCTGCTAAGGAAGGCAAGAGCCTCGCCTGAAATGGAAAATATAAACCCTCCCCATTTTTTGAATTGCTATAAATTTTAAATTGAGGGACTCTCAGGCAAAAATTTGGGAGCGGGAAATAACAGTTCTTTAATAGGGAAGAAAATAAAAGGATAAAAAAACCAATGCAGTACACTAGAACAACACTGACAGAGCCAGAACCCAGCCTGACACCCTGTGGGTCAGGGTGTTGGTGGCAGTCCCATTGGAATTGTGGCTCAGCCCTCCTGCAGTGTCAGGGGTGGTTCTGCTGGAGCAGAGATCCTGTAGAGAAGGATGTATTCTTCCTCTGAAGATCCAGTGGAAGGAGAGGCAGCTGCTGTTCCTCTGGGGAATCCAGTGGAGAAGCCGTGCTGGTGTCTCAAAACCTCTGGATTATATCTGGGTAGGAATGCTTGGCTCCTCCCTCTGGGCTCACATCTGCCAATGGGATGCTGTAGTTCTTATCAGCCATGCAGTGACATTCAATAGTCTGTTATCAGCAATGTCCCCTCCCAAGGGAGGAGTGATTGTGGTCACTCAAAGAGAGAGATAAGGCAACCTGCCCACCTGACAAAAGATAATCTGCCATACAGATGGTAATTGAAAACATTGCAATCTGGAACACCTCTGTATCCATAAACAACACCAGGGCTCTTCTCCCTGCACCCAGACCACTGGATACTCACAATCCCCCATGCTGGGGTGTTCCCTGTCTGTGCATGCCCAGGAGGTTCCAGAGACGCAGAACCAGGCCCACACCATGGCCATGACTGACACTACATTGACTGAATGAACATTTCCCTCTACAGGCACACATTTCCTTATTTCCTACTTCTTTATGAGCATGCCCACTGCCCCAGCAAATGCTTAGTGCAGGATGACTGATCGTAGAAGAGGTCACTTGTGTGATGGGATCTTCCTCCTGCCTGGATGAGTCACCAAAAGCCCCAAGGTAGGGACACACAGAGCTCTGTGTCCCCCAGAGCCTCCCATCGTGCTGCCTGGAGAAACAGCCTCGCCCTCAAGCAATTACAGAAAAGCCCAGTGCATTTTTGGCTCTCCCAGGAAAGCTCAAATGGACTGTGGAAAAGCTGAGTGAAGGAGTGGTCCCTGCTGCAGGCAGAGCAAGGCAGAGAGAGCAGACAGGTAGGATTAAATTTGGCCTTAAATGGAAGGACAGTTCTAGATTCCTCATCCCTCGACATCAGTGTCATGAGAGGGCAGAGGGGACAGCAGCACAACCACCCTGTGCCATGGCAGCCGTGTTCTCTGTCCCCTTCCCACAGCCACTGCCTGAGGCTGGGCTTGCTGGTACAGCCTCAGAATGAACAATCTGCAATCATATAAAGATGTACAAATCCCACCAAGCAATTAAAGTGCTGGTGATTTATTATTCATAGAGTCATTGAATGGTTTGGGTTGGAAGGGACCATAAGAAAATCTACCTTAGGAAGGGCAGGGACACCTCCCACCATCCCACGCTGCTCCAAGCCCTGTCCAGCCTGGCCTTGGACACTTCCAGAGATCCAGGGGCAGCCACAGCTTCTCTGGGCACCCTGTGCCAGGGCCCCACCACGGTCACTCAGTTTGTGTCCCACAAACCAGTGTCTGCCTGTGGGAACCCAGAACATCCCGGACAGCCAAGACCCCTGCCAGGGGGCTCAGAGACCCTGGCACAGAGACCAAGATGCTCCTGTGGGTTTGATTATGACCCATGGAGAAAATTACCAACCTTGTATGAAGATCAGCAAGCCACAACAATTTAGGTAGAATAATAGTGAATTTATCACGGGGTGAAAAAATAGATTTTGACATTTCTGGTATGGGGGTTCAGGAGGCAACATGGAGGGAATCTGGGCATGTCCAGCCTTTCTCCTTCTTCTTCTTGGCCTCCATCTTCTGCTGTGATGTTGGCACTTTTAGATTGGTTTAGAGTAGAAGCTCACTGTCTAACACAGGTGATAGGTATTGGAAAGGAATTGTAAATATTGTACACGTAGTTTTTAGCATAAAGACATAACACCACCCTGGCGGCAGGCAGAGTGCCTGGAACTATCCTGCTGGATGGACCTCGGCTGGACAGGAGAAAAATTTTTATAGATAAGAAACAATAAACAACCTTGAGACCGAGAACTGAAGAGCTCTGACTCCTTCTTCAAGTGCCAGGCTGGGAAAAGAGACTTTCTAACCTTCCTTGGGGTCACTCTGACAAGTTAAAGATACCAACACCTGCCCTTTGCTAGATTTGTCTACTACCAAAATTATGTCCGTGGCTTTTGCAGAGGTGCAAAGCCCCTCTCTGTGCACACCAAGAGCAGAGCAGGTGCACCCCAAGGTGACCTTGCAGGTTCTTGTAGGCATCCTTTCTTCTGGAGGATGGTTCCTGGCAGTGACCACACCATTCCTGGGAAATGACTGCAGGAACCAGGGAGCTGGGGAAGACTGGAGAGCCTTGCAAGCCACCTTCCCTCCCCTCTTGCCTCCCCAACCAGTTATATCCCTCCAGCCCTTCCTCCTCTAAGATAATTAAGGGCACAGGAGAAATTAAGCTAATTCTGTTGGGGCTGCTGCACGTCTCTTATCACCAGCTCTGCGTTCCCTCCTTCCCATGTATGTGTAATTAAAGCAGGTTTTTCTCCTGTAAGATAAAACACTCTGTTCTTCCAGACCAGTTTCAGTCACAGCAGTGCTTGGCCTAAACTTTTAGTCCTTCTCATGGAAACTCCTCAAAAACTCATCCAGAATGCTCAGCTGCCTGTGGATTCAGGGTGAATCCCCCTTCCCAGGGAGTGCCCAGGACAATCCTGCTGTGCAGGGCTGTCAGTCTGTGATGGGTCACTTTGGGTCACTGCCTGACCCCTGCTGCAATCCCTGCCCAGCTGGCATTAAATGACAGCCTGTGCCATTTTTAAATGCTGCCATGGCACTCACCCTGGCAACGTTAAAACAGAGGCCTGTGCCAAGCCCTGGGGCTGCTACAGCCACCCCGAGCCCTGGGGACAGATTTAGGAGAGGCAGAAAGCAAAATAGCACCAGAGGGCTCAAGGCCCTTCCTTCCTTCCTTCCTTCCTTCCTTCCTTCCTTCCTTCCTTCCTTCCTTCCTTCCTTCCTTCCTTCCTTCCTTCCTTCCTTCCTTCCTTCCTTCCTTCCTTCCTTCCTTCCTTCCTTCCTTCCTTCCTTCCTTCCTTCCTTCCTTCCTTCCTTCCTTCCTTCCTTCCTTCCTTCCTTCCTTCCTTCCTTCCTTCCTTCCTTCCTTCCTTCCTTCCTTCCTTCCTTCCTTCCTTCCTTCCTTCCTTCCTTCCTTCCTTCCTTCCTTCCTTCCTTCCTTCCTTCCTTCCTTCCTTCCTTCCTTCCTTCCTTCCTTCCCTTCCTCCCTCCCTCCCTCCCTCCCTCCCTCCCTCCCTCCCTCCTGCAGGTGACACTGACCCAGCCAAGAGCTGTGGTTGTCTGTGCAAACCTTGAATCATGGAGTCACAGAATGGGTTGGATTTGAAGCCACCTTAATGATCATCCACTTCCTAAACCCCTGCCATGAGGGGTTTAATCCTCTAGATTAGGTTACTCCAAGCCCCTTCCAACCTTGAATAAGTGTTCAAGGCAGCCACAGCTTCTCTGGGCAACCTGTGCCATGGCCTTGCCACCCTCAAAGAGAATTTATTTTTAATATCTAACTGAAAACTGCCCCTTTCAGTCTTTCCTCCTTGTCCAAAGTCCCTCTCCAGCTCTCCTGGAGCCCCTCCAGGCCCTGCAAGGGGCTCTGAGCTCTCCCTGGAGCCTTCTCCTCTCCAGGTGAGCACCTCCAGCTCCCCCAGCCTGGCTCAAGAGCAGAGATGTTCCAGCCCTGGAACATCTCTGTGGCCTCCTCTGGACTCTATTCCAACAGTTCTGTGTCCTTTTTGTGTTGAGGGCCTGTCCTGGATTACCAAGATAATTGTATTCTATTTCCCATCTGTATGGCAGTTGTCTTCTGTTCAGTGGGCAGTTTTTCTTATCTCTTCCACAACTGAGGGGACACCTGCTGATAACAGCTATTGAATGTCTCTGCATGGCTGATAAGAACTACAGCATCCCATTGGCAGATGTGAGCCCAGAGGGAGGAGCCAAGCATTCCTACCCAGATATAATCCAGAGGTTTTTGAGACACCAGCACGGCTTCTCCACTGGATTCCCCAGAGGAACAGCAGCTGCCTCTCCTTCCACTGGATCTTCAGAGGAAGAATCCATCCCTCTGTACAGGATCCCTGCTCCAGCAGAACCACCCCTGACACTGCAGGAGGGCTGAGCCACAATTCCAATGGGACTGCCACCAACACCCTGACCCACAGGGTGTCAGGTTGGGTTCTGACTCTGTCAGTGTTGTTCCAGTGTACTGCATTGTTTATCCTTTTATTTTCTTCTGTATTAAAGAACTGTTATTTCCCGCTCCCATATTTTTGCCTGAGAGTCCCTTAATTTAAAATTTATAGCAATTAAAAAAAATGGGGAGGGTTTATATTTTCCATTTCAGGGGAGGTTCGTGCCTTCCTTAGCAGACTCCTGTCTTTCCAAACCAAGACAGGGCCCCAGAGCCTGGCACAGCACGGCAGGTGGGGTCTCACAGGGACAGAGCAGTCTGGAACAATCCCCTCACTCTGCATCCTGTTGGATTTATGAGACTCCAGCCAGGCAGTGCTTTATCAAACCTTGGATTAGTGCCCCTCTCCCTCCCTTCTTAGCCTGCTGCCTCAGATTCAAGGGCATAATTCCCACAGTGTAAAGAGTCACAGGGTGATAGCTGAGCCCTGGTTGCTGCATTTCCCAGTGCCAGGTGTTCCTCACAAAGGCAAGGTGGCATTTTCACCTCATTTCTTGCACTACAGCTATAGGTGTCCATTCCTTATCTCTTTAAGGCCCTATAAGTCCCAGAATGAAGACCAGGGCTAAGGGTCACATGAAAAGGAATTTTTTAGCACAAGGTTGCAATGATGTCACTGATACTGCTCAACCCAGGATCACCCAATTCCCCCATAAGTCAGAAGGATTTTTGTGGGAAAAAAACCTGTTTTCCTAAGTGCTTTTTTTTCTTCCTGGGAGTTCAGGCTCAGCAGGAGTGGCTGCCTCTCCCAAAAACTGTGTCAGGTTAGGCCAGCTCTGAATTTGTTCCTGCAGCTGGTTTTTGTGACCACACTCCCATAAATAGGAGCTGAGCAACAATTGCAGGCAATATTGTGGTTGCCCCTGCCAGCACCTTGAGGCTTTACTACAAGGTGGTTATTGATCCTGGTAGATAACAGCCTTTCCTGTGGAAACCAACAGTATCTCCCACAGCTGATTAGGCTGTAAATTACTGGGGATTATTTTCATAACTTTGGACTTGGCTCTATCTTGTTGTCTTTTTCTGAGGGAAGAAACAGTCATGGTTTATTTTCATAAGAATCTTCTTAAGGCTTATTGATGGGAGTCAATTTCAGGGCTCATTTAAATGAGACACATCCTCAAAGCCTTTGCTGAATCAAAGCTCAGAGCTCTCCTAGCATTTCAAGCTTTTCTTTTTTTTTTTTTTCCTTTTTTTCTTTTTCCTTCCACTTCACCTTTTAGTTACGTGATCCTGAGGGCAGAGATGGTGTGATAGGAGCTCCAGCTGTGAGGCTGGGGGTGCTGGGATTGCCAGCAGGATGAAACTGGTGATAAGGCACAGCTCCCTCCTGTGATAGGTGCTCCCAGTGCTGGCTGCATTTGATCCTGAACCATGCAAAACAAGAGGAACATCGCATTCCTCTGCCTCCCATTCATGTGTTTCACCACAAGGGCTGTTCTCTGGCTGCTCCACGGTGGGTGTGAAAGATTAGCATCTGCCACAGCAGAGCCAAACCCTGGCTGCAGATAATTATGCAGAAGGTATCTCATCCTCCCCGGGGTCACTCTTCTACCAAGTGTTTTCACTCAACCTGCCAGTTTTTTGGGGGAGATAAACCTGCTTGAGCATGTCTCCTGAGCTGTAGAGCAGAGCTGTTAATATTGGATAGAGCTGGCTGCTCATTTCCTCTTCTACCTGCTCTCTTCTGTGCTTTTGACAACAAAAAAGATAAATGCTTTGTGCTTCTTAAACTGCACTGAGGATCTTCCCATTCCTCATAGCATGAAAGCACCAGGGCAAAGAGACACTCAGCCACTAAGGCTTGGTTTGGAATGCAAAGATGTGCCCAAAACAGCATCTTCTGTCTCCAGTATTTGTCAGTTCATTAGGAGATTAGGGGAGCAATTATCATAAAATCCTTGGTTTGAGCTGCAAGGGACCTTAAAGATCATCTCATCCCACCCCCTGTCATGGTCAGGGACACCTTCCACCATCCCAGGGTGCTCCAATCCCTGCCCAGCCTGGCCTTGGGCACTTCCAGGGATCCAGGGGCAGCCACAGCTGCTCTGGGCACCCTGTGCCAGGGCCTCCCTGTGATGGTGTTCACAGGGGTCTTAGGATGAGGGAAGAGATGAGAATGTTCACTCCATGTTTCAGAAGGCTGATTTATTATTTTATGATATATATATATATATTATATTAAAACTATACTAAAAGAATAGAACAAAGGATTTAATCAGAAGGCTGGCTAAGAATAGAAAAGGAATGATAACAAAGGCTTGTGACTGACTGAGACAGTCCAGACAGCTGGACTGTGATTGGCCATTAATTAGAAACAACCACATGAGACCAATCACAGATGCACCTGTTGCATTCCACAGCAGCAGATAATCAATATTTGCATTTTGTTCCTGAGGCCTCTCAGCTTCTCAGGAGGAAAAATCCTAAGGAAAGGATTTTTCATAAAACATGTCTGTGACACCTCCCCACCCTCCCAGGGATGGATTTCCACCTGACATCTCATCTAAACATCCCCTCTGCCAGTTTAAAGGCATTGTCCCTTGTCCTGTCTCTTCATGCTGTTGTCAAAAGCCACTCTCCAGCTCCCCTGTACCCTCATTTATTGATGAAGCCAAATTGATTTGGGCTTGTCCCCTTCCCACAGCCCACAGAGGAACCTGCAGAACATGTTCAGATCCCTCCAGGTAAGAGGTGAGACTCACCTCACCCAGGATTTTCACAGGAGTTCTCTGTGCCCAGGCTCCCTTCAGAGCCAGGGGTGAGAAAATGGCAGTCCCTGAGGGGACCTAATTTAAATGTCAGTTTTGGGATTAAATTAATCGTGTTCCAGCAGTTCCCATTGCTCTCCACTGTTACAAGCAGGGTTTTGAACACCCCAGAGAGACAAACTCCCCACCAGTGCTTGCTGTGAGTGTTGTGGTCCCCTCTCCCAGTGAGATGCAGCCTGTCTTCATGTGAGGAGCAACAGGAGATGGGGCTAGGCTGGGAAAAAATAAGGTTATTTCCTTTTCCCCTCACTGTTACTGAAGGACAAGGAAGGCAGCTCAGATTATCTGCTCCTCTCAGGGCTTCTGGCTTCGTCTTTTAACTGCTGTGATTATTAATTGATCAAATAGAGAAGCAGAAGAGGGTTCGGGATGTGTGGCTCTGCCATCCCAGCTGGTGAGACGAGCAGACTCAAAGCAGAAAATTGATCCTGCTCCTGCAAAGGGCCCTCTTAAGATGTCTAAAGCTGCACGGACCAATCATTTTGTATTAAGTTGATTTGGCACAGTTTGCTCTGCTGCCTCTTTCATAGAGAAGAGCAGCCTTCCTCCAGAAACTGAAAGCCACCAGCATTTTCTAGAAGTGGGCAGTGACAAAAGAAAAGGAAAATAGAAAACCAGCCATAAAAAAAAAAAAAAAATCCCAAAAAAACAAACAACAAAACCTTTTAAATAGCAGCTGAAAGACATATCATGCAACTTCCAGGGAACTCAGGCAAACCTTGAGATGCTCCAGCCAGCAGAGGTGAAAATGGAAATGTAGGAAGTGTGGTGTGAAATTGCAGGACCCTCCTGGCTCTGCAGCCCGCGCCTTGGCGTGATTCTGGAGTGCAGATTTAGCACAGCATCCTGGGAGAGCACATTTCAGTTCCTGCATTTCATTCATTTTTATGCCTTTCTAATGCAGATGCAGCTGAACTATACCATTGATTCATGCACACACCTCTTTTCCATATAGATGATGACTGCATCAAAGGAGCCAGCGCTCTGAAATAGCACACAGTGAAATACCACAGCAATTCTCATTTGGAGTCTATAGTGGGAGAGCAATTTCCAAAAATGAAGGGCAAGGTTCCTAATCCATAGCAGCTTTCTGCCAGAGAGATGTGGGAGAGAAGAAACAGGATGCATCCTGCATGAATCATCGCTGTAACCACCCTGGATTTATTAACTGAAATTATGAGGAATAACCAAAAGTGATTAAAACCTCAGATGTCTGCTGAAAGGCGTCGCCTCAAGCACTGGCTGTTGTGAGATAGTGCCACAGTCTTCCTGTTGATTTCAAAGAATTGAGGGCTAAAAGGTCAAGCTTTCAAGAGCAAATAATTCATTGTTTAAAATTATGGGACAACCACCTATCACAGAGAGGGGTAAAGACATCCCCAGGTCCTGGGAACCTCGTCCTTCCCCAAAACAGGGAGACTGCAACCACCCCTTCTCCTTTTCACTCACTGGTATTTGCACAGCTGCTGCCTCCCACTCCTGCCTTAGAGACCCCAAATTCCCCCTTCATTTCCACCACCACCACCTGTAGATTCACCCTCCACGTCCTTTGCATGGAGAATGTCCAGGTTTGGGGCCCAGGTTTTGGCAGAGCAGTCACAGTTTCTCCTTGAGGTTCTTCCTCCAGGTGTTGCTTTGTGAACCCATCCCAGACTGCCTGGCCAGGAGAAGGGCACAAGCCACCCCACACTGGAATAATTTTCTGTATCCAAAATTATGCTCAGTGCTGCACATTCTGAGCTGCTCCTTTGACCTTCCCCCAAAACAATCCCTGAGATCCCAGAAGCCGGGAGCTCTGTGAGCTCAGGGGGTATGAAGGGGCCATGGGGTGATCAGTGGAAGAAGCAGCAGGACTTTTCTTGCCCTTCAAGTCACATCCCTTGCAGTGCCCTCACTCCATGTTTTACGAGCTTATTTATGCATTCAAATTCTCCTGGGTTGTGTCCTGGCTATCACGGGTTCCAAAGCAAAATTCCTGCTCTATCCAGCTGGTTCTGCAGGGCTGTCCTTGGCAGCTGGTTCCTGCAGGCTCCTGGAGGGAATCAGGGATGCTGCTTTCCTTTGCTGGTCATCTCCCAATATCAGCTTCCCCTTTCCTTGTCCTTGGACATCTTCACTGTGCCCAGGCTCCAGAGCCCTCCCTGCTGTGCTTCAGCCCCCTGAGCTCCCTTTGGGATGAGTGCAGGAATCTTTTCCCTCCATCTGCCACATCCTGGCCTGAGCTTCTGCCCACTCTCAGCCTCATCCAAACCTCCCAGGAGGGAGTTTTATGGTCCTGAACAGGGAAATCATCACTGCAGTGAGAAATGCTGGAGAGTCCAGAGCACCTCCTGAGTGCCCTGAACAAGCTGGAAGAAAATGGTCACTGGGTAACATCAAGGACACACATCAAGGACTCCCAGTGAAGCTTGGGGCACACAGCCCTCATCTCTCTCCGTGCTCACTTAAGGGGTGGCTCTGTTTTTCTGTCCCTTTTTTCCAGCTGCTGATGGAGAAGTGAGGAGGGAAGCAGAGATGGAGATGTTCCTTCCATAGGGGTCTGCTTCTCCTTGGGCAGCCCTGAGGATCTGGAGATAACAATGTGTGTTTCCCCTGTATTTTAGAGAGGCAGGGAAGCTCAGAGCCAAGTCACCAGCCAGGTCATTTCCATTTCATGCTGTCAGAGCTCAAGCAGAGGGAGGAGAAGGTTTTTGTTTTGTTGGTTTTGTTTTGAGGGTTTTCTGTTTGTTGGTTTTTCCCTTCCCTGTGCTCAACAGTGACACTCCAGCATCCTGGAAAACACAGCAGAGGTAGGTGGCTCTACCCAGGAGGAAAACAGCCTAAATTGTAGCACTTAAACACAGGGACATCCTGTCAACATTACGGTTTCTGTATAAACCAACCAAGGGGTGAAAAATCTGGAAGGGATGGGCATGGATTTGCCAGGCATGAAGGGAGGGTGAGGAATTCCTGGATCAAGGACTGGAAAGGGCATTGGGAGACCAGGCAGCCTCTCCATGGCCTGCATGGCTCAGCTCTGGGCTCTGCATCCCTGAAGGCTCTCCCCACATTCAGGGCTGTTCATCTGGGGAGGCTGAATACCCACTCCTTGCTATTTTTAAAGCTGAATGTTAATATCTTTAATTGCCGGAGCTCCAGGAAGGGAGCCAGAGCTAAAAAGTATCTACTAAGAAACTGCCAAGAAACACTGTTAAACAGGATCTAGGAAAAAAGCCAGGCACAAAAATTTATGATCTTTATCTCTGCAATAATAATTTCTCAGTGGTCAACCGAGGAGCAGAACAAAGGTCGCTGGTTTTGTATCAGCTGGAGTTTGTGAAATTCTTTGTTTCCTTCACTCTGAGCTTGTCCTGTGGGTCTCTACAAATGAACACAAAAACCTGACAGTCCTCACTGACCCATTTGTCCCCATTCTTTCCCCAAGACCCAAAAACTCTGCAACTCCAAATCAGAGACCCTTCCCAGCCCAGGGAAAAGCCCAGCCTGGATCCTCATCTTGTTTCACCTCATTTACTAAACAAGATATCCATAGGAATGGTCCAGTGAACTTCTGTATTGCTAAAGCCACCTCACATGAACAGTCAGGTTGATTCTATCTAAGAATTTTGCATTTGCACAGATGCAAGAACCAACCTCATCTCAGGTTTCCTTTGTTCCAGCATGATGGGGGACAAGCAAGGGACCCATGGAGACTTCTGCAAATAAATTAAAGGAGAAGAGACTCTTTTTTTATTATTATTTCCTGGTTCTATAGTGGAAACAATTCTAGGCAAAATATACACAGTTTGCTTCTTGACATGGCTGCCAAGATTCCCAACTTTACAACGAGCATCAGATTTCAGAATGCTTCCAAACCAACCCCCACAAAAAAAATTAATTGACTATCCAGGAAACTCTTGGCTTTGGATGTTGTTTATTTTTAAGGTAAAGTTCTGATCCCAGTGAACTGCAGAGGGGAACACTGAAAATATGATCTCTGTGAGCCTGAATGACTCAGGGGGTGGCATCCAGTGCCTACACACAGGAGCCTGGTGCCATCTGAGATGCCCTTGTGCATCTGAGACATCCCACAGAGCTGGCAAAGGGACACAGAGCCCAGGGAAGACAAGCAGGAGCTGGAGTCTGGGGCTGGATACCCCAGAGCTCCTAACTTGGCTCTGGGAATGGCGTTTGGACAGCCCAGCCCAGCCCTAACACACACACAGAAAATGTATATAATCAAATCAATCAGCCACTCAATCAATCACGGGAGATACTTCCAGATCTTGGGGTTTCATGTCAGCTCTGGAGGCAATTTAAGCAGCATTTCAACACTCAGGGCTGTGTTAGAAACACACTATTTGCTTCACTGACACTTCCAAGCATGCTGAAGCACTCAGCTGGCCCGGGCTCCATGCTCCCACCCTTGCCGCTCACATCCTCTCTCCATCCTCTGTTCCTTCTGCAGCTCTACCACAGATTACAAGGGAAAAAGCAGAGAATTTTATTATTTTTTTTCCAAAGGAGAGGTGTGCAAAATGCAGGAGGCAAAGACTTTCCACTGGGCAAGGCTGTGATGAGGTTTATGGCACCCTCAGGGACTGTAGAAGGGGCTGGCACACAAAGCACCAGCAGCTCTGGGGCAGCATTACCTCAGAAAGTCAGCACCCTCATGGAAAAGGAGGATATTTTTAGTTTACCAGTATATTTAAATCATCATGGAGTACATTAAAATTACAGTAATTATCCCACCTTCTCATGTGGGATCCTGGGAGGTGACGGATTGGTGGATCGTGTGCTCGTTGGAGTCATCTTTGGTGAGGTCCTTCTGCAAAACAGAATTGTTTTGTTTTCCCCATTTCACAGCTGCAGCATTCCTGGCCCATTAATGCCTGTCATTTGAATTCTGGGATCTGTTCACAAACCACCCTTCCCTCTCCAGCAGCCAAGACAACCCCTGTGACACCAACTCCTTCAGAACAAAAATGCATTTACACGCTCCTGGAGTTGTGATTTCCACATGCTGATGTTTTCTGCATGGCAATATTTAACCTCTGGATTATTTCTGCTTCCCCCTGCATGGCTGCACTGAGAGGAAATGCAAGGAAACCTGATGGTCCCTGCTCTCATCTCACCAGTGCAGGCAGGAGAAGGGGATTTGTTCCACTGCAGCAGCAGCAGCAGTTTTGGGAAAGAACTGTAAAAAAATGCAACTTTTTTCACAGAAAAATAAGAAAAAAAATATGCATTCTTTCCCAGATCAGAAGCTTCATGTTTCTGATTGCAAAGAAAAAAAATAGGGAGGGATTGAACAGAAAAGTCTTGACGAAGAAATAATTTCGCTTATAAACTGTCATCACCAAATTCTGGGCTATCTCCATTTTTAAACCCTCTCTTGAAAGATGGTGCATCTGATTTCAAGACGAGGTCTCTTCTTCTTCTTTTTGTTTCTTTTCAGGAGAACAAGAATATTTGTCTTAAAAATGGTTTCTTGATGGATCAGAGGTGTGGAGAAGTCCCCAGCATCTCTCCTGGTGGAGTTCCAGGTTTCTGCCAAGCCTTGAGCTGTCCCCAGCCCAGCAGCCCCTTGCAGGTCCCCCAACCCTCACGGTCCCAAACCCTGTGGCAGCTCTGCATCCCTGTGGGGTGGGAGATGTCCCCACTGTCCTCCCCTGCTCGTGAGGAGCCTTGCCAGCACCCGGCCATCCCCTGCCTCACACCCCTGCTCTCTGCCCCCTTCCCAGCTCCTCCAGCAGCATGGTCCTGATTATTTACTCCCTTTAAATGCTGCAGAAAAATGCTGCTTCTCCTGAATACTAAGTAAGGAAGTGGAAAAAAAAAAGCCCATTCCCTTTCTGGACTGTGTTTTGTCTGCGGTTTGAAGTTTGCTGTTGCTGCTGAAAGCTTTTCGACCCTTGTAGGTATTTGATCCAAGTGACCTCTGGTGTTTGGGGCACTGACACAGTCCCACACTGAACTTGTTCTTGCACAGATCTTAAATATCTGTGCATCCATCTATCCATACATAACTACCTTCCTCTCTCTCTCTCATTCCAGTGCTATCTGATCAGTTCTTGGCTTTCCTTACACTTCTTTCATCGAATTAATATCATTCCCCTGAGGATGTGTTCTCCCTCTCCCGGATTTTCTCTTTTTACACCCTGTCATATCCCTCTCCCTGCTGACCCATTCCCCTTCCCTCCATGCTGCCAGTTTGCAGTTGCCTTATGTAACTACAATATTTTATATATATAGATATATGTATTTATACAGTTATATACATATATATAATAGAAATATAATATATGAATACAATATATTATAAACCATAATATATAATATATTATCAATATTATATATAAATTATATATTATTTATATTATATATAAATATATAATATGCTATATATAAAAATATGTAATATATATAGGGTACATATATAATATACTATATATATACTGTATATATATTTTTAAATGGTGTTTTTTTGTTTTGGGGTTGGGGTTTTTTGATTTTTTGGGGGTTTTTTGGTTGTTTTTTGTTGTTTTGTTTTGGGGTTTTTTTTGTGGGGTTTTTTTGTGGGTTTTTTGGACTTTTTTGTGGTTTTTTGTGTTTGGTTTTTGGGTTTTTGGGGTTTTTTTCATTTTTTGGGTTTTCTGGTTGTTTCTTTGGTTTTGTTTTTTTTTTTTTGTTTTGTTTTTTGGGGGTTTTTTTGTTTTGGTTTGGGTTTTTTTTTGTTTTTGTAGGGGTTTTTTGATTTTTGTTTGTTTGGTTTTTGGTGGGTTTTTTTGTTTTTTTTTTTGTTTGGGGGGGGGGGGGGGTTCGTTTTGGTTTTTTTGGGGGGGTTTTGGTTTGTTGTTTTTTTTTTTTAATGGGATGATTTCCACTCCTGTAAGGAGTCTGGCCTATTAATTTCAATAGTGGAGCTGCCAGCCCAGGCCTGGAGTCTCCTTGCCTGGTGCCACATGAGTTCAGCTGCTCCAACTTGACGGGGAACTGTTTCCAGCGCCCCGGCTGCACATCTGCAGCAGGAAGGAAATTCTTTCTGCAGCACTGGAAAAAATAAAGCTGCTTAGATTTCCCTCCCTCCCCACCGCCCCCAGATGATGATATTCATCATTCAAACGTTTCAGCTGAGTGGGTGTTTAATTCAGAGTTTGGAGGGGACGTTTGGGGTGTGTTATGAGCTTTGCTGTTCAGCCTTTGCTCCAGCCAAAGTGGTGCTGCTTTTACCAAGGGCTTCTCCCAAACCTCTCAGAGCACCAACCTCATCCATCAGTGCTGGGGACCCTGATGTTCTCAGAACCAGCTGCTGGATTAAAATGGAGGATGTGTTTTTCCTCTATGAGGTTGTTATGTTGATAAATTAGAGCAGGGGGAAAACAGAGGGATTTATCTGACATGGCTTTAGCAGGACTTGAACAGACAATGCCAGTTATGGGCCAAGTCCTGGTCTGAGGCATCACTGAGGGCTTAAGGGCTTTGAAGATGGTGAAAGGCCTGGAGAGAAGCCCTATGAGGAGCAGCTGAGGTCACTTGCTTTGTTCAGCCTGCAGAAGAAGAGATTGAGAGGAGACCTGACCATTGTCTGAAGCTTGAAGGTCAGGTACTGATCTGTGCTCTCTAGACCAGAGACAGGACCTGAGGGAACAGCTGGAGCTGTGCCAGGGCAGGTTTAGTTTGGATATCATGGAAAGGCTCCACACTCAGAGGGTGTTTGAGCACTGGAACATTCTCCTCAGGGAATGGTCCTGGCCCTGAGGCTGCCAGAGCTCAGTGCTCCCAGCCATGGGGGCTGATTCTGTGGGCTGGGATGTGCAGGACCAGGAGTTGGGCTCAGTGGGTCTCTTCCAGCTCAGGATGTTGTGTGATTCAATGATTTTATGACCAGCTTTGCTGATGGGACCCAGAAGACCACATCAGCAAAGCTTCAGGAATTGACTCAAACTTTTCAGGGTTTCGCTTCCAGCTGTGCCAGGAAAATGTTTTCATTAACACCCAAAACCCCTCCAGCTTTTCCTCCTCAGAGTAAGCTGAGTATTCTCACCCACCACATCCTCAGGTGCCCAGAAGGACTGAGATACCTCTAGGGGAGGTTTTGTGCTGCAGCCTTTTGGTGACCTGTGCTCCCACATTTCAACCTGCATGTCATCTTCTCCTTGTTGGATCTTCTCCTTGTTGGATCCTCCTCCTTGTTGGAGGAGGAGAAGGACCATAAATGCCACTCATAGGATGCAGCCATGGGGGATAATCAGTTCAAACCTGAATGAACATGAAAAGAAGGGAGAGCCATGGAAGCAGGGCTGTTGCTTTCAACAGGACAGCAAGAGAAGTCAAGTCTGCAGGATGGACTACACACTCCCCTCCTTCAGAGTACAAACCAATGTTTTCAATCTCTGGTGTTGCTTTCCCATCTCTCTGAGCAAAAATCAGGTGCTGAGGATATTGTCACTATTTATATAATTCACTATTTATACAATTCTTGCTGCAGCATGCACCAGCTTTGTCTGGAAATGGAGGATGAGCACATGTCTAAACGTGTCACAAACTGTCAGAAAGTGCATTAAACTCTGGGCAACTCAAGGTGGGACACTGAGAGCTTTGGCTGGTTTGGAGAGTAATCAGCTGCTTTAACGTGGAGGAAAAAGAAATAGCTGCCACTGAATTTGTGGGGCTGGAATTCAGATGATATTTAGAATACTAGTGAGGAAATACATAGGGAAAAGTCACCCAGTCTGCTGTGCTGCCAAGATCTCCCTGGATTAGGTCTTGGAAAGCAGAATTTTTACACAGTTCCTGCTGAAGGAGAACAAACTCAGTCACAGACCTTATTTCTGAACACAGGCTGAAGAAGTGTAAAGATATGAGCAACTGTTGAAGTTGGCCCTGCTTTGAGCAGGGGGATGGATTGGATTATTTCCAGAGGGCTCTTCCAACCAGATTTTTTTCTATGATTCTGTGGTTCTATGCTAACATTTGCTGTATCTAGGTGGAAGCTGAATTATGTGGCTGCTAAAATACAGTGGGCTAAACAGTTTTGACTTTTAGGTCAGAGATCTTGTGGGAGACCTCATCCACCCACTCTCCTGCCAGGCTCTGGTTCCTTCTTCTTGATGAATAGAGAATTTGTACCAAATAGGTCTGGCAGTGCCTTGTACCATAGATACCATGGGCTTTTTTTTCTTCCTGAAAAGAGACAAATCTGGTCTAAATTAAAAAATCAAGATCATCTTTCAGAAATCTGTTGGAAAGGCAAAAGTAAGAACCATTGTTCTGTAACTGAATAACCAAACTCCAAGAGCCAGTTCACTGATCCAGGGCACATATTTGCATTCAATAATATGGACATTTATTGCACCTTGTGACCTACTGAAACATGAGCAAGGGTTTTCCTTTCCCTGCATTTCACTGAGTTTGCTTCCAACATTGCCCCAGACATTTTACATCATGAGCTTGGATTTTCCAGAGAAAGCTCCTACCTGTTTTGTAGGCTTTAATTTTTTATCCTTTCTGGAGCAGTAAATATCCTAGTCTAGGTGATAATTCAGAGGTGGGAGGGAAAGGAAATTGTTTTCCTTAATACAGTTAAGAAAACCTCAGGTTTTGTGATGCTGAGATACCCAGGGAAGGTGATGGGCAATTTTACACAAATACCAATGCTGAGCCAAACTCTGCATGAACAGCTTTAAGAGTCTGTGTCCAAGCACCCTTTTCTTTTTGGTTTGGTTCAGAGCAGGTATTTAGGTGTTTCTAGTTCATTCTCCTGTCTCATCGTTGATTTGGGGCTGAAATGATGCAACCCCAGCCTGTGGTGGTGGTGGTGAGCTGAACCCTTATTGGGAGCTCTGTTGACTAATCCAGATGGATCCCAGGGGCAGGAGACCAAATGATCCAACAAAAGTCTTCTCAGCCACATTTTCAGGTTGCATCCTCATTCCCACCACCTTTAAAAGCACATTTAAAGATGCTGCCATCTCTGGTTGCTTCTTGCAGAAATCCAGCCCTACCTGGGTGTGCTGAAATATAATTCCCTTAAACCTGCAGTACCCATGTTGAAGATTGCAATGCAAGATGTTTTCAGTTACCATCTGTATGGCAGATTACCTTTGTCAAGTGGGCAGTTTGCCTTATCTCTCTCTCTGAGTGACCACAATCACTCCTCCCTCGGGAGGTGACATCTGCTGATAACAGCTACTGAATGTCACTGCATGGCTGATAAGAACTACAGCATCCCATTGGGAGATGAGGGCCCAGAGGGAGGAGCCAAGCATTCCTACCCAGATATAATCCAGAGGTTCTGAGACACCAGCACGGCTTCTCCACTGGATTCCCCAGAGGAACAGCAGCTGCCTCTCCTTCCACTGGATCTTCAGAGGAAGAATCCATCCTTCTCTACAGGATCCCTGCTCCAGCAGAACCACCCCTGGTGGCACTGCAGGAGGGCTGAGCCACAATTCCAATGGGACTGCCACCAACACCCTGACCCACAGGGTGTCAGGTTGGGTTCTGGCTCTGTCAGTGTTGTTCTAGTGTACTGCATTGGTTATTTTATCCTTTATTTTTTTTCTTCCCTATAAAGAACTGTTATTTCCTGCTCCCATATTTTTGCCTGAGAGCCTCTTAATTTAAAATTTATAGCAATTCAGAGGGGTGGGGAGAGTTTACATTCTCCATTTCAGGGGAGGTTCCTGCCTTCCTTAGCAGACTCCTGTCTTTCCAAACCAAGACATCCCAGGAGTCCAGTTCTGTGATTTTGGAGCCACAGGACAACAAGCAGAAGCCTGTCCTCCCCTCTGAGCCTCTTTTCCCAGCCCACAAGCACTGCCAGTCCATGGCCCTGCTGCAACTTTCCCCAGAACACAGGGGATGATGATGTCTAGAAGGATTCAGACAAGATCAGGTGCCTCATGCTGCAGAAATGAGCCCTCCATAAAATAAAATGAAATAAAATAAAATAAAATAAAATAAAATAAAATAAAATAAAATAAAATAAAATAAAATAAAATAAAATAAAATAAAATACAGTGTTTTGGTGAAAGATCATGTTGAAAAGCAGGTCAGAGAGAACAGTCAGCCTTTTCCACACAGGGAGCCTTCCATGACCTCTCCTCTAGCAGACATCCATGGTGTGGCCATCTAAAAGCTGGTGAGATGAACCCTAATCCAAGAACACAGAGAGATTCCTCCTGGGACCTGGGAGAAGAAATTGGCCACATTCTTTCCCATCCTTGCTTTCAGCTCTTTTGGGCTTGTTGGCTTGTTGCAGAGCAATAAAGTAAATGTATGGCTGCTCTCTTGCCTGTCTCTGACTTTGAATAGGTCTCTGAAACACACAGCAGGAATGGTTCTGGGCTGCCTTAAAACATGGATCACATGGTAAATTATTTATTTGCCTGTTTATACCCTGCAATAAAAAAATACACAAACAAAACCTTCCTCGTCTCCTCTTAAATGTCCCAATTTATGTGCATGGATAGTTTACACAACCCCCAGCTCGGTTTGTTTGGATCAAACTCAGTGTCTGAACAATTTGCAAGCACTTGAAGAGCTTCAGGGGCACAAACAAGTGCTGGTGCCCCTGTTCCTGCAGAGAGGGAACTGAGGAACCTTTGGAGGCAGTTCTTGCCAAGGTCACAGGCAGAACAGGATTTCAGGTCCAGAAGAGCAAATGTGGGAAGATCTGCAGAGGATCTGAACTTTGCAGGACCCAAGTCCAGAGGCTGTGGTGTCCTGCCTTGCATCTTGTTTGTTACTCTGGCTGATTCATACTCCTTTTTCCAGAGAGTTCCTTGGGTCAGAAGATTCTCTTTACAAATTTGCAGCCAGTGCAGGATAGCAGGATCTTTCTCTTGAGTAACATCCATCTTACATCTCCCTTCCTGACCTAAATGCTGAAGGAAACACAGCCAGAGTTTTCCTGACTTTGGCACTGATTGTGAACTGAGCTCTGCTGGGATTCACTCAGTGAGGGATGGATTTTTAAAGTGTAAAATGTGTAGGGTGAGGTGAATCCCACCAGGACACAAGGGGTTTTGAAAATGGGCATTGCCCATGAGTCTCACAGGGCAGATTTTGTCCCAGAATTAATGTAGCTTGTAGACATCACCTTGATAAGTAAAAGCAGGCTGGAAGTTTCGCTTCTATCCAGCTGGATAAGTGCATCCCATGAGTCTGTGCCGTGGAGAAATGTTGCAGCATAACTTGTCTCCCAATCCCCTAAAATGAATGCTCAGGATGTCCAGCTGGGACTGAGAGCTGAGCTTCATGTGAGGAAGGATAGAATCAGCTTTCTGAGCTGAAAGGAATTAAAATAAAATAAAATAAAATAAAATAAAATAAAATAAAATAAAATAAAATAAAATAAAATAAAATAAAATAAAATAAAATAAAATAAAATAAAATAAAATAAAATAAAATAAAATAAAGTAAAATAAAATAAAATAAAATAAAATAAAATAAAATAAAATAAAATAAAATAAAATAAAATAAAATAAAATAAAATAAAATAAATAAAATACAGTGTTTTGGTTAGAGATCATGTTGAAAAGCAGGTCAGAGAGAACACTCAGCCTGTTGATAGTCAATCAGCTCATCTTGCTCAGAGTGGTTTCCACACACCATGGGATGTGCTTGCCCTCACTATGGGGCTGTCACAGACAAGGAGAAAGCTGCAGTGACTGTCTTCCTCAGATCTGCCTTTATTTGTGTTTTCCCAGCTCAAACCTGACCTTTTCTCCCCTTTAAGTCACCTGCTGAGTGGTGGGGGGACAGGAGCTGATTTGGGCAGGGCTGGTCCAGAATTACCAACTCCACCATTTAAATTATGACTCCAACCCCATCCAGCCTCAGGAAAGCTGGGTGTTCTCATTGATCAAAAATGATCCTTCTGAATCTTCAATGCTGACCCTTTTCTTCATCACCACAGGAACCTAAAGAATACTTTCCTCAAAAAATGAAACCTTGAAGGGCCTGGTAATTGCCTGACCCCAGGGAAATGGAAGCAAAGCCACAAACCTTATGGGTCTGCCAAGGAGAGATGGAGGTGTGTTTTCTTTTGTGTCTGGTCAATGGTGCCTAAAATGCCACATCCACCAGAGACATGCAACTCTTGATGAAGTCTGAAGGAGAATTGACCTGAGAGTTGAATGTGCTGCCCTTTCCTTGTTCTGTTTAACTGCACGTCTTTCTGAGCAAGGAGAACTTGCTGATGATTTTCAGAAACGCATTTCTTCTATTTCCCATTTTCTGCTCATACAAAGGCTATTGTATGTTTTTATAGTGGCTTCAGTCACTATAGCTACAAGAACATGATTGGTACCTTGATATTTGAGCTTTGGTGTCCTTGCTGTGCACGTGGGGATTCAGCTCTTAGGCGCTGAATCCTTTAAAATTGTGTCAGCATTAAAAGTCGTGGTGGGATTAATGTTGCTGCTAAAACTTTGACAAGCTTCAAAAAAAAGCATGACAACAAATTCAGATCTGATGTGGCCATCTGAAACTTCCTCTAGGGCCACCACATCCCTGCCAGACACGGCCTGTTACTACAGGACATGAAATAATACGATGCAGACACACTGCTTCGTTCAAGGTAAAAAGGGACTTTTAAATTTCTGACTCCAACATTTATAGATTTCCAAAAGTAACAGTGGATTGGAGGGTGACAGTGCCACCTCTCCAATGACACTGGACAAACCAACAGTCCATCAAATTTCTCCTTCTCTATAAAATAATGCAAAACAATAAGTTATTTATATAAATTGTGTGAGAAAGCTTGTTACAAGAATGTAAACAGCAGAAGGCTCAGAAAATCTTAAAAAATCAGGGCAACAATGGCCACTTCTGTGGTTTCTGCCTTGGCTGCCAGCAGGTCATTCCAAGAGGGAGATGTCCATGGATGGGCCACAAGGAAAGCCCAAATAACCACTGTGGCCACAATCAGGAGCACAGCTCACACCTCTCCCCTGGGACAGGGCAGGTGTTGCAGAACATCTTCCTCAGGCTGAGAGGAGCCACGAAAACCAGGGCAGTCATTTCCTTCTGAGGAGGATCATTCTCAGGGTCTTTTGGTCGCTGTGACCCCAGAATTTGTTAGAAAGTGTCTTTTCCCAGCCCAGCACTTGAAGAAGGAGTCAGAGCTCTTCAGTTCTCAGTCTCAAGGTTGTTTATTGTATCTTATCTATGAAAATTTTCTCCTGCCCTGCTGAGGTCCGTCCAGCAGGACAGTTCCAGGCACTCTGCCTGCCCCAGGGGCAGTGTTATGTCTTTATACTAAAAACTACATGTACAATGTTTACAATTACTTCCCAATACCTATCACCTATGTTAGACAGTGAGATTCTACGCTAAACCAATCTAAAAGTGCCAACATCACCCAGAAGATGGAGGCCAAGAGGAAGAAGGAGAAAGGCTGGACATGCCCAGATTCCCTCCATCTTGCCTCCTGAACCCCCATTCCAGAACCCCCCAAAATCTACTTTTTCACCCGTGATAACCTCACTATTATTCTACCTAAACTGTTGTGGCTTGCTGATCATCTTCATCTTCCCAATTTGCTCCATGGGTCATAATCAAACCCACAGGCGTTTTGGGCTCTGTGCCAGAGCCAGGGATGTTCTGGGTTCCCTAATATCATGGCTTTGCCCAAGTCCTCACCACATGCCAGGACCTAAATTCAGGTAACTCAGTCACTGCATTGCAGTCATGGGGCTCCATGTGTAATTATTCCTCAATCTGCAGGAGACTGTGCCCAGGGAATGTGGGGTTTGTTGTTAACATTCTTCATGGAAATCTCTGCTGAGAAAGGGCCTCTGGTCCAAAGCAGACCTTGCTAATCTCCAGCTGCAGGAAACATTTCCACATGCCCGTGCTAGGAAGCATCTAATTTGGTTTATCTCTGTTGATGTCTACCTCTAAGCTTTTCAACTTGCACATTCTTATTTTTTTACAATTCAGATCTGTCTATCTTATTTTTTTACAATTCAGATCTGTCTAACCAGTCTGGGCAATGGAGGATGACACACAATTCATCCTGGAGCTGGCATCTAACCCAGAGCAGATGAATCATGTCTTAAAATGCCTGTTCCAGTCCCCTGACTGAAGGAGGGAGCTGGGACAATGAGCTCAGAGACAGACAGAGGTGCTGGAGCCATCTAAGCAGAGGTGAGTGGGATTCAATCTCTGATTTCTGAACCATCCCCATTTTCACCTGTGTGAAGGAGCAGGGCAGAGCTGCACACACAGGGAGGGATCATTTCCACGCTCACTGGTGGGCACTGGAGCCCAGAGGGCTGTGAGCAGCTCCCTGCCACCTGCAAGCCAGGCTGAGAACCAGAAGCAGATGGGAAGATGTGAGACCTTGGTTGATGATGATTTGAATGCCAGCTCCCTACAAAAGGCAGATCTTATCAGCAGCTCTCAGCGTGTCTCACGAGGGTGTCTGAGGAGTTACCTGTGATCCCTGTGCAGCCAAACAAGTCTCTGGAGACCCAAGCCCAAATTGGCACCACGTGTGTCTCCTGAGCAGACCAGACTCAAACTAGCCTTCAAATGCATAATTTTGGAGTCAGATCTGGAAGTTGTCTGCATGCAAATTCAGAGGCAGGTCTGGGATCAGGCTAGGGATGGCCTGAGGCACAAGACACATGTGAGGGACAGCTTCATGTAGGGTTTCTCTTTTTATTCTCTTCCATGCCAATCTCCTGGCCTTTTCTCTACCTGTCCTGCCATCTCTCTGCCTGTTCTCCACCCTCCTCTCACTGAAATTCTTGTTGCCTGTTTGGGGACTCAGACTGAAAAAGAGACATTTCTCTTTGAGAGCAGGCTCTCCTTGGGCTGCTCAGCAGTTTCTGAACTTCTCCACCTTCTAGCTGTGAGAGGCATAAAATTTTAGCACACCACATGAAAAGCCTCATTTAGAACCAGCATGACCTGGGGGCCTCTGTGTCTCCCAGAGCCCGTGTGTGCTTCCCTTGCAGCCTGGTGTTCCAGACACATTCCCAGCAGCCGAGCAGCCTCGGCAGATCCAAAGTGTGTTTGCACAACTGCTGCAGCTGCACAGGCCCCCATGGCCAGGCACACATGCACAGGGCCTGCTGCACACCCAGAATTCAGCTGTGGGAAGCACCAGTAGCCCAGTGGAGCCATCCAAGCCTGTGGAAAACCTGGCAAGGTGGATGCAATCCGGCAAAATGCTTTTCTCCATCCGCCCCTTTGTGCTTATCGATTGGAATATTAATAAAAACTTGTTCAAAGCACCCTCATCTTCCCAGATTACTTGGGAATAGTCCAAGGCTTCAGCCCCAGCCATGCTTGTAATGAGGGGACTTGGGGATCAAAAGCATTTTAAAATGGCCTTGCTAATCAATCATCAACAATTGGGTAAATTAAGCCCTGCAGTCTTTCCTCTGCGAGCGAGGGATCTGCCGGACGTGTCCTTAATGAGCAGATTCCTATCCCCTTAATATTCCCTAATACCTTTCTGGAGGAAATGAACTGCAGGGAGACTTTGTTGGTGGAATGAGAGGAATGCAGATAACCCTGGGCCTCTGCTTTCTCACACTGAGGGCTGAGAAAACCCCGTCTGGACAAGGGATGTTGGGCACGGCAGTTTCCTTCCCAAGATCCTGATAACGCTCCTGATGACTCCTTTGCCCACTGTCATTGCCAAAAGCAAGTGCTTGTTTTCCTTCTCATGGCCAAGCTGAGCCCTTTCCTCACTCATCCTCTCCAAGGATCATGTCCATCTGTGCTTTTGAGGGTCATGCCCATCTGTGCTGAGGGCTCGTTTCCTAAACCCACCAGGAAGAGGAGCACGTGCCTAAGGTAATGGCCCTGGAAGCAGATTTCTGTTAATTATTAACACACAAGAGGCAATGCAAATAATCCCAGGGAGGCAGTGAAGCTTGGCTCATCCTGGGGTTTTACTGGGATTGCTGGCATTTGTCACCTTTTTCCATAGTAGGAGGCATGGCTCATTCTCCAGCTCCCTCTGGGAGGCCTTTAATGAGTCCCTCTGGGGCCCAAGTTGTGCCAGGGGAGGTTTAGATCAGATATAAGAAAAGATTTCCTCACTGAAAGGGCAGCCAGGCTGTCCAGGAAAGCGGTGGAATCGCCATCCCTGGAAGTGCTCCAAAGCTGTGTGGATGTGGCACTTGGGGACAGGATTTTGTGGTGAGCAGGGTGGAGCTGGACTAATGGTCAGACTTGATGATCTTGGAGGCCTTTTCCAACTTTAGTGACCCAATGATTCTATGACTTAGTGCCCCTGTGTGCCTTCCTCACTTCCTGTGGCACATTTTACTTTTATTTTTGATCTTCAGTGTGTGAAGAGGGGGTTAGGAAGAGTTTTGTGGCCTATGGGGTGATGGGTCCTCCAGGCCTTCTCTGCCCACAGTCACCTCTCTCACTACTGTAACCCACCCTAAAAATCAGGACACCAGCACTTCTTGGCAAGTTTCAGAAAAAGGGCAACCTCTAAGCCTGGAAATTTTACCCGTGTCCAAGCAGCACGTGTGTGAAAAAGGATGGGGCTCATGAGAAGGGCCTCTGGTCCAGGAAAATGGTAGAATCACCATCCCTGGAAGTGCTTCAAAGCTGTGTGGATGTGGCACTTTGGGACAGGGTTTTGTGGTGAGCAGGGTGGAGCTGGACTAATGGTCAGACTCAATGACATTGGAGGTCTTTTCCAACCTCGGTGATCCAATGATTCCATTACTTAGAGCCCCTGTGTGCCTTCCTTGCTTCCTGTGGCCCATTTTACTTTTACTTTTGGACTTCAATGTGTGAAGAGGGGGTTAGGAAGAGTTTTGTGGCCTGTAGTAAGCCTTGGCTATGGGATGATGGGTCCTGCAGGCCTTCTCTGCCCACAGAAGCCTCTCTTACTACTCTAACCCACCCTAAAAATCAGGACACCAGCACTTCTTGGCAAGTTTCAGAAGAGGGGAACTTCTAAGCCTGGAAATCGTCCCCGTGTCCAAGCAGCACCTGTGTGGAAAAGGATGGGGCTCATGAGAAGGGCCTCTGGTAAATTCAGGTGCATGCAGACATGAATAATTTGGATTCTTTGGGCACTCACTGGAAGATCACCCGATTATGAGTAGGGAAACTGTGCTGTCCTTACATGCAAGGACTGCCCTGGTCTGAGCCCCAGGAGAGGATTCAGAGTGGAAGTTACATTACAGAGATGTTTTCCAGCTGGAGGGAGCACATGGTGTGGGCAGAGGATTCCAAGTGTGGGCAGAGGATTCCAAGGAGCTCTAATTCCTCCAAAGAGAGCCCAGCTCGGCAGTTTTACCCCTGAATTGCAGCTTTACCTCTGCAGTGATGGCACAGCAATTAGCACAAGCAGCTTAGCACCCTCCTGAAGGGAGCGGGGGTGGGCAGGGGGAGCAGATCCCAGCTGGAATGGAAAACCCTGGGAATGCTGTGACCACCTGGGCACCTCTCCCTCCTCCTACCTCTCCTGAAGCATCCGTGCTCTGCTCCTCCTGCACAGCCACTCCGAGTGAAAAGGGATTTATGAGATTCTGTCCACAGGCAGCGAAAGCCGCTATCGATTACTGCAAGGCTCTTAAATGAGAGTAATTCACAGCTCTCTTCAGTTTGGAAGGCAAGCTCTAATTTAATATCATTATGTCTTCATGCCCCCACACATTCCACTGTCTCATTCACTGAGCTTTTATTGGGCTCTGGATAATTTATGGCTAGATATACTGCCTTTTATCTGACCTATTTTTAGCTATTCTTGCTTTTTACATATTTTTTTTTTCCCTGCCATCACAACTGGCAATTAAAGTAAAAAGATTTAAAAAAAATTATAAAATTCCACCCAGCGTTAACCTTTATTTCTTGTCTTTTGTGTGCTGGAGGATGCTTTTGTTATTGCTACAGCATTTCAAAGACAGGAGATAACAATAAAAACAATTCCCCCAGATTTTCTTTCTTTCTTTTCTTCTTTATTTCAACAAAATACAAAGTGACCCAGTGATTGAGTACTCTTAACTCATTCCATTTTCCTTCTGTAGTTGAGGTCCATAAACTTTCAGGGACTTTTCCTGCAAGAATTCAGGTGTCCTCAGTCCTCAAGAGCTTCAAAGGAGGTTGATGATGGACAACCCCAAGGCTGGACCCCAAAGTTTTCAAAGCTCTTTGATTCAGAAGGAAAAACATGGACAGCTTGTACCTAGGGGTCTGTGTGGGTGTGCTTTTTTTTCTTTTTAATAAGCAATGTTTGGTTTCTGATAATATAAATATAAATAATGTCTCAGGTTTATTATTTAATTCTACAGGAATAAAGTATATACTGTACATAGTTTTACTTATAACTGACAAGTTATTATTTAAATGTTGCACTTAAGCATTGGAATTATTTATCTGAAACAGCTGAAGAAATTAAAGAAATGTTTCAGACTTTGAAGACTGAAGATGTCCTTGTGCCCCTGAACCCTTGTTCACTTTTTCCAGTAATAACAGTTGATCTGCCTGTGAAAAAAGCAACCCAACCACTCCAGATATCTATTTTTCATGCTGTTTGGATTACAAGTAAGGCCACATGATGGTGTAAATCACTCCCACTGACTTCAAAGCTCTTATTTCCTAAACTTTTTCCACTAAAAATTTTGTTCCATCTAATCTCTCCATGGGGAAGGGTTTGCATGAAGGCTGCAAACCTTGGGTGCTGCATCCCCTGAGTTCTCCTCTGCTCTCTGGGGACAAATCTGGGTTTTCCTGGGCTGGGATGCCCAGGATTGATAAATGGAGAGGAGGGTGGTGGCACTGCTGTGGCACTGGGGGGACAGGAAGCCCAAGGGGGACACACAAAGAGCATTTTAGCCAAGAGCACTGTGTCACCATCACAGGAGGAACCTGCAGGCTGTGGGTGGAGATGGACCTTGTCTGGAATCTTAGGTTGGAAATGGGGCTGCGTATTCTGTTCCTGTCTGCTGGAGGTGGGGCAGTTATCTCTGTCCATGGGGCAGTTTTTCCTTTCTCTCTCCCACAGCCAACCCTCCCTGCAGGAGATCTCTGCTGTCCATGGCCACTGAGTGTCCCTGCAGGGCTGATCCAATCCCAGCATCCCATGGGGAGATGCTCCGCCCAGGGGAGGAGCCAAGCATTCCTACCTGGATCCAATCTGAGCCTGGCACAGCACAGCAGCCTTTGCCCCCTGCACTGCCAGAGGAGCAGCTTTCTGCTGCCCTGCATGGCCAGAGGGAGCCCAGGCCCATCTGCAGCAGCCCTGGAGCTGCAGAGGAAAACTCCCCCCTTGTGCAGGATCCCTGCTGCAGCAGAGCCACAGCTGGCACTGCAGGAGGGCTGAGCCCCCGTGGGATGGGGCTGGGACACCCCCTGACACACAGGGGGCAGGGACTGCTCTGACTCTGGCAGTGGTTCTTTTGTACAATTGCATTTGTTTGTTTAATTTTCCTATTAAAGAATTGTTATTCCTACTCCCATATCTTTGCCTGAGAGCCCCTTAATTTCAAAATTATAACAATTCAGAGGGAGGGAGTTTATATTTTCCATTTCAAGGGAAGCTCCTGCCTTCCTTAGCAGACACCTGTCTTTTCAAACCAGGACATCCGGACACATAAAATTTTCCATAGGAATGGGAGATTTTGCTGGGATCCACATTACCTGCAAGGCCTTTACAGTTTTTGCAGAACTCATCCATGAGAAACTTTTCTCTTGCCTCGATGCAGCTCAAGGCGCTCAGAAACATTTCCTTTGGTTGAGGAATTTTATACAGTTTTTCACTGCTTTCCTCCCTCACCTTTTCTCTTCACTCCCCACCTCTGTAAACTGAGGCAAACCCCCAAGCTCTTGAATGTCTCACTTCAGCCCTCCCACATTTACTTGCAAAAAGTTCAGCTATTCTGAGGCTTTTCTGATATTTTTAAGAAAAAATGTCATTATGTTGATATTTCCTCCATACAACAATTCCAGTTTCTGGATGTATTTTTAGACATATTTGGTTCATAACTATTAGATCACTGTCATGTTTCTTTTTATTTTTTTCCCCCTTCTGCATTTCTGCTAAATTGAAAATTACTTCGTATTATATCTAAAAACACACATAGCTGAGTGCAACACTATAAATATTACTTGTAATTAACTCTGATATTGATATAATTATCCCAGATGAATAGAAGGGTGTTAATTAAACACATTGAACACATCCAACTTGCCAAGTGCCAAAAACCCATCGTTTAACTCAAACTCCTGGTAAGACATGCCTTGACTTCCATAGGTGGCTGACCCTATGACCCTGTGCCATGGATCCCCCTGGATGTGCCAAGAATTCCGTGGGGATTCCTGGCTCACCCCAGTCCTTTTGGGGGGAGATAAAGGATGCTGCGCTGGTGCTTTGTGTTGGAGCTGCACATTCCCACTCGTGACAATGGTGACAGTGCCACTGAGGAGTGCCCAGGATCACGAGGCAGATCTCCCTCCCCGCAGCCAACACAGAAAAATCATGAGACTGGATTTGAAAAAAAACCACAGGGTTTTAAAGACCATGAGTGTTAGTTGTTTTCACAGATGAGTTTCTTTCAAGCGGCTTTCTCCGGTCACGAGGGTGAGAAACGTTTTTTGTTTTTTTTAATTTAAGAAGGAAAAAAAGTTCTTAAACTGATAAATAATCACCAGGTTCCAGGAGCTGGGGATTTTCAGCAGGCACTGCATGAAGCCATGGGTGAAAGGTAAGTTTTAAAGGATATATTTTGTGCTTGAGTCACACTGCAGCTCTCCAGTCACGATACACAGAGAAGAAAATAACAGAGAACAAAATCTAACATAAACACTCTAATCCTGCAACACTAAAATATGAGGAGGAAAATATGTGGCAAGAGTTTACTCTTGTGTCTGCCTGCTTATTGTGTTTGCCTGCTTGTGAGACACTGTGCAGGCTGTTGTACCAACCCTCAGGCAAAATCTTTCCTGGCTGGAATACGCAGCAAAAACACCATAAATAAATAATGTGAGGGTCTTTTAAAAAATAAAAAAACCACAACCTTAAATCACCTGATACCATCTGATTAGAACATCCAGCTACTGTGTTTAAAGAAAAGGAAAAAAAAAGATGAGTATTTTATCACTGAAGGTAATGTGGAGTTACTTTGGAGATCTTCTTAGGAGAGAGGAGCTCCCTGACAGCAGCAGTTGCTATAATCTGTGCCCTGCAGAAAACTCAGAGATGTAGAAAAAAGGGAGTGAAAAAAGTGCTGTGTGCCTTGGCTCATCAGAAGGGCTCTTTTTAGGTTACATTGTGCTTTCCTCATAGCTTATATGGGCTTTTTCCAGGATATATGGTGCTCTGCTGCTGGGTTATAGAGGCTCCTGTAGGATGCATGTCTCCTGCCCGCTGGGTCATACGGGTTTTTTAAGGATATATGGTGCTTGCCTGCTTGGTTTTACTGAGGTGCAGGGGTGAGCAGAGCTCTTGCACTCCATGTCACCCAGATATTGTGGTACCAGGACAGAAAAAGCACAGCCACACCAGCTCCAACCTCCCAGCTGCCCCCAACGCTGATTTTTGAGTCGCAGGGCAGGCTGGTGGCAGATGCTGAGGTGGGGAAGATGGAGTGGTTTAAATTCCTGGAATGGTAAAATCATCAAGGTTGGGAAAGGCCTCTGAGATCACTGAGCTCAGCCCAGCAGAGTTTGCCCTGGAAACCAGAGCAGGTCAGGCCCCACCAGGGTCAGGAGGAGGATGGGGCTGTGCTCAGCACTGTGATGACTGCACGCACGCCCTGCAGGGAGAGGAAGTTCACCAAAATCCATAAATTAGCTGGGTCTTTTATCACTTTTAAATCAACAGTGCACTGGCACACTGAGCACTCTGATACCTCCAAAACAGCATAAATAATAAATGCAAACAGCAGCAATTTCTCAGCTCAGTGTGGTCTGGCTGGATCAGTATCGATCCCTCTTTATAACTACATATTGTCACAGACAAAAAAATAAAACATCCCTTACTCACAGAGTGGTTAATTACTGCCTGAAATAAATCAATATTAACTGGCCAAGAAATAGAAGCCATTAGGTGTGTTTAAAGTGAATCAGTGGATGGGATTTTTTCAGGAATTATTTTGGAGGGGAGGGTTATTTACATTTTAGGTGTGAGGAATTTGGGTCAAAGAAACCTGATAATAAGCACTTCGTTAAGTAATTAAGCTGATAAAGCAGCTCAGTGACTGGTATAGTTCACTGAAAGTTCAGATTTAAGCTAACCAGAAATGCAGTTCTCAGAAAAATTTTAAGAGAATCAATCAATTAATAAGGAAAAAAAAAAAAACTTGCTGAAGAAAGCATTTCTTTTAGCTGGGAACTAAGGGAGTTCTTTTCACTTGTAAAGATTTGAAACACTTGTAAAAGGTAGAATTAGGAAAGCACTAAAACCAAAAAACTAATTTAAATTAAATATTTTTTCTTGATTTAATAATCCTGAAAGGCAAATATCAGATTTTATTGAACATAATTCCTACAGACTCTTTTTTAAAAAAATAGAAATGTTATTTTAGACAATTCAACAAAAGCTGACGCAAATCTGCATGGTGTTTCTGCATAGCTGAATTTCTTTTTTTCCCCTAAAAAAAGATTTGGTTAAAAAAAAACTGGCACTGCATTTTAAAAGTGCTTGAATAAGAGCAGAACCTTGTGTTCCTTTCCTCCTGAAGTGTCCCTGTGCTTTGTGCTGAGGATATTATTAGGACATTGCTGTCCTGCAGCTAAAATCCCAAACTGAGCTCGGGGCCTCACCGAGTGCCTTTGCAAAGGAAGACTTTCTTCAAAGCCCTTCAGAAGGGGGGATTGAAAACCTCAGAGGAAGGATGGAATTGAGGGGGAGGAGAGGACAAAACCCATCTTGTGGCAGAGCTCCTGACACTGGCAGGGTGCACCTCCCTTAACTTCAGGTACCCTCAAGCTGCCCTGTGCCTCACATCCATTGGCCTCAGAATCACTTTATGCTTCATGAAGGAAAATAAACACCTGTAGGATGAGCTTTTTCTGCCCTAAATTATGTGATAGATTTAGGAGAAGAAACCCATGCTGGGCTCTTTGACTGTGGAGGCCAACCCAGATTGGTCTGCTCTTCTCCATGTTTGGGACCAGGAGCAGCAGATGGAGCTGCTCTGTGCATCCCCTCACCTCTTCCTGCTCAGGGCCTTTTATCTGGGAATGCTTTTATCTGGGAAGGCTCATCACCTCTGGCTGAGTTACAGTCTGCCAGCCAGAAGAACATCCAGACGTGATTGAAGAGCTTTGTGTGCAGTTGTGAGGTTTTCACCTTTCACTGGTTAATCACTGGTGCTGTTAAAAATTCTGTTTCATTTCTGCTTTTTTCTGGCTCTGCCTCTCACCCTTTGGTCACTGCCCAGCAAGGGCTACCTGTCCTCCAAAATCTGTTCCCTGCATAGATACTGTCAGATATTTCAATATAAGATATTCAAAGCTTTGTAATTTTCTGTTGGATAAGCCAAGTGGACCAAACTACTTAATTCTTTACTATGGAGCAAGTGGCTGCTCCCCAACAGCCTCAGAGGCCTGGGTTTGGTCCTTTTCCAGAGGCTGGAGGCATTTTTAGCACTCTGCCAAATGCCTGGAGCCCTTGGGTCTTCTGTGTCCATGAAAACCTTGAACCGCAAGCAGGGTGAAGAACATACACCTTTGTCACAGGCAAGCAGAAAATTCAAATTTTCATTGACAAGATCAGCAAAAGCAGCAGCAGATTCCAGGTTCGGAGCCATTTTCCAGGTGTCCATTGTAACTGGCAGATGCCAATCACAGAAACCTCTGAGACCTGCTGGGAATTCTGTCCTTCAGGTTTCACCACTCAGCCTCAGGTCCAGCCCACCCAGAAACTTCTTCTGAGGCACTGAGACAACCTGGTGATCCAGCACTGCCTTGGTGACCCAAAGGAAGCTCCAAAATGTGATCCAGCCCTTGCCATGGGGGTCTGAGTGGGAAAGGCAAGGTGGGTGGTTTGCCAGCACAGGCAACTCTCAGGATGTGATGTGAAAGCAAAAACTGACTTGTGAAAGCAGTAATGGAGCAAAACAGGCTGGAAATCCTGGTTTATCCCAACCTGTCAGGACCCAGGACATCCCTCTGGCTGTCCAGGATGGCCAGGACCCCTGTCAGGGGGCTCAGAGACCCTGGCACAGAGCCCAAAATGCCTGTGGGTTTGATTATGACCCATGGAGCAAATTAACAACCTTAGATGAAGATCAGCAAGCCATGACAAATTAAGCAGAATAATAGTGAGGTTATCATAGAGTGAAAAAGTAGATTTTGGGGTTTCTGGTATGGGGGTTCAGAAGGCAAGATGGAGGGAACTGGGTGTGTCCAGCCTTTCTCCTTCTTCTTCTTGGCCTCCATCTTCTGGGTGATGTTGGCACTTTTAGATTGGTTTAGAGTAGAAGCTCACTGTCTAACATAGGTGATAGGTATTGGGAAGTAATAGTAAACATTGTGCACGTAGTTTTTAGTATAAAGACATAACACTGCCCCTGGGGCAGGCAGAGTGCCTGGAACTGTCCTGCTGGATGGACCTCGGCAGGGCAGGAGAAAGAATTTTATAGATAAGATACAATAAACAACCTTGAGACCGAGAACTGAAGAGCTCTGACTCCTTCTTCAAGTGCTGGGCTGGGAAAGAGACTTTCTGACACATCTTGGGGTCACTCTGAGCAGCTAAAGATACGACACCAACCCAGCAGAGGGGCGGCTGCAGTTCTGTGCTGCACCACGCTCAACCCCACAGCAGATGGTCAGGAAGGCTCTGTCTGGCTGCCCTGGGTTTGAGCACCCTCCCAAAGTGCTTCCCTCTGTCACTCCTGACTGGCTGCACACTCAGCACTGCCCTGGCAGGTGGTGGGCTGGTAAACAGAGCACTTGGACATTGCCTAGTGATGTCCTGGCACATGCTCCAGAGTCCTGCCTTTTGGACAAATGCCTTGTTTTTCTCAAGTTTCTCAAGAGTAAAGAAATTATTCAGCTTCTGTTCAGTGGCAGTGGCCAAAGGGACACTCAGACACTTCAGTCCATTGTTGGTTCTCTGGGTTTTGCACCATCACCCAAGGTGTCTAGCCAAAAAATTGCAGTGCTCTGGTAAAATAATTGTTGGAGTATGTGAGATACCAAGAGTCCTTGTGAACACGAATCCCAGATGCTCCTCAAACATTTGTTCTCAGAGACAAAGCTGGATGTGGAGTCCAGGTGGGAGGGAATCTCCCCTCTGCACCAGAGAAGGGAAACCAAGGAGAGGAATGGGAGCAAAACAGTAGTGAGAATGTCTTGGGATCTCTGCTGGTCACAGTGACCCTGAGATATGTCAGAAAGTCTCTTTTCCCAGCCCAGCACTCAAAGAAGGAGTCAGAGCTCTTCATTTCTCAGTCTCAAGGTTGTTTATTGTTCCTTATCTATAAAATTCTTTCTCCTGGCCTGCTGAAGTCTGTTCAGCAAGACAGTCCAGGCACTCTGCCTGCCCCTGGGGTGGTGTTATATCTTTATACTAAAAAATACAAGTACAATATTTACAATTACTTTCCAATTCCTATCACCTATGTTAGACAGTGAGCTTCTACTCTAAACCAATCTAAAAGTGCCAACATCACAGCAGAAGATGGAGGCCAAGAAGAAGAAGGAGAAAGGCTGGACATGCCCAGATTTCTCCATCTTGCCCCCTGAACCCCCATCCTAAAAACCCCAAAAATCTATTTTTCACCCTGTGATAAATTCACTATCATTCTACTTAAACTGTTGTGGCTTGCAGATCTTCATCTAAGGTTGTTAATTTGCTGCATGGGTCATAATCAAACCCACAGGCATCTTGGGCTCTGTGCCAGGGTCTCTGAGCCCCCTGGCAATCCAGGATATCCAGAGGGATGTCCTGAATTCCGACAAGGATGCACCTGAACATCTCCTCCTGCAGAGATGCAGGTTTGAAGGGGCTGGAGCAGACAGCCTGGTGGTGTTGGAGAAGCTGCTCTAGCCTGGGAAAAGGGAACAAAGGAATGAGTAAGAGACTTGCTGTAGGAGCAATGGGGGGTAGGACAGTTGGGATGGATGGAGATGAGAGATCTCTGCAGCCAGGGCTTGGAATTTGGGGTTTATTGCAAAGGGCCTGGGTGCAGGGCCCTGCCACAGCTCAGAGCAGGGCCCAGAGAGGATCCCCAGAGAGAGAGAGAAGAATAAAAGCAAGAGGGAAAGAGAAGCAAAGTTCCCGTTACAATACAATAAATCATCTTCTGTGTTGAATATTCTAATTTTCACTAACCAATCTAGTATAATATACAAATCCTATAGTATTTACATACAGCCAATAAGAATCATTACATTACCATACTGTGTTACATTTTAAACCCTAAAAACTCCTCTTTGGGCCCCTTCTGCCAAGCTGGCAAGGTCTGCTCTGACCCTTGGGCCTGTCTGCAAGCAGAGGGTGTTGTTCCATCAAAAGGGGATTACCTTCAGCCAGCCACACCATTGTTTTCCAGTTGTTCAGTAACTGAGGTATCTCAAAGCTTGCTTTCATCTCAATCTCGCTTATAGTTTCTATATTCTCAAAATCTTTTGCCAAGCAATCATAATTATAAGGCTTTCCTGTTTCATCTTCCCCAACAACTTGCCCCATCTGCCTGTCCTGGGACAGGCTCACATCCAAACCCATCCCTGCCCAGACTGGGGTGAGGGCTGAGTGCAGGGTTCTGGTTTGAGCTGCTCTCGAGCAAAGACGTCAGGCACTCTGGCTCAAGGCTCTCACTTTTTACTGCAGCACTGCTGTCTGCCAAATCAGCTGAGCGGGGAAAACAATCTATAATTGACTGCAGAGGCATGAGGTTATAATGATTTACTCCTTTCCTGAAGCATGCACATAACCTCTGCCAATTAGCCAAAAGTTAGGAAGATTTTTAATGACAAACCACCCAGAGGAGGAGGCACTTGGGTGGGGTGGGGGGAACTGTGACTGGGAATTACCAGTCTGAGCTGCAAGTCATGGGAGTTGGATGTCTAATGATCAAAGACGAGAAGGTACAGTGAATAGATTTTCCAGTTGGAGATTGGAGGCAGCCTGGAGCTGGTTAAAGGGTTTTTCTTGCTGGTTTGGAGGCTTGGTGCAGTGCCCTTCTTTCCTCACCATCACCCAGCACCTACACGTGACACTGTGGGTCAAGGCAGGCAGAAAAAGCAGAGTTAGGAATGGACATCTGTCCTCTCCCATGGACATCTGTCCTCTCCCATGGGAAATGTGGTGGCTGAGACCTGCAGCAATGCCAGGGCCAGCTCTGTGCTGGGACAAAACCAGCTGGCCCCAAGGAGCCGTGCCAGCATGGCAGCAGCCAAAGGGAGCTCCTTATTAATGGGGAAAGAGAAGAACTCTTCTCCACACATCCTGAAGAGGTAAAGTAGCTTGGAGTGAGTAATTTCACGTTGAGATTACTGGCAAGTGCCATTACCTGGGACCAGGGAAGAGACAAAGGTCCTGCTTCTCTTCCCATCCCTCTTCTCCCTCACTCCCAGCTCTGCTGTCCTCCTTCTTCCCTTGTGGCTGCTGGATTCCACTGTGAGTGGCTTCAGGGAGAAAACTAACTTTGCCAGGAAAAAGACACAAGAATAGGGTTTTTTCCAATGTCATGAGTTGAACTGGCTCAGCCAGACCTTGAAGAAAATATCTGGGCTGGGCTGCCTGGTGTGAGCAGTGCAAGAGGATCAGGTGCCCACAGAACCTCATGGAGATTTGCTGCTCTCATCATTGCAGGGAAGGCAGGGAAGAAGCTGGGGGAAGGCCAGAGACCCTGTGGGTTCATCTCATTGGAGTCTGGTTTATTTCTTCACAGAATTACAGAATGGTTTGGGTTGGAGGGGACCTTAAAGATCACCAACCCTTTGCCATGGGAAGGGACACTGTGCTTCCTGGGATGGCATTCCTAAAGAAGCTGAAGAAAAGCAGCTTTGCCATAAAGCTCCAGAGCCCTGAGTCCCTTGGTGCAGTGAGTGCAAGAGAGAACCTGCCCACTCCAACGCCTCTGAGATCCTGCTCTGCTGCACAGCCACGAAACCAATGGTCTTAGCTGGGTATCGATTGCGCCCAGTGGGTGTAAATCTGACCTTGACCCTCTTTAATCTTGATGGATTGGCCACAACTTCATCAGCACAGAGCCCCAAGGTTGGAGTTTGGGAGCCCAGGTTTGACAGCATGTGCTGCATTCTCTGGTTTTTTGGATCCAGCTGTGCTGGAAACATAAATCACAGCTTTGCACTTCAGATGTTCCCATCTCAATATATGAAATAAATAAAATAGATAACAATTACTGCCATATACTCAGACCAGGGTACATAGAAAAGGAGTGATTCCAGCTTCTGGCCCTTCCACATCAAAAAAGCTGCAGAATTAGGATTGATTGAATACAGGTGCAGGATCCTGACGGTGTGCAAAGTGCTGAGAGGAGTTTTGTGTGTTTGCTGCATGCACCACACTCCCCACTTGGCCACGGCAGCCACTGCTGCTTCTGGATGGAGACCCAAAGATCTGACGCACTCAGACAAGGAAAGGGAAATATCTGAGGTCTTGTTCTGCCCATGAAACCAGCCCAAGCTTGAAAAAAGAGAAGCCAAGCCAGCTCCTCTGCTCAAGATAGGGAGCCCCTTCCCTCAGCTCTGCTGGCTCTGCATGCTTCTCACCCCACCTCTGGTGTTTACTATCACTTTGGGCACAAACATATTTGTTGCTAGGAGGAGTCCTGGGCAAGATTAGCAATCTGGAGAGCCAGAGCACAGCAGGCTCCATGCAGGGATTGCTCCAGCTGGAAATTCAGGGCTGGTGGGAGTGAGGGCTCAGCACCAGATCCACGTGGAGGCTCTGAGCAGTGACAGTGCCAGTGAAGCCTGCAGCCCCTGCTCCTGCAAGACCCAGGCCTGTGATGCCAACCTGTGCAGGGTCAGGGTAGGCAGAGGAGCCTTGAGGGGGAACAGCCACACCACAGCCTTGGGGAGGTTGTTGGGGTTCCTGTTGGTGATTCCCTGAATTCTGGGACTCTGACTGGGCCCTCCCAGGGGGCTCCTCTGTTGGAGAGACCCTCCTGGAGTGGTCTTGTGTCAGGAAAGAGATGCACTGGATCTTTTTGGTCTCCAGGTTCTTGTTTATTGTTATCTTATCTAGAGTTTTGCACGCTGTCCACACAAGGCTCAGCGCACTGGAAAAGCACTGCAAAAATGGCCAACAATCTGCTGGTACAAGGTATTTTCAGACTAAACTATCCAATGAAGAACTGACACATGGATTATTTCCCTTTTTAACCCAATAACTGATCCCACAGAGCTGCAATGGGGACTTTTCTGCCCAATTACAAAATGCCACCCAAACCCATGGAGAAGAAGGAAGAAGCAGCATGAAGAAGAAACCCAGGATGACACCCTGTGCCCTCCATCTTGCTTCCATCCACAACACACTAAAAACCCCAAACCCTCAATTTCCCACCTAAGTGACACACCTACACTGCTCTCTATGATCTGTTTCACACTTGTGGATTCCAGTCTATTCTGGAGTTTAGGAAACTTTCTCCATGACTGAGGGTCAGAGTCAGTGCTGCCCTGGGGATCAGGGCACCCCAGAGCAGACACAGAAATATTCCCACTGCTCTGGGTTTCCACAGGAGCTCTCCCAAGGCTACAGAGCCCCTGTTGAACAAGGTGGCCCTGTGCATGGCAGCAGCAGCAGAGCAGGAACCTGCCTGGCCACAGCTGGTGTCCCCCAGGCCTACACACATGGAGCTCAGTCCCCCAGCCTGTGCTGCCCTCCAAGCTCACCCAGGGACCTTGGTGTGGTGCCCTCAGCCCCTCAGGCACATCTGCCTTCCCTGGCAGCCCACTGCACAGCTCTCCTGGGAGCACAGGGCTCTGGATGCCCTGTTCCTCACCAGCCTAGTCACGGCCTCTTTGACTCCTGGGCAAATGCTGTAGGGGTGATGCTCTGGGTAATGACAGCCAGACCCTATCTGTGCTGATGTAGGAAGGCTTTAGGACTCAGCTGGACAGAAATAATTCCCTTGGCAGTAGGTTCAGAGAGAAAACACACAGAAGGGAAAGCAGGCAGTGTGTTGCCTCTTTATTATCTCGTGAAAGAAAATTTATATCATACCCCAGAGGGCCCTAAAGCCCTATGGAACACATTTGCAGGAGCTTTCATGGGCTTCTGGCTACGTCCAGAGCAACCTGGGCTTGTGGGGGGAATAACTGTGCCCTGGCACAGCACCTTGGCCTTGGCTTTCACAGGTGCCCAGCCCAATGCTGTGAGATGCTCCTCTCCTGGTGCTGTTCCCCAGCTGCAAAAACTCCCCACAACTTCAAAGGCCTCAGAAATCCCAGTCTGTGCTCCAAGCCTGTTTGTTTTCCTTGGGTCCCTCTGCCTGACTAATTTGCTGTTGTGTTTATTGGAAATGCGAGACACATTCTTGATGAAGTGGGAAGCGCTGTGTTTAATGGAGCTCTCCGAGAAGGTTAGAGCAGGAGCATTTCTTGAACAAACAAGCCTCACACTGCACCATAATCTTCAGGCTGAAATGAATCACGGGCTCCAGATAGCAGTGGGGACTGTGACACGTGCAATTTACATCAGACCTTCACTAAACAATCATTTGAGGGCCCGTGAATGTAAAGGAGGCTTGGCTCTTATCAGCTTTGATCGCACAAGCGCTCGCAGGAAAAAAATTATTAAGCATCTACATGAGCAAAACTCTTTGTCTCCTTCAGCTGAATTGCTACTTTCATTTGTCTTTAATAACATGGTATTTGCTCACTCTCAGACAGCGTTTGCAAGGTTGTTCAGATCCAAGGCTAATTTGCTCAGGCGCTTGGCTCTCCCAGAGTGATCACTGAAACTCCCGGTACACACAGTACTTTTCTTGAATGTTAAAGCGTTTAAAGCTTTTTTTAAATTTTTATTATTTTTTTTCCTGCTCTGTGCCTTGAGTAAGTATTTACACCTAGTCAGAGACAGCATATAAACAAGTTAATGTTTCGACTGGGGAATGTTTTACACCTCGTTACACAGGTGGAAACAGGGCCTGTGCAGAGCAGGGCCAGGCTGTTTCCAGTAGGTCATTTTCTTGTTCTGGTCAGCCCTTATTTTAGGCCAGCCCTGCCCCACAGAGGTATGTGCAGCCACACCACTGGGTCCTGCCTATTTCTGGGGGCTGCTGCTGAGTTTGCATCACACAGAGCCTGGAGTTATTTTCAACCCAGCTTTGGCCACGGAGCAAAAGCAAGCAGCTCTCCATGCACAGCCTTCTGTGGGGGCACCAGCTTGGAAATCCCATCAGAGAAAGTTGTCACAGGTGGGTCCAGGGCCTGTCTGACCTGAGATTGCCACAGCAGGATCAAGACTCATCTAATTTTTTATTCTCTCATTGCACAAATGAGAAAAACACTCAATGTCACATCCCACAACATTTGGGCATCAGCCCTTTGAACATCAGGGTGTGCAGCTGCTGATCAGGCCTTGGGCTGGTATTTTTGGTTAGAGGAAACAAGCCTGCTTGGAGTGGTAACTCTGTGGTGTGGGCTGTGGCCACTGAACATCTGCTCTCCTTTTTCCTGCCTTGTTGGGAATGATGAGGAAGCCTGGAGCCAGAAGGCATCACTGCATTCTCTGTATTCTCTCCTCTGAGCTCCAGGATCCATCAGACTCCGTCTGTCTGAGGCCCAGCACCCAGGATCTGGTGGCATCATGAGGAAATGCTCTGCCTGGATCCCAGGAGATGGAGCACAATCCCCTCCCCAGAGTGTTTTAACCTTCACACTTAAGGGGAATACACAAATCCTTTTCCTTACCTGGCATTTGACTGGCCCTGCACTCCAGCACCAACTTCTTGCTGTGGCTCCTCTGATAGATTAAAGACATACTTAATACCTGGTTTTGCTTGGTTTTGTTCAAGAGGAGGTACATATGAGCTACAATGTCCTCTCCATCTTCTTCCTGATAAGCTAAACAGCCTGAGCTGTGCAAATCTCACGTAAGCCATTTCTTTCAGCCCCTGTATCATTTTTGTGGCTGTTTTTGGCACCTTCCTCAATTTTTCAACTTCCTTCTGAAAACGTGGGCATCAGAACAGTACTCCATGTTCCAGCTCTGGGCTCAGCAGCTCTGACACTGTCTAATCAGCAGGACCATTTCCAGTGTCAGAGCCTCAGAGGAGGGAGAGGGGGAGGGAGGAGGATTCCTTGGCAGCAAGCTGTGCTTCATCCAGGGCCCTCTGCTTTGGGATTCACACTCTTTTTCCAGCTACAGAAACCAGCCTCTGTCAGAGCAGATCTGTTTCCACAAGCTGTCTCCTCAAAGTCCAAGAAAACCTTGTCTTGTACCCTCCAGGACTCCTGACTGGGCTGCCCTGGAATTTAGCTTGTTTGGTGTTTGACTCTGCATCGTGCAAATATGTACAGGGAAAACCTGACAGCCACCTTTCACAAGCCTTAAAAATCAACATTCTGGCCTAATCCTGCTCTCCTGTGCCTCCTGGCTCTGTGACAGGTGAGCCCTGAACAACCCTGAGCCTGAGGATGCTGGCCCGAGGCAAATTTCTGCCCATCTGCGTGGAGGCTGCACAGCCCACAAGGGAGCAGCAGGGTATTTATAGCAGTTCCCATGTCCTCAGCAGCTCTCTCTTTCGAGGATGGTGTCACCAGTGCTGTGCTGCCCTGTCACCACGCCAGGGCTGAGCTCCCACACCAGCTCCAGGCCACCCTGGCAGCACAGGAGCAGATGACTGTGTGGTTGTTGGCATCCCCGTGCCCATCAGGGAGGCAGGCAGGGCAAAGGTGCCCTTGCAAGCCATCTGCAGTGACAGCCTCTCCATTCCTCGCTGCTCAAGCAGGGTTTTTCATCACAGATGGACAAAATCCCCAGGTCCTGTGTGCTGCTTTTGGCCCTGCTGCATTTCTGCAGCTTCTCCTGAACTCTCACGATCACACCCAGGAGCTGATCCCTCCACCAGGGCTCCAGGTAAAAGAGGTGTCGTTGATAAATGATCTTTGTATTGTCTGGGCCCAAGACTTCCAGGCTGCCATGCAGAAAATCAGGCTTTCCACAGTGCTACATATTTAATCAGTGCATGAAAAGGCAACTCATCCAGACAGACAAGCACAGAAGTTCCTCCCAACTCTGTCCTTGTGGCTGCATCCACAGGCAAGGCTGTACAGCTCTGCAAAGCAAGTGAAGTAATGTCTTATTGCAAGAGCCAGGCCTTTCCAGTGCTTTCCTAGAATGGAAAACACTTTCAAATTTCGTTTCCTGAGCACCACCCTATTCATTAGTAAAGTCACGGATCACCTTCTGCTGCCCACCAACAAGCAGCCACTTTTCCATGAAAGCTTTTTCTTTTTTCACAGTGGTCTTATTCTTTGAGTGCAGGAATAAGGCTTAAAATAGCATGTCTTGGAATGAATTCCCTTCCCAACTACGTGAATGGGAAGTTCAGGTTTCTCTCCCTCGACACCTTTGCTGTTCAGCCCATGTTTCCAACAGAGCAACCGGACCAAGCAGGGACTGAGCCTGCATGAAATGAGAGCTGTGGCTGAGACCTGTCAGAGGAGCCACAACCCTTCAGAGATCCCTGATCATGGAACAAGGGAGGGAAAACATCAGATCCAGCCAGCTATCAGCATGGCCACCAAAGGAAACACTGAAGAAACAGACCAATAATGGAAAAAATCTTTGGGAATTAATCCAGATTTTAGTGCAGATTTGATATACATAGCTGTGAGTGGAGGCTTTACCCACTGGAGCAATGTGAGATTTTCCTTTTCCCCCTCATTTTCCCCATCCTCATGCAGCTGAGGAATGTGTTCCCCATGCTTGGTACCCACAGGTGCTCTGGGAACAATACCAGCCTGAGCTGGATTCAAAATACGCCCAGAAAAATCATCACTCATCACTGCTAGACATTTTTATGGAGCTCCTCAACTTATCCCTCGAGTGTCTTACAAATATTAATACACAAATCCTCACACTTCCTTCCTCTGAGAGGCTGTTACTGCCTGGGCTTTAAAAGTAAGGAAGCTGAGACTGAGAGGGCAATAGACTGGCTGAGATCACAGAGGAAATGGGTGATCTTTGTGCTCTGGACACTCCTGACCAGCAAATCCTCAATGTGGCTTCTTGCTGTGGCAGATAAGGCAGGGTAAAGGTTTGAGTCATGATTTTAAGGGGGAGATTCCACCAGCTTTAGTGTCCCCTGCAGAGACAGCACAGGGCTGGTGTGTCACCATCCCTGCAGGACCCCATGGGCAATGGCAGGATGAGAGCTCTCCCCCTGCAAACACCCCAGAGTTCTCTTAGGAATCCAGTGGAGAATTCTGCACTTTTATTTTTATTAGAGCCATTACAAAGCCAGGTGACTGTGGCCTGCCCCATCCAGCTGGATAAAACTCAAGGGCAACCCAATAAACCTCTCTGCGCCCCCTGCAATGGCTTTGCTTTGTTTAAAGCTGGCATTGATTTAAAGTTCAGCATTTCAGGCTCTGCTCCTGCATCTTCCCTGAGATGACAGTGAAGATGGCAGCACTTGGAGGAATTCCTGGCTGCAGCCCAGCTCTGGCTGTATGATTTTCATTAGCACTAACAAGCGTTAAGCAGCTGACGTCCTGCTCAGGAAAATGACTGAATCTCCAAGTATTCCTCCCAAATCCACATGCTGGGGGAACAACAGGCTCTGCAGCCTTGGATTTCTCAGCTCTGCAAAGGGATTTACCTCTCCCTGGGTTTTCCTTCCCTTGGTCTCTTATAGTGGTGCTGACATTTGATAACAAGCCTGTGTACGATTAGGAGCCTGCTTTTCCAGCTTCCCCAGCTCCCCCAGTCTGTTTGTTTTTTTTATTTAAATGAGTCCATGGATCCTGAAGCTGAAAACTGTGTGACACATAATTTTGGTTTTTTAAGATGATTTTATGAGTCTCTCATCCCTGAAAGGAACACTGAAAAAGCAAAAGGCACCACAGCAGCACAGAGCCCAGCCCTACACAGTGCAGCCAGCCAGGCAAAGCACCCCATGTATCTTATTTTTTAAAAATAAAATTTGATGGAGGTGTTATTTCCTCAGTTAATCTCAAGATGCTGTAAAGTCTGATTTACAATTTCGGGGTGGTTCAAGGCTTCTGGGAGTAGCAAGGCAGCAAGAGGCCTGGGAATTGGCTTCTGGTGAGGCTGGGGAGGTGACAGGATACTTAAATTGAAGAGGGGCTGTTGCTCTGCCCTTGGCTGTGCCCAAGTTCACCCTCTGCCTGCAGAGAAAGGGCTGGGGCTGCCTTACCCCACAGCTGAGACAAGGATGCTCTGCTGACCCTGCCTATTCCTATAATCAAAGATCTTTGTCCCATCTTAGATTGAAAGATGTGGCAGGGGGTGTGTATTTTATTTCCATCTGTCAGAGCTGGGGCAGTTATCTCTGTTCATGGGGCAGTTTTTCCTTTCTCTCTCCCACAGCCAACCCTCCCTGCAGGAGATCTCTGCTGTCCATGGCCACTGAGTGTCCCTGCAGGGCTGATCCAATCCCAGCATCCCATGGGGAGATGCTCCGCCCAGGGGAGGAGCCAAGCATTCCTGCCTGGATCCAATCTGAGCCTGGCACAGCACAGCAGCCTTTGCCCCCTGCACTGCCAGAGGAGCAGCTTTCTGCTGCCCTGCATGGCCAGAGGGAGCCCAGGCCCATCTGCAGCAGCCCTGGAGCTGCAGAGGAAAACTCCCCCCTTGTGCAGGATCCCTGCTGCAGCAGAGCCACAGCTAGCACTGCAGGAGGGCTGAGCCCCCCTGGGATGGGGCTGGGACACCCCCTGACACACAGGGGGCAGGGACTGCTCTGACTCTGGCAGTGGTTTTTTGGTTTTGTTTTGGTTTTTTTTTTATTTGTACTATTGCATTTATATTTTTAATTTTCCTATTAAAGAACTGTTATTCCTCCTCCCATATCTTTTCCTGAAAGCTCCTTAATTTCAAAATTGTAACAATTCAGAGGGAGGTGGTTTGCATTTTCCATTTCAGGGGAGGTTCCTGCCTTCCTTAGCAGACATCTAGAAAGCCAAGACAGCCCCACATAGCAGTCCCTGGGGAATCACTGCCTGCAGCTAGGCTGATATTCCCCCTGATCTGGGTGGAAGTAGCAAGGAGACAGCTGGGAGACAAAGGGAGGTGAGTTCATCTTCTGATCATGATGCTTGGCCCATACATCTTGCAGACTCTGCTGCATGCATTCAGAAATTCATTAATTGAGCTGCATTTGGTGAATTTATTGCTGACATCAGTGAAATTCAAAGTACTGCTGCACAGGAGAGTGCTCACCCTCATCATGGTTAGAAATTCCTCTGGTGCTGCTGCCCATCCCATCACCACCAGCAGCCCTTGCCTCACCCTCAGGGTGAGGGGTGAGTCTGGGAAAGGCTAGTGGGTCTGGGAAAAGCTGGTGAGCCTGGCATGGTTTGTGCTCACAGCTCATCTCTGCCATTGGTATTCACAGACTCACAGAATGATGAGGTTGGAAGAGACCTCTAAGATCACTGAGTCCAACCTGTGCCCTAAAACCTCAACTAGACCATAGCATCAAGTGCCATGTCCGGTCTTCTTTTAAACACATCCAGAGATGGTGATTCTACCACCTCCCTGGGAAGAGCATTCCAGGACTTTATTATTCTTTTGGTGAAAAATTTTTTCCTAATATCCAACCTATCCCTTCCCTGCCATAGCTTGGACTGTATCCTTTGGTTCTGTCAGTGCTGCCTGGTGGGAGAGACCAACCCCAGCTGTCTGCAACCTCCCTTCAGGAAGGTGCAGAGAGTGATGGGGGCAGCCCTGAGTCTCCTTTTCTCCAGGCTGAGCACCCCCAGCTCCCTCAGGGGCTCCTCACAGGGTTTGTGTTCCCAGCCCCTCTCCAGCCTCGCTGTCCCCTCTGGATGTGCTCAGTGTCCCCAGGTCCTTCCCAAGCTGAGGGGCCAGAGCTGGGCACAGCACTCGAGGTGTGACCCCAGCAGTGCCCAGGGCAGGGGCACAATGAGCTCCCTGCTCCTGATGGCCACTCCATCCCTGACCCAGGCCAGGAGCCATTGGCCACCAGGGCACTCTGCTGGCTCATGGTCAGTCACTGCTGACCAGCACCCCCAGGTCCTTTTGTGCCAGGGCACGGTCCAGCCACACTCTCCACAGCTTGTAACGTTGTACGGGATTTTTGTGGCCAAAATGTAGAACTTGGCACTTAGATTCATTAAATTTCATGCTGTTGGACTCTGCCCATCCATCCAACCCATCGAAGTCTCTCTGCAGAGCCCTCCTTCCCTTCAATAGATCAGCACAAGCTCCCAGCTCAGTGTCCTTCATTGCAGTTCGCACTGGGGTCCCAAGGAACGAGGCCACTGCACCTCTCAGAGCAACCTGGGAGCTGCTGGGGTTGTTTTATCCTCACTGTAGCCAAGCTAGAGGCAATAAATAACACTTCCATCCAGGGAAAAGGCAGGTGTTATGTGTAACAGGGGAATCCAGCCACGCTGGTGAGTGGGACTGTCTTCCAGGGAGAGATGAATAATAACACATAGATCTCAGCTAAATGGCAGCCCTGAGAGGCAGCACTTGAATCTATATGCTTTTCAAGAGCATACCCTTATATGAAGAATATTTAGTGGCAGGCCAAGGGGACAGCAGTGAAGAAAGTGAAGTTTTTTCAGCCTGTCTTAGTGTGAAGAATAAAATCCATGTGGATGCACTGGAAGTGAGCAGACACCTGGAGAGTCTGAGCACAGGTAAAGCAGCCAGGATGGAAACAGCAAGTTTGCCTCTGTGGTGAGTGGCTGGGCTTATCAAGGCTTTAATCAGCAATACCAAAGAAACAGCCAGAGCACCAGGCTCTCCACATCCTGCAAGACCTTCCCTGCAAGAAAAATCAGTTTGAGATGCTGGATGAAGGTGAGGGATGGGGACAGGCAGACACCAGAGTCTTATGAGGGAGGAGCAAGCTGTGGGCTTTGCTGTCCAAATATCACAATTCCCAGCTGTGCTGCCAACTTTTACATGCCCTTGGGCATTCTTCACCCCATTTCGTATGTGTGTGGTGAGGATGAAGATGCCACCTCTGTTGCAGACATCTTTTTCACTAAAAATCCTTTCTTTAGGGTTTTCCCTTCTGGGAAACTGAGGCCCCAGAAAAAGAATGTAAACAATGGTTATCTGCTACTGTGAAATGCAACAGGTGGATTTTTGATTGGGCCATCTTGAATGTTTATAATTAATGGCCAGTCAAGGACTGAGCTGTCTCGGACAGAGTCTGAGAGAGCTGGCTTTTGTTATCATTCTTTTCTTTACTATTCTTAGCTTAGCTATCTTCTGAGGATATCTTTTCCTTTCTATTTCTTTTCAGTATAGTTATAATGTAATATATATATATCATAAAATAATAAATCAAGCCTTCTGATCATGGAGTCAACATTCTCGTCTCTTGCCTCATCCAAGAACCCCTGTGAACATGGTCACACCACCTCCCTAAAACTCTGCAGAACCAGGATCTATGCTGTGTAGAGCACAGACTTTGTGAGGCAGAGCAAGCAGAAATGCTGCTCTGTCCTCCATACACACTGAGGGTCTGCTTGGAAAAGGTGAAATCATGAAGCAGCAAGCATGGAAATGAGAAAAATTAAATATAACACATTTTTAAGACAAATATGTGACTTCTAGAAGCCATCAGATGATGTTTAATGACAGACTGAACATGTCCTCTGTCCCATGCTGATCAAAAGACCTGGAAAAGCTCTAATCAACTGCTTGTGAGCATTTTTTTCCTCCTGTAAAAATGGAATTTAATTAAAAATGTAGAGAGAGAGACTCAGCTGACTCAGTGGGACTTTGGCCCCTGCCTTGCAGAGCACTTGAGGACACATTTAAAGTCCCAGCTGATGGCTCTGGAGAATCAGTTACTGGCTGCAGGATGGATTCCCCACTATGTTTGAGGGCTGTGCTCTTGGGGTGGATTTAAGCACATGCTTAATCTTAAGCATGTGCCAAGCATCCTGCTAATTGAGGATTTTTCTGAGAAGGTCCTGATGTTATTGTTTCTCCTTGGAGCCTGTCCCCGTGCACATGTGAGCAGGCACATCAAAACAGTCTGGAAAAGCAAAGCATTTCTAAATGCTTTCCCAGACAGTAAACTCAGGACAAATTTATTTGGTTTGAACGTTTTGGCACTGGTGAATGTAAACGTCTCCTGGTTTTTATTTCCCTCTGCTTTCCACTTTGAGCAGTATCGATTTCAAGCTGCCCATGGACTGAGTTCTCCAGCCCTTGGGCAAACAAAGGGAAGCTGTAAATGGGTAAAGGTGTTTGCAGCAGCCCAGGGGTGAGCTGGGCACTGCATCCTGGGGCCAGGATGGGGCCAAATTGTTCTCAAGCATCCCAAAGCCCAGCCCTGGACAGCAGTGACTGATGGCAGAGGGTCCTGTGCTCAATTTGCTGCTGGAATCCCCCTTCTCAGACCTTTAATGGTTCCTGCCTGTCAGAGGGGATATAAATGGAATTACATCAACCTCATGAGTGAAGGATGTGATAGATGAGCAATGCAATGATTGACTTGCACAATTAACGTTGTCCATTGGTATCATGGATGTAGGTTAAGAAAAGTTTATAGATTTGTAGTTATGTTGTACCCCCTCACGTGGTTATCAAGGGACATCTGGAGTTGGGACATCTGGGAGGGCTGGCTTGTCACTATGGAAGACCTGACCTCCAAATCAGGATTTGAGGAAGAGATCTCCACCACTGGACAGCAAAAAGGGTCTGATGGACAGAACTTTGGGAGGGGTTAAAGGGTTAAAAGGGAAAATCTCCATTGTGAGGGGGCTAAGCACATGGCAGGGAAAATCTGTTGCTCCTAGTGCTGTAACCTTTTTTCTTTATCCAGTCTTCTGCTGTATTTTTGATAAGGTTTAATAAACCTTCATAAACCATGAAAAGTGAGTAGCTATTTCTCACAAGAACCAGCTGCATGGCTGTGCCAGAGATCACTGGGGCCCTACAGCAGGACACACAACCTGAGGGAGAGATGGCAAAGGCTGCAAACAGCCTGCAGGAGCTTCTCCCCAGGGTGGTGGTGCTGATGCCCTCAAGGATGCTTTAGTCCACTGTCACCATCATATTTTCTGAAAAATCCCCTTTGCCAGGATTTCTCTCCTGGGAAGTTGAGAAGCCTCAGAGAAAAAAAGGAAAACAATATGATCTCATTTGCTTCTCCTGTGTTTTGCTGCTTTGGAATCTGGTTTGGAGATTGTTTATCCAACAGGTGGTTGGTTGATTGGTTTCATGTGAATTGTTTTGACTTAATGACGAATCACAGCCAGCTGTGTCAGGGCTCTGGCGAGAGTCATGTGTTTTCATTATTATCTTTTAGCCTTCTGTGTGTATCCTTTCTCTGTTCTTTAAACAGCCATCTGCAGTTTAGTATCACAGAATAGAATAGAATAGAATAGAATAGAATAGAATAGAATAGAATAGAATAGAATAGAATAGAATATATTAGCCTTCTAAGAACATGGAGTCAGATTCAATAATTTCTCCCAACCACGGGGAACTTTGAATATACCACAGTCCACTCTCTTGTCCTGGGATGATTTCAGTGTGCCAAAGACATGTTCAAATCCCGTTTATCCTGCAGGTAGCCAGTGGCTAGCAGAAGACCTGTGACAATTTGAGTGATTAAGCAAGCACCTAATAGAGACCCGAAATTTCGTCATGTTGAGGTATTTGATGGTGCTGGGAGATCGATTAGGGCGTCGTTGATGATTTTCAGGATTTGGTGGTTTTTACGAAGGTTGAGGGCTCTAGCACCGAGGGTGGGATATTCTGTTTAGGGGTATCTCCCATGCTTTCTGCCTGCCCAGCTTGGCACTGCTCCCCTCCTGAGCCCAGCACTCGGAGCCAAACCCATCCCCAGTGCCTGCTCACTGAGGGGCACTGAGCCCTGCCTGATGGGGAATGCTGTAATTAACGCTGCCTGTGCAGGCTGAAATGTTAACGCTTCTATTAACACACTTTTGGGCTTGCTTTTAACACCACAGGTGGCTTTTCAAGAGCTCAGGCTTGATTTAAATCCCATCCACTGCTTATTGCTTTAATTATGGAAATGGACAGAGCACGGGAGCAGTTTCTGGGTCTGGACCCCCAGGAAAAGCATGAGGGAGGCAAAGTGGTGGGATTTTGGTTTTTGAGTGGATTTATGGAGATCAGGGAGAGGACTGGGCATGGATGGCTCTCCACAGCCTGGCCTGGACCTTCCTCAAGGATTTGCCATGAGCATAAAGAGAATCAACCACTCAGTGTTTTCCAGCGGGGTCAAATTGTGTCTGTGGTGGAGCTGGGGTGAGAAATACAGAAATAATATAGAAATAATACAGAAATATAGAAATAATACAGAATTACAGAAATATAGGAAATAATACAGAAATATAGAAATACAAAAATAATACAGAAATAATACAGAAATAGTACAGAAATACAGAAATAATACAGAAATAAAGAAATAATACAGAAACACAGAAATAAAGAAATATAGAAATACAGAAATAATACAGAAATATAGAAATAATAGAGAAATATAGGAATATAGAAATACAGAAATACATAAATAACCTTATCCTTCAGCTCAGAGCAGAGAGCTGTGATTAAGCTCTGGCCCCAGTGCTGCTGACAAACCTGGATCCCATCAGGCTGGAAAGCAGAGGAGGTGCAGGACCTCAGCTCCAGCCCCCAGACAGGAGCAGGAGCTTCCTCTGGGTCCATCTCCAGGGAGATAACCCGTCCCAAGGCTTTGCTGCTCTGCTCCTGACTGGAAATCCCAGGAGGAAACAAGTCCTCTGGCATGTCAACAACCCCTCATGTTACCTCTCACCTAAATACAGAGCTGGAATTGCAGGGAAAGAAGCTCAGCAGGGAGGAGCAGAGCAGGGAGGGCAGAGTTCCCCACCAAAGGATGAGGGAGAGGGACTCATCTTCACCCTGACCCCCAAAGTGCTGCCATGAAGGAAGGTGTAGGGATGGCTCCTTACCTCTCCCTGCACAGCATTCAGCTTTCCTGCAGGGTCCCTTCACTTTGCAGGGGCTGAGGATGGAGCAGGTGAGGCCAGAGCAACCCCCAGAGAGGCTGGGAAATGGGACAGCACTGCCTCTGTCCCTCCATCCCAGTGCCAAAGGGATTTTCCTGCCCCTCAGTGTCCCTGGGGCTGCATCCAGCGCTTGGTTCCCATCAGCATTTCTCCCACTGCCTGCTCCAGAGGCATCTCACAGCTCCTCCAGAGCCTCCCCCAGCACATTCCCCCTCCCTTCCACCCTTCCATAGGCTCTGGACTCTGAGGGAAAGCCTTTCCCCCCTGTTTTTATCTGTTTTTATCTGCATACCATTCATGGCACTCAGCCCTTGTGCTGTCATGCAAAACTGTGAGGAATGAGCAGGGTGATAAAGCAGAGGTAGCCAAAGCATGAAGGCTGTGAACCCCCTGGTTATATTTCAGAGCCATAAATTACACCCTTCAGCCAAGGGGTTAAGCAGGTCATTAAAAAGCAAAAAACCACTGGGAAAACGTTCAAAAATCAGCATCCATCCCTCACTGCAAGGGAGGAAAATCCAGCCCCCTTACCTGTGCTCTGGGATGCAGCCTGCTATGCCAGGTATTTTTGGCATTGCCTGAGCTGTAAATCTTTATTACCCTGCCAGAAAGGTTTGTTGTGGGATGAACTGAGTGACCATGGGGTGGGAATGAGGAGTTGGGGATGGCAGGGGCTGTGTGTGGCTCCATCTCTGCAGTGCCAGGTCCATTCCCACTGTTCCTCACTGTTCCCAAGGGGAGGCACTGCCAAACTCAGGGCAGCACCTTCCCCTGGGCAGGGATGTGGGAGGAAGGGGTGCTGAGCAGAGTTAACACAGGTAAGGACCAGAAAAGGCTGGTACTTTCCAGCAAGTTAGAGCTTATAAATCATTTTGACAAAATAATTAAAGCATGTATATGCTGTGATTTATAACACTGCCTCTCGCTGCAGTGCCCCAGACTGGAGTGATGCTGGATACAGGGAAAGATCAAACCAAGGGAAAACCTGTCAGAGGTGCAGCTCAGAATAAAGCTCCAAATCCAGAGTGACTCCAAATCAAAGATGCTGCCCTGAATCAACGTGGGTGTAGTGCGTGACTCCAGCTGAGACTTGCTGAGATCAATCTCCATCACAAGTAAAAAAAAATTGGGGCTTGGCTGCACCCTCTGTGCTGCTGGAGTGGGAATAATGAGGAAGAGAGAGTAAAAACTGACAGCACAAACACAAAACCCATGTGGTATTAAAGCAGAGGGAAAGCCTTTTGCAGAGGCAATTACACAAATGCAGGTCTGGGTTGAGAGCAGAGCCTGACCTACAGCTCTCAGGGATGGGCAGACATTGTTATTAAAGCTCATCAGGACAGACCCCGTGCTGTGGAGGCCAGATGAAAACATCTGAAAGATATTTACTATTTGACTTTGCTCCTTATGTCATAAAAGGGAGAAATAAAAGAGCTCAGCATCAGGACAGTCCTTTGGGTGGAAACAGAGCACTGGGGGTTTAATAGGGTTTGGACAGAAGGGAATGGCTCCTTCTTCACATGCACTGATGAACCACATCATGAGGTTTTATTTTTATTGTGGCTAGCCCAAACATTAATAATCTAAAATTAATGTAGGAGGTTATTTTACCAGGGAAGAAAGAGGTATGTGGGATTTAGACAAACTGTCAGATCTTCTCTAAGAGAAAAAATGTAATTTCTCAGCAGCTTCATCTCAGCCACCCTTTGAGGATCTTGCTTTTCAAAGTTTCCCTTTTTTTTTTGTCTAGACTTGATCAGTTCAAGTCACACATTCATTTCCCTCTCCCCTTCCAAATCATCTGCTGGTGACTGACATTTCAGTGCAGTGCCATCTTACTGGCATGTAAATGAAACTTTTCAGCATTCTTAGAAGGGGTGGTTGTCTTCTGAGATTCTTGGAATTCAAGTTGAAGATGAAAAAAATATATATTTTTTTAAACCTGCAAAACTTAGGAGTTTTTTTTTTCCCCTAACAGATGCTCTATGCAAATGTTGAAATAAGTGTATTAATATCAAGCTCAGCCATCTGCCTAAATAATTTCTCAGGGAAAAAAAAATTGCAGCATAAGAAACATGAAAAATTAAAGCTGGATAGCAGATTTAAACAGGGAATGTCCTGTCAGGCTGCATGAATTAATGGATGAGGCAGTCAGGGCACAGTCTGCAGTTCCAAATCCAGCAGAACTGGTGGTTTTCCAGCACATGCTGCACCTTGCATGATCATCCTCTATCCCAGCAGATTAAATTCCTGCAAGGCCAGGGTGCTGCTCATTTTCCAGGGTATGAAGAGCCTGATCCAGCACCAGAGATGCTCAGCTCAGCTTCCATCCAGGAGCTGAGGAGGAGATCCAGGTGATGGGAGGATGTGAATCAGCTGCCCTGCTTTGGGATGGGCTGAATCATATCCTGGGCCCTTGGGAAGGAGAGGGGGGAAGGAGCCTCCCAAATATCCCAGCCTTGCTGCTCAGGGGGTCCCTGGAGGATGTGGGGAACAAACCTTGTCCAGGAGAGAGGCTGGAAGCTGTGCTGCCTTTCTGTGTGCCAGGGCCCTGCCTTCCTGTGGGATCCTGTGAGGGTGTTCACAAGGGTCCCAGGATGAGGGAAGAGACGAGGACCTGACTCCATGTTTCAGAAGGCTGATTTATTATTTTATGATATGTATTATATTAAAACTATACTACAAGAATAGAACAAAGGATTTCATCAGAAGGCTGGCTAAGAATAGAATAGCAAAGAATGATAACAAAGGCTTGTGGTCTGGATTCTCTGTCTGAGCCAGCTCACTTTGATTTGCCATTAATTAGAAACAACCAACATGAGACCAATCACAGATGCACCTGTTGCATTCCACAGCAGCAGATAATCAATGTTTACATTTTGTTCCTGAGGCCTTTCAGCTTCTCAGGAGGAAAAATCCTAAGGGAAGGATTTTCCATAAAAATGTCTGTGACAAGATCCTCCATCCTCAGGTGGGGCAGGGCAGTGATCAATCCACAATCTCCATATTTCATCCCCAAAATTGTTGGGGAGTGCAGGGGGGCAGCCCTGCCTGCAGGGAGGGTGTAGGGCTCTCTTCACACCAAGCAAACCTCCAGCAAGGCAGAGCTTCCTTAAAAACAATCCCCTGAGCCCTCTCCAGCTCTGGAAATCTGGAAAGGGCATCCAGCTGTGCTGATGGAGCCCCTTGGAATGAGCCCAGGGTCATCTGCAGAGCACCCTGGGGCAGCAAATCCCCACCAGTGGTTCCTGCACTCCTCAGAGCACCTTCTTCCATCCCTGCCTCTGGTGCTGGTGTGTCCCAGTGGGAAGAGCTGTAGGAGTGGCACTGTGCAGGGGGATAGAACATAAGTAAATAAAGGTAGTATAGAACGTAATCTTACCCCCCAAAGAGTTGCAGCTGGGTTGATTGCTAAGGATTAGAAGGAGGTCTGATGTTAACAGACCACACCTGTAGCCAATAAAGAAGAGTGTTATAAAAGAGTGGATTGGTGGGAACTGGAGTCAGTTGGCTGCTGTAAGGACAAGGAAGAGTCAGTGCCTGGAGGAGCTGCCTACAAGAAACATCAAGGAGGTGTGAAACTCTGGCAATATGGAACTTTTGCAATATATGATAACAGCACTACACCCTCCAAGCTCCACTTTCCTGTCCCAATGAGCCTCCTTCCATATCCCAGGGTTCAGCATCAGGCACTTGCCTGAGCTCCTTTTCAGAGTGAGGATGGGGGAAATGTATCAGGCAAGGCAATAAGGGAGTTGGACTGGCTTCCAAAAATCCTCTCTCTCTCCCGAGATGGGAGGAAGGAACAAATAAACAAATAAGAGGACTTTTCCACCCAATCCTCTTCAAAATTCCCCCTTTAAGAAGGTTTAGGAGATGAGCAGTGACCATGAGCAACCTGTGAGGGTCTCACCCAGCCCTTGCCTGCACATCCCATTGCAGCAACCCAACCTGGACCTAAATCATTTATTCCAGTCCTTGTTTGGGTTTTTACACTAAAAAATAAAGCTGATTCAGGAGGTTTGTGAGTGGAGCTCAGCACCAGTGACTCAGGACATGGGTGGTGGGGACATAGCCAGCCTTGGTGGCCAGGGTCCCGCCAGGAGTTTTATGGTTGGTGCTTAATCCAGAGGGGAAATTTTCTGTGCTTTTCTGGGCAGATTGGACACAGTATTCTGGAGGCTAATGAGGCACTGAGGAACCCACTGGGCTTTGCTCCCAGGTTGTTTTTTCCAGCTTATTTTTGCCTTGGATCAGAGTTCCCAAAACATCCATTGACTCTCAAAGCCCAGGCAGTTCTGCAGGGGAACAATGGCTTTGGCTCACTTTGCTCTCTCATTCAGAAGTGAGTCTGTGGCCAACATTTCTACCTGACTGACCTTCCTGCTGTCCCATCCAGGGCTGCGGTGTTGGGAGTGACACTGGGAGGGAATTCACTGAAACTCCAGAGATCAGGGAGGTGAGAAGAGCAGCAGGGAGCAGCTTTTGTTTACTGCAAGCACAGGGAATTGGGGAAAAGATGAAGCTTTCCTGCCCAAGGAAATGTTTTTATTAATCTTTGGGGGCTGTGAGGTTAGATCTCTCACCCTGTGTGCAAAGGAGATGAGCACTCATGTCTCACCCTCTGGGCAAATCTCAGTGCAGGCAATCAGTTGCCATTCAGAACCATCCCTGGGGTTTCCCTTGCACCTGGAGCCCCTTCCCTCATCCCAAACTTTTTTCTCATTTACCCCAGGATGGACAAGAGTGATTGCTCCTGAGATAACAGCGTGACCCAAGAGACTCAGCCCATGTCTGCAAAGTGATGTAAAAAATGTCCCTTGCACACTGTGGTTAAACCAAATCACCCTGGGCTCAGACAGAACTGCATTTTATCAAATATTAAACAAGTGAATATAATTTTTATATATATAATTTCTTCCCCCTCATTTGGGGCTTTCTTGATCTCTGGCCATACAGATCTGTTTCCCTTCCATTAGGGTAGGGAAGAAGATGCCTAAAATCAGTGCAAAAAGCCTTGGGAAAGGGCTTCCAGGTGAGAAGCCCTAGGAAAGAGAATTATTTCAGTGCCAAAGCTGTGACAGGGTTCATCCCACTCACCCCAAGTCCTCTCCATGAAGCCCCTAGTTTTACAGATATCTTTTACGAAAAATCCTTTCCTTAGGATTTTTCTTCCTGAGAAGCTGAAAGGCCTCAGGAACAAAATGTAAACAATGGTTATCTGTTGCTGTGGCATGCAACAGGTGCATCTGTGATTGGCCCATGTTGGATGTTTCTAATTAATGGCCAATCACAGCCCAGCTGGCTCGGACAGAGAGCTCGAGCCACAAACCTTTGTTATCAATCTTGGCTATTCTATTCTTAGCCAGCCTTCTGATGAAATAATTTCTTCTATTCTTTTAGTATAGTTTTAATATAATATATATAATAAAATAATAAATCAGCCTTCTGAAACATGGAGTCAGATCCTCGTCTCTTCCCTCATCCTGAGACCCCTGTGAACATGGTCACACCCCTGGTGTTGCTCAGTGGTTCAGCATTACTCCTAGGAGTCATTTTCACTCTTTTTTCCTGGAGGACAGGCAAGGGCTGCCAGGCTGGAAGCAGGAGAGCACACCCAGAGCAGCAACAGGACCAAACATCCCATCTAACATCACCAGCAGTGACAGATTTTTGGGTTTTGCCTTGTTTTCTCTTTCCCCATCCCCCCTTCTCCAGTGTGGCTCCATCCTTTTTGCTCTGTGTTCCATTGCATGTGGGGTTTCTTTAAAAGCAAAATTTTAAAAAAAGCACATTTTACACCACTCCAAACATGTAAAAATAGCAAAGGGAGCCTTGAACAGAAGCTGCATTCTGTTTGGAGCAGGTTCCTCCTGCCAGGCGTGACGTGATGCTCCTTTCCAAGCCTTGGCATGTTTTGGGAAGGGTTCATCCTTCCTGCAGGCACTCAGGGGAGCTGGGGCCAGAAACCCAACAGCTCCACTCACAAATTCCTGTGCAAACCTCGTGGGCAGCCAGCCAGGCCATGAATCACAGCCCAGGTTGAGGCTTCCAGGGGGATTGAGGCTATTTTTGTCCCCTTTTGGCTAATGCAAAAGAGGAGGTGTCCTAATGCCTCTGGCTTAGCCTCTTGAGGACAGATCCCTTTGTCTGTGCCTTCCAAAGCCTTTAGGATTTGAGTGGGTGGGTTTATTATCCCCATAAAGGATAGATTAAACCAGGCATGTTGAAATCCAGCTCATCACAAGGTGACCATGGAGACCAGCAGCAGCATAAAATATTTTCTACCTTGGGCTCACAGTCCCTAAAGTCCCCAAGTCCCCAGGGGTGTGACAACTTGGGGATGCCACTGGGAGCTCAGTGGGCAAGGCCAGGTGCTTCTGGAGGTGTGATTCACCTGGCAGCTTTTGGACAGCCTCTCCTTGGCATTCACTGGGTCTCCATGGCCTGGCAAAGGGAGCTGAGATGATGAAACCCCACCAGGACATCCCTGCCTGTGTCTGGGAGGAGCAGATGGAGGTGTGTCTTGGTTTGGGAAGACAGGAGTCAGCTAAGGAAGGCAGGAGCCTCCCCTGAAATGGAGAATGTAAACCCTCCCCACCCCTCTGAATTGCTATAAATTTAAAAATTTTAGGGCTCTCAGGCAAAAAATATGGGAGCAGGAAATAACAGTTCTTTAATAGGGAAGAAAAATAAAAGGATAAAATAACCAATGCAGTCCACTAGAACAACACTGACAGAGCCAGAACCCAACCTGACACCCTGTGGGTCAGGGTGTTGGTGGCAGTCCCATTGGAATTGTGGCTCAGCCCTCCTGCAGTGTCAGGGGTGGTTCTGCTGGAGCAGGGATCCTGTACAGAAGGATGGATTCTTCCTCTGAAGATCCAGTGGAAGGAGAGGCAGCTGCTGTTCCTCTGGGGAATCCAGTGGAGAAGCCGTGCTGGTGTCTCAAAACCTCTGGATTATATCTGGGTAGGAATGCTTGGCTCCTCCCTCTGGGCTCACATCTCCCAATGGGATGCTGTAGTTCTTATCAGCCATGCAGTGACATTCAATAGCTGTTATCAGCAATGTCCCCTCACAAGGGAGGAGTGATTGTGGTCACTCAAAGAGACAGATAAGGCAAACTGCCCACTTGACAAAGGTAATCTGCCATACAGATGGTAACTGAAAACATCTTGCATGGCAATCTTCAACAAGGTGACAAGGAGGTGACACCCTGACGCAGCTGGGGAGCTGCTCCCTTCCCCAGGCAGGAGAACTGGCTGACCCAGTGACAACACCTTGCAGAGCCCAGGGCAAAGGAGAAAAGGAGGGAAAGGAAGCACAGGCAGCAAAACATCTCAGCAGAGCTCTGGACTTTTGAACTGTCAGGATATTCCTGAGCACTTGGGTGCATAAATATTAAATAAGCTGCAGCGAGGAGGAGAGAGATGTCTGTGCTGCTGGCAGCCTGGGGCAGGGAGCAGGGATTTGGCCACTGCACACATCCCAGCACAGCCTTGGAGCAGGAAGGGCAGCACTGAGAGCCTGGGGGGCTCCAAAGTCACACAGCAGCTCCGTGGCAGAGGCTGGCTCTGTGCTTCTCTCTTGTTGTCGGGGCTGCTGAGACACTTAGCAAATCCCATGTAGCTAATTACACTCTGGTTGGATGCCTCACAGCCTCTGGTGCTTTTTCTTATGTTAATTAGCAGTGCCCAGCAGGGAGAGCACATCCCCACCATGTCTGTTCCCCCCTCACCAGGAGTGAGGGATGGGCAGAGCTGGTGGGAGCTCTGCTCCACATCCCTCAAAGATGAGAGAGGGGGACACATTCTACCACACAGCCAGGCCTGCTGCAGGCATTTCTGTGTGGCACCAGGAGGAACTGTCAGAAAATGTCCCTTATTGGACATTTTCAGGACCTTGCACCCATCAGGAGAACTCATGGCAGGGGATATGGTGTGGCTGAAGGAGGATCAGACATCTCTTCTCCTTAGGGAAAGTCTTCTTTCCCATTACACGTGGCACTGTTTCCTGTGGGCTGACAGGCTCACAGAAATTTTAGGGACCTGTCTGTGCATTAATTTAGTCCAGACCAATCCTCTCCTGGCCCTGTGAGGGCCAGCTCAGCTGGCAGCATCTGAAGGCCCTTGACAGCACATGAAATCTAAGCAGCACTCCTACAGGCACGGGTGGGGGACTGAGTTTGCTGCAAAACCATTAAATCTTGGCTCAGAGGAGGAGATGGGAGGCAGACACCTCCAGCTGGCACCATCCCAGCTGTGCCCTGGCACTGAGCACACAGCCAGTGGCACGGGGAGGGCCTGCACCCAGCTGTGAGCCAGAGGTGCTAGGCCCAGCTGGGATGGAGAGCCAGCAGGGTGACACTGGGCCCCAGCTGCTGCAAGCTCACCTGCAGAGATGTCTCCTGAAGGAGCAGGAGGAGCTGGATGCACCTCATGGGACAGCTGGGGTGGTCAGGACGCAGGGCTAGACCCAGGTCACTGGGCTGGTCACCTCAGGCTGTGCCTTATTTCCAGGGGAGAGGATGGAGGGGAAGTGTGTGACAATGGTGCCTGAGCCCAGAAAGGCCTGGGGAGGCAGAGGGGACCTGCAGAGTGCCAGACTGTGGAGCAGTGTTGGGGTGAAAGCTGGAGAGCAGCAGAGCAGGGAGGGCTGACCTGGACCCTGCTCTCCTTATCAGCACAAGAGCATCCCCAGGGTGTGAGCAGGGGTGTCACAGACATCTTTTATGAAAAACCCTTTCTTTAAGATTTTTCCTCCTGAGAAGCTGAAAGACCTCAGGAACAAAATGTAAACAATGGTTATCTGCTGCTGTGGAATGCAACAGGTGCATCTGTGATTGGTCTCATGTGGTTGTTTCTAATTAATGGCCAATCACAGCCCAGCTGGCTCAGACAGAAAGTCCAAGCAACAAACCTTTGTTATCATTCTTTCTTTTTCTATTCTTAGCCAGCCTTCTGATGAAATCCTTTTGTCTATTGTTTTAGTATAGTTTTAATATAATATATATCATAAAATAATAAATCAAACCTTCTGAAACATGGAGTCAGATCCTCATCTCTTCCCTCATCTGGGACGCCTGTGAACACCATCACACAGAGGTTCTCCAGAAACCTGTGTGAGTCCCCTCGGTCAGCAAAGGCCAGGCAGGGTCTTTCCCTCTCAGGATCTCTTTAGCTGGTCAGAGTGACCCCGAGATGGGTCAGAAAGTCTCTTTTCCCAGCCCGGCAGTCAAAGGAGTCAAAGCACTTCAGTTCTTGGGCTCAAGGTTGTTTATTGTTCCTTATCTATAAAATTCTTTCTCCTGTCCAGCTGAGGTCCGTCCAGCAGGACAGACAGATGCACTCTGATGCCCTCAGGGTGGTGTTATCTTTTTATACTAAAAACTACATGTACAATATTTACAAATACTTCCCAATACCCATCACCTATGTTAGACAGTGAGCTTCTACTCTAAACCAATCTGTAAGTGCTAAGATCACAGCAGAAGATGGAGGCCAAGAAGAAGAAGGAGAAAGGCTGGACATGCCCAGATTCCTCCATCTTGCCTCCTGAATCCCCATTCTAAAAATCCCAAAAATCTACTTTTTCACCCTGTGATAAATTCACTATCATTCTACTTAAACTGTCGTGGCTTGCTGATCTTCATAAGAGGCTGGTAATTTGCTCCATGGGTCATAATCAAAACCACAGGGGCATCCTGGGCTCTGAGCCCCCTGGCAGAGGTGCTGACAATCCAGGACAGCCAGAGGGATGTCCTGAATTCTGACATCTCCCTCCAGACCACTCCTCCCATGGGGGTCTGCAGTGACCTGACTGTTTTATACCTGCTCAAACCCAGCTCTTGCATGGTGAAAAACCCCAAACTGCAGCCTGGAGCTGGCTGAACCCCACAGACACCCCCAGGCTCCCAGAACTGGGGGGAGCTGCTGGGACACCCCTTTTTTGTTGGCAAAGGTGCTGGGTCCTGCCCCGGCTCCCTCTCTGTGTGGCTCAGAAATCTGTCTGTGCTCACCCCACCCCAGCAATTCTTTTTCTTTTCTCCTTGGATTAAACAAAGCCCGCGGTGTTTCCAGCACGACTAATTCCATAATGACAGCAATATCCCCTGCCTCCCGTGCAGCCCAGGAAGGTGCCAAGCACCATTAACGTGCTGGTACACATTGCTGTTGCATAATCAGCTGGATCTTCCTGGGGGAAAATGAGCTGAATTAGACACTCTCCTTTGCTGCAATAGCAGGGACCAATGGGGATTTCCACCAGAGAGATGGTTATAAAAGGAAAATCCTTATGATGCTGCCTTGAGAAACTGCTGTTGTCTGGCAAATGCCAAAAGGGAGCCTGTATCTCTCCCTGACACACATTCATGTTGCTGTGAAACCAAAGGGGCTCTTTTCTTCACTCCTCCCATGCTCCATGGGCTGCTGCTCTCACCCTCTGTGTGCTTCTCTTCATTTCTTCACTTGGGGGTGGAACCTATGGCAAAGGCTGCAGCAGGGTTTCTTCAACGCTGCTTGGGCTGAGCTGAGCTGACTTGTGCCCCGTGGGTGTGTTCACCTCAGCCTGGGATGTGCTCCTCAGCTGGGATGTGTTCCTCAGCTGGGATGTGTTCCACAGTCTGGGATGTGTTCCTCAGCTGGGATGTGTTCCTCAGCCTGGGATGTGTTCCTCAGCCTGGGATGTGCTCCTCAGCTGGAGGTGTTCTCCTCAGCCTGGGATGTGCTCCTCAGCTGGGATGTGTTCCTCAGTCTGGGATGTGCTCCTCAGCTGGGATGTGTTCCTCAGCATGGGATGTGCTCCTCAGCTGGAGGTGTTCTCCTCAGCCTGGGATGTGCTCCTCAGCTGGGATGTGTTCCTCAGCCTGGGACGCCCAAGGAAAGCTTGGGATCACACCTGGAGAGGCTGAGCACCAGGCACAGCCTCCAGGTGAGGTCTCAGCACGGTGCCCTGCCCCACAGACACCCCAGCTCTGCTAGGAGGGTGCTGATGTGATCTGGTGTGTGGCATTTGGCTGTCACACACCAGAGGAAAGGACTGGCACAGTCTCTATCCCATTATCCCAGATCGATTTTGGACAAGTAACAAGGTAAAGAACAGAATTAATTATTCTGCTTTGCCGAGGAAGACGCTGCCCATGAAGTCTCATTACTGATGCATTGCCGTGGAAATGCGTGGTAGGAGGGAGGAAATCTCACCTGCAGTACTTGCAAAGTAATTCCCTCCTTTGTGCCCGAAATTAAAAGCCAATGACTGGAAATGCAGCCGAGAAAGGCTTTAACTGCAGCCGTTAAGTGTTGAAAACTGACACACCTGATGATGGATAGCGAAACATCTCTTTAATTTCATTGCTCTTGCCAGCAATAACAGCCTGCTCTGGCTCTGATCTCTGGGCTGGCAATTCCCCATCCCCTCCTCCAGGGATCCGAGCCTCTGGGTCCAACATTCCCCTTTATCCTCGCAGTCCCTCTCTGCTCATCCGCTGGATTTCCCTGACTTGGAAGCACTAACCCCTGCCCAGGATGCAGGAACGTTCCAGACGACTCTGTTTATTATTAATAACTTTCTATACGTGTGTGAAAGTCCCTGCATCTCCCTGGAAATGAACCTCCAGAGGCAGATTTTGTACTGCTTCCCTTGGCTGCCTTCCCCCCTCTCTGCAGAGCACAGCACAAACAGGTTTCCAGCAGCACACAGGGGCTGAGGAGCAAAGAGGAATCAAATCAGCCCTGGGGAGCTTTGTTTGCTTGTGACCAAAGGTGTTTTCTCAGTGATGGCTGAGCTGTGAATTGGAAGTGTTACCTGCTTTGCTTCCTGCCCACCACAGCCATTGTTTATAGCCCAAAGCTGGCTCACCTCAGTTTTGTTTGGGAGGTGAATGTTGGCCAGGACTTCGTCCAAGCCAACCCAACATGTCTAATAAGATCATTCTGTGGTTGTCAAATGCTTGTTGGAGAACCCTGCAATGTTCTGTATGATTCACAGAATCATGGAATGGTTTGGGTTGGAAGGGACCTTAAAGCTCATCCAGTTCCACCCCTGCCATGGGCAGGGACACCTTTCACTTTGCCAGGTTGCTCCAAGCCCTGTCCAGCCTTGGACATTTCCAACAACATCTCTCAGCAGTGTGTTCCAGTGCCTCACCACCCTCAGAGGGAACAATTTCCTTCTCACATCCAATTTAAATCTACCCCCTTTCAGCTTAAAGCCATTAATGAATCTCCCCATCTTACAGAGAGGAGACAGAGAAAGGCAGAACGAGTGGCCCAAGCAAGCTCACAGCTGGGGTGGGAGCTGCAATCACAGCCCAGCACGGTGCCTTTCCTGGTGATTCCTGTCAAAAACAGGGCAACTGGAAGGTTTTTAGCAAAACCTTTTGTTTTCCTGGGCTAACAGCAGCCTTCCCAGTTTGGATGAATTGTCCTCCAGTGTAAGCTCCAGTGCTGCTGTGCTGTCAGGCACCTTTGATCTACAGCACAGCAGTTACCCAGGAGGAACCCAGTGAGGAACTCCTGGTTCCCTCTCCCATAAACCATTTTCCCCCAGGTTTTGGCTTGCACACATCCAGAGGGCTGTCACCATGTGTTCCTGACATCCACAGCTCCTGAGCTGGACTTACTTTGTGGATGTAAAATCCCAGCTGGGTTTGGATAGGCACATTTACACCCCTGTCACTATAGGACATGAAACAACACAAACACACACTGCTGCTCTCAAGGGGGAAAAGGGAAGTTTATTTTCTGACTCCAACATTTATAGTTTTCCAAAAGTGACAGTGGACTGGAGGGTGAAAGTGCCACCTCTTCAATGACATTGGGCAAACCAAGAGTCCATCAAATTTCTTTCATAAAAGAATGTAAAAAAATAAGTTATTTACAGAAAGTGTGTGAGAAAGTTTGTTACAGGAATGGAAACATCAGAAGGCTTAGAAAATCTTAAAAAATCAGGGCAACACACCCCTACCTGTTGAAGGAGGGGATGGTTAGCAGGGTGGCTGCCTGGACAATGTCAGGGGGTTCTCACACAGAGAAACCCCTTCCCTCTCACAAATGGCCCATCACAAGAAATTGGATTGACCTCCACTTTATTTATTGTCACCATCCCTTGCTCTGCTTTGTCAGAGACTGATGACTGCTCCCAGTGTTTGCCATCCACCCAGACCTCAAGGAATGCTATAAGGCTCTTTGGAGAGATGCAATCACAGGGCTGTGGGCAGTTGGCCAGATTAATTCCTGATTACAGTGTAGAATATATGGCCAGTGATTTCTCAAATCCCACTATCAGCTGTTTTAGGCAGCCATAAAATATAATACTGCTCATATAATGACTAAAATCCATCTACAACATCAGGAGGATTTAGTCCCTTCTGCTGGGGCTGGCTCTCCATTCCTCTGACCTTCTTCACAATCCTTTGGGTGGAAATCCCCCTCCTTCTACCCAGGATGAAAACTTCCAAGCTCTCCATAAACATGATGAAACACTCTCTTGATTTTGAAAGCCGGGGTAAATCCGTGGTTTTCTGGCACATTTTTCCACAGTCTCTTGCTGATTTTGTCACACTTTGTGGGCTTGCTTAGATGAGCAATTAATTGGTCAAGGCAGGATTGCCTGGGAAAAGTCAAGTGAGAAATGCCTTTCATAGAACATCAAGCTGGATTGAGTGCTCAGAATCACGGGAGAAATGCTGTCACAGAACATATCTGCATGGTAAGCCAAAGGAAAAAAAAAGGTGATGAAGAAGGACACTGAAGTGAGCTGGTTTATACTGGCCAGCTCTGGTGGTGGGAGACCCTCACAGGAGCTGAAATATCAGTGCTATGGCCACCTCTGCAACCTGCTCTGTGCTGCAGGACCCCTCAAGGTCCTGAAGGGGTCAAAGCCCTAAAGTCTCCCTTGGTGACCTGTGCTAGGGGCTGCCTCTGGCACGCAAACCGGTTCCCAAAGGATTAGAATCCCAAAGGATTACCCCAAAGGACACATCTTCCCCAAATCCATCCCAACCCAGGAGCTGTTACTGCTCTGAGCAGCCCATGGTTCTCTCCCAGGAGGTCTCTCCCTGTGGGAACCCAGAGCATCCCTCTGGCTGTCCTGGACTGCCAAAACCCCTGCCAGGGGGCTCAGAGACCCTGGCACAGAGACCAAGATGCCCCTGTGGGTTTGATTATGGCCCATGGAGCAAATTACCAACCTCAGATGAAGATCTGCAAGCCATGACAGTTTAGATAGAATAATAGTGAAGTTATCACGGGGTGAAAAAGTAGATTTTTGGGGTTTCTGGAATGGGAGTTCAGGGGGCAAGATGGAAGGATCTGGACATGTCCAGCCTTTCTCCTTCTTCTTCTTCTTGGCCTCCATCTTCTGCTGTGATGTTGGCACTTTTAGATTGGTTTAGAGTAGGAGTTCACTGTCTAACATAGGTGACAGGTATTGGACAGTAATTGTAAACATTGTACAGGTAGTTTTTAGTATAAAAAGATAACACTGCCCTGGGGGTAGGCAGAGTGCCTCTGACTGTCCTGCTGAGTGGACCTCAGCAAGACAAGAGAAAGAATTTTATAATAAGAAACAATAAACAACATTGAGACTGAGAACTGAAGAGCTCTGACTCCTTCAAGCACTGGGCTGAGAAAAGAAGCTTTCTAACACATCTTGGGGTCACTCTGAGCAGCAGAGACCCCAACATCCCCAAAACTGCAGCCACTCCAAGCCCCTCTCAGCTGCTGGCACTGCTCTGTGTCCCCAGGGCAGCCCTGGTGGCACCCTGCCCACCCACAGGCACCGTGCCCGTGTCCCCAGCCCAGCTGCTCACAGGGCAGGGGTCCCTCTGTGTCCCCTCCAGCAGGGGACACACATTCCATGCCAGGGGCAGGAGAGGCTTTCTGAGGGCTCTGCTCCCCTCCCTGCCCCTCTGTCAGCACACAGGAGGTGCTCACACAACGGAGGGAGCATATGTGTGGTTTGGAGGGAGCTTTTGGACACCTCCCTTCCCCGACACCTCTCCTACCTCTCTGCTATCCTTTTATTCCTGTGCGTGGTGGAGAGCAAAACCTCTCTGCAAGCCTGGCTTATTTTTAGAAGGCTGCACAGCCAGAAACACCCTCTCAGTAGCCAAAGTAAGAGGACACCAAATGGTGCTGACCTTTCTCTCCAAGGCCCCATGTGGGGCCGTGCATTGAGCAGAGTGCAGGTGGAAGCAGGGCAGGAAGGAAGGAAGGAATTTGTGTTTGCTTGGCCGCCTGCCCTCGCCTGGGGCTTGGGTTTATATAAAGAGGATGAGGACACCGTGCAGGGATGAAGGTTTGCTGGCCATCACAGGGTTCAGGAGCTCTGCTGACAAGGTCATGGGCTTGAAAACGCTTTCAAAAACCTCCCCAGCAGAGCTCTTGGGAATGCTTCTCCTTGTCTCTCCCAGGTGCCAACCTGAGCATGCACAGGGACTCTTCCTAGAGCCTGGGATTTTTGCCCTGTGTTGTTATGACACCCCAGTGCTGCAGCAGGAGCTGGATGCAATTCTTCATGCATCTGAGCCACTATTTGAAAAAAAAAAAAAAAAAAGCAAAATAGCAAGAGGTTGATCCCTGCTTGCAGATAGGAGGCAGAGAAAAGGAGTGCCAGATTTGCTCTGCCTTATGTAGACCCTCTGATGTCTCTCCCTTTATTTAAATCCAGTCTCATCAGGCTTGGTGCTGTGACCATTTCCCTGGGGAACCTGTTCAGTGCCCCACCACCCTCTGGGGGAAGAATCTTTTCCTGATATCCAAACTAAAGCTCATTCCATCCAGCTTCAGGCCATTCCCTCAGGTCCTGCCACTGGTCAGAGAAGAGATCAGAACCTGCTCCTCCTCTTCCAGACCTTGATGAGGTCAGACCTGGTTCTCTGTTTTTGCAGTGCATTTTGGAAATGAGCCACCTGCCATGCTCTGTCCCTTGGGCTCACAGCTGTACAGTGGCACTGCCTCAGTTTAAGTGATGCATGTGGAGCAGGGTCCTGCAGTGCTGGATTCTACACAAACACTGAAAAAAAGGGAAACTCTGGCTCCAACAAACTTGCAAGATTATTCTAACACAGGAGTGAGCACACAAGTGCAGGTGAGCAGGGTAATGAGATGCCTGCTGAGACTTTTTCCCTGCCTTTGTTACCTCTGCACCCATCAAAGCCCAGCAGTGAACACACAGACCAGGGCACAGCAAAGGGCACAGACGTGTTCTCAGCTTGGATAATTGATAAAAACAGCCCTCAGCCCTGGCCTGGATGTGACAGCCACACCAAGGAGGCCTTTAATGTGCCTGGAACTGCTGCAGACAATGGGGAGGCTGGATCCCTGGGGGGGCAGCAGGAGAAGAGGAGGAGCTGCTGCTCCATGACCCATCAGCTCTCCAGAGCATAAGGATGCCTTTGTTTGCTTCTCCTTCAGCCTCCTGCTACCAAGAGTGGCAGAGACAGCAGAAACCTGGGATTTTCAAACATTTTCTGAGTCAGATGCAGTGGGAGAAGGGGAGGAAAGCATTCCCACACCCAGCCAGGCTGAAACAAACAGGCAGTGCCTGGCTTGGCCCAGAGCAGACACCTGAGAAACACGAGCACCTGTGCAAACCCTAAGGGTTATGGGGGTCTGCTGCAGACAACTTTTATAAAAAATCCTTTCCTTAGGATTTTTCCTCCTGAGAAGCTGAAAGGCCTCAGGAACAAAATGTAAACAATGGTTATCTGCTGCTGTGGAATGCAACAGGTGCATCTGGGATTGGCCCATGTTGGATGTTTGTAATTAATGGCCAATCACAGTCAGCTGGCTCAGACAGAGAGACCGAGCCACAAGCCTTTGTTATCATTCTTTGCTATTCTATTCTATTTTTAGCTTAGCCAGCCTTCTGATGAAATCCTTTCTTCTATTCTTTTAGTATAGTTTTAATGTAATATGTATCATAAAATATTAAATCAAGCCTTCTGAAACATGGAGTCAGATCCTCATCTCTTCCCTCATCCAAGAACCCCTGTGAGCACCACCACAGGGGTCTGCTTGGTTATCTGCCCCAAAATCCATCAGGCAGCCCCTTGCCTGGAGGCAGCATCACCCACAGCCTCCTGTTAATGAAATATCATGATGGGGGTGGAAATTTTCCTCCAGGGAAGTGCAAAATGCTTTGGTTCCACTCACCCAGCCACAGCCTACCCCGACCTCAGGATGTCTCCTCATTGTGCTGCTCCTTCCCCAGATGGAAAAGTTTTCCAGCCCCAGGATCTGCTCTGAGAGAGAGACTCCCCAATAGGTTTACCCAGAGGTTTGTCAACTTGGGGATTTTTTCCCACCCCAAATTATTTCAGAGAGGAGTTTTAAATTCCAGCATCTGCCCTTCCCTCCTTTTCCTCCTGTGCAAATGTTGCATGGAACTGGAATTACCTGAAGGTTGGGTTTCCATCCAAATGCTGGGAGAAAGAAGGCAGAAATGCCATTCAGTATCTCCAATTGATTTTATTTATTCCAATGCCATTCACTATCTCCAATTTATTTTATTTCTCAGGCACAAAGGAGCCGCTGGAAGCCAAAGAGAAGTTTGTGTGAGTAAATATGTTCAAAGGGGCTGCTCTCATTTAATGACAAGGAGCTTTAGCATGAGGTGATGCTGGCACAGAACTCCAGGTCTCCTTTCCCAGGTCAGGAGGAAAAGCTGAGGACAGCTGCACTGACTTTGGCTCAACCCAGGGAAATATTGCAGTGATTGTTTTTAACTTGCAGTCAGCTTGAAGGCAGCAAAAGCAGCTCCAAACCTGAAGGAAAGATCACATGCCTGAAATCCTCCCTGATTTTTTTCCAACTATATCATCTAGTCTAATAAAAGACAATAACTCCTCCTCCCAGCCTTGCCTTGCTCAGAGCCTGAAAACACCAGAGCTCCAACAATTCTCCTGTAACAAAGGGAATGAGTCATTCATCAAAGCAAGCATTTGGAGGAGAAGAAAAATTCTGCATATTCATTTATTCAGGTATTTAGCTAAAAAGATTTGGTTTACCTGTAGAAAAAGATATTAAAAAAAAAAAATTAAGCTCAAAAAGCCTAATCAATGGCTCTTGAAATTCAAAGTCTGTGTGGAAATGGCTAAAATATATAAAACATAATTTTTCAGGCATAGGCAGAATAGTGGGAACAAAGGACTTGCTGCAGCTAGAGCAAGATCTGGGGAAATCATTTCAACAGACAGATGGATGGAAGGACACCCAAATGTCAGGAAATGGCACCCAAAACCTGACAATATCCAGATTTCCTGAGCACGCTGGGCAATGGGGAAGCTGCTGCCATCTCATACTGCACATATGGATTGTCTGCTCACAAGAATAAGAAAGCCACGTGGCTTTGAGACATTTTCTGGAGCGACAGAGACGCGGTGACCACAAGGTGGGCACAGTGTCAGCTGCAGAGTTGTAACAGCACTCCAACACCCCTTTTAAAAATGCCCTCTGGTCTGCAAGGCAGGCAGAATCTCTGGCTTCGGTGACATTTCCCTGGATCTTCATAAAGCTTTTTTTATTTTTTTTTAAGTGGGATCTGTGCTAGTTTGTAGCTGTAAGCACTCAGGGCCAGCACAGCCTGGAGCTGCAGCAGCGCAGAGCATCCCTCCTCCAAGCTGGGGCTGCTGCTGTCTGAACAAGGTGTCTTTGCCCCAGCCCCTGAAGAATTGTGGGGTTTTGGAAGCTTCAGTGAATCTTAATTGCACCCATCCAGAAGCAGTGACCTCAGCTGTGCTAGCCATAAAACACTGCTCACTGCTTGGGCTTAATGGTGTGTGGCCTGCCAAGGAATCTTTTTTGCTCTCCCTTTCAGAGACAATCTGTGGGAATTTATTGGCTTTTTAAAGCTGTCTGATCTTTCACTGAAGGAAACTAATGGAATATCAATGACACCAGGTATTTGTCACAAGTATCATTTATGGAGGAAATATGGGCCTGGCTGAGAAGGGCTCTCCTGCACATGGTTAACCAATTCCACACACAGGTCCAGGCAGCAGCTGGGATCAAACCCAGGCTTCTCTGTGGCTGCAGGCTTATCAGCCACTACCAAACACAGAAAAGCAAAGAGCATTCCTAATTCAGTTGACTAATTCAATTTAAAAACCCAAGCAGGACAAGGCAGCTTGAATTTTCATGGGAGCTTTAATTCAGGACGACACCTTTGCAGCTGGAAGGAAAAGCCTTTGGTTGATTTTAAGCACCTTTTGAAAATAACAGGTAAAAAAACCCACTTTTAAAAAGATGAAAACATTCCTTTTCCTATTTTTTATTGGCATCTCCAAAAGCTCTGCCTTTTCACTGAGCTACACCCTGTTTGGAGAAAGGTCTGCTCTTTTTTCATCTGTTTTTTCTGACAGGTTAAGAGTTACCTTAAAGAAAATTAATGCCTCAGAAGTGTTGTGATAGATGTGAGGCTTCAGTTTTTGACAAAAAAATAAAACCAACAAAAAAAACCTTTAGAGCTTTTTACAAAGGCTGCATCCTTATGGGGTCACCGAAGCCTTGGGGAGCCTCCTGTGAGATTTGCAAACATCCCAAGCTTAAACTCTGGTTTTTTGGGACACAAATCTTCTTTCAGGTTTTCTCCCCAGCCTGGGTTCTCAAGAGCCTGCTAAGGACTGTGCCCAGTGATGAGTCTTTTTCTGCAACATGGTGGAAAAACTGCTCTTAATATATGAAATGTGCCAGAAAGCAACAAGAAGCATGGCTCATTCCTCAAATTTTTGGAACGGGGCTTGACTAACAGAGGGTATGGTGGCAAAGGGAAAAAAGCCCTTTTTTGTGCTCAAAGACTGGAGAAATGTTTAAGTACCCGGAGCTTCGTGTTAAATTAGTGCAAAACACGGTGATTTGCTGCAGGGTTTGAATTTCAGCTGCTGCAAAACTCTCTCAGGGGAGAAGTGAAAGGGAAAGCGAAGGTCCTGGGTCTGAGAACAGGGAATAAATGAAACCTGGGATCCTTTAGCCCCAGGAGAGTGTCAGGAGAAGCCTCCCTAGGACGGTGAGGGAATTTCCTGCAGAGCTTTGGCAGCACAACCAGCAGTGGGCTTGATCCTAAGGCAGGGAATGGGAGCAAGGGGATTGTTTGTGCCTCTGAGTGCAGAAGCTTCTGTTGCAGATATTCTCTTAGACCTCGCCTAAACCATGGTGCTGTGTGGCAGTCTGTTATTTTACAGTTTGTTCTTCTGTAATACTCCATGTTATAAGTTTGTAATGGTTCGTTCCATGTACCCCATTTGGCTTCCCTGACAGTTCAGGCCTGAGCTGTGTGCACCAACATTTTCCTGCCAAGTGCATGTCAATCCCCCTGTCAGTCTCCTTGTACCTCCCTTGTTCCCTCCTCTGTCAAAGACAGCGCACCCTTTTTGTTCTGGAATGTTCCCTGTCCTTCATCCCTTCCTCGAAGCAAGATTGGATTGTAAGGTTTGCTCCTTCCCCATGTTGGCTTCTATTGCATAGCCCTTACCCAGCACCCCTGCACTCATGCCTTCCTATAGGAGAAAATTTGTGTCCTCCCCTTATTCCCTCCCTTCCTTAAAACAGTTCTGTTGCCCTCCATTATTGTCACTTGTCCCTGACTCCCCTGGGGAAATAAACTTCCTTGGAACTCAAACAAGTGATCACTCTCTATTCCTTTGCCTTGGTTCTCCATCCTGTGCTGCTGCTGTGCCACCCACACCACAGCCAAGAGCTGCAAGGAGCTGTGGGCCCTTTGTAGGCACCCTGTTCCAAATTGCCGGGCAAGATGTTTTCTATTACATCTGTATGGCAGTTGTCTTTTGTCACGTGGGCAGTTTGCCTTATCTGTCTCTCTGAGTGATCGCAATCACTCCTCCCTCAGGAGGGGACATCTGCTGATAACAGCTATTGAATGTCACTGCATGGCTGATAAGAACTACAGCATCCCATTGGCAGATGCCCCACACAGAGGGAGGAGCCAAGCATTCCTACCTGGATATAATCTCGAGATTCTGGAACACCAGCATGGCTTCTCCACTGGATCCCCCAGAGGAACAGCAGCTGCCTCTCCTTCCACTGGATCTTCAGAGGAAGAATCCATCCTTCTCTACAGGATCCCTGCTCCAGCAGAACCACCCCTGACACTGCAGGAGGGCTGAGCCACAATTCCAATGGGACTGCCGCCAACACCCTGACCCACAGGGTGTCAGGTTGGGTTCTGGCTCTGTCAGTGTTGTTCTAGTGTACTGCATTGTTTATTTTATCCTTTTATTTTTCTTTCCTATTAAAAAACTGTTATTTCCTGCTCCCATATTTTTTTGCCTGAGAGCCCCTTAATTTTTAAATTTATAGCAATTTGGAGGGGTGGGGAGGGGGAGGCTCCTGCCTTCCTTAGCAGACTCCTGTCTTTCCAAACCAAGGCACACCCGGGAGAGTCCCCACACCAATCTGGGTATGGCCCCTCTTGATCCTGCGTTGGTCTCAGGGAGTGAAGGGCCAGAGAACATCTCCCTGTGACTGCAGAAACACAGTGTCAGTGCTCTGTCCTGCAAATCCAACCCCTGGGCTCGCATCCATCCACCATCCCACCAGGAATTGCTCCTGCCTTGCTCTTGTAGCTTGCCCACCTTCAGGGGAGATGGGTCAGGGATGGCTCAACACCCCCGAGCCCTTTGGTGCCTCTGTTCTGGCAGAGCTTCCCAGAAATGAGCTGGAAATTAGGGTGAAAAGAGGGTTCATAAGAGGGTTCAATTTTTTTAAAAACGCCATGACCACATTCCATGGGTTTTGTGATGTTTGTGGAGTGATCCCTAAATCCGAGCCCAGCCGTGCTGTGGGTTCCCATCTGAGCTGGGTCTGTGTGCAGAACGTGCTGCAGCTCCTGGGACAGAGCAGGACAGAGGGAGGAAGAGAGAGAACAAGAGGGAGACATGCTGCAGATCCTTGTACACCAGAACATCACGTGAACATGTTTAGTATTTTTCCAGAGGAAAATATCATCCAAGAGGCATAATTATATCTTAGGTTCCTTTTTTTTTTTTTTTTTTTTTTTTTTTTTTAAACAGGGCTTTTAAAGCTGTTGTTTTGTTTCATTCTTCTCCTTTTTCTATTTTCGAATTACAGCGTTTGCAGAAACAGGAGGAGGATGACAGTGAACACAAGAGAGAAGCCACACAAGAGAGGGGTCCCTGAGAGGGAGAGAGATGCTGCTGTTCCTTGCCATCCCTGGAAGTGTCCAAGGCCAGGCTGGATGGAGCTCTGAGGAACCTGGAAGGTGTCCCTGCCCATGGCAGAGGGGTAGGAGTGACATGATCTTTAAGGTTCCTTCAAGCCTAAACTGTTCTAGGATTCTGTGACTCAAAAGCAGCTAAATTTAGGCCTTGTTCTGCAAGCTGGCTCCCCCATGGTAACTCACAAAGGGATTCTTGCTTGATGCTTGCTCTCAAAGGACAAGACCTTGGGAGGAGAGAACCTCTTTGAGTTCCCACCATCCCAACATGTCCAGAGCTCAAATTTCCCTGGGAACACATTGAAGAAGCATCTCTGATAAGCTGGATATTTTGCACACCTCTATCCTGACAGGTGAGATGCTCACCCACAGGCACCATTGGTGATGCTCACCCTCTTCCCAGTCATCACTTGGAATTATTTTGTGCTGCTCCACTGGCTCAGGGCCCCAGCTGGATGCCAGGGGAGCTGGGAACACAGCACATTTTCACACACACACAAGTGCCCAAAGGCATTTAAGATAGCAAACTCACTCCTTCCAGGCTGTCACCACAGTAACAGGGGGCTTCCCAAAAATAATCAACAACACGATTCTGTGCCACTCACTTGTCATCTTGGAATTAGCAGCTACTCAATATTTTGGCTGAAAAATGAAATACCCAGCAGGCATTGGTGAGTGGGTGTTCCAGAGAGGAGTTTTACATCAGGCACCTTGTCCTTGGTCACCTGTGGGACCTGTGGCAGTGGAGGAGAGATCTCTTCCTGGCACCAGGATTGTCTGCCCTAAAGCATGAGAACTGTGACAGCAGGGAACCATGAAAGCTCTTATGGGTCATTAAGTCACTGGGGTGTAAAAACCTCTATTTACTGTTTGAGATCCCAGCTCTAGCCATTGCCTCCTGTAGCACAGACACCTTCCAAGGAGAAATTTCTCACTGTTTATTCTCCAGGCATGGAGAGGGTGAGGTTTCCAGTGATGCTTTTATTGCTCAGCTAACAGTGTTAACCTCTTCAGCGAGGATATGCACCCATCTAGCAATTGTCATTTACTGAAATTAGCTTTGCACTTCAGGATCTGTCAAGCTGCAATTGTACTAAATGCTTTACTGGCTGCAAAGTGACAGTCCTGACACAGCTAATGCCATGACCCTTTGGCCTCAAAGCAGTGTGAGCAGACCCCTTGGTCCCTTTCCTCTCCTCAGGATTTGCATCTCCTGACATGTGTGTCACTATCATTTTTTACTTTTTGTTTCAGCAGGATACTTCTTTTCCATGTTGTAAGAATTTCAAGCTGTGCATGGATCATGTTTTCAAAATCTCTTCCATATTTACAATGATCAGAAGCCCTTTTTTATGTCTACACTTAATTACTTCATCAAGCACCAGAGTTGGGAGTGGGGAACACAGCACTGGGTATTTCAGGTGTCAAAATAAAATTAGGTGAAAGAAAGTGCAAATAACTTGCAGGGCTGCAGCAAGGATAAGAGACAAAGGTTTTCTCATGCTGTTCTGTAGAGGACAAAGAGCCCAGTGAGGGCAGGGGTTTAGGGCTCAGTCCTAGCTGGACTGGGGGCTGAAAGAGCAAGGTACCAGCTGGTCCCAGAAAATATTTAGTAGAATCAGATCTCCTGGTCCTGCCTGTTCAGGTACCTTGTGCTGTCTCACAGGGTGGCATTTAGTGTTTGGATAAGCCACCAGAAAAAAAAAAAAAAAAATTGATCTTAGCTCAGAAGGTGTTTAGTCCTGTTCCTAAATCCATGGCACCGCCCAGCAAAGAGATTCTGTTTCCTTGAGCAACAGCAGCCCTTCTCCAAGTGGCACCTCTGGGATGTGACACCGTTGAAGCTCACCTGGCTGATGAACATTTGTGATTAATTAAACCCCCACTGCCCTCCTGTTTTCCCTACAGACGTCCCATTAGGATCCAAGCAACAGCCACAGTCAAGAACGCAAAGACAATTGCGCACTGGAATTTAAAGAAACCATTAATTACCAAGATGCTCTGGCAGATGATGGCTCCAACAATGCTTATTACAAGAACCTTCATCAAGTTATCTGCTCTTTCATGTGAGCAGAGGTAACGATCCCCACTGAGATGGGAAAAATAATTAAAAACCACACAACAAGATGTTTTATTAATGACACGCACAGCTCCATAGCTCTAAGAAAATTGGGCAATCTGTTCCTACACCACAGCTCTCCATCAAGGGTTTGGATTTACCATCACTTTAATAATGGCTTGCTAGAGTGCTATCTAGTTCCCTTGGGTTGGCTTAGAGGAGGAGAGGACAAAGGGAGGGTTTATTTTTGAGTGGCACCCATTGAAGAGCAGATCTGTGGTACAGAGTGGAATAGAAAAAAAAGCCTTGCAAAGAGGGTCCCTGCTTAACTCATTGGTTTTTAAAGAAGGGGTTCAGCAATGCATTAACAAAATTCAAAGCGCTTGAAAAAAAAAACAACTATCTTTAGGGAAAATAGTTCCTCAAACGAAAAAACCCTACCTTGGTTTCTCTCTACAGGTCTAGATCTGATCTCAGCTGATCTGGAGTCAAATGTTTGAATCCCATCAGGGGATTCACAAGGTTTGGTGAACCTGAGTTCAGTGATGGGCCAGCAGAGCACAGCCCTGGGACATGAAACTCCTTTTCATTGCCCGTCATGGAAAGCAGGAGGCTGCCATGCATGAAAATTGAAGCCCTGTCTTGGTGTCTGAGCAAACCCCCGACAGGACAAGCTTTTCCAGCCTGCTGTGCCAGCCCAGCCCTGCTGCCTGAGGAGTGCAGCAGGAGCATCCATCCGCTCCTGCCGCCCTCGGGCTGGCACCAGGGATGTGACTCACCATGAGCACCTTCCCTCTTCCCACTGAGCGCTCATTTACTTAATCACCACAGATTAAAGCCTGTCTAATTAAGGACAGGCGTTAGATGTGATGAGGACCCGGCTCTTTCCCTGTTCACACACTACCCAGTGTCCCTCACCCGGTTTCAGGCTTTCAAACGGAAATGTTTTGTTCCTTTCCCAATGGAAGTTCAAAGTGTAGGTTTCACCTGAAAGAAGAGGGTGTAGAAGAACCTATAAAAAATACTTTAGTTGCTGAAAGTATTTTAGAGGAAACTGTTTTTGTCTGTCACAGGTATTTACGTGCATGGGTTGGGTTGCAGCAGGGGTGCAGAAGCTTAGAGTGGGATGGAAAAATAATAAAAGATTGTTATGAGGGCTACAGAAGGAAGCTCACTGGCCACAGGCTCGCTGCCCAGCATGACCACAGCTCTGCATGGAGACAAGACAGGGCCAGGACCTTCTCTGCAAGGGTTGCTTTGCTCTGTGATGGTGTTCACAGGGGTTCTTGGATGAGGGAAGAGATGAGGATCTGACTCCATGTTTCAGAAGGCTGATTTATTATTTTATGATATATATTACATTAAAACTATACTAAAAGAATAGAAGAAAGGTTTCCTCAGAAGGCTGGCTAAGAATAGAATAGCAAAGAATGATAACAAAGGTTTGTGGCTCAGGCTCTTTGTCCAAGCCAGCTGACTGTGATTTGCCATTACTTAGAGACATCCAACATGTTTCTAATTAATGGGCCAATCCCAGATGCACCTGTTGCATTCCACAGCAGCAGATAATCAATGTTTACATTTTGTTCCTGAGGCCTCTCAGCTTCTCAGGAGGAAAAATCCTAAGGAGAGGATTTTTCATAAAGGATGTCTGTGACATTGCTCTGCTAACCTGATCTTCAGTGCAGGCACAGCCTCAAGGGTTGTGGCACTGAAATCAGTCCTGCCTCATCCACATATTGCTGGGTAGCTGTGGGTGAGTCACTCAGCCTCACTCAGATGCACACTGCACAGCTAGGGAGCCATGGATACTCCTTTGTACTCCATGGACATCACTTGGCTGATGGAATTGTCAGATCTCTGTTGTGGTATCCATTGGCTACGAGGTGTGGGCACATTTCTGACATTGGAATAAATAATAATGGCAGTATTTGGCTTTTCTAAGATACTTAGCACAAGCAGATCTTGAAGTGCCGTCTAAAAGGTGTACAATTTCATTATTCTTGGTTGGTAAATAGGACCTTAGCCCAGGCAGGAGTTTCCAGAGACTGTCACAGAGCCTTTCATTCATGTTACTCATGTTGTCTTTGAAATTCAGTCAGCAACTGAGTTGCCTCACAGGATCACCCACTGGTGGCTCCTGACTCTCATTCATCAGGGCGCACTCACAGACGTCTCCCTGACCTCCAGCAGAGCCATGTGCCTGCTTGGGTTACACACAGCCTTCAGAAGGCATCTGCTGGGCTGGCTCACTGCAGAAGCTCAAGTTTCACTCCCTAAAATGACGAAACACTGAACACTTTTTTTAGCTGGATGTAGCCATGGAGTTACTCAACTCTGCTGAGGTTTCACTGTGAGAAAAGACCAAACAGTTGAGGACCAGAGCTTTTCTTTGATATTTAAATAATTCCAGCAGAAGAAGCACTTGCCTAAGGCTGAGATGAACCAGGGCATGCCCGGGGGTGTGCAGCACAGTGAGCATCACAGCTGCCCACCCCAACACTGTCAGCGTGTGGCCAGCACCACATTGAAGACCTGCAAAGGGTCTCCCGTTGTAAAAGGCCACAACATGAGGTGCCAAGGGCTTCCCACGGGTCTGGCAGCTCCTTCCCAGCACAGGTGGGGTTTGTAGGAGGCAGAGCAACCAGCAGTGTCATCTTTCTGGTTGGAGAAGGGATGGCTGCAAGGTCGGGCTGGGAAGGGGGTGCTGTGAGCACCGTCTGTGCTGCCAACGCCGCGACGCCGAGGGAGGAGGAACGGTCTGCCAGCCAGGGAGAGCACCAGCCCAAGGCCAAGGGAAGGGATATCTGCTCAGGAAAAGCAGGAACTCTCTCCCCCAGCAGACCTTGCAGGCTCACAGGCCCCAAGAACTGGTGATGTGGACAATGCAGACACCTGGTGCCAGCAGTGCCCTGAGCCGTGCGTGCACAGAGGCCACCACGGGTGCACTGGGGACATTTTGGGCTCACCACGGGTGCAGTGGGGACATTCAGACCTCCCCAAAGCCCATCACCCTGCCCTTGCCATGGAGAGGGCCTGGATCTGTGGGTGGGTGCCTCACTGGGATGTCAGGAGCTGCCAGGAGCAGAGACAGGAGCAGCAGGGAGCACACGTCTGCATGTGACCTGAGTGACACGAGGCTGCAGGCACCAATTACACACTTTGCAAGTGACATTTGCTGTCACGGGGGGAGGTTAGAATGAGGCTGTTTAAAATTCAACTAAACTCTGCCCAGAAGCAGGGCAGGACATGGTCTTCTTTTCTTTTCCAGCCTCCAGGGTGGCCCTGTGATGTTTCCAGCAAGGAAGTCCCTCTCCCTCTCCTGCTTACAGGTTTGGCAGTGGGCTTTGCCCCAGGGGTGGGATTCACATTGCATGGGAATCTCCAACTGCTTTACAAGCTGCAGGCCAAATCCCTGTCAGTAAATACCGCAGGAATTGATTTACACCATCAGAGGTCTGAATTAGACCTGGCAGACCCCTCACAGCTGAGGAGATGCTCAGTAAAACCTGCAGCTCCACTGTGCAGATGGAGAAATGTCGCAGATATCTTTTCTGAAAAATACTTTCCTTAGGACTTTTCCTCCTGAGAAGCTGAGAGGCTGCAATAACAAAATGCAAACATTGATTATCTGCTGCTGTGGAATGCAACAGGTGCATCTGGGATTGGCCCATGTTGGATGTTTGTAATTAATGGCCAATCCCAGCCCAGCTGGCTCAGACAGAGAGTCCAAGCCACAAACCTTTGTTATCACTCTTTCCTATTCTATTCTTAGCCAGCCTTCTGATGAAATTCTTTCTTCTATTCTTTTAGTATAGTTTTAACGTAATACAGATCATAAAATAATAAATCAGCCTTCTGAAACATGGAGTCAGAGCCTCATCTCTGCCCTCATCCTAAGACCCCTGTGAACACCGTCACAGAGAAACTGAGGCACAGCAGCTCTGTGTTCCATCAGGAGAACTCATAGCAAGATCAAGACCTCTGCAGAGCAATCCTGTTCTTTTTCTTCCTCTAGAAATGATGAAAAAGAATGGAAGGTTGTTTCTGAATTCTGCTCAAATCCATTTTCCAGATAACTCAAGAAGTGAAAGTAAAAGGAATTATTGCTCCCCTTCTCTCCATTCAGCATTCCTGTAACTACATCCATTGGATATTCTCCCTCCATTTTTCTGGTCCTTCTGCCTCTCTTTGGACACACACACCTTCATATACTCTCCCATCCAAGAGTTGCTTGCACAAAGCTTTGCTCTGATTTGTCATAGATGGCTGTACCATGATGATGCAGTTATCTCATAACACAGAATTACTTAATAATTTGCTCCATTTGTCCTCATTGACGGAAACAATGTGCTCAACAATATCTTATCTCAGTTCTCAAGGATTTTAAGCACTCTGTCAAAGCCTTGAGCAGCTCCAGCTCTTCATTTTATCAATGGGAAGATCAGAGTATGTGACTCACTGCAGTGCTGAAGGATCCTTCAATCTGCAGAAGAGAGGCAGGACATAAACCGAGCTGGGCAAATTCAGATGAGACAATTACCAGTCACAGAGAATATCTATCAAAGGAATTGGTAGATAGTCTATGTCCTGAAGGTGCAATTCTTCTGATTAACGCCTGTATCCACAGGGAAAATCAACAGTAACTCTGTCTTGATGTGCACATTTAGACCCTGCAGAGTTCTAGTCACTGTGCTCAGGAGAGCCAAGGGGTTGTTCTAATCTCTCTAGAGGACACTTCTCACTGGGCAGATGCATTCTGCCCTTGGAGTGCACATTTCCCACCACCTATGGTAAAGGAGCTGGGATTTGCCACGTTAGATATAACTGTGTTATAAATGTCTAGTTGTGAGAGATGGACTCAAATTTTGGTGCTCATCTCCATTTCCAACTTCCCAGTGCTCTTTGGTGGGTATCTACACACATCCCTGCTGGCTGACATGATAAAGGACCCATGGAGACCTTCATCTCTCTGGAATTTGGTGTCATCCAGACTTGGTCCTCCTTTAAGTCCTTTGTCATGTCTGCAGATGCCAGAGGAATCCATGGTATGTGCTGGCTGGGACAGGCTGGAGCATCTCACAAATTAAAAGATGCCATTGCTCATAAAGCTGAGTCCCTCCTAACACAGCCAACAGAGCTGTTCTTCTGGCCAAAGGCATCATTCCCTGGGGTCTGTGGAGAGATAGACAGACACCCATTGCTCAGAGAGCTGAGTCCCTCCTAACACAGCCAGTAGAGCTGTTCTTCTGGCCACAGGATCACTCCCTGGGGTCCCTGGACAGATGGACAGACACCCCTTGCTCACTGGACACCATCCTGCAGACACTGTAATTCAGCCGTGCCTCCATCTCTCAGCTCTGCCCCTCACACCATGCAGGGAGCTCAGCCCTGCTGACAGCACATCACTGTCTCACACCCCTGGAGGGCCTTGGGGCTATCTTGCCCAGCTTTCAGCAGCTGCCCCAGGAGGGAGGAAGCTTGTAGGCCTGCATCATTTCCTGCCAGATGTGTGTGGATGCCTCAGATTCTCACAGCATCCCAAAAAACCCCCATGCACCTCCATTTAGACAAGTGAACAGTGCCCTGCATGTTTTCCAGGAACACACACATTACTCAAGAGTGCACTGCTGGATACATTGCACAAACACGGGGGTGAGTTTTTGTGGTGTGTGTACACAAATGCTCAGACTCAAAGACCTTGTCTCTGGCCATAAAATTTCCAAATGATCCTTACCTATCGTCCAGGATGTTTGCTTTGCTCAGTTCATTAGTGCAGGCAAGACACTTTTCCTGTGTTTTATCACAGGATCTCAAAGGGTAAACTATTTATACGAATACCAATGTTTATTCTATCACCAGGAACATTCAGTAAAGTTAAAATACAGTCAAACAAGATGCACTAGGACAGAAAACCACAAACTACATTTCATGCATGACCATAAACAAGCTCAGCTTATCAGAAAAACAGGTCCAAATGTGTCAGGAGCCAGAGAAAGGTTTTGATTACACAGCATTGAGCCCATGGCCAATGTGGCTGTTGGCCTCTTTTCAGAGGAGCAAGTTATAATCCATGTTGGCATGTGTGAAATAAGGAATTGGCGGCACTCATTAGGAAAGAAAAGGAACGGAAAAGCGTGAAAAGGAAAGTGGCTTTACCAGTATTTCCAGTGGTGAATCACTGGCATTCAGGGCTGTGGCCTGGTTAGGGCAAGAAGGCTTCTAATTTGGGTGCCCAACTCTGACAAATCCTGCTAGGGAAAAATGCTAACCCTCTTCCCCTGGAAGGTGAAAGGGAGGAGGGTTAGGGCTTTGCTGTTGCTGCAAGGGATTATTTTTCTCCACATCCCCCTTTCAGGCTCCTCACTCCACCCTGGCCAGACCCCAGCATTCTGTTCCCAGCCCCACAGGATGTCTTCAGCCCTGTCTACAAAGATGTTCAACCCCTCCTTTCCCAACAGAGAGGGAAAGTCCTGGTTCCTTGAAAACCATTGTCAATATTCTCAGAGACTGCAGGGAAAAATCCAGAGGGCTTTAATGTTTTCATCATCTTCCTGAGTCTGAGCTCTTACTGGTGCAGACTGGGAGCAAACTCTGCTCCCTCTCACCAGCAGTGCTTTCCCTATAAAAATAGGAGTTTCCAACAGAACAAGTTTTGCCTAATTGTTCCTGGCAGGTGTTTCACTGTCAGTCTCTCTCTGGGCAAACCTGCTACTGGTCCCTCCACTAAAACCACAGCAAACGAGGCCTGGAGAACACAGCTCAAGATGACAGGGAGATCCTTCAATAAAAAGGAAGGAAGAACAAAACCTACAGCAGGCACATCATCAAGAGAAACCAAAGGGTTTGTCCAAGCCACCAACAGCTGTGTGACAAATCTGCCCGTCTGGCATGCAAGAGCAGAGAAAGTGGCTCAGCAAACCATGCAGGGGCTGGAAGTCAGCGGCCTGTGATGAGTCATTGGGGCCAGGACTTGAATTTTGGGTGTCTGGGAGTGGAGAGGACAGCCCAGGGCTGCCTGGAGCCCTGAGCTCTCCAGGGAGATGCCTGTCCCCAGCTGGCCCAGCACTAGAGGGTAACAGTGAGTCAGGCTGTGGGCCAGCTGCTGGGATGGGGTGTGTTGGTGGTGATGGAGGGGTTGGAGGTGGTGATTCCAGGGACGTCAGAGCAAACAAAGGGGCTGATTGCACTGCCCTCTGCATTGTCCTTGCTATGGGGCCCCTGTGGGGCTGGGCTGCCCCAAGGACAGAGCTGTGGGGTGCTGGGAGGGGCTCTCTGTGCACTGGTGGGAGAAGAAATGAGGTGACATCAGAAATGGGCCACTGAGCATTGAGGGAGCGCAGGGCCATGTCGCAGACATCTTTTATGAAAAATCCTTTCCTTAGGAGTTTTCCTCCTGAGAAGCTGAGAGGTCTCATGAACAAAATGTAAACAATGGTTATCTGCTGCTGTGGAATGCAACAGGTGCATCTGTGATTGGTCCATCTTGGATGTTTCTAATTAATGGCCAATCACAGTGAGCTGGCTCAGACAGAGAGCTGAGCCACAAACCTTTGTTATCACTCTTTCCTATTCTATTCTTAGCTAGCCTTCTGATGAAATCCTTTCTTCTACTCTTTTACTATAGCTTTAATGTAATATATATCATAAAATAATAAATCAGCCTTCTGAAACATGGAGTCAGATCTTTGTGTCTTCCCTCATCCAAGAACCCCTGTGAACACCACCACAGGGCCATGGGGTGGGAGCCCAGGGAAGGGAATGAGGAGCCTGGTGGAAGGTGCTTTCTGCCCTTACAGGATGATTTTAAGCCAGGAGCCAACTCCCTGCTCTGCTCCTGCCCCCCCCTGAACTCCACGTTTCACTCTCAAAGCCCTGGTTGCTCATGTTCAGCAGCTGGATCACTCCTGAGCACATAACACAACCAAAGCCCAGCCTGAGGTGCAGGCACTCAGCTTGAGGTGCAGACAGACACACAGCTTGGTGCTGCTCCAGTTCAGGACCTCATCTGCTGGACATGGCCAAGCAGAGCCCTGGCAGCCACCTGAGCAGCCCGTGGTGGCAGGAGCCAGACCTGTGCCAGTGTGTGTTGGCATCCAGCCTGGCACCTCATGTGTATGCAGAGCATCAAGGGATCAGCTCCTCTTAAACAGTGTCTGTGTTCCCAGGGGGGCTGTGCCCAGTCACACATCACTTGGTAAAGTCGTAGTGAATTATTTTTCCTTTAAAGCTTCATTTTTAAAAAATATTTAATCAAAATTGTAAAGCCTAAGAGCAGGTTGTCTAGCAATTGAAGCTAGGTATCTAGTGGTTAGGAAAGACCAGCAGTCAGGACTCCTGGGTCCCATTTTCAAATCTCCCACTGACTCTTTGAGTGACCTTGAAGAAGTCAATTAATTTCTGTGTCATTTTCCAGACAGGTAAAAATGAGGAAATAATTCTTCCCTGGTTCACTGGGGGATTTTGAGTGTTAATTGTTTGCAGGGCACTTTTCTCTCCCCAGATGAGAAGTGAAGGCTGCAGGAAGGCTGAAGGTTGGCATGGCCATGAACACTTCAGGAGCACAGTGCAGTGCTCAGAGGGCACATCTGTGTTTGCTGCAGGGAGAGGCAGATGCTTGACCCTCCATCCCATGCCCTGTGCACCTGGATAGAAACCTGTACCTGGGCTCCAGCTCTCCCCACAGCTGCCCCAGCCTCTCAGCAGCTCTGGAGGCTGATGTCTCCTTGCAGTCATTTTAAGGAGGCAGTGAGAAGGAGCCAGCTGTCTCCATCCAGAGCCTCTCACACTTGTCCATCTCTCATCCCCCCAGGCTCCCAGCCTTGGCACGTTTGCTGATCCTCACCAATGACATGCTGATACCTCACCAACAGGGATGCATCACCAGCTGGCAAAGCTCTCAGCAACCAGCCACAGCTATGAATTCCCATCTGGGCTATCAGCTGCTTTGTAGACCCTACCAAAAAAATCCTTTGAGGATTTGGCTTTGTTCTAAAATGGAATATTTTCACATCTAGAATGAGGTGATCCTTTTTCTGTTGAGTGGAGCTGTGTCAGGCCAGCCCAGCCTGCCCTGGGGTGGGAATGACTCCTGCAGGGAAGCATCTCTGAGCTCATAAATGTGGAAGTTTATTTTTGCCTTGGAGGGAGGCTTGTCACTGCCCTGTCTGCAGAGCTGATCACTGCACAGGTTTCCCCAGGCAGGAGAGAGGATGAGGAGCTGCCACCCGGGAACCCCATCCAAATTAACCTACTTACCAGGCTGCTCTGCTGGCTGCTCCAGGACAGGGCTGCTTGTTTGCTTTAGGCCATTTCTGTGCAAGCAGGAACCAGAGATGAGCAAAATTCAGAAAATTTCCACTCCCATGGGAAATTTCAGCCTTTCAGAGGTGGTTTGCATCCCAAATCAGGCCACTTCAGCAAAATGAGATTCTGGTTCAACTCACTTGGAGCGGTCGGATTCTCCCTGGTGGAAAAGTGCAATCTGGAGAAAGAAGGGAGGGCAGAAATGGGGGAGCTTTTCTTTTACTTACAGGAAACTTCCCTTGATGAAAAATTGTATTTTTTTTCATTTGTTCCAGTCCCAAAATGCTCCAGAACTAATGCCAGGAATTCCCTCATCTATTTATACTGTTTTGCTGTCTGGGTCTTATTGTACCTGGCATTTGCTGTGACATATGACTGTGCTGCAAATAATACCAGGAACATTTACCTTGTGGAAGCATCATGGAGGGAAGGCATCCAAAAGGGCCCTTTATCAACCTGCTGTCAAAAACCTGCAGGGATCACCCCAGGCCTGCCAGCAAGGGTCCAAAGCCCTGTGGATTTTAGAGCACTGCAGCTGCAACAGTGTGGGCGTGTTTTGGGAGGGATAAATGCTTTTTCTGGTGAAAGAAAGCAGCAACACCGTGAATTTTTGTCGGTTGTGCCAAGTGAATTCATTTAGAGTTAAAAACCATAAGTTGCTTGAGATGGATTTCACTATGAAATGTGTCTTTGTTCAGAGATTTCCTTTCGCTCTGTTTTTCTTCTTAATGGGAAAAATCCTTAAAGAGTGAGCTGAAATGTTTTCTCTGGGATGGAGTGAATCTTTTTTTATTAGATCAGGAACAATATAGACGTGTGCAATTATCTTTCAGCATCGCCAGCAAACCAAAACATCTCTTACTCACCTCGTTGTAATTGAAAGCATCGTGGGACACCCTGTTAAAACTGAAGCTGCTCACAATTGGCTCGAACCCAAACAAATAACTCTTAACTGAAACTCTTGTTTTTACAAAGGGAGCCATGAAAACATTACCATAATGAAGATCTGTCAGAGCTTACTTTGGGGGAACAACTGCCAAGTGGTGGTTCTGTACCTAATCTCATCAACACTGCTGTAATTACAAGCAAAATCAGGCCCGTGGATTGCTGTTTTCTTGGTATTAAGTTCATGTCAGCGTGAGACAGACCAGATCTGGGATGGAGTTTGGCTGATTGCATGTAAATGTCTAAATTTGAGCTCCCTTCACAGCCACAGGAGTCTAGTTATGACAGCCTGTGGTGTTTAGGGAGCAGCTCTCTGAAGGAGGTGTCTAAAACAGTTTGGCTGAACCCCACCTTGAAAGAACGTGTGTCACTGCTGCAAAAACAGCCTGGCTGTGATGGAGACAGAGGCTGTAGATGTGCAGGAAGGAAGATAGATGCCTAAATAAAGGCATTTCAGGCTTTTTGGGATGCCCTGGTGTATCTCACCTGGCTTCTGCTTGCTTCTAGGAGGACACAGGTGACACAGCCTCATGTCCTGGCTAACATGAGGTATCCAAAGCAGCACGTGGTCACTGGTTTAATTCTCCTGAAGCTGCATGAGGTGAAAATCATTCCCAAAGTGCCCAGGTCAGCAGGGCATGGAAATACCCCATTTGGAAGCTCTCCTGATGGGCCTCTGTTCCCAAAGATGGATCATGTAGCAGCAGCCTGCAGCCCAGAATTTCGGGAGGCTGCCCAGCTGAGCAGGTCAGGCTCTTGTTACCTTACATAATACCCACAGCCAGAGGAGGAATTGCTGTGGAGACTGCATGGGGCTTTCTTGGACAGCCCTGCATTCACTTCCAGCCTTTTGTCACCTCCTGCAGAATGGCTTCCATGATTTTCCGGCTGACAAGTCACACCTCTTGCCTTGTGGGGGCAGGGCCATGCCAAAGTGCCCCCAGTCTTTGCAGAGTTTGTTTGCATCAGCTGGGAAGCTGGAGATTTACACCAGTGGGATTGCACAATCCCCCCAGATAAGGGGAATGTAACATGTCAGCAGTGTCCATGTCTTTATCTCTGTAGGAAAGACATACAGGAACACTCAGACCTCTGTGGCATTGATAGAAAAAATATCCTTCCCCTGCATTTCATCTGAACATGAGCACTGAGGAGTGAGCAGCACTGTCTGACCAACAGCCCCAGTGCTGCTTTATCTGCTGCTAAACCAGAGCTGGCACTGCTTTAAATCACACATTTCCCTTCCCCTGTCATTTTTAATCAATGGAGATAGTTTATGTTTGTGCAGCCTCTTTCATCCCAAGGATCCCTCAGTGTGTTATGGGGCATGATCCAGATTCTGCCCTCCTCTTCTGCAAGTGCATTCACTCTTGAGGACAACCCAGAATCATGAGATTATTTGAGTTGGAAGGGACCTTAAAGATGACCTCATTCCAATCCCCTGCCTTATGTAGGGACACTTTCACAATCTCAGGTTGCTCAGAGCCCCATCCAACCTGGCCTTGGACACTTCCAGGGATGGGACAGCCACAGCTTCTCTGGGCACCTGTGCCAGGGCCTCCCCACCCTCTCAGGGAAGAATTTCTTCCTGATACCTCATCTAAACTTGACCTCTGCCCATTTAGGCTCATCCCCTACTGTCCTAACTCTACATGCCCTGGTCAAAGGCATTTCCCTCTTACATGATACCTTCAGGGACTGTGGAGGGTTTGGGCTTTCTGCCCTGGTGGCTCCTTTGTTCATGGATGTACTGGTCCGTGGTGGTGTCCCAAGCAATGATGGAAAGAAGCACAACCATCCTATTTGTATTCTTCTGTTAAAAATACATCCTAGAGGATGGTTGGAAGGACAGTGCAAGAAACCCATGAAAGCACGACTTCTGCAAAGGGCCATATGTGCAGATTTTAGGGACTGAGTTCACATCATATCTTCAAAAGAGGGCAAATCCATCTCCAAAGGTGACTTACTGAAGGGAAAACAGACTGAACAGAGGTTTGTTTTAAAATCTGAGACCCAGTAAAAACTGGGCTCTGAACCTGAGGCTCTCCAACCAAATGTGAATATCTCAGTTGTAGATGTCTGTCCCTGAGCTTATTTGATAGACCCCACTGTGGTGATTCCAGGTGTGGGTTTCTCTGGGTCTGGATTGAAGGCACTTGAGACAGTAATTCATGTTCACACTCAGGTGTTTATTATTTCTTATCAATAAAACAGTCTCACTGCTGGGAGTTCTGCAGCTTTTCATTAGAAGGCACAAAATGGCCAACAATCTCTTGTTCCAAGGTATTTTCAGACTAAACTATCCAATTCAGAACTGACACCTGGATTATTTTCCCTTTTAACCCAATAACTGATCCCACAGAGCTGCAATGGGGACTTTTCTGCCCAATTACAAAATGCCACCCAAACCTATGGAGAAGGAGGAAGAAGCAGCATGGAGAAGAAACCCAGGATGACACCCTGTGCCCTCCATCTTGCTGCCATCCACAACACACTAAAAATCCCAAAACCTCTCAGCAAGTGACACACCTACACTGCTCTCTATGATCTGTTTCACACTTTTGTGGATTCTGGTCTATCTTGGAGTCTGGGAAACTTTCTCCATGAATGAGGGCCAGAGTCAGTGCTGCCCTGGGGGTCAGGGCACCCCAGAGCAGACACAGAAATATTCCCAGTGCCCTGGGTTTCCACACCCCATTAGAGTTCAGGAAGACAACCAGGGGTTTTTAGAGCATAACCCAAGAGGGCAAGTGTTGAAAATGTCTGCTTCAGGGTGAGGTACATTGCTGGACTGTAAAGGGAGTCCAGGATGACTATTCAGAAGTAAATGTCCATGTTGCAGATGTCTGAAGTTAGGAGAGATGAATCTTACCATGTAGCAGCACCTGTGAGCCCAAAACTAAAGAAGGGATCTAACCAGAAAACAGGAGTCCTTCTTTCATCTTGGCCAACACCTCTGCCTTCTCTGTCCTGCACCTTTCAGAGAAATGGAGAAGAGGTGGCAAGCTGCACTGGGCTCTTTGTTGTTTTGGATGCAGGTGAAAAGGCAGTGAAACAGGCCTTACCAGAAAATCCTCTAAAAGTAGCCAAAAGCTTGCTTGGTTTAATTACCAAGGCCAGAAGGGGATATAGAAATCAGCCAGGGCAGAATGAGGGATTCACACCCAGAAATAACAACCTTGATAGTCCACTGAAATAAACAGAGTGTGCTGGAGATGGGATGAGAAACAATGATCTTTGAAACACAACCCATTTTAATGTTTCTTTGGAGATCATAATGAGAACTGTGGAATTACAGAATTACAGGAGGAGATGAAAGTTTCCTATTTAGCAAATTAAAGAGAGGTTTTGAGGTTTTCCAAGAGCTTCAAAACAGAGTGCTCCAAAACTAAGCATCACCCAGACTAACCACAGCTCTGGTCAGGAGAACAGATCCAAGGATATTCTCTCTGAGCACCTGAGTCACAGCTGATGGGAGTGTTCCCACTCATGGGTTTTGGACACATGTGGAGTTTTTTCCCCTCAGACAGATGATCTTGGACCCCTGCCCAGCGCTGCTAACAGAGGCAGTGTTTGCCTGTCTGCATTCCAGAGCTAGAGCACATTCCAGCCCTGCGAGGACTTTGCCTCACCTCGGATGCACAAGGTCACCTCACCTTTGATCTCTGCCTGGGTGTCAGGCTAGAGGAGGGCTGGGCAGTGACTCAGCAGCTCCCAGCCCGCTCTGCTTCTCCCTTTAACCAGATTTTTTGCTCCAGTGGAGCTGCTCCCAGCCTGGCTGGAGCTCACATGCCCGATCTTGAAGCGCAATTACGCAGCAGGTGTAAAGGCAGCACAGCCTGCCCCAGGCACCACGGGCTGGCAAACCTTACCACGGGGAGAAGAGCATCAGGTAACAACAAATTATCACATGTCACCTTCACCTGCCCCACCAGGAGGAAGGGACAGTGAGCTGGGAAAGCTGGGGATCTTCGGAATATGTTTGATGAGTCCTATTTGTGTTGCTGAACCCCAGCAGTGACTGGTGTAGCCATGATTTTTCTGAAAAATCCTTTCCTTAGGATTTTTTTCTCCTGAGAAGCTGAGAGACCTCAGGAATGAAATTATCTGCTGCTTTGGAATGCAACAGGTGCATCTGTGATTGGTCTCATAGAGTTGTTTGTAATTAATGGCCAATCACAGTCAGCTGGTTTAGACAGAGAGTCCGAGCCACAAGCTTTTGTTATCATTCATTTTTTTTCTATTCTTAGCTAGCCTTCTGATGAAATCCTTTCTTCTATTCTTTTAGTACAGTTTTAATATAATATATATCGTAAAATAATAAATCAGTCTTCTGAAACATGGAGTCAGATCCTCATCTCTTCCCTCATCCCCAGACCCCTGTGAACACCACCACAGATTGGTTGTCCTGAACTCATGGGAGATGTAGCAGAAATTTAGGATGGTCAAAAGCCACAAGGTAAGTGACCAGTGGAATGACAGATTGAGGGTAGGGCTTGAGAAGTAGCACACAGACCACGTTTGTCAGCTGCTTCCCTTTGTGGCCATCTGTTTTAGAATCACAACAACTTGGGCTAGAAGGGATCTTAAAGACCATTTATTTCCAACATCCCTGCCATGGGCAGGGAGAGCTTCCATTAAGCCAGATTGCTCAAAGCCCCATCCAACCTGGCCTAAAACACTTCCTGGGATGGGGAATTCACAACTCCTCTGTGCCAGTACCTCACCACCCTCACAGTGAAGATTTTCTCCCTACCATCTTACTTAAATCTCTCCTGTTCCAGTTTAAAACAGGTATGGGCCAACACCCAAGGTGACAGCCCTAGGTGGTCCATGAGAGTGACTTCAGTAGGAATCTTGCCTGGATTCCTGCTTAGTTTTGCTTCACTCCATATCACTGGGCTCCCACAATCATGACTCAAAGTCCCACTGATCACTCCCCCATCCCACCACACCACACAGCTCAATTTAAAGCCCTTCAGGACCTGGCTCTGAAGACACACAAGTACCCCCAACACACCTGCTGCTGAAATGCTCCCTGAATTTCAGCCATCATTTATGTACACTAATTAGTACTGGTTGGAACCCTTGAGAAAAGCATGGATAAATACTAGGAAACTACTTAATGCCCCAAAGCCTAAAACATCTTGGCTTTAGCTATTTTATGCTGTATCATAGTACCCAACTTGCAGCAGAGGGCACAAAAATAGCTTCCAATGATATTATCACTTTGTTCTAATGGGCTAAATTCAGCCCTGAGGGGCTGTAAAAATTAACAGAGTTTGGCCCAACATGTAGTTAATGAGGATGGTCTATTTCAAACCCATAAGGTACCACATTCTGCCACTACAGATTGGCTGGGAATAACTCACCTCTTTAGAGACACTGTATTCACTTGCAGCCCTGGCTATGTTTGCTCTAAATAGAGGCAGCAAAAATAGACATCAAACACAAAAACATTTCTTTCAGCCTCCAAATGCCTCTGGCTCTGATTTTGATCTTGCATGCAGTAGAAGCTCAAGTGAGTGGAGAGGTTTATTTCTCATTTGTGTCAGTAAAAATGAAATGGGCCCACTATGTTTAACACTGCTACAGGATGCAGAACATTTGAGACAGTATCTAACAACCTAGAAATTGTTAATCTTTGTTCAACAAGGCTAACCTATAACTTCTTCCAATCTCTTTCTATTGATAATCTCTTGGCATTTTTGATTTCTGTATCCTCGTAATTTCTAACTTCCCCTGACCATACAGCCAGACTGTCCTTGGCAGAATTCCCTTCTCAGGAACTTCAGAATCAAACTCATCCAGCATCAGATTTCTAGCTCTGCACAACCCTCTCTTGATCTCTAGAGTTTGTTCATCTAGCCAGACCAATATGTGTTTAGCTTTTAGAAGAGGTGCACAAGCATGTTTTTTTGGAGTCTGCCCTGCTGCTCCCTCCTTTTGCATCTCAGTCTTAGACCCCAACTTGAACTTGAGCTTTAAGCCTTTGCTGCTGTTTGTTTGTTTTGAAATAAGGCACAACCACAGAGGCTCAAAATGCACCCTCAATTCCTATATCCCAGCTCTCCATCATGCCTTGTATTTTCCACAAACACTCTAAAAAAAGCAGAATGCTCCAGAAAGTACTAAATTTCAAATCAAGTGGTGTCAGGTCTTCCAAAAAGTAATTTTTAATGTGGATGATTTGTGTAGGAAATCTCTCACCTTCCCTCTCCGTCTTATATCTTATCCCAGCTGTTCTTAGCTGGAGAGGAAACTGTGGAAGGATCTCCTCTGAATGTCTGTTCTGGCTTCTTGGGGTGGACTTAATTCAGCCAGGGGACATTTTATGGTCCAGAAGCCAGCTGCCACAGTCCAGCTGTGTCAGAGTCCTCCAGCTTCCTGAAAAGGGTGGCTCCATCCAGACTGCCTATGGGGAAAGACCCCTCAACCATGGGAACTTCCAAACACCAGCTGGAGACTGTTTGGGACAGGTCTAGGTGGTCTGGGCCAAAAGTTGTGCCAGGGATAATTCTAACAATAGAAAGGAAATTCTGGGGGCTCAGAACTATTTCACTATTGTAGATGTATACTTAAAAATCTTGCCATCAGTATATAATGGAAAACCATACTGGATCTCTTTTTTTTTTTTTTTTTTTTTTTTTTTTTTTCCCTGGATTAGTTACTTTTATCTCAAGAATTGTTCTCCTTTCCCTAGAAAGAAAGAGAAGTGTTTACTGCTGATGAAGGTTGTGCTGAAGAGGAGCACATCCACCTCTTTCCTTTGGGATAAGCTTTTGATTTTATTCTTACAGCTCATAAACTGAACTCCCCAAACTTGCTGGCTTTTACAAGACAGACAAGGGTGGGACTTAGGACTGTGAGTGTGGCCTCACAGCTTTGGAGATGAGGACTTTCCAAGGAGAAAGAGTTCACCTCGCTCCCAACCCAAAGGTTCTTCCCTGACACAGACAGCACCTCCCAACACCACTCCACGTTCCAGCAGAGATGAATGGGCTGATAACCAGTTTATTATATTTGATCTTTTACCACATCCAAACACAGCCCATTAATTACTTGGATCACAGAAAATAAAGAGCTGATTTGAGATTCTCTTCTACTTAGTCATTTGTTAACTTCTGATAAAACTGAGCTTTGTCTTCTTATCTCTCTTTGCCAAACAAAGAGGCCAAGGCCAGCAAGTGAACCTCATCTTTCACACTACCCTCCTGATTCAATCAGTCACATATTGTAGTTGATCATTAAATTTTTTAGATAACTACTTGCCCTCTATTCTAGGATGTAAGAAACGTTTGGTGCACTGACCAGCTAAATAGGAAGGAGGAGGAAATGCAAAGCTCCGCTGATATCACATCTTTGTTATCAATTTATTTGGTGTAAAACTGGCAGTAATTTCACAATTTATTTGGTCTCTAACCAGATGGAATAGCTTATCTGTCTGGAATGAAAAGAGTCTTTATCCTCAATATACATCCATTATACCTCATTCCCCAGGGACCATTCTAACACAAGTTTCTCAGCAAACAAATGTCACCATCTTATCTTTTATCATTATAAAAAAGCTGGTCTTTCCTCAGGGAGTTGTGACACCACTTACTACATCTCACAACTCAGGTTTAAGGCCTAGCCCTCACTCTGTGAGTATCCAAACTTTCTCTCAAACACAAACATCATCAGGTCCATTCTTCTGGCTAAAGCATCTGTTCACATCTGCCAGGCCTCTCATTTGGGGGATATTGGGACTTTCTTGGGAACAAGATGACATCTCTAGCCTACGCTCTTTGAAGTCACATTCCTAATTTGTCACCACATCTAAGGGAAAATGGAAATCTTGAAAATGTTGAAAATCAACTTCAGAAACTTTGCCATCAATTCTGAAAATATCAGCTTTGGGTTTATGCCCTAATAGTGGAAAGACCTGACTTCATTTGGTGGCAGTTGATAAAATTTTGCTCTCGTTTTGAACAGCATGATTTTGCAGCAGATTTAATTATTCCCTGCAAACATTTCCTTTGGCTAAGGGTAGATTTACACGTGTGTAACAGATCATGACCTTTCTCCCAGCCACCCCAAAGCTCTGGCACCGCGTGTGCTCATGGCAGGGTGCACACATCGCCCTGCAAGACAGCAAGGCAGCTCTGCAGAGTGAGTTGCTGCCAACAGCAAAGAAGTGGTTGGTCAAAAGGGTGGTTAATGTTCTGACATACTGAGTGGTTAACAACACGTCAAGTGGCTGTGGAGAGAACGCTCTTATTTACTCAGAGGTCAATTATTCACTCATAAATTTATTGGTTTAATTTCCTTGTAGTCTATTTCCTCTATTACATATTCATAATCATCTTCTCATAAGTTCTCCTCCTACAGCTACTAATTATTCTCTATGTTCACCACACACCCTTTTGTGCCATATAGATGGGGAATATTAATTTCTGTAGAGCAGAGATTTTTTTCTTAATTAAAGCAACGTTCTTTGGAAATAAATGCAACAACCATCAATTAAATTCAACAAATAAGGAAAAGTCATTTTCCTTAATGCCAATCAAGATGCTGAGCTGAAATTCAAATGACATCAATCACACTTCTGTCGTTCCAAAACACTGATTTAATCAATGCAGAGTCCACAGGGCTTCAGTAAGGGAACCATTCGCACACATTACTTTTTATTCCTCTGGAAGATGCAGTTACAGCTCTGTACCTGGAACAGTCAAACATCATCTCAGCTACTGTGGGAAAAGGTGTGCAAAAGGTCTGCTCCATGCTCTGGGTGTCTGAGAAATCAACACAGGACACATCTCAGGCTCTGTATGGTATCTTCACTCCTCCATGTGAACAAGAGCAGGTATAAATAACTGAAATATTTGAAATATTTCACTGAAAATAAGGGCTCACATCCTCTGGAGACCCAGAACTATTTACTTTTATGGCAATCAGGTGTCACTCCTTTTTCAATGAGGATCTTCCAATATGCTTGAGCCTTTTAAGGTCTGCAAGGGAGTCTTTCTGCATCAACACTTCTCTGTTGTATTTAGCCAAAGCAGCAAAAAGGGAAGAACATGGTCAACAAGAAACTAGAACTAGATTAGGAAAAGTAATCCGGTGGGTTTTAAAAATTTTAAGGGAACAGGGTAAGAAACTTGCAACTCTGTAACTGGTGATGAAGGAGTTACATAGGACAGAGAGTTTCACGCAGTCATTCATGCTGTAGTTACGCAGAACAATAAAAAAACCCCATAATGTGCATCTTGCCAATTGTGTTTGGCCCCGAGTTAGAAAAACTTCTGCAGCAGAGGAGCCTCTTGGTCCAGAGGCTGGATTGTGTCCTGGAGCTATCTCATAGATCTGTTTTCCAGAGCGGTGGCCAGACGCACACAAGTCCCATTAAAGTAATTGATTGCTCTGTGAGCTTAATACTTCAACATCCCGGGATCCATAGATTACAGCACCATGCACTGGGTCATAATCTATGGCAAATTGCACTGGAGTCAGCTGGCCCTGGCTAAGCAGAGACCAGAGGGAAGATGGATATCAGAGTGCAGGAAGAGGCACGAGGGATGTGTTAGAAGCCAGCAGCCAGCTGTGCAGAGTTTAACCTTCCTGCGATATTTCTGTGAGGGCTGCGCGCAGAAAATCCCATCCCATTATCTCCAGAGAGGAAAGAGGGATCATGAGGAGAGAAGGGTGAATTATTAAAGGATAGGCTGAGTATGACTGAGAGCTTATTAAAAAGGGAGGAGGATGGGCAAGTGGAGAAACAGCTTGCTTGGCTGGTTCTATTAAAATCTAAGGCCAGATCCTCTGTGTAAATTAGCATAGCTCCATTGACTCGGGTCGACTGGTTGACTTCTCTGGCTTTATGGCAGTTTACCAGCTGACATTTTAGCCCATTAACTTGAAGCATTGCATGTTTTCCTGGGAGCTTGGTCTTTGTTCTGTCCCCCACTCTTTTTTTTTTTCCTGCCAGAACTGACAAAATTCTTCAGCTGAAACATCTGAGGAACGACATCTCATCAAAGATGGACGTTTCCATGGAAATATGTTTCGGATGAAATTTTTTTGAGTCTTTCACAGATAAAATATAAATAACTGGTTGGACAAGTTTTCAATAAATCAAAATAGAAACTTTTTGCTGGAGAATCTGAAATGTTGTTTGGGTTGCATTTTTCCTCTGTTTTCTCAAATAAAGAACATACAATGCCTGGAGAAAAGAAATGGCCAAAACGAAAATTTGCTGAAAAGCTTCCAAGAGGAGACAAAACCCTGTATTGGGTTATTCCCCCACAGATGCCTACATTTATACCCCTGAGGGCAGAAAGAGATGATGAAGAGCTGATGGCAGTGAATGCAAGGCAGAGGAGGGAGAGGGAGAGATAAGCACTCCTGGTTTTTCTCTGGATGAGTGCTTTTTCTTTTTTTTCCTTCTTTTCCCTGCTCCTTCTCTTCCCACTCCTTGCAGCTAGTGCATCAAAATGTAATCTGGTGGGAAAAAAACCCAGAGCAAGCTCTGCCTCCCCTGCACCAGGCACTGCTGATAGAGAGATCCTCTGACATGGATCCAGAGGGTTTTTTTCTTCCTCATTTTGAACCCTGATTCACCCACACAAAGGGACCAACATTTAATCATATGGGGAAATACATTCCAGGGGTGAAACTGCTGGGGCTGTTCCCCAAAATATGATCCTCAGGAAGAAGAACTGGTTATGGAAGATTATGCCCTGGAAACCATTTCAAAAATGAATATGTAAAATAAAATAAAGAGCTTTGTTCAAACACATAGAGGAGTCTGACCACAGTGGAAGTTGGTAACTGCATCCCTGAGGGTCTCATGGGGAGTTTCATCCCAAGAATATTAGAAGAGTAGGAATGCATTGAGGAATCCTGAATATATTATTACACCTCCACATGTGCTGCCCCCATCCCCCAAAACAGCACTGGGGAACCACTTCTGGGGGTTTAACCTCATAAGTTTAGTGACACCAAGGCTGTGATTTGCAGTGCAAAAAGATTATCAGAGATACAAGACTCAGTTGAGTATTTCCATGGCTTTGCCTTACATCAACTGCCCAGAAAGTTCTCCATTAATGGAATAATAGAGTTATGGCAATATAGAATGGTTTGGGTGGGATCTTAAAGACCATCTCCATTCCAACCTCCTGCCATGGTTAGGGACACCTTCCAAAAGACCAGTCCTACCTGGCCTCAAATGCTTCCTGTGAAGGGGAATCCACAACTTTTCTGGGCAACCTGTGCCAGGGCCTCACCATCCTCACAGGGAAGAATTTCTTCCTAATATTTAATCTAAACCAGTTCTCTTTGAGTTTAAAATCACTTCTCTTTGCCCCATCACTCTCTGCCCATGTAAAAAGTGTTCCAACTTAATCAATCCCTGGTTCTGGAAATGAAGTTCCAGCTTCCTTGGCACAGCTCAGAATACCAAAAAAATTAAGATGCCTCCTACGACCAGGGAACAGAGTTTGAGCTACCAGCTGCTTTGAACATTTGTAGAGGAATACTTGGGGACTGGGTTGCAAATACACTGCTATATTCCACTTTCGAGCAGCCTGAAGTGTGTTTGGCAATATACAAGAGAGAGCTGCTGTTGATGTGAAACACCAACCAGAACAGGGCCTAATCCCACACATGGGTGAATATGGCCATGCCATTCTACTGCTGTGCATGAGGTGCCATAGAGAATATGTCACTCGACTTACTTTCCCCACACAAAGCATAAAAGATAGGTTTAAGTCAGTGCTTAGCTTTAGGCAGTGCGTAGCTGCTGACCAGCATGGAAATCCCATCTGGAAAAGATGCAGATTCATCATCACTGCCAAAGTGGTATTCTACAGCAAGTGCTAATGCAAAATGAGACAAGAACTACTTACTTTGGTGCAGGCAAACTTCAGCTTTTCCTGTGAGCTTGTTGGGTGAGGTCAGCAACATTAAAAAAAAAAGAAAAAAAAAAGGTTTGCTAAACTATAAATACAATTAAAACCAAAGAGGGTAAGAGGGTGCATATTCAGATTGTTTGAGGGGGTGCCAGAATCTGGCTCTGAATAGTTTTGATTAACAAACCTGGGTCTGAATTGCTGAAGAACTGTTCATTTCGTTAAGCCATTATTCATGGCCTGTGACTGGTCATAAGTAATGTTCTGCATCCTGATGAGAGGATTGAAGCTTAGCTGGCATGATGAATGCCTGACAGCAGATAATGAATAGTGTACTTCCCTCACAATTCACAAGTGCTCCAGGGTTTCTGAATTGTAAACTACCAGGCCAACTCACTGAACAAGTACATTGAAATAACATTCCCAAAAGCAGCAGGATTTCAGCTCTTTCTCTATGGGGCAGAGTTTAATTTCCTTAAATCAAAGCAGTGCAGGTCAAGCAGGTGTCCTAAGAGCTGTTTGTTGGTTTTGTCTCAGGCCCAAGCACCCTGCAAATAAAAACCAACCCCTAAGCCACAAATCCCTCTTCAGGGAGAGAGCTCAAGGTCCCTACCAGGTCAAAACCCAACTCTCCCCAAAAGTTCCATCCCTCCATGACTCTACCAGTCCCACTTGTAGCTGGAGCTGTTTAAATACTTGCAAACAACAAACCACATGGTCACATAAATGGCAGCCAATGGAAGCCCAAGTAATTAATTTATCAGTATATTGGACAGCGGACTGTTTTAATTATTTAACTATTCTGGTAAAAGCTAATGCATAAAGAACCTAACCAGTGTGTGGATCTTGCACAGGGCCTTCAGCCAAGGGGAAAATTCAGGCTGTTCAAAGCCTTCCCTGCATGCAAATGGGTTGGAGAATGTTCCTGCAGCGTGGAGCTGTGGGATGACTGGCCAGGGGCAAAGCCTTGCAAGGGATGCTTGGACCAACACACTGCCATGCTGCTTTCCAGCTTTAGCACAGCCTCTAAATACCAGTTTGACTTGTACCCAAATATATCCCCAACTGAACATAACACAAGTATGCAAGGAAAGTATTTCATTCACTGACCCAAGGGGAAGTGAAATGTAGGATAGCTGCCCCGTGAAGCCTGGAGAAAATCACCTGGGAACATCAAAATGCAGGTGCTGCAGCTGAACACTTGACAGGCAGCCATGTGTGGAACACTTTACCCACAGCAGACAAGGAAAAAATTGTTTGGCTTGAGATATTTGTACTTCACAGGCTGATCTCTCAACCACGCTGAAGAAGCAATTAATTGAATTAACAGGGCATATCAGTCTCTGGAGCACTCAGCACTCTGTTGGTGTGACGGGCCTGCCCACACATCTTCATCTGAGAGTGCTGCATCTCTCTGCTTCCACTCCAGCCACGTCCTTGCTGTACATGACAGCCCTGGCACTCGTTAGGTTGGTGGCTTGGGACAGGCTTTAGGTTGGGAATGGCTTCTGTGAGAATCCCAGTGCAGCAGGATCCTGCTGGCATGGCAAATCCAAAAAAAAAACAAGTGGAGGCTTCCCTCTGACCCAGTGACCCAGCATGGGCTACGTTTTCACACTTGGCACCTTCCTAACAAACAATTATTGCTCTGGGGCCGTGTGAGGCCACTGTGCACGCTCCGTGAGCCCTTTGTGTCTGCTCAGACTCCCCATCCCACTGACCCACAGGGGCTCCTCTTCCTCATCCATGGGGGACAGCACCAGGAATTATGGACATTGCCTGTCACAGACATCTTTTCTGAAAAATCCTTTCCTTAGGACTTTTCCTCCTGAGAAGCTGAAAGGCCTCAGGAACAAAATGTAAACATTGATTATCTGCTGCTGTGGAATGCAACAGGTGCATCTGTGATTGGTCTCATGTGGTTGTTTCTAATTAATGGCCAATCACAGCCAGCTGGCTCGGACAGAGAGCTGAGCCACAAACCTTTGTTATTATTCTTTCTTTTTCTATTCTTAGCCAGCCTTCTGATGAAATCCTTTGTTCTATTCTTGTAGTATAGTTTTAATGTAATATATATCATAAAATAATAAATCAGCCTTCTGAAACAGGGAGTCAGATCCTCATCTCTTCCCTCATCCTGGGACCCCTGTGAACACCCTCACAACTGCCTGTCTTCCAGGAGGGGTACACTATCCAAACAGGATGACCCCTGTGGCAGGGAGGAATGATGAGGAGGACTCCATCTGTTGCCCTGATTTTTTAAGATTTTCTAAGCCTTCTGATGTTTCCATTCTTGTAACAAAATTTCTTCACACACTTTCTGTAAATAACTTATTGTTTTGCATTCTTTTATGGAAGAGGAGAAATTTGATGGACTCTTGGTTTGTCTAGTGTCATTGGAGAGGTGGCATTGTCACCCTCCAGTCCACTGTCACTTTTGGAAAACTATAAATGTTGGAGTCAGAAAATAAACTTCCCTTTTTTCCCCTTGAGAGCAGCAGTGTGTGCGCTCGTGTTGTTTCACATCCTATAGTGACATCCATCTTATCAGAAGGCTAATTAATTACTTTATTATACCATATTATTCTATATTATATTACACTATATTACATTACATCTAAACTGAATCTGCCAAGCACTCCACTCTGCACACACTGCACAGAATCTCGTGACTGTCACTGACAGTCCCAACACACACACACACACACACCTGGCCCTGACAGGCCAAGGAACAAAGCACCATCACTGTGGGTAAACAATCTCCACATTGCATTCTACTTTGGCACAAACACGGGCACAGCAAATGATAAGAATTGTTTTTCCTTTCTCTGAGGTTCAGAGAATGTGAAACCCAGAAATATTCTTGGGAAGAATTGTCCCTTGCTTTTCTCTGTGAAGAGAAATGTGGCTACACTACACACCTTATCACATCACCCTACCTGTGCCCGACCTGCCTTTACCAGGTTGGTTATGAAGCTGTTCAAGGGTATCTTGAGCCTCAGACAGGAGAGGGAGCAGCCTGGGTAGTCCCAACCCTGCCAGAAATTCCCTGTGTAATTGCAGTCCAATTACTCTTTCTATGCTTCAGTTTTCCACAGGAAATTATATTTCCTTTGACACTTAAAACTGTAGATCTTTATGCTGTGGGTCACTTCCTACTACTTTTTGTGCAGAACCCAGCACAATGAGACTAGTTTTGACAGGATTACTGAGCTATCTTGATCTCACAATCAAATATTTTTATTAAGCTCAATTTCATCCTGGTCGTTCAACATAAGTGCTTCTTCCTGAGGCTTAGACACTTCTGTTATTTGTAGATATTTATCAGGGAACATTTTTCATGGCCTTTTTAGTGGAACACAAATGTTACAGTAAAAAGTGGAGGATATTGCTTCAAACTAATGGTGGGTGGCCAGTGCCTCTGGCTTTGGGAATCACCAGAAACCAGTCAAGCAGCAGCACCTGTGTTGCTTTACATATTCAGGAAAACAAAGTTATACGGAGCCCTTGGTGCATTCAGAACTGGATTCCTTTTTATTACACAGGCAGCAAAAGAGACAATTGGAGAAGACAAAAACACTATTTCCAAGGACAGCCACAGAACTCCTTTAAATCATCTCTGCTTTTCCAATATCTAAAGTGCCTTTTCCCAACAAAGGTCACCAGGTTTCTTTGCAGCTCTCCAGCAACCGGGTGCTGAAAACCACTCTACGTTTGAAATTCTGAGGGAAAGACACCAGGATTGAAATGTCAAGATTCCTTAGGAGTTTTTCATCAAGGATTTCCTATTTCCTCCTCTTTCTGTAGGTCATTTTCCTTTCCTCTGCCTTACCATTTCCTCCATCTACACTTTCCCCTCGTAGCTTGTGTACAGAATTCACAGACGCCTTTCATAAATCTGTCCTCTTTCCTTCACTCAAACCTCCCCACTTTCACTCTGATTTCTCTACTTCCAGCCACACAGACCACGCCACATCATGAAAAATGTTCTTTCACATTCCTGACACTCTCAGGTTCCACTAGCAGCCACGTGAATGAAATCTCAATTAGAGGAATGGTGCAAGTGGAAGCGTCATAGCTCCAAAGGCTTCAAAGAGTGCCTGTGGTTTCCACGCCAGTGTTTTTTGTGGTAGTCACTCACTGCTAGTAGGGTCTGGTATCAGCCTTAACCAACCAAGCCACTTCACTTTCCACAGCCAGCCCATAATTTTAAAAGGCCAATGGACTCTCGGTGATGATGCAATGATGTGTTCTCAGGTGCTTCTCTAGGCATGAGGCCAAAAGCTAAGTTACCATTTATGCAATTTGAAATGAAAGGCACAGAATTAGGCAGTGACTAGAATTTCTCATTGCAATTCTTAATCATTTTGACTTTATTTTTCCAACAGTCAGCAGGTTTTTCCTGTGAGGAGTCCTTTAAAAAATAAATTAGATGGCTACTTACCATGACTATCAGTTGACTCAGATGACAGGACATGGCACTGACACGACCTTTCGTGTTCCTCACTCCTCCTTTTCTGTTTCTCAATTAGGCCAGATTCTACTGCCTTTATTCACACTATTGCTTTATTCCATAGCTCACACTAATGGTTTCAGCAGTGACTTCTGGAATAAATTACCGCTCCCGTGTGCCAAGATGACCTGAAGTCCTTGCCAAGGGCTGTTTCAGGCCCTTGTCATGACTTCCTTATCCCGTTTCATCCTCCACAAAGCCAGGAGTTTCTCACAGCTCCTCAGCTGGTTCCCCCAGAATCAGAAGACAATACCTGTTTGCTGTGCCTCATGGGAAACCACAACTGTGTCACTAACAGGGCAAGTATCAACCATTGCTGTCATTAACTCAGAAACCCCGCCATGGAACTATCAGCAAGAAGGTGTTTGCTGTCCTGTTTTATATGTGACAATGGTCAATGCCTCACTGAATCAGGTATTACATGAACATTTCCCACATTTGGGGAAAAAACACTTTTAAAAATGGGTACCAGCAGCTGGAATGAGAATGCTGAACATTTAGAAGCATTTAAAAATATTAACCTCTAAGACTTACCAAAGCATCATGGACCCATCCTATTTCCCTCCAGTGAAAGTCCAGTCAATCCCTTTTAAGTGCTGTGAAATCCTCACTGGAGCTGGTGCACAAGGTAGAGCCTAATTATGGAGCCTCCTTTAAATCAGCTGGAATCTTTGTAAGCATAAATCATAGAGCAAAATCAATTGTTTCTGAATCATGTCTCAGAAAGAATTACCAAGAGCATGCACAAAGTCAAATCCCCAAAAGACAGAGAATGCCAGAGTTAAGATGCTCATGACCTAGTCTGGAAAGGACAAGCTGCTACACTTGATGCTACGTAGCCTCAGGGGAATGTGCAGTAACTGGTTACCCCAGTGCCTTATAAAATCCACTCTCAGGCTTTCCACAGTTGCTATTAATAGGAGTTATAAACAGCCACGGAACCATAACATGAGATTAGCTGTTGTTATATCTGTTTCACAGATAAACTCTCTGACAACCAGTGAAACTGAAATGGAAACCAAGTCCCTACAGCAGTATTGGCAGGAGTGCTGCAGCAGGATACTGGAGAACAGAGTGCTCACAATGGGTAACCAGATAAGGGCAAAGCCACCTTTTATCCTGCCCCATTCTTGTGCTCAAGTGAATCAGCACAACAATCAAAAGTGAAGCCCTGCTGCTGTTGACACGTTCCATCTCTCATCTCTCACCAGCATCAAATGGTTGTAGAATCATGGAATGGTTTAGGCTGGAAAAGACCTTTAAAAGTCACCTAGACCAGCCCCCCTGCCATGGACAGGGGCATCTTCAACCAGATCAGGTTGCTCAGAGTCCCATCCAACCTGACTTGAATGATTCCAAGGATGGGGCATCCACCAGGGATGGGGCATCACCACCTCTCTGTAGCATTAATATGGTCTAAGGCTGCAGATAAACAAATAGCTGCACTGCTTGAAGTTGCTGTTGCCTCCTAAATCATTGGGTTTTGGCCCTGTGCTATTGCTTCTGGAGTTTGAAAGATTCAAAGTAATCTCTGATCTGATCTAGCACAAATGATTTGGGGTAAAGAACTCAACCTGCTGCCTTCTGTCACTTGGGTTTGACAGAGGGAGAGCTTTACAAATGTTACAAATGTTCCTGCCAGCTGCATCCTGGCAGCAGCTCCCCTCCAGCTCCAAAAGGTAGAGGAGCACCTTAGGGCAGCAGGAGATGGTTTAAGCTTGACCAGATGAACTAAAAAATGCAATGAGCACATGAATGGGACTTTTCACCAGCCTCTGACAAGGCTGGAAGATGATTTGGTTGCTTGCCAAAAGAAAGAAAAGAAAAAAAAATAGCAGGCTGCCTTGCAAAGGTGTAGCATTTGCAGTTAGGTAGAACTGGATATGTCACTTGTAGGTCACCTGGTGATGAGCCCTCAGAGCCTTCCAGCTCTGGGTCACCAGCTGAATTCAACCCAGAACCAAAATTACAGCCAGGCATTTTAATTATATGTTTGCTTCCCTCTGGGTTGAACACTTTTCAGGCATCGTATCTCCTGGGGGTGTCTGACATCTGGCACAGCCAGGCTTCATTTTAGTTGGATTCCTTAATCAAAGCTTTTGGATTAGCAGTCTACAGAAATTTGGGATTAAACATAAATTGTTAATGTTAGTAAAAAACCCGTTCCCCTTGTCTTCAGCACTAATTTAGTCCAAGGTCAGAAACGACATTTTCTATCATGGAGAGTAAAAAAGTCACTAGAACTCATAATTTCCAGGGTTCTTTTTCCCTAAAAACCTTTATTTGGGAGAAAGAAGAGAGACAATTTCTGTTACAGTACTTGAAAGCCAGTTTCATGACTCTTTCTCAGATTGACAGTAATACTGATTCCACCCAAACAACTCAGCCTGAAACAGACAACTCATAATGTTAAAGTTCAGGACAGTTACAGTTGACTGAAAAAGGGACTCAGAATGGAAATTGTTGTACAACTGCTACATTATGACTTGCTGCCAGATCTGGAGATAAAACTAAAAGCAGCCATTTCTTCTGATTGATTCGGTTCTCTCTTATCCTTCTGTGGAATGACAATAGTAACATCTAAATGACAGCACTGCTTGGAGTTTTCTCTTTTTTTACCTCAGGAATAAATGCATTGTATTCAAAGGCACAAAATCCTCAGAATTCACAGCACTCAGTGAAACCAAAAGTGATCAAACAAGCACTAGTTTAATAAATTCTGATGTGCACATATATTCCAACAGGGAATATGCTGTGTTTTACTTGGGTAAAAGCAGAGTCCCAGCACACTTAAAGCTCAACTCTTTCCTCATCAGAATCTCTCCTGTCATAGCAAATAGGTCACTGTGAGGAAATCACAGCCACATCTTGAGGAGATTGAGTTAACTTTATGAATGCATCATAAAATGGGAACTTCATAACTTCCTATTGACACTGTTTTACTGTTGCAATTTACCATTCTAATGGCACTATGTAGGAAACAATGACTGAGCTGCAATGAGATAATTAAGGAATAATGTCCATTACTTCAAAGTATACAAAGCAGTAAACAGCTGCCAAAAGTGATTAATAGCTGAGGTGAAGTTAAGACATTTAATCAATCTAATAAACCATTTATTGCAAGAATATAGCCGCTTACACTAAGTATGAGACATTTATCTTATTGATACCAACTGCAGTATTTTCCTTTCTTTAGGATGTAATATCACGAGACCTTGATTGTTCTCCCATTAAAGTCAAGGATAAAACTCCCATTGTGGGCCCAGGGTCAAGACTTCACAGAACTGATACCAATGAAAATAAATGCTTCCTTTTAATGTAGAACAGTTCTGCTAAAAACACCCCCCTCCCCCCATTATAAAACATCCTGTGGCATTGAGAGAGGAACACATTTTAGTAACAAGGACAAATGTCAGAAGTCATGATGAAAACCTGGATCCCCTATTAGCTGGTGCTGCAATTCCTTGCTAAGTATTGCTTTGTCTGTACCTCCACCTCTGATCTGTGACAGGGAGATGAAACCATTCCCTTGTTCCGTGGGATTATTTAGGATTTAGCTCATGTAGCACACAAAGAAACATGGACAGAAGATACTGTACACACTTCAGAGTGTTCCTACAGTAAAACCAGAAAGGATACAACGTGGATTGCTCTCGATTCTGTAACATCTCTCTCATAACTGGCACAGGACTGGGAGTGGTGGGGGTGGAGAGGCTGATCCCACAGCCAAGGGAAGGGACCTGTTTGAGGTTACAGCTGGGGTGAGAACAGCTGCATTTCCTCAGCTTCCATTCTGCTTCTCACTGCCCTGCAGGAGTATGGACTTTCTACAGCTCCTTGTGTGCTGCCAGTATCCTGCTTTTTTACCTTCCATCTTAGGCTGGAAGGGTGAGGGAGCATCATGGCAGCAGCAAAGGGAAAAGCACCGTGAGAGACAGCCCCTCTGGCATATCCTCTCACCCTACTTCCCCCTTTTATATCACCACAAACAGCAGTTACCCCTCCAAACTGAACTAAATACCAAATTCCTGATGAAGATGAGCACACAGGGAGCTGTTGGACTGGAGTTTTACCACATGAGTTGCAGAAACAATCTTACCAGCATTAAAATCACACAGACCACATTGGCTCGAGGTGAACCTTGTATTTGTCAAGCCTTGCAAAACGTGCTTTTCATCAGACAAGATGTTTCTGTCTCCTCATCCCTGCATAGAAAAGAGGCATTGGAAGGCTTGTTCTTCCACCACACATTACAATTTCCCTTTCCCTGCACAGAAAAGGAATGTGTTCTTAGTGCTGGCTGACTCCTGAACCTGCTCTGAAACAATTCTTTTGTCTTAATGGTAGCAGGAAGCTTCTTTGGTTTTTACCCAAATATAAATATTGATACAGAAACTCATACCAGATAATAACAGAGGTATGAATTTATTGTTTCAGCAAAAGCTCCTATGCAAATGAACCCTCAGATAATTAAAAATGCCTGCAGTGCCTGGGCGGGTAAAAGATCAAGCACTTGCAGGGTTACAACACAACCAGAGCTGTGATAAAGCTGCATAATAGCTCAGGAGCAGCAGCTGCCAGCCTTCACAGGCAGCAGGGCTAATTCCAGCAGCCAACATGTACCAACTCCTGCTCCTCTGTGCCCAATCCAGCCTGTGAGGGACTGCTTGGAACTGCAAGGTTCTTGTCTGGAGGAGCCAAAGCAGGAGCAGGTTGGAACTTGCACAGCTGGATGCAATGCAAGCAGTGGCATCGCGCTCACTCCCCATGCAAGGGTTTGTCATAAAGAGTAGGACAGGAAAACCTAAAATACGAGTCCCAGAAACCTGCAATACAGGTATCTCTGCTCTGCAGGGAGTGTTAGTTTTGGAGACAGAAAGCACAGGTAGATTTGGAATGACTTTTTCTACACTGAAAAAAAAAAAAAAAAACAGCAGTGATTTGAAGGCTTGCAGCAAATTGTTTAAATCTGTTGACTGCAGGAACAAAACAAAGCCCCCGAGCTGTTAAGTCATTTTCTCCAGAAACTGGATGTGGCACTGCGCAGAGCAGAAATTCCTCGAGGCTGGGCCCACAGTCTTCTTTCACAGTGAGGAAGAGCTGCAACAAAAACAGCTGCTTAAATTGCTGGAATTAAACAAAATGGTCATTTCTGGAATCCAGCTTGGCAGCTGAAAGGAACCACAGAATCCCAGAATGGCTGGGGTTGGAAGGGACCTTAAGGATCACCAAGTTCCAACCCCCTGCCATGGGCAGGGACACCTTCCACTGTCCCAGGTTACTCCAAGCCCTGTCCAACCTGGCCTTGGACACTTCCAGGGATGGGGAGTCAATGCCATGGCTTTGTTACTGTTAGGGAAAACTGTTCATAGATAAATTTTAAAATATTTTGTTAATGTAAATTGTCACCGGTTTCCCCTTTAGTGCAAAAAGAAGATAACTGTAACCAATATTACTAAAATTCATGTGGCCTGGGTCTATGCTGGCTACAGAAGGATTTTCCCCATTTATTTAAATAATTATAAAATTATACCTATCTTTAGTGTAGCACGGTTACAACAGAGGCTTGAATATACATTAGTTTGTTTTTTTCTAGGAGGCACAGGAGGTTGCAATTCTTTATTTATGTAAAAAACACCACCATGCTTTTTTAAAGGTTTTCTCTTGGTTCTACACTCTGGCAGCCCCACAAAAGAGCCATTATTTGGGGTGGGTTTTCCCATGTACTTTCCCCAGTACTGGGCCCGAGGCCCTGGGTAATGGCAGGTACCAAGGAGGGTGGGAACAGGACAGGTACAGCATAATTTATATCCTCATGCACCAGCAAACAGCAGCTCTGGGAATTCCTGGAGAACCAGACATGCCTTTTAGAAAAAAGACAAGAGGGTATTTGCTGTGAGAGAAGCAGCCAAGCCTGCCATCAGTACCTCTGCAGTGCAAGAGGGACATGGAGCTCCTGGGGTGGGTCCAGCAGAGGCTACAAGGAAGATTAATGGACTCTCTTATGAGGAAAAGCTGAGGAAAAGCTGTTCAGCCTTGAGAGGATGCACTGAGGGGATCTCACCAATGTCTGTCAGCATCTGCAGGGAGGGCTCGGAGCAGGGCCCAGGCCCAGCAATGGCACCAGAGGAATGGGCAGGAATGATCCCAGGGAGTTCCCCTGGACATGAGGCAGAACTTTTTGTGCAGTGACCAAACCCTGAACAGATCCTCCAGAGAGGCTGTGGGGTCTCGCTCCCTGGGGATATTCCAGAGCCATCCGGACACAATCCTGTGCTGTGTGCTCTGGGATGGCCCTGCTGGGGTCTTCTCTGCCGGAGCTGGGACAGGGAACAAGGTGACCCACTGTGGTGACTTTCAAATGGAGTGATTCTGTGATTTGAGCTGCATGCTTGCTTCTGAAAAAGACACCTTACAGTCACCTGTAAAAATACTTCACATGTCTTCTAATAGATGGTTTATATCTGTTCAAGAATCTATTAATATTAGGTCTAGAGATGGCCAAGAGAGCTGGGGAAGGGTCTGGAGCACCAGGAGGGGCTGAGGGAGCTCGAAAGGGGCTCTGCCTGGAGAAAAGGGGGATCAGAGGGGACCTTGCGGCTCCCCATAACTCCCTGAACTCCCTGACAGGAGGGGACAGCCACGGGAGTGGCTCTGCTCCCAGGGAACAGGGACAGCATGAGAAGGAACAGCCTCGCATTGTGCCAGGGGAGGTTTATGTTGGACATTAGGAACAATTCCTTCACAGAAAAGTTGATTAAATATTAGGGACAGGACGCGGCAGTGAGGTGGTGGAATCACCGTCCCGGGAGGTGTTTGAGGAAATCCCGCACGTAGCACACAGTGGCTGACAGAGCAGCGCCGATCCCACAGCCCTTTTCCCTCCCAAACAATTCCGCCGCCGTGATTTATTTTTTCCCGCGCAGCCCGAGGCGGGAAATGGCGGCCGGGCCGGGCCCGCCCCGCGCCCTCACGGCTGCCCGGCCCCACCCCCGCTGCAAGCCCGGCCCCGGCCCCACCCCCGCGGTGTTGTGCGCGCCGCCCGCCCCGCTCCGCCCGGCCCAGCCCAGCGCGGCCCGGCCCGGCCCCGCCCCGTTGTTTATCGCGCACCGCCGGGCGCTGCCGCTCCCGCCCCTCGCTCCGGACCCGGCGCGGGGCGGGCCGGGCGCGCTCACGGGCTCGGGGCGGCGGCGGCGGCGGCAGCGGCGGCAGCGGCGGCGGGCGGGTTGTGGCGCAGCGCGGGGAGCGGCTCGGCCCCTTTCCCCTCCCTTCCTCCCCTCGCGCCGCGCTTCCCTCCTCGCCCGCGACCCGGGAACGGGGGGAGGAGGAGAGAGGAGGAGGAGGTGGAGGGGGCGGCCCGGCGTCGCTCCGCCGAGCGCTGCCCGCGGGAAGAAGGGGGGCGCGGGGATGAGATAAGCGCGGGGGCGGGCGGCGGGGGGGGGAATGTAGGGGCGGCTCAGGTGGATGCGGGGGGCGGCGTGAGGCCGCGGGGGGAGGCGCGGAGCGGAGGGACGGGGGCTCTTCCCCCGCCTCGGGAGGCGGCGGGGGCTCGGGGGGCAGCGCTCGGCGGGCTTCCCGCAAGGGTGAATTGGATTAATTCGCTTTTTTTGAAAGGGGGGGGGAGGTTTGCGCTCCTTTCCCCCCCCCCTTCGCCGTGCAGAATTGGCGCCGGCAAGAGGCCGCTGTGGCATCGCGTTTGGCGTCCTTCCCACCCCCTTCCCCTCGGTTTCGCTCCTGGAGGAGTTGCTTGTTGAGGTTTTGGTTGTTTTGGGTTTTTTTTTCTCCGATAGTTTTTTTTTTTTTTTTTCCAAATACGAACCTGCGTCTTGATTTTTTTTTTAAACAAACAAACAAACCCGCTCCCCCCCCAATAACCCCCTCCGCACACAAGCCTGCCTCTGAGAGGGAAATAGCCAGGTGGAATCTCACTCTGTTTCCATGGACAACCCGTCCATTATCACCCAGGTGACTAACCCCAAAGAGGAGGAGATCCTGTCCTGCACTCAGGATAAAGGTGAGCTGCTTTCTATCTTTCTCCGTGATTTTTTTTTTCCTCCCCTTCTGTTTAAAAATGCACGTAGTAACAACTCGCATTCTTCAGTGGCCGTCTAATCCTCTCCAGGCTGCTGGGAATAGAGGAGGGTTTGTTGGGTTTGGGCTGGTTGTTGTTTTTTGGGTTTGTTTTTTCGTGGGATGAAGGTATTTGCGTGAAGGGTGTCTGAAACTGCTTGTTGGATACAGCTGAGAACTTGTTAAAAGTGTTTAAATACCGAATTTCATCTGTCATTAAAAAAAAACCCACTCTCGTTCCTTGATGTTTGGGCAGGTAACTTTATAAGGTGGTCACTGTGCAGTTATGCCCTGCTTGAGGGAAGGGATACCTGTGCTGGGTGTGTTGGAAGGTTTTGAAATATCCGCTGGAAAGATTTTAAATTCTTTTCCCCTCTCCTTGTTTATTTTTTTTTTAACCAGATTTCTTTCCTATGTTCTTCCCTGCCTCCCCATTTGAGAATCTGTGCAGCTTTCGGGTTTGTTGGAGGTTACTTGTGCCTCTCAGAAAGAGACACAGGCTACTTGTTAAAGCAGGCTCTGTTTGACTCCTTGGATAAATAGTTGTTGCTTGCGTAAGGCATCGCACTTGGATTGGGTTTTACTCCCAAATGAGATGAATCCAGCCTGCCTGAGGGAGCTGCTTCCCTCCAAAGTCTGCTCGTTGTTGAGTGCCTTTAACCTTGTTTGCTTTCAGAGGCTTGGAGCAGTCTTGGGGCTGTAAGTGGTTGTGTTCTCGTGTCTGGTGGGTGAGAGGAGGGTTCAGGTTTTTGGGGCTTGTTCACGGCTTTGGGAAGTTACTTGGATGTCACTTTTATGCTTTGTAACAGGCAGTGCTGGTAAATGGGGGAGAAAGGGCAGAAATTAGAAGTAACGAGTTATATCTCCATGTTCCTTGGTAGGTACAGTCAGATCTCTGAGCAGTTGTCTGAAATGGTAGATTGGTAGCTCCTCCCCTGAAATTTATGGATTTAGTGCCCAAAAAGCTTGCATTTTTGTGTGGCTCATCTTGGAACTAGTGAGGGCTCCTATATTGTTGGAGAAGTTGTTCTCAGTTGCTTCTGACTGTCAGGCCATACATGAAATCTGTCTCTTGCTTCACCAGTGCTGACTGCAGAAATATGGAGGTAGATCAAAAAAAAAAAAAAAGCCCAAACCATCAGGTTTGGGGGGCGTTTGAGAAAAAAATTACTTATTTTCAGCATAGGAGTGTTTATGTAACTCTCTAATTCCTTTTGCTTGTGAGATGGTACTTCCACCACGAGGCCTGGTTTGGCTCAAGAGATTTTTGATGCTTTCCTCTGTTTTGGCAATGTGGAGGATGGGATACCTGCAGTAAATAAGGTGCTGTGCTCTGCCTACCACATCTCCTGAGACCTGTTTTTGGCTAGACACGTGTGATACTGTGCTCACATGTTGTGGTTTTAATGGCCTAGATTATTGTATGTAATGGAAGGGCTTTGTTAATATCTGCAGCAACTGCTTGAAATTTTAGTGCAAAAAAAGCCAGTTGAGACAAGCAGAGGAAGATTTGACAGCTGGGAAGAAGAGTAGGCATCCACATCAAACAAGTGGCTTCGGAGTCCTCGGCAGAGCGAGTGAAAATATGCATCCAACTTGCATAACTCTGCAGTAACTTGCATAATGTGCATTGTGTTCTTGCTATTGGTTTGTCTTTGGCAGAAAATCGTGATGGTCTTCTTAGCAGAGAAGGAGCTTTTCAGGCTTGGGGTTGGGGGAGAGGGGAAGGAGGGGACCCGGAGTTGGAGATGAGCAAACTTCAGCGTCATCTTCAAGCAGGAGGTGAATTACCATTTTTTTTCAGCTTTTAGGGTGTGTATTTTTTTTTTAAACGTGTTTGGATTGACGATGAGCTCTGTGGAAAGACTTTCACATCGCTCCAGAGCAACTTTTGCAGCGGGAGAACCGCGGCTCTGTCTGTGCTGGGCTCTGCAAGGAGAGCGCTGCTTGCTCCAACCTCTTCCCCTGCAGGTTTTCCCGGTGCTGGAGGTAGGAGCTTGTGGGAGCCCGTGGCTCTGCCTGCCTCCCTGGCGTGGCTGCCCATCCTCACCCAAATTTCTGTCAGATTTCAGAGCCTTTGGGTCCGGTGAGCTTCGAGAGAAAGAGCCCGGAGCGCAGAGAGGGAGCCCAGATAACTCAGCCGTGCTGCTGGTTCAGGGATTGGTACAAAATGGCTCACAAATGTGTGAAGGCATCGTGAATTAACTCTCTGTTTCATGAAATCCAGAGTCAGCTGAGGCTGAATTCTGGAGTTTTGTGATAAGGTGAAATACAGCAGCGCTGTGCTGTGTGAGGCAAGGCTGTTCAGTTTAATGAAAATCTGGGTTTTTTTTTTCCCTCTGAGTTTAGCATTTGGCTGCAGAAGGAAATTCCAGGGTACTAAGTGGCATGTGCTGGCTTGGGGAATCAGGGTTTTCTTGGGGTTGTTGAGACCTTGTGTTGGTGTTTCTCGTGGAAGAAAAATCATTTATTTTCTTGTTGTTCAGCTGGAGAGAGGCAGTTCCAGAGTAACTGAGCAGCTGCTAAATAATGCATGTGTATACCTTCAAGGTTTTGATTTTTTCCCAAGATTTTTTTTAAGCTTTTAATCAGATGTGAGACCAGCATTTAGCTTAATTTATTTATTTTAAATGTATTTGTGTTTTAAAAGGAATTCGATGTGCAGTATAGGCTTTTGCCAGATTTCTCCTGTGGGAGGGAGTGAGGTTGGCAAGAAACAGAGCTGCTTCTCTGGTCCTGGGGCAGTTGTGTTTGTAGGTAAATAATGTGTTTTACAAATGCTCAAGCTTTTTCTTACTAGTCCAGGTGTATTAAAAAACAGCCTTTTGAGATGGGTGAAACTGTGGCAACTTAAGGGAGATCTTTTAAACACTAAGAAGGATTTGTTAACATTCATTTTTTAAGAAATAGCAAAAAAATTTTGAAGGTGGAAAAAACCAGGTCTTGGTATGTGAACCATTCCCTAATATGTTGCCACATGGTGGTGCACTGGATTTAGTTGTCTGTCAAGATGAAAGCTGAGCATGGAAGGTTTGCTACAATCATATTTTGTTATTATTATTATTGTAATGTTCTCAAATGCCTGTGGTGTTGGTGCTGCTGGAGGAGTTTGGTCCCTATTTGTGTTGTTAAATTAGTTCTGGGAAATAGAAACTTAGATTTTCTCAACTGGAAGTGATTCGTAGGTGCCTGGAAATTCTTTGGACACTAAATTCACAGAGAATTCAATTCTCTGTTAGTTTTTTAAGTAACAGAAGTAGGAGTTCTTTGCAGAATATTTTATGGTGTGGTCATCTGGCACTTCTGGAAATTGGGAACATTAACAAACTTGAAGCTAAAATGGAGACCTAAGTATGTGAAAAGGAGTTTTTTTTTAACCAGGGTAAATGTGAGCAACTAAGAAAAATATAAATAAAAAATATGAAGAAAAAGTGAAAGTGTTGATCTTTATAAATCAGCACAGATAAAATCAACTGGTTATTTTAAAATTTGTATTAATTGATATTACTTCTGATATAAAATCTGTATGGTTAAATGTATAGAAAACTGAGCAGTGCTGCTCTGAGTGTCACATTGAGAGTGTGGTCATGGATGGGCAACAGGCATTCAGTCCAAAGAAATAAATTTCCCTTTTTTTTACCTGCCTGCATTAATTTGATCCTCATAAATGATGCAAATTCTTGGCTGTTTCCAGGTGCCAAGTTCAATAGTGGTAAAAAGCCAGTCCAGTCCTTCAGGTGCCTCCTTCAGGCTGTGGTGTTTTGTTTTCTCTCTTCAGCTCCATCTTTCCTGACTTCTCTAAAATTTTCCTGTCAGCTGAGTGTCTGTTTTCAGTTATTTAGAGTAACAGAATGTTTTAGTGTCCCTACAGGTGTGAATTGTCTTCTGCAATAAATTGTATGCAAAAGGTTCACAATGGAACCTGAACCATTAGAGTTTTTTTAAAATCACAGTGTGAATGAGTCTCTGGGGATGTTTTCACAAACTTTTTTACCTTCTTTTCTTTCAAATAGAGTTGGAAAAAACCAGCAATGAGAGCAATACTCATTATAATTTTAAATAAAGAGTTCTGAAGATCTCAAGTTAAAAGCCAAAATAAATGTCTTTAATTGTGTCTTCAATGAAAAAACCATTTTGAATATAGCTGAAAATATTTTGAATGTACTTTTTTGCCATTACATCACCCGAATTCAAAGTACTCAAACACTTGAACATATGTTAATGATCCTGAGACATTGTCTCAACAGATTTTTATAATATTGACTTCAGAATTTTAACACTAAAGTAGCATTTAAAGGGGAGAAGAAAGAAAAAAAAAAAAAAAAAGATTTGGAAACCACTCCAGCAATCCACTGGAATGTGAATTGCTTGCAGAGGGTAAAATTTTAAATCATTAACTAATGACATAGCTGTTATATGAGACCAGAGTAGCCATACAGTAGGTTTTATGTTCCAGGGAGTCTGTAGTAACCCAAGGTTTGATTTAGGGTCCCAGTTAACAGGCAGAAGTGCACTGGCAGATGGGAATGATAATTTACCTAAATATCAAATATTCACTTTATAACCTGCAGTGTGATCATTTCTTCCCAGTGCTTGTTGTCACCTGAAATTCATACTGGATTCAATGTGGTGATTTAACTAAAGTGTTCAGAAGTTTAACATGCCTTTAAAAAAAAAAGGAAAAAAAAAGAAACTCAACAAAGTTGACCTACATTTTGTTAATTCAGTATTCAGAAATGCAAATAGCATTTTCTGACATAATCAGTAAAATGCAGTGTGATCGATGCCACGCTTCAGCTCTCAGAGTTGAAGCTGAACATTCCAAATGAGCCTCTGGATAACAGCTCCATTTGTGTTTCTGTAAGGGGATAAAAACTGAAATGCTGAGAAGGCAAAAGGCCAAGAGAAATGAAACTGCCTGACTTGGGCATTGTTGTGAAGGACTTTCCTGTTGCCCTCATAGATAGGTTGGACTGTGGGAAGCTTATTTTCCCTTCGTGGAATGCTTGATTTATGAGCTTGACTGTCCTTTAAAAGTTACCACTCTGACATGAGAGTGGTTGAAAATTAGATCTATCCCATAATTTTTATGTGTATGCCAAATCTTAGTTCTTCTCTCTGTAAGGAAGTGCACTTTTGAATTTTGAATTTTTGGCAATGACCACCATGGTTGGAGCTCAGTATTACATTTCCAATTAAAAATCCAATTTTGAGCAATCCTGCCTATGGAAATGATAACTTTAGGGTTTGAATTTATCCATTTCTCATGCCCAGCCAACAGAGAATTAGACAATTTGAAGTTTTTCTGTCAACAAGAGCTAACATTTTCTTAAAAAAAAAAAAAAAAAAAAAAAAGGAAAAGCAAAGACAGGTCTAATTATCTCCATTCTTGCCTAGGTTTTGCCTGCTGTGTGAATCAGTGAGGGAAAATGTGGCTCATCCCTCTTCCTCCTCCCTGCCTGGGGGATACATCTCGCCGGGAGGGCAGGGGAATGTGGAATGTGGATGTGTGTGGGACCAGGAGGGAGCCGAGAGCAGCCCGAGTGCTCCAGCCTGTGTGGGGGATGGAGCAGGGACTGCAGTCCTGCCTTTGGAGCCTCTGGAGCCCCAAGAGCCTGGTGGGGACACAGGGAAGAATTTTGGTGTTTGGGATGGGCTCCCAGCCTGCCCTGACCACTCCTGATGGAGTCTGAGCGTCTCTGCCCACACACTTTGTGTGTCCCCTTATCCCAGCTCAGAATTATTTCCAGAAAGGGATGGAATCTCCCAAGCTGAAACAGGAGAAGGGCTGATACAACTGCAACAGTTTAGATGTTTATAAAGATCACATCTGGATTGCTGGTGAGGATTGCAGACCATCCCATGCTTCTCAGCAGTGGAAACCTGGCTGGAAAAATCTCTCAGCAACATCTCCTAGGGCTCCATGAGTTGGTTCTAGTGGATGTTCCTGATCTAAACTCTGTTTTCAGTGCTCAGCTCAAACATCTCACTGGGTTTGAATGATTTGCTGAATTCCCAGAGCAAAGAAGCCTTTTGTGCTTTAATGTCACCACAGACACTTCCAAGAGTTTCATGCTGGAAATGTTAATCATCTATAAATTCTGTTTTTGCTGGAGTTTGAGGAGAGCTTGCTTTATTTTTACTTAGAGAAGTTGAGCCATGAAATGGACATGGATGGGATGGATATGGAAAGCATAAGTAGCATCTAAATAGATCTGAGTGAAAATATCTTCCATGTGCTCTGCTGTGGTATAATTTTGGCCTTTTTTTTGTATTTCTGGAATGTTTGCTGTAAAACAAGAAAAAAAAAAGTCTAAGAGTCTTATACAGTTCAGTCCTTTCAGTGCCAGCTGCTACTGTGTAACACAGATACAAGCAGTAAAAATATCAACTTTAACCAAATGAGCAGAGAAAGTCCTGTTCTAAAGCTTGTGGGTTTTATTCAGCCTGTTATCAAAATGATCACTTGCAAAGTGCCACTTATTGTTTTCTTTGTACAAGATAATAAAGTATGATTTGTAAAAAGAAGAACCCAATTATTAGAAGTGATTGGCTGCACTAGAAATGAGAATTCTATTATCTAGAAAATTTATGGTGAGTTAAAGCTGAATAAATACATGATAGACTTGGATTCTAAGGTTGTTGGGGGTTGAAATGAGTTTTTTTTTTCCTTTATTTATGTTTTCGAGAAGCTGTTAGTCTCTTCTCAATGTTTATTAATATATGTAAAGCCTGACAGATGGGGAAAATATGACTCTGCAGGACCTATTTTGTACAGAGGAGCAGCCCCAAATAATGGATGCCTGATCAAAATCTAATGTGTATATAACTTTTCAAATGTTTCTAAAATATCAGAACAGGTTTGTAGGAGGCAAATATTTCCTGAACCTCAGCCTGCAGTTACAGTTTGCATATTGATGATATTGTTTAAAGCCAAGTCCTCTGTGCTGAGTAGCTGGCCAGCTGTTTGCTGCCACTGTTGCAAAGCTTATTTTGCTGGTAGCAAGGGAAATATTGATTTTTATTCGCCGCCCTGCTCTCCCCACCCCCGCAGCTCTCTGCTTCCTGCCTTGTCCTCCAGCATTCCCAGCGGAATTGGCAGTAAAAAGAACCTTGCTGTTTCCTGGCCTGCTGTAATCAGCAGTAAAATTTGAAACTTTCTTGTTTATTTGATGATTTGCAAAGCTTGGCTGTTCCCTTGGTGTGTGGGACTCCTCCCTTGGTCTCTGGGAGCCAGGGGGAGGGATGTGCTTCCAGCTCTTGAGGGTGAATTCCTGCCTTTGGGAACACTTTGGGGGAGATAAATCAGTTTCCATCCTCATAATCACATAAAGAAATTGTGCCACAAAGCTGCTCTTACAGTGGACACATGTAGAAAAATTCAGGTGTGAGGTTTTTTTTTGAAGCAATGTTAGTAAAGAGTTTTTATAAAAGATACAAATTTTCGACAAAGTCGTTCTGAGCATGCATTTAACAATTGGCAGACAGTGCTGCTTTATTTCTGTCCACAAAAGCTGTCTTGTATTTTCATGCCTGAATATTTACATACTTGCATTGGTTCCCCATGAGTGCACGTCCGTGTGGTTACCAGGGATCCAATTCCAGGAAAGCTCTCACAGGATCACAGGAGCCTTTGGGTTGGAGGGAACCTTAAAACTGAAACAGTGCCACCCCTGCCATGGCAGGGACACCTCCCACTGTCCCAGGCTGCTCCAAGCCCTGTCCAGCCTGGCCTTGGGCACTGCCAGGGATCCAGGGGCAGCCACAGCTGCTCTGGGCACCTGTGCCAGGGCATCCCCACCCTCCCTGAGAAGAATTTCTCCCTAATATCCCACCTAACCCAGCCCTCTGGCAGTTTTAAGCAATTCTCTTTTTTCCTGTCATTGTTCCTTGTCCTCAGTCCCTCTCCAGCTCTCTTGGAGCCCTTTAAGGCACTGGAGGGGGCTCTGAGATCTTCCAGAACCTTCTTTTCTCCAGGTGAACAGCCCCAACCCTCTGCTTGTTGTTGAGGGTGTTCACAGGGGTTCTTGGATGAGGGCAGAGATGAGGATCTGACTCCATGTTTCAGAAGCTGATTTATTATTTTATGATATATATTACATTAAAACTATACTAAAAGAATAGAAGAAAAGGTTTCATCAGAAGGCTGGCTAAGGACAGAATAGCAAAGAATGATAACAAAGGTTTGTGGCTCCGGCTGTCTGTCCGAGGCAGCTGACTGTGATTGGCCATTAATTAGAAACGATCACATGAGACCAATCCCAGATGCCCCTGTTGCATTCCACAGCAGCAGATAATCAATGTTTACATTTTGTTCCTGAGGCCTTTCAGCTTCTCAGGAGGAAAAATCCTAAGGACAGGATTTTCCATAAAAGATGTCTGTGACAATTTGTCTCCATGCCAGAGGTTCTCCAGCTCTCAGAGGTTTTTTTTTGTGGCCTCCTGGTGTTTCTGCAGCAGGTCCAGCTCAGTGAAGCTCAGAATGGTGGGTGTAGATTTTAAACTTGGTTTGCAGTGTGAGGTTTGCCAGTTTTCCCCTAGTGATTGTCATATAGAGGCATTCTGCAGAGGAGAGGTCAATAGTGACACATTCCTAGAAAATATTTAATCATTTATATCCTTGCTTCAGCCAAGCACAAAGAAAGGTCTGACATTTATCACCTGGAGAGAAGGGTACAATTGTAAAGTATCTCATTGTGCCTTCACAAAACCCTTAAAAATTTTTACAAATGGGCTTATGGGACTCCTTTCAACTAAAATTGGTTAAAAATACACATTAACAATTTGATGAATGCAGTGTAAAGTGAAGCATTTCAGGGAAAACACTTCAAGTATGTATTTCACAGGGATTTTTGGAATTAATCTTTGACCTTTTGGGGTTTTTTAAAATTCTCTCCCTTGCCTTGTTTTGCTTTCTTGCCTTTTTATCTTCTCCTCAGAAGATCTGGACTGCAGCAGCTGTCTCTGTGCTCTGATGCTGTTGAAGCTCCCTGGGCTGAGGTGTTTGGTGGCAGAATTACCCAGGGATAATTCTGGTGTCACTGCTGGGTTAAAGGTTGGACTCTACCTCAGAAATCTTTTCCAAGTTTTCTGGTTCTGTGGACAGTTGATGTTTGGGGCTGAGGAGGAACCCTGGACTGTGCTGTAGGGACAGATTTGTCTCCTGGGAAGTTGGTGATGTAGGAGCAGTCATAAGGAGAGATGTTCTATGTGTGAAATATAGGAAAATAAAGGTCTTTTATCACCTCCTGTGGATGTTGTGCTGTATTTAAAGGGAGGAGATGCATGAAAAATAGCCAGAATAATAGAGTAAGTACTCCAGGGCTCTTCCCAGAGCTTGGCTTCAGAGTGAAAGGCAGAAAGTCACATTTGGGTTAAAGGAAATATTTCCTCATGCCTCATACAGGTGACCTGCATAACCTGTGAAGAAATGGTTTCCAAAACTGTTTATCTGGGAGTTCCTAAACAGGATTAACTGGCAGCAATTTGCATTTGTTATAACTGATGCAACCTTTAAAGGTACTGAAAACCAGTGTTACAAACGCTGATTGTGTTTCAGCATATGAACTGTGTGTCATCAGTCATAGAATGGTTTGGATTGCAAAGGACATTCAGCATCATCCAGCTCCAACCCCACCATGGGCAGGGACACCTTCCACTAGATCAGGTTGCCCCAAGCCCCTCCAGCCTGGCCTTGAGCATTTCCAGGGATGGAAATGGGGCAGTAGAGGAAGGAAAGGTAAAATTTCATTACAACGGAACACATCAAGTGTTTGTACTTGTATTTATCCTGAACTCACTGACCCTTTTCCTGTGCTGGGTGCTGCAAGATGATTACCTTTGCCAAGTCATTTGCTGGCCAGCTGCCAGTTCTCATTACTTTTTATGATGTGAAGCTGATTTTGTTGAGAATCCACAAGTTGAAAGTGATTTGGAGAGTTTTGCTAGTGGAGAAAGGGGGGAAGGTTATGTTAGTTGGGGAATTAAGAAAAGAAAAGGAAAAGAATACTGAATGCAATCTGCAGAGCAATTCATTTGCTAATTACACATTGACATAAATTGGAAAGTCCCAGAAGGAGGGGGTTTACAGCATAACTGGAAAACAATTTGCATCTGTGTGGAGGTCTGTGCTTATCCACAAAGGAATGAGATTTTAACTGGATTTGTTTAATCGGGTTTATCATGAGTGCAGAGTTGTGGGCTTCCTTCTCCCTCACATTGCATCAGCTCCTGTCTTTCTGGAAGATTCCCTCTTGTGTTGAGATTAAATATGTCAGAGAAGGATGTACGGTGAAGTTTAATGGAGATTGAAAGTGAAACCTAAGAAAAAGCAGGAAGTGTCCCTCTGAATTTTAGAGTGGATTGAATACATGAATGTTCCTGGCTCCAGATTACCATGATAAAACTGACAGCTTAATGCAAACTTGGCCCTGAAATTCAAATGCCTTTTTTTTATCCCTACCCTCTAAGAAATCTGAAACACTCCAGCAAATTCTTCCTGTCTCTGCTGGGAAGGTTGCTAATGGCTAATTGTACACACTAATTACATGCTAACCAGTATTGCTACAAAGAGCATTCAGTGTTACTCTTAGGATAGTTTGGGGATTTTTTCCTGTAAATCTTTCATATTTATTGGTGCTCAGCATGTTACCCTAGAGTTGCCTCCACTTTCCCCTTGGTAAACGTGTCATGATGAAGAAAAGACAAAAATCTGAACAAAACTGGAAATCAAACGTGACAGTTTTGAAATAGGAATCTGTTCAGGTCTCTGAAATAGGAATCTGTTCAGGTCTCATGCCTGTATTTACTTGTGCTGCTGCACATCATTATAAATCACCTGTTTAGCATCCTTCTGGCAGGCAGGGGAGCTCTGAGAGCAGAATGTTTTTAAAAATGTCACTTGTAGCAGTGATGGATCCTTTTCAGTACCTTTAAATCAATCAGTTGTTTATCGAAACATAAGAGCTAAATGCTGTTACTAGCTCATGATACAAAACTGTAATAATATTCAGAGGAGAAAAATGAGCTTTCAGAGCAAACCTGGCCCAGGTGCTGGGAGCAGCCTCAGCAGATTCCTGAGGACCAGGTGTCCCTCAGCCAGGTGCCATTGCCACAGCATGCGGAGCAGCATTCAGTAACTAAAAACAACAGATCACAAGGAGGTTTTGATTTATAATTTTTCCAAAGTGTCTTTTCAGAAAAAGCCCTAAATAGAATGAAACTCTGCCATTTCATTTTGTGTGATATGCTGGATTAAGCCCTGAAGTACAGAACTTTTTGTTGACCATGTGCAGCTGTGGTTCTGTTCAAATACCGCTTCCACAGTGGTGAATTTCTGATGTCCCAGATGGTTCTGGTTCTTTCCCTCATCACCCAAAATTATTTATTCCACCAAATCCTCCTCAAATAACATTTGCAATCTTCTTAAATTGTACATCTAAAAATATTGATTATGGCTTTACAACATAAAAAATAATTACCTGTTCTCCCCAATCCAAGGAAACAAAAAACCAACACAAACCCCCCTAGGAATAAAATCAAGCAAAGCAGAATAAAGCACAGGAAAAATTTCCAGTAATATTAGCAGGGATGTAAGCTGTGAATGTGAAACCACTCCTGGAAATGTGCAAGGTGACCTTGTGGTGGTGACCAGGAGGACACAGCAGGACAATTTTTAGCAAGGTGACCTGGCACTCAGCCTGGACAAACCAGTCTGCAGCCCCTGGAGAAAGGGGGATGCTGGTCTGCAAGGGTGTGCATTTATCTCAGTATTGTTTATGCCAAAACACAGAAGTAACTCTGGTTTTATTTTGGAAATACCTTCAGTGGGCACTAAAAGACAGATAAGAGTAAAATATTTCTGGGCTGACTCCTTGCAGAATGTGCTGAGATAATCCTGAGTTGCTGTTAAGGTTAATATCTGCTTAGTTTAGGCTTTGTTTATCCTTGTGCTGTGGATAGAGGGTGTTGGAATTCACCCGAAATAATTTTAGAAGTTCATAGGTAAAAAATTCAGTATTTTTTCAGCAAACAATAGTAATTAACAAAAACAAACAAAACAACTTGATTTTTTTTTTCTTTTGCTGATGGTGAAAGGCTGAAGTAAAATGTTTCCACTGGCCACTTAAAATACCAGGTGGCGTCAGATGGGAAAACAAAACTTCATGGTGCTGTTTTTAAACTGTTTTCCAGTAATTGTCAGCCCAATACATGCTGCTCTTTAAAAAAAAAAAAAAACTGCAATTTTTGTTATGAAGATGGTTTCTGAAGTCCCTCTGTAGGTGGTCCTTGTATGAAAGCCTTCCAGTAATAAATGGCTTTATCTTCTCTTCTGCTAATAAGGTCAGTAAAGGTTTCTCTTTTGGATAATAATAACAAGTTTCAAAGGCATAAGAATCCTGAGTGGAAAACAGGTTCAGAGTTACCAGGTGATTGGCAGCTGCTGCTGCTGGGAGGTGTTGTACAGGAATAAACTCCTTTTCTTGCTTTAATTAGGACCATATGTGTACAGCAACTGTGATTGTCTGGGAAGCTGCATCCTGTATTTTCAAATAGCTGAGAAAATGTTGCACTTGTGGAAATCACTGCCAAGTCCAGTGGGCACATATCTTTGAAAACTTTTGGTTTTGCTTTTTATTTATTCGTTCAGAGCAGTCAAACATTGATTGAGGTTTGATGGTCTTGTGCTGGAATGAAATAGACACAGAATATTTCCCTCAGGTGATAAAATAACTGTTTGGGCCCAGTATCCAAAAACATGTTTAAAAACCCACCAAATTCCAAGCTTACTAAGCAACTAAAACACCTGTAAATTGTTGTTTTCTTTGCAAAGTCTTCTTGGATTAACTTCTCTGTAATCAGTTGTGCTGCATGATAAATAATAGCAAAAATAATAAATGGACAAGAGAAATTAATATGAACATGATTTGTGTTGTAGTGAAAGGGACCATCAAGTATTTGCTAGAATTTTTTATTCTAGAAAATTTTAGTTTTAATTCTAGAATTAAAACTTGACTTAATTATAGAATTGACATTTTAATTATAGGATTTTTAATTCTAGAAACAAAACCTGTCAGCTGAAGGGAGGGCTTGGATGCTGGACTTTAAGATACTTCTTTGGCAATGTTTGGGTAGAAGTGACCACGAACGCCCTTCCCTCTGGAAAACATCCCATTTATTTATAGCACTTCCCAGAGGATAAATGCAGCCCTTGGAACACTCACAGGAAATAATAGCAATGAGCTGCCTTTTGGTCCAAGTGGCCAAATATGCCACTTGCCTTGGTTGCTGGAGTGCCCACATCTCGCTATTCCTGCCCTGTGTGGTGCCAGGAGATGTCCCAGGGCACTCCCTGCCCATCACTGACTCCCCTCTCTGCTGCCTGGGGTGTTTTATTGGTTTGGTTTGGTTTTTTTCTGTGTTTATTCACAAACAGCACTGTGTTTTCACCATCCATTTCAGCCTTTTTCAGGAGAAGCTGAGCCAGCTGTTCTGTTGGCTCTCAGCTGTGGATGTGTGGCTGAAAGAGGCAGTGTCCTGCTCATCTCTGCTCGTCCTCATTTGGCAAAAATTGTCTTCCAGACAAGGCTTTCTGCCATCATTGGTGCTTTCAGTTCAGTCATTTGGCTTGCTTGGAGGGGTCCTAAATAATGCAGCACTTAAAAATCTGAAGGGACTTTTTCAAGAATGATCAAGTATTCAAACTGTTGCTAGAACCATTTCCATATCTGAAAAAAGAAAATATTGCTGTGCCTGGTCCTTACCAGGTGCTGAGGAACAGGAGAATTTTCCTTTTTTTGTTGATAAAGTTTGAGGTGAGGGCATCTTGTACTTGAATAGTTTTTGGGTTTGGTGGGTTTTTTTTTGGATAAAATAATACTTGATAATAAAAAATTTAAGTGTGGCTTTGTCCTGTGTGCATATAAATAAAGAAAGTGGGTTTGTCTTACAAATTGGTGGAGGAATCACAGGTGCTGTAGGATGACATGAATTTTGGGGACTCCATTAACAGTGAAGAAGCCTGTACAGATTTTCACTGACTTGTGTGCACAGAGAAGTTAAATAGAGTTCAAAATCCTGATTTGGCAGCTTTGCCACCCTGTGTGTCAGCACTGGGGTTTGGCTCCATCACAGTGGAACTGGGGATACAGACCTGCAGAGTGCCACCAGTCAGCTCCTCTTCACAGGAGAAAGGAGAAGAAGAAGAGGGGGAAACTTGGCAGCAGAAATTCAGTGGTTGGTGGTGATGTTCTGCTTCTCTAAGTTTAGCAGCCTTGGGGGTGGTTGTTAAAATGAATTTTCAGATTTTTGAAACCCAGCGTTGGGAGCGGCGTTAGGTAACATGCTGGAAGCCCATCCGTGCTGCCAAACCCCCAACACCTGGGTGAATTGACAGTAATTCAGTAAAAATGGAAGAGATTTAAAAGCTCTCCCTGTTGCAGGCAAGAACTGTGTGCTTTTGTCACGGATGAGCTGGAGGCAGAGCATTTCAATTGGGATTTGTGGAAGGTTCATGTCACAGCCAAGTCCTGTGGCTCCACTCCATAAAGCAAACCTGAACCCAGCATCAGCAGGGCTGGGTTGTTTTGCCAGTGTAGAGAAATTTCTTGTGTCTGTTGCACAGCCAGGAGAACAATATAGAGGCTTATGGAAAGGCTGCATTATTATCCCAGGGGCCTTTTGGATGGATGGCACTGTTTCTATAGGATGGTAGCAAATCACCCATTGCAAAAAGCTGCAAGTGAATTCCATAAAATATCACCTCTCCTCATTCTTTCTCTGATGGATTTTGTCAGCTGCCTTCCTGAGTGAGTACCACCAACTTTTTTTGTGTTTTTCCTTCAGCATTGCCATAAAATCTTGTCTCAGTTGCCTGTTTCTGAATGAAATTATTTTTGCAAGATCGAGATGCTTTGCATGATTATTCAGGAAAGGTCTTTGTAAGAAATTTTTCATTTCCTGCTTTTTTTGAAGGAAGAGCATTTCCTGCTCTTTTCCCCATGCATCTAAGGGAAATCAATACTCAGGTCTGAAAAGGGAGGGGGATTCATCTGAGATAATGGTTTAACACTGGCTGGAGAGGGAGATGGGATGCTGTTGTGGAGTGATATCACATGAACTGGATTCTGGATTTGTCTTCTATAAATTTTGGATTCTGAGTGGATTTATCTTCTATAAATTTTGGATTCTGACTGGATTTATCTTTTATAAATTTTGATAGTCCAGGGAACTGCTAATGGGGAAAAAAAAAAATTCCAAAATTCCAAAGCCTGCATCCCACTAGAAGAATTCCATACTGTCCTGTATTTCTCTTTTCATGTATTCAGGAAGCATAAATTTCTGGACTTACAGTAAAACAAAATTTTCATAGCTGTTTAGAACTTAGATTTTATGTATTTTTTAATGAATTTTATTGGATTTTCAGTGATTTTGGTCTTCAAGGTGCTCTTTGTCAGTGGAAAGAAAGATGCAGGAGTGGGGAATCCTTGGCAGAGCTGTTCCCATGGCTTCTCCCTCCCTCATTCCCATTTTTCTCCTCTTGTGAGCTTAGAGCTGGGATATTTTGGAATCTTTCCTCATCCTGCAGGTATTTGTGCCTGGCCCCTGTACAGGAGCTTAGCTCTGGTGCAAGGGGAGGCATTAACACAGGTATTTGTGTTTTGGCTTGGGAAGGGGTTGAATTTACAGCCAACTTTAAACTCCTCCTCTAAAATCCTCCCTTAGGACCAGATGAAATCATTCTGCAGCCTCAGCTGTGAGCTCGCTGTGATTTTAGTGGGGCTGGTGTGTGGCACTAAGGATAAAATTCAGCTCACTCCTGGAGCTTGGCATGGTGAGATTCATGATCAAAATTTGCAATTTAGGAAATATTTACAGGGCATTTAGCAGACACTGAAACTCTAACACTGTGATCACCGATCAGCAAGGTGTGTTTATTTCCACTGGCAGACTGTGAGGTTGCTGGCTCTACCTCTGCTGTTAATGTCCCAGGAAGTAATGTAAGGGAATGAGGATGCTTGAAAAATTAGGATCTGGAAAAAGAAGATATTTCTACAGTAAATAGAAAACTGAGAAAAAGGAGAGCAAGGTAACTAAGAGAAAACTGGAGGAAAGCTTTTAAGGAATTCAGTGTGATATAAATGTCAGTTTAAAAAAAAAAAGTCACCTTTCAGGTGTCACACAAGCCCTTTTAAGGTTTTCTTCCTTGGCAGTATAGGTTTTCAAGATAAAAATACTAAGCTTTAATTTTCTGCCGCAGAAAAGAATTTAAAAGAAAAGGCTTATTGTTCATACAAGACTGGCAGACTAATGTTAGAGAGGGATTTTTTTTTAAAAAAAGCAGTGGGGTTTTTAACCCATTAATGTTATTTCAGCCATTGTAAATGATTCTTTGAGTAGCTGAGGGTGAGTTTGTGCTCCTGTAATCACATGGAACAACTGGAGTTAAATATTGTTGCCTGGTTTTGTGTTGGTTGCTGTGAGAGGAGGCTCCAGGTCATGGCACTGCCCAGGAACTCAGGTTGGAAGGGACTTCTGGAGGTCCTTGTTCAGAGCAGGGATGGAGATGCTCCAAATTTGGATCCACAGCCTCTGGAACCCTATTGGAGTGTTTAACCACAGTAATTATTAATATTTAGGGGAAATTTATCCTGTTGCAAGTAGGATCTGTTGCCTCTTGTATTGCTCGTGTGTCTGTAGCTCTACAAATCTCAGTCTGTGTTCTCCATAACCTCCTCAGAATCTGGGTCTGCCTAAAACGTTAACCTAGGTGTGCAAAAGAGTAATAAAATGATTCTTTATCAAGTGTTTTCCTCTTAATCAGGCAGTTCTGTGTTTACTTAAATGTAATTTATCTGCAAAGATCCTTCTCTCCCACAGTGTTTGTGGTGATTTTCAGTTTAAAGCCAGCGTTTCCTTCTGTCCTCACACCTGCCTTGGCTGTATTTATTTCCTGAAGATAGTGTGGCTGTAGAACCCTCCTTAAAAAATAATAACAATTTTGTTATGCTCTCATCTAAGCCATTTTTTGGTGTAGTATAATTATCTGTTGGGAGTAGCTGCCCTATTGTACGTGCAGGTTTTCTAGAGTAAGTCTAGCTTTTCAGGTTTTCTAGAGTAAATAAAAATTCCACTTTCATCTAAGTCATACTACAAGACAAAACCCTCTCAAAATTGTTAAGTCACTTTTGAAAGAGGTGTTCCTCTTTTCCAGCCCTCTTTTGATAAAGATTTAAGGTGCTGGCTCTTGAGATGCTCTCCCCAAATTACTGAGTGTTCCAGAAAAATACAAACTGTGCAAAGGAGTAATAAAATGATTCTTTATCAAGTGTTTAAGTCAGGCAGTTCTGTGTTTACTTCAATATAATTATTTTGCAAAGATCCTTCTCTCCCACAGTGTTTGTAGTGATTTCCAGTTTAAAGCCAGTGCTTCATTCTACCCTCACACCTGCCTTATTTATTTCCTGTAAATACTGTGGCTATAGATTCCTCTTTAAAAATAATAACAATTTTTTTATACTCTCATCTAAGCCATTTTTTATATAGTATAATTGTGTGTTGGGAGTAGCTTCCCTATTGTGCATGTGCAGCTTTTCAGGTTTTCTAGAGTAAATAAAAATCCCACTTTCAATAAGTCATACTGTGTGTCAGAACCCCCTCTGAATTGTAAGTCACTTCATTTAAAAGAGATGGTCCTTTTTTGATAAAGATTTAAGGTGCTGGTTCTTAAGATGCTCTACCCAAATTACTGAATGTTCCAGAAAAATACAAACTGTTCAACTATCAACTTTTTTAATTTGCCCAATGACATATCCAGAAAAATGAACAGTGTATATTCATCCTCATTCTTGAATTCAGCCAAAGTTTGGATTCAAAATTTAGATGACATTCTTTACCTCTGAAAGTCTACATTCTCTGCTTTAAAATTCAGCAGTTCTTAATGTCCTGCAGCAACTTTGTGTGGCACTTTGATAGATTTTCTGTAAAGCACACAGAGTCTGTGTGTTTATAATTTCAGTGAGTATGAGAATGGCTCTTGCACAGTGTAGAGTGAATGTGAGGAGGCAAAAATGTTCCTGCTCTACAGAAAATGGGAGTGAGGATTCAATGGCACAAGGTGATTATGGCCTCCTCCAGAAATGAGATGATGATCCATAAACAACTCAGTGAAGCAGCTTAAATGATGGGTTACTTCTAAATAAATTTATATCTGACAGCTTTCTCCATTTTTTAAGGGTGTTTGTGGGTTTTTTCCCTAAATGTATAATGGTTTAAAATAGAATTTCAGGTTATGCTGTGAGGTGGTGTCTGTGGGGGCTTCATGTAGAGCAGGCTGGGTTTTGAGGGAAGGGCAGCATGGGAGACCTTGGTGCTTTGGGTTTGGGGGCATTTTCATCCCTTCTTCCCTTCTGTCTGTTCCTATTTGCTGAAGCTGCCAGTCACATCTTCCTTCTGAGGTTACAGAAAATAACTCTTGAGACTAAGTAGGGGATTTTTTTGTGGCATAACTTCTAGGGGCTCTTTGTATTTCGTTTTTATTATTATTATTTTTCCTCTTTTTTAGTTTTTGTGGGTAGGATAATTTTCCTGCTGCTTGACTTTCCTAGGACACGTAGGACAACAGTATTCTAAAAAGACCCTGTGGTCTTATTTACCACAGAGCCTGCAGAGGTAAAATAACTTAATACTTCCTACAGTCTGCTGTTCTCACAGCCTCAAGAAGAATTTTAGTAATAATTATTATTATTATTAGATTAATCAGAATACCATGAACATTATTTTTCAATGCAGAAGATTCAAAAAAATCAGGGGCTAAATATCCCTATAGAAAATCTGTACCTCATTTTACAAATCCCTGTGAATCCTGTCTTCAAAGAAAAAAATATATAAAATTCCCTTTGTATCTCCCAATAAAATTCTGACATCTCCTTTTTTAGCTTCAGCTTTGCATTTTGCAGTGCCCTTTGTTTTATTGCTGTAACACCAGCCAGCCCATAAGAAGCCAAGTCCAAACTGCATCATGATGGCAGGTTGCTTGTATTCTGTTAATTCTCTCAAATAAAACAATTTGTGTTAATTACTGCTTGGGTTTCTCACATTATTTGGGCAAACAGCTCTGTTACACTCAACAGCACATTTTCTGATTGTTTGTTTGTTTGGGGAGAGTATTAGTGTTTCCCTTCAGTGTTTTGCTTTAAGATTAACATATCATTAAGCTGCATAATAAGACAGAGGCTTTATTCTTGTGCAGTGAAATGGCAAGGGAAGGCAGGGCATAGTCTTGCAGTTTAGTCAAGAGAAATGAAAAAACACAACAATAAACAACCAAAAAAAAAATCTCAGAAAGTGGATTAGGGGCTTTTTGTTATGGGATACAAGGCCCAAACTGAAGCATCAACAGTAGAACTCATGTTTGTGGAGGTGCTTATTTATCCATTTTTGCCCAGTGTTTCAAAACATGGACTTCTAGTACCAAATGAATCCATGCAGCCAAATTTTGCACAATCTGGGGAAAAGTATTCTCTGATTTATCAGCATTATTTAGTATATTTAATATATTTATATATTTTATATATTTAGTATATTTTATATTATATCAGCACTATTTAGTATATTTTATATTATATATTTAGTATATTTTATATCAGTATATTTTTATATATATATATATATATTAGATTGTGCTCTCTGTCTCTGGTATGAATTAATTGAGTTCCCTGTAATAACTGCAGTTTGGGAGATTACCAGTTAAAGGAGCCTTTGCTTTTGGAAGTAAGAAGTTCATCTTTGACAGTGTATTTTTGACATGTTGCTGGAAATCATTCTCTGCTGCTATTTCCAGCATTTGTTGTGGGGCTCATTTCAGCAAAACTGAAATGTTTCAGCAAAACTGAGCTGTCAGAGCCTCATGAAATAAAAACCTCCCAGCTAATCCACATGTGTTGTATACATGGAGTTAAACATTTCACCTAAATGGAACAGAGACTACAGAAAACCTCAAATTCTGTCTTCAGTTTTGGGTCCCTTGATACAAGAAAGATTTGAGTGTGTCCAGAAAAGGGAATGGAGCTGGGAATGGCTCTGGAGCAGCTGTGGGGGCTCAGCCTGGAGAAAAGGAGGTTCAGGGGAGGATCATCTTCTCCTCTACGACTACCTGAAAGGAGGGTGTAGCAAGGTAGGATCAGCCTGTTCTCCCAGGGATCAAGTGACAGAATCAAAAGAAATGACCTCAAGCTGCACCAGGGAAGGTTGAAATTGGATATTAGGAAAAAATTTCTTCACCAAAAGGGTTATCAGGGATTGGAACAGGCTGCCCAGGGCAGTGGTGGAGTCACCACCCCTGGAGGGATTTCAAAGAGGTGTAGATGTGGCCCTTGGGGATGGGGTTTAGTGGTGGGCTAGGCAGTGCTGGGTTAATGGTTGGACTCATTGATTTTGGAGGTGTTTTCCAAACTAAATGATTCTGTGCTTCACTGGTGTGCCAACCTGCTGCAGCCTCATCTGTTCCTCCATGAGTTTGGTTCCTTTTATAACCTAAGTTTAAACAGGAGTTGTATTAGGCAGAAGAAAGACAAACTTAAACCACCCAATTGTGATGGTGTTCACAGGGGTCTCAGGATGAGGGAAGAGATGAGGATCTGACTCCATGTTTCAGAAGGCTGATTTATTATTTTATGATATATATATTATATTAAAACTATACTAAAAGAATAGAAGAAAGGATTTCAGCACAAGGCTGGCTAAGAATAGAAAAAGAAAGAATGATAATAAAGGCTTGTGACTGACCACACTGTCCGAGCCAGCTGACTGTGATTGGCCATTAATTAGAAACAACCACATGAGACCAATCCCAGATGCACCTGTTGCATTCCACAGCAGCAGATAATCAATGTTTACATTTTGTTCCTGAGGCCTTTCAGCTTCTCAGGAGGAAAAATCCTAAGGAAAGGATTTTTCATAAAAAAGGTTTTTTTTTTTTCTGAAACCTTTCTTTCATTCTTTATGCTTCGTAGGACTTTGCCTTTAAAACATAATTCCACATGGAACAGATGATGGTTGTTCCTCTTCTGGCTTTTCTCTTCAGCTCCTTTATTGACTGGTGCCAAAACAATGTAGGACACTGGGCTATCTACTAGCAGTGCTCCACTTAAAGTTCAGTGAGTAAAAGCTTTTGGCAATCCTGTGCTCTGAAAGGCTGCTTCAGAAGTTCCTGAAACACGTGGGGTTCTTTTCTCATCAAGGAACCTGGAGGTGCAGTCCTGGGAGTTGTCCATCCTTGTCTGCCACTGGTACTTGGTGGCTTCTCATTTCCTAAAGCAAATGGTGTGTTTGGAGTGAGACTAATATTTATTTTTACACCTCTGTCCACAAAAAAAAAATGGGTTATTAATGTGCACTTATATCTTCTTAAAAGGGGTTGCAAACACAGAGCCCTATTGCTTCAAAAAGGGATCATCAGGCTGAAGGTTTCTTGTGGGAACCCAGGAAATCCCTCGGACTGCCCTGGAGGGCTTGAGACCCTTCCCAGGGGGCTCAGAGACCTTGGCACAGAGCCCAGGACCCCCGTGCCTTTGATTTAGCCCTTGGAAAAAACAATTACCAACTTTAATATGAAGAATTACAAGTCAAGAGGGTTTAAGTAGAATAATAGTGAATTTATCACAGGGTGAAAAACAGATTTTTGAGGATTTAGAATGGGGGATTGGGGTTCCAAGATGGAGGAATCTGGGCGTGCCTTGTCCTTTTTCCTTCTTCCTAGCCTCCATCTTCTGAGTGATGCTGGCATTGGTTTAGATTGAAACTCACTAGATTGAAACTTTTGGATTGGTTTAGAGTAGAAACTCACTGTGTAACATGGGTGATGGGTATTGGGAAGTTATGGTAAATAATGTACACGTAGTTTTTAGTATAAAAGATAACACTGCCCTGAGGTAGTCAGAGTGCCTCGGACTGTCTTGCTGAACAGACCTCTGCAGGCCAGGAGAAAGAATTTTATAGATAAGGTTCCATAAACAACCTTGAGACCAAGAACTGAAGAGCTCTGACTCCTTCTTTGACTGCTGGGCTGGGAAAAGAGACTTTCTGACAAATCTTGGGGTCACTGTGACCAGCAGAGATTGTGAGAGTTTCTCAAGTCTGACCTCCCACCATCACCTTCACAAGTGCCACTAGGTTTCCATAGGATTCATCCTTTTCTCCCCACTCCTTTTGACTTCATGACCCACTTGCAGAGACAAACACACCAAACAAGCTGTTAATTGTTGTGGTTGCTTTAGCTGGGGTCTGTAATAAGACATCTCATGATGGAAAGGTGGTTGCTTCTGTTGAAAAGCTGATAGATGAACATGTCACCAGCAACACAGAACACAACAAATGTGCCTCCAGTCATTTCATTCATCACTGCAAATGTGATTCTCTTCATCTGCTTGGCATGAATATATATACAGAGCAGATCTGAGCATTCCTGTGTCAAGTGATAGTGTGGATTGAGTGTGGTGGTAGAAACATTTGTAGTTACAAGAGCCTCTCAAGCTTGGGGACCTCCTGTGTCAGCTCTGAGTGTGGTGACAGTGGTTATTGCTTGACACGTGATGGGAACCCATTGATGTCCCTCTGAGTTGTCATCATTGGCCTGGAACATTCTGTTTCCTCTTTTTTTGGCACTCCTTGAACTCTTCAGGTCTTCATTTTTTAGTGTTATAAACAGTTGAGCATACAAAGTGATGTTCAGAAATAGTGTGTAAAAAAATCAGCTTGGGACAGCTACAAAATTTTATATTTCTTTAAGGATGTTTAATACTGATTAAAGTGTTGGTGGCCAGTTTAAATCCTACCTGTAAGGAAATGCATAGTGTTTACAGACCTGTGCACACAATGCTGTCCACAAAAGTTCATTTAAAAACACTACAGAATTGCACAAAGGTTTGTTGGTTGTTGTTTCTTACTCTTCTCTCATAGGCATTTGAGTTAAGAATTAATTTTTTTAAAGGCTTAAGCATTAAAAAACACCCACCAAACAAAAATAGTTGGATTTGTTGTGTGAAGGGGAGCCTTGGTCCCATTGACAGCTTCCTTAAAAGCAGCTGGGCAGAGCCGGTTCATGTTGGATCAGAGGGGAAATGTAAATCAAGAGGTGAATGTAAACCTGAGCTGAATTCTGTGTGCTACTCTGCCTCTCTGGCAAATCTGAAATTCTCAAAAATACAAGCTGAAACTGTCTTGGTAGGAAAGTAAGATTCATCCCTCAAGAATTAATAGGCCCCTCTCAAAATATGACTTTCATATTTCATCTGGACACGAAGAGTTGTTACAGCCCTTAGGTTTTTAAATATCTGAGTTTTAAATATCTGAGTGCATTGGTGAGAAAGGATCAGCGTGAGCCACATAATGAGGTTGGTAAAAGTGTGGTTGTGAAAGGATCAGGAACGTGCAGGGTCTGTCACAGGAGGGGATTTTGGTGGGGACAGTCCTTCACCTGTGACAGGGCAGCCCTGTGAAGGGTCTCTGTGACACAGTAATTCATATTTGAGTTTCATTTATGGGGTTATCAAGAAAGAAAGATTGAGATGAAATGTTAAAAATAGCAGAACTGACAAATAAATGGTAGCAGCAGAAAGCTGCAGCAGTGGGCAAGTTTCATTAAAGCTCCTGTGTCCCAGCAGAACAGGCTGTAAAATGAGCACTGCTGGTGTCACTGCAGCCACATTGCAGTGGAGAATTTTCCTTGGAAAACCTTACAAACCTTCACAGGGCCTTCCTTCGGGTACCTGCCCTTAGTGGGTGGGTGAGAGTTTACATTTTTTGGGGGGCAAGGCAACCTTACAGAAATACCACTGCTATGGTAGAATGGTCCCTAAGGGCAAAAAGGCCTCTGCTCTCTGCTGCAGCTTGTTAGATACTCAAGGCACTAGTATCTACTAAAAGCTAAAATCTATATTCTAAATCTCTATTTCTGTTTCTCTTGGTGGCTTCATATATCTCAGTTTCTCCAGGGGTTTCAGTTCAGTCCGTGTGCCCTGAGGGAAGCCCCTCACTCATTCCCACAGGTGAGTGCTGCAGAGATTCCAGCCACACAGGCTGCTGGTACAGTGATTTTTTTGCAATAGTCACTTGGGGAAGGACAGCAGGGCATGGTGTCCAGCACATCCTTCTCATATTGCAGCAGGCTTTGGTGCAGGAAATGCAGCTGACAGAGATCCCTAAAGGCATCACAGGTGTAAGGAGGCACCACAGGACAGGAGTGGGATGTGGCTCAGAAAGGGTGGCTGACATGGTGACATCTATCGGAGGTTCAGAGGAGAAAGAGCAAAAACTTGAAAATCAGTGAGAAAACCAGTGAGCTGCAGGGTGGCAAACTTCAGTAAGCTCTGAGAAGCTGGAGACATGACTCAGTTCCTTCAGATGCAAACCTGAAAGGAAAATAGGATTTAAGAAGATGATGATGTAGCAGTTTAACAGGTTTTTTTATTGTGGAGATGGGCACAGGCTGTGCCAGTTCAAATGCAGCATAGGAAATATTGTAGTTCACTAACTTGATGAGTTTTTCCAGTGCAGGAGGAAGGAAGGAAGCCTGCAAAAAGTCTGCCCTGCTTTCCAATAGGGATGGTTTGAGCAAGAATATTTTTGCTTCCCTGATATTTTTGGATGTTGTTTTTAATTTTTCCTTAATAACTTTTTAATGTTCTCTGTCTTGTGCTTGCCGGAGCATGCACCTGGCAGTGGAGAAGGCAAAGGATTGGCAAAGTATTGTAGTAATGAAAGGAAGACAAAGGATTTGGTTTGGTGCTCAGCAGGAAAGGGGAGTCACCAACTTCTGACACTAAAATTTTGTATTAAACTGGGGGAGGGAAGCTTGCATCAGTCTTTGGCTATGACTTTAATTGGGAGCAGATGGTAAATTAAATCACTTGGTGGCTGGTGTGAAACTGTACAACTTCAGAACTGTGAGCTGTTACCTTTGACACCTTGGGAAGAGTAAATAAGCTTCTAAAAAAACCCTGTAAGAACTAAAATAGTGCTTAGGCTGCCTTATTCATAATTTCTAATTTCAGTTTTCAGAAAAGAACACAGAAGCTTGAGAAATGTTGCAAGAAACCAAGGAAGCCAATAATACCCAGCAGATTTTTCTACTCAAAAATAAACCATGCCACAGAGGCTGAAGTTAATTCTGTAACATGGGGAGCAAAAAGGAGTAGATTGCCGTAAGCTGAAAAGAAGCTTTTTAAGAATAAACTAGGAAAATGCTGGTCTGCATATAAGCTGCTATAAAACGGGTGCAGAAATGTTTGCTGATGTATCAGCAGCCTTTAGAGGGACGTGGCAGGTGGGAATATCCAGATCTGGTCACCCATTGGTGACCTGGTGCCCTGGAGCAGACTCTGAATGTGCAGGTACTGAAATCTGAGCCATACTGGGTGTTTCCACTAGAAATAGAAAGGGACTGGAGGGAGCAAAACATAAATCATGTGTTTTTCATATTACGCAATCAGATTATTTCAAGTTTTTGTGGAATAAATCACTGCAAACGCTGAGAACAAGAAGACAGCTGGTACTGTTGGTAGACCTTAGAAAATCTTGAGGTATTTGTAGTAGTCAGATCTGACTTGTAGCAATGAGAAAAAAAAGAGATATATGTCTGTTTACACATTCCAGTGTGACAGCTGATTTGTAGGAATGGTGAAGTTGTCCTGCTGTACCCTGTTCTGGAAGGACTTTTCCTTCTCTGAGCTTCTGTGTAAAGCTTTGTCCTCTGGATTTAGAGTTGAGAGCTTTCCAAGGAGCTGGGAGAAAGCAGAGTAGAAAATCTGACCTGCAATAAAAGGCTGAACAAACTGAGAATTTCTTCTTTTTGTCCTGTGAAGGGGTATTTTTATTTCTTTATTTACATATCTGCCCCTGGTTTCTGTGACTGGTGTGACCACAGCATTTCACCAGTGAGTTTGGCAGTAGAAGTCACAGTAGTGTGACCCTGGCACACAGATTTTCATGTAGAGGAAGTTTGTTGGTGTGGTTAACTCTGCACAGAGTTAATTCAGGTCTAGTTACTTTTCCTTTCTTCCCACCTCTTGTTGCTATTCCATTATTAACCATTATATCTGTAGTAAATAAAGAGTGAGGGTTTTAAAGCATACCAAGTTCATTCATACCATGGGAAGCACCTTGAATCAGCATTTCAGACAAATAAATCACTGGAATAAATCACTTCAGCTGGTGCTTTAAGCCTGTTCTTCCCTCCCTTTTCAGAAAGTACCTTTTCTCTTACTCATCATATTAAATGCTTTTTGCAGAACACCTCCATTTTAAGGAGGGTTTAATACCCTCCTTGATTTGTGGAGCCCTTTGCAAATCCCCTGGTGTTTCCATGAGTAGCTGCTGCTCCTCAGCCACCCACAGGCATCAAAGAGGCATCAGCTCCTTTGGCTGAGGCCCTTCCTACAACAGTAAACAGCAATTTGCTGCTGCACATCTTAAATGGTGTAAAATTATTTAGTGTAAAGCCTGTAAAAGCTGTGGTGGAGTTGTGCTGATCCCAGCTGAAGGAAGGGTGAGTCTGGGATCCAGGCAATCCTGCCCTTCCAAAGTGCCATGGATGCATTTAAGCAAATTGCAGATGTCTTTATGTGTGGTGTAGGAGTTTTTACCCACAGCCAGTAGTTGAGGAAGCACCAGAATAATTGGAAAGGATGACAGGAAGGCTTTTTTACTCTATTTTAGGCTGTGAGGTTCAGGAAGAAGGAATTGAGGAAGCTGCTGGGAGGGGACACACACAAATAGCAGTACAAAACATTGTGTTTCAGTTTATGATGCTTGCTTGTTTTTTTTCCCCCTGGAGCCTGGTGATCTTGTAATGGCCAAGAGACAGGAGAAGGAGGTTCATTCTTGTAGGCTGAGAAGGAAACAGTTCTGATGATGGAAGGGGCTGACTTGGAACAAGCAGGCAGAGAAACTCAGCAGCTTTCAGAGAAAAAAGAGATGAATTAGAGCTGTCGATGGCTCCTTCCTCATTTTACTTCCTTGACCTGATACTCTGGGTTCCCAGACTGCTGTGGCCAAGCTCAATCTTCTTTCAACCACGTCTTCTCCATCTTCCTCCCCATCTCCCACAAGTGCTGCTGCCCCAGCCCCACAGGAGTGAAAGTGCCTTCAGAAACACTGAAACCTGTGAATAAAGACCTTGGCACCTTCCAGAGTTTCTGGCTCTAGTGGTGTTGCAAAGTTTGTTTGTACCTTTCAGATTTGGATTATCTGCTTTCTGTCTTGATGAATAATGTTCAGTGTGTTTGTTCAGCTGCAGGAATTTGTTAATCTTTCCTTCAGTTAAAAAGAAAAAAAAGAAAAAAAGAGAAATAATCTCACCGTGGAGAATTTTAGCAAAGATTGGATTGCGAGAGCTTTCTGTGCCTTTTTTTTTTTTTTTTTCTTTTTTTTTTTTTTCTTTTCTGGAGAGTACATTTGTAGTGGTAGCTGGAAGAGCAGAGAACTGAATGTGCAGGATTAAGTTTGAGGCCCCAGCTTCCTGTATGAGGGGAGAGGAGCTCACGAAAGCTGAGGCAGCAGCCAAAGGGAAAAGGGTGATGGACAAACATGGGCTGTGTGCATCAGGGCACTGATTTCCAGCTGCTCCTGCTGGGGGACACCAGGGACCTTGGGGACAGTCACTGTCACTGCAAAGCTGAGCCCAGGAGCTGGCTGAGGGAGCTCCTCATGGGTTTAACCGCTCAGAACGCAACAGGAGTTCATTTCTGAGAGGTGCAAAGAGCTCCTTATGGATTTTGTGTTTAAAATCGTGGCTGAAAAGAAGGAAAACAAGTTTGTAGGGAAAAAAGTAACAGAGGAAATTCACAGGTCTTTAGTGGAAGAGACACAGGTTTGTAGGAGCTTTTTCATGGACTGCAAAACCAAGCAGCTTCACAGTGCAGACTGAAAACCTTGCTCGGAATCCACTTCCCTTTGAAAGCTGGGTTGGAAATGTGTGTGTGACAGGGTTTACAGCTCACTTCCACAATCTGTCATCTGGGAACAGATCAGCAAACTGTGTTTGTAGATAATTCTCTGCAGAAGAGGCAGAGAGAGTCTCTGGTTCCCATGTCTTGCGCCTTAAATCTGCTTTTTTGGGGGAATGTGAAGAGCCTCCTAGAAGTTCAGCCCAGAGTGAAATCTTTGAATGCCAATCAGTAATGATATTTTTTTTTAATTGTGATCAATTAGGTAAAGAAGAAAACTGTATTTCCTACTATTTTGCTGTAGTAATGAGCAGAGTATCCCAACTCCTGTTGGGATACCTTAAAGAGAAATTAGAACAGGATACCTTAAAGAGAAATTAGAAGTAATTTTGAAAGAGTGTTGGGAGGGGGTGATGGTTGGCTGAAATCTGCTGGTGCAGGCACATATTCAAGTTTGTAACATTTCTTCCATTCACCTTAATAAAAATAAATCTTTTGCCATTTTTTCTTTCCCATTTGACTCATCCTTAGACCAGGCAATGCATGGAAATCCTAGAATCATTTAGGCTGGAGCAAACCCTTAAAACATTGAACCCAGCCATTAGTCCTGCTCCGTGCTGAGGCTGCCCTGCTGGCCCAGCCCTGAACAGTGAAAGCAAAGTTTCTGCTGGTTAAATTTGTCCTTTGTGCTGCAGATTGCAGTGTGTGTGCTCTTTCTCAGAGGACACCTTGTCCAGTTCCTCAGAGTGTCCCGAACTTGCTGCTGGCTTCCTGGAGAAGATGCTTGAAGCCTCCAGGGAGCTGAGCCCTGGCGGTGCCGCCTCTCGACGCAAACGCTTAAAAATATTTCTGTAGCAGCATGATGGGACTGCTGCTTTCTGAGCCCTGAAACATCTGGGTTTGTACTCCACAGTCTGTTCGTTTTTGTTTATTTTTGAGAAGGGCTGGGAGCCTGAGGCTGTGGCAGAGCCCTCAGCCTGCAGAGTCAGGGCTGGAGCAAGTGGCACGGGATCGATGCGGTTGCTGTTCTTAGAAGGACTCTCCTCTTCCTGGAAGTTCTCATCCTTTCACCAGGCACTTGTTTCCCTCCCTCTCCCCCCTTACATCATTTTTGCAGCTGTTTTTTCTTGTGGGTTTGGGTTTTATTTATGTCTGCTGTTAGTAACATGGACTAGAGATGCCTTCTTGAAATCAGGATTCTCCTCTGTGCAAAAAAACTGGGTTTTGTGAATGGCTGAAAAAAATCTGTTCCACTTCAGATTGTTACACTGAGCTATGGAACAAAATGTCTTACACTTACACTTATTGTGGATATGGTAAGGAATTCTCTTTTTTAATGACAGTTACAAAGCTTTACAGAATTGTTTCAGAATTGGGCTGATAAATGGGGAAATATTTTGTTGCAGCTTAATTATGGAGAACGGGAGCTTATGGTTTACCCTTATTTAAATATGTACATGAATCTTTTCAAAGTAATAGGGCAAATATAGTACTGTTTCTGGAGGCTTAAAAAGAAGATTTGTGCTCTAATATTAAATTTTTAATGTATTATTCATGAGGAGAGCCAAGCTGAAAGCTTTTTTTCTTCCCCTCGGTGGAAATGAGCTTGAAGAATACATTATCTGTATAGAAAAAAGAAAAAATGTAAAGGATTCTAGCTCTTGCTAATATTGGTGTGGTGCATGCAATTTCCAATGCTGGAATTTCCTCAGGGAAACAGAATTTGGTGGAAAATAAGCTGATACAATGATTGAATAATTCATACAACATTACTGGAATTCAATTCCTAAAATAAGTCAGGGTAATTCCAGTTAGAATGTGCTTTTTAGAATGATGGAGTGATTGTTTATTGAAGTTGCTTTAAACCCCATGTCTAAGAGTTATTGCCTCTGGTTTGGATGGAGGGCTTGGCTGCATATTTTTGTTACTTGTGCCACTTTCAAGCTGGCTTTTGCAGATGTGTGTATGTGCACACCATGTATTCCTGCAGATCTCTGTGTACTTTTGGGTTGTTAAGGCAGGAAAAATGCGTGTGAGCTTTGGAATTTGGAGAAACTCTAAAGTATTATGTAATACATTGCTTCTTTTCAATATGGAATATTTTATACCCGGTGCAGACTGATGTTTGTAATTATATTTCCTGCTGTGGTATAAGTATAAACAAGAAGTATAAGCCAAGTGACATAATTTTTGATGTTCTTTTTCCTTTGTACTTTCTCATTCCTAGATCATGCTTAGTTTTAGTTGCCTGAGATGACTCCAGGAAAAAAAAAAAAAAACAAGTTGCATGTTTAAGCAGCTCTAGAGATATTTTTTTCCATTGCCTTGTTAGAATCTCAAATAACAATTAGTTTATGAATAAGAAAAATACCAGTAATTAGTAATATCCAAACACCACAGTTATATCTTATTTTAAGGCCTAACTTGAAATGTTACTTAAATGCTAAGATTGATCTATTAGGATTTCCTAGATATGGTTAATGCCATTTCTAGACATTGGATAAAGCAGGAATATTTGCTCTGTGTGATAAAGGAATAAAGTTAGGATGTTACAAGCTAAATGCTCCTCTAGAATCTACTATTAAATTATATGAGCACCTCTCAATTTTTAATATATATTCTGCCCCAAGGTCCTACTCAACTCTGTGTATGTGCCTTACCTAAGAATAAAACTGAAGCAGAAAATGTTCTGCAGTTGGTTTTTACACTGGGTTTAAAAATTATGAACAAGGAACTGTTGCACAAAGACTTAGAAGCTGCTTGTCCAAACAAATGGGAATTTGGAGTGGAGCAGAAAAGGAGACCAGGGTTCTCTTTGGGCTTGAACTGGTTTCCATGGATGGGGCTGACCTATTCCCTGTGCTTTGCAGGACATACATCCTATTAAGAAGTACAAAAAATGCCTGTTTCTCACTTGATCCAGAGTTTAGGAAGCCTCAATTCCACGTGCCCAGCTGTCATTTGGAACAGTTAATACCTTCTGGCATTACTTGGAACTCTTGAATTGTCTTTCCTTTTGATGGGAGTGTCCAAAACTTGGGGTTGCAAGAGAAAATACCCGTTTGGTACTTACTTGGAGCCGCATTCCTTCAATATTTGCTGTGAAACTTTCAGTGATGTAAATTACAAACTGATACAAGAATACCACAAGCAAAACAGCAGGAGGATGGTCCCACATTTGTAGAAATTGCCATTTTTTAATGTTAACCCTGAATACAATAATCTTGGGGATTGAAGAGAAGATGCAAGGTGGTGATGGGAAAGTTAAAACTTGTGCCCAGGGAGCAGGTACAAACATCCCAGGAGTGTTGTAACCACCTCATGGTGCTATCAGGTGCTGCTGGAGCATGTTTGGACATGAGGCTTGTCACAGGTGTTTGGAAATTGTGCTCATCCTGCATTAAAGGCTGGGCTGAAACAGCTTCCTCAGTGCTTGGGCTCAGCTGTGGGTGTGCACCAGCTGATTAAATAAGGCTTTTGAACAATTGAATTTCCTAAAATGAGAGAGGAAAAAACCCCCAAGTTTTGTGGATAATGTGTTTGCTTAAGTGCTCAGTGGTCAAAGCATTCTCTGCCTGAGAAAACTTTCCACTTTCACCTCTGGGCGAAAGGAGGAAGGAAGAGAGTTCAAAAAAACCTCAAAAAACTGCTGTGAGAGCCCATCCAGAAGCTTTGCCCTGTTTGTGTAAGCTCTCCCCCTTGGGAATTGTGTTGTAGTCTTTCAGCTGGTACAAAAAATACTTGGAGCAAACGATCCTCCGCTAAATGTTCTGCCATCAGAATTTTCTGTATGGTGGCATTTTTTTCACAGCACCTCATGGAGAACTCCCAGTGTTCCTCAGAAATCCTGGAGGCATCACCTGAGAGGTGCAGGAAAATGTGCTGAGAGTCCAGAGCTCCCAGGTCAGCCTTGCTGAGGAACCTCATTTAAAGCCCTGATCCTGTGTTTTATTTTCCTTATGAGCAACATTTTCCATTTTGGATGTGCAGATCGGTGGTGTGGAGTGGTCAGGAAATAGCAGCACTGGGCACAGAGGCAGGAGGATTAAATGAAGGGGTTGTTTTGCAGCATTTTTAGTAAAAGCAAGTTTTGCTGGACTGTTCCTGGTCTTGGCCAACTGCAGTGACTTACAGGAAGGACTGGAGCAGGGATGTGGGGGATGGTGATCTTTCCCTTAAGTGTAAATGTTTGCAGTACAAACAGCTGAGCTGTTCATCAGGGCTTCCCAGGGGAGAGGGGAAAAACAATATTGGCATTTTTAGGGTGGGTTCTGGTGTGGACAAATGAGATGCATTGTGCCCTACAGGTTCTTATCAGCTTGGCTTTGTGAGCTCTGCTGTGGTCAGCTGGGCTTGGTGGCTGAGGAGAAAATTCAACAGAAACTACTTGGGACCTGTAATGATGTAGTTGAAACAAGAAAATAAACCAATTTTTTTTCAATGTCAAGACCCATTACTACCCAGAGACTTTCCCCTCCAGGTGGCTGGGTCTTGGCAGGAGGTTTTTGGCAGTGAGTGTCTCAAACACACTGGACCTTATTTTGGTTTTTTTTATTTTTTGTAGGGTGGAATTCCTTGTGTGTGTGGGGAGCCGTGGGGGGGGGGACTCAGGCCTTGGTTTCAGCTCCTGTGTCACTGGAGCACAGTTCTTCAGCAGAAAGGAGAATGTCCCTGCAGCACTGCAGAGTTATAGCAAGAGTACAAACCTGGGTGTTTGGTAGATTTTGATCTGGGAAAATCCTGTTGGGTCATGGATTTCACAGAATCCCAGAATGGTTTGGGTTGGAAGGGACATTAAAGATCATCCTGTTCCACCTCCCATGCCATGCAGGGACACCTTCCCCTAGACCAGGTTGCTCCAGGCCCCATCCAGCACTTCAGGGCCTTGGGCACTTCCAGGGATGGGGCATTCACTGCTTCCTTGGGCAGTCTTTTCCATTGTCTCCCTTGTCATGTTTTTCTGTGTCACCAGGAGAAATAAGATCTAAGACAGGCCCTAATGAAGCCAATAATGCAGCTGTTTGTCCTCATTCTGGTTATGTAGGAGCGGGAGAGGTGCCAGATATTTATCTTGCTTAGCAGCAGGCATGCCAGAGCATACAGAGCTTTCCTGCTGCAGCTTTGGGAGAGCAATTGAAATGCAGAATCTGTTTAGATTTGAGTAATTCATTGAATGTGCTGGGGCTGGGCAGAAGGAGCCAAGTGGGCTCTGCCCAAACTGATAGAGCTCAGCCAGTAGCCAGAAAAAAGCCTTTCAAATTGCTTGTGCTGTGGTATGGTACAGAACATAATACTTACTGCTGGTGCCAAAAGGGATTTTTAAAGCTCTTGGGATAAACAACACACCCAGCAGTGCAGGTGTGACTGTCTCAGGCTCTGCTTTTCTCAGTGCAGCTTTGCTGCACACAGCTGGGGGGGGTGCTGGAGGCACCCAGAGGGTTTTCAGTTAGAAATTGTTGGTTTTGTACCCCTGTTTCCCTCAGTCTGAGTACAGCCCACATGGCAGGGGCTTGTTGTGTGAACACCTGTGTGTGTGGGGTCAGTGCAGCCTCCTGAGCTGCAGAGGGGCACGGGCTGGGGTGCTGAGAGCAGCACAGGGAGCTGGAAGCAGCTCAAGAGGAGTGATGGTGGCTGTGGACTCCCTGGGCTTGGAGCTTGTTACCTGCTGGGAGAGGAAGAGCAGCAGGAACTCAGCCTGGCTCTCTGAGTGCTTGGGTATTTCTGTAAGTATAGACTTGATGGGATCCAGCATTTATGAATCCTCATGCCTGGGGTTTCCCATCTGAGCTAAGTGCAGGAATGTGCTGGATCCATCATCTGCTCAGGGCTCATGGAGAAGCCCTCATCTGCTTCTGTGCCCTGAGCCAATGTGGGACCTTTGTGAATCCTCATCTGCTTCTCTGCCCTGAGCCAATGTGGGACCTTTGAGAATCCCTCATCTGCTTCTCTGCCCTGAGCCAGAGACCTTTGTGAATCCCTCATCTGCTTCTCTGCCCTGAGCCAATGTGGGACCTTTGTGAATCCCTCATCTGCTTCTCTGCCCTGAGCCAGTGTGGGACCTTTGTGAATCCTCATCTGCTTCTGTGCCCTGAGCTGAAGTGGGACCTTTGTGAATCCCTCATCTGCTTCTCTGTCGTGAGCCAAAGTGGGACCTCTGCTACTGAAAGTGATGGTGATAAAGCAAGGTTCCTGCCTCCCTAGGAGATGAAATGTGCTTCCTTTACCTCTGAGATCTCTCACCCCATCCCTGGCAGTGTCCAAGGCCAGTTTGGACAGAGCTTGCAGCAGCCTGGGATAGTGAAAGATGTCCCTGCCCATGGCAGGGTATGGAACCAGCTGATCTTTAAAGCCCCTTCCAACCCAGACCATTCTGTGCTGCTATGACATGTTTGATGTAAATGGTGAAAATCTGGCTGTTCATGCCAAGACAGAAGGATGCAAAGCACTGGGGATGGTATTGCATCATTATGCACTAAACACACAGCTCACCCTTGTCTCTGCATCAGTGCTGGAGGAAAGCAGCAGGGTTTTATTGCCAAACTGGGCAGAGACCAGCTGATCTGGAGTGTTCTGCATAAACAGCTTGGGCAGGAATGTAGGCTAAGAGAGGCTGCTTGGACAAGATGCAGAATTAGAATAATTCTTCTTGCCTCATGCCTGGATTCTCTCTTAAAATTAGCACAAAGGCACATGCTGACAAAGTAAGATGGGGAAGAGTTTCTGCCTTGTTAATGGGGTTAGTTGGAATTTTTTTACCTCCTTTTAGTCTGCCTTTGATAAGGTCAATATGTGGCCTTTGTTTGGGGATAACAGGAGTGGGGTTTGTAGAATGAATCAACATAGTTACAATTATCATCATTTTTGCTCCAGTAAGCAGCAAAAAATCACTGTACTGCTTTTGTTGCTTTTTTTCCCCCCCTCTAATATAATTTAGGAAACAGTTTATTTATAAGGTTTCTAAACTTGTAGTCCTGAAGACACTGGTTATTTAATATCCTTAGTTATTCATACTTGCTCATGCCTCCTCTGTGAAATAGCAAGTGGGCTGCTCTCAGTGCTGCAGGATTGTCAGGAGTTCAAGCATGGGCATTAAATCTTGTGCATTCCTTTAGTACAAAGTTTAGGATATTTCAAATAGGTCACAGGAGAGGCAGTTAAACATGTCTGCAGCTGTTCCAACCTGCAGCTGAATTGTCAGCGTGGTGGAGGCATCTGAGTGCTTGTTCAAGATATCAAAATGCTTTTTTAAAAATTCCCTCCTCCTAAAACTCATTTTAGAAAATAATTTTTCTTATTAGCTGAGTTTCTCAACGGGCAGTAAACTGTGGCTTTGTTCTAGAAAGGAATTGCTGGAAGTTCATCAAGTTTCACTGCTTTTATTTTTTGTCAAAACTGTAGTCACTTTATCATACAAAGCTTGCAGTTTCCTCTATCTTTTGTTTCATTCTTAATCTAGTTTTAGCTTTCTAAATATCATATTTCCAGGTGGGAATGTGCTGCTTTTAATGGTCTGGGAATGCTGAATGGATAAAATACTCATGACTCCAAAGTACAAGGTCAGAAGAGCTAGGGTTGAATATTTTCCAGCTTATTTCTTGGAATCAGTTGAAAACACAGTTAATATAAAATAAATAAAAAAAAAGGAGTTTGAAAAGTGAAGGGAGAGATGCAGCACCAGGGCAATGTGAGATATTTTAGCAAATTATTAATGAGCCTTTGGAATGTGCTTCTGTGGGGGATTTTTCCTTACTTCTTTACTTAGTGGGTAACAATAGATGCTCTGTTACAGCTTCAATTTTTTGTCAGAGATACCTGGCAGAGCTGCTGTTCTGCAGGTGACACTTCAATTGAACTGAAAACCCACAGTGGTTGATATTGTAATTACTTTAGATCTAAAATAGTTACAGAAGATGTGTAGGTTTTACTGAAAACGTAAATTGATCAAAATCCTTTCCAGCTTCACTGGTGAGGGTGGATTCAACAGCTTGAAGAAGAAGGCAGCAAATAAAATTACATTTTTCTCTCTGTAATAGGCATTTGTATTACATGTCTATAAATATTATAATTATCTTTAAAAAAGAATTTATTAAGAGTAATCCAAGATAGGGTAAAATAAAAGCTAAAAGCTGGAGAAGAAATTACCTTGGCAACAATTTCTCCAAGTGAGATTTTGTCCCAGCAGATACACTCCAGTGTAACCCAGACCTCTTATTGAGAAATCCCTGCAACAAATAAGTTTATAATCAAAACCTGATGTTTTTATTTTGCTCCCAGAAGGGCTGGATTCAAGTAACCTGCTAAGTTATCCTTGCTGTATGGTGCCTGTAAATGGATTTTAAGAGCATTTTTAGTTGTTAGAAACAGCTGTTGCTTTCAGATTCTATTAATGACTGAAGCACAGATAATACAGTGATTCAGAGAAAGTTTCCTCTTCCAAGGGAGTGGGATTCCTCTTTATTCCTTTGTATCTGGGTTTCATAATACAGAGAAATCTGAGGAGGGGCATGGGGGAATGGGGAAATGACACCAAATAAATCTGCATCTCTGTTTAAATCAGTGTCTTTTCGAAGCTAAGCCACCTCTGTTTTTCTTCCAAAACACAAGGTAAATGTTTCATACATGGTCACACATTGTTCCCTGCTCCATTAAGAATCTTTTCAGAACTTACATGATATAAATGCCTTTGGTTCTGTAGAACATGTCACCAGAAGCAGCATCATTTTAGATGTGTATTTTCTCACAGGGTGAATGTTTTATGAGACCTGCACTCAATATCCACAAAATACCAGTGGGTTGGGAAAAATAAATGGGGCTTAGAAAGAGAAGTCAAAGGAAGTGCAGAAAAGATGTCCCAGTTTGATATTTTGCTATTAGGGATGTGTCTTTTGGGGAGCAAACTGTGGATGAGTGAATTTCCCTGGCAGGAATTAGACTTGTAGCCTGGCCCAAAAATATCCCCAGGAGAGTATGAAAAATTCATAAGGCAAAATGGAGAAACAAAACTTTTCTTTGCAGAGACCCTTAACATACTTTTGCAAGATGAATTTGTTAGAGAAAGAGCTGTTCCTAGGAAAGAGGGGAGAAAGCTTGCAAAAATAGACTAATGCTTTGGATTTGATGTCTTGCTGAAGTATTTGCTGCAAAAAGTACCATATAGAATGTTGCTGTCTCTATGGGAACATCTTTGGGCTATATTTAGGAAAATTAAATTAAGCTTATTCTCCTCAGACGAATTTGATAAGGTTTTGATAAGGCTTTGGTTGGAGGTGTAATGATATTTTTTGGGGGGAGAGAGTAGAGGAATTTCTTTGACCTTTGTGTTTGGTGAACCACTTGTCTTACACTTTTCAAGTCAAAAGAACTAAAACTGTCACTTCAATTTAAATCAACCTGAGTGTGGCAGGAGGCAGGAAGAAGCTCTGCTTAATTTCACAACCCCAGGCTCTGAATTTGGTCACTGGGGGTAAAGAAAACCCCATTAAAACCCTTATAAAGCCCAGTTTATTAAACTGAACCGATCTGATGAGGAAATGAGCTGGTTATAAGTCCCATATCCAGCAATGTTTTTTAGGTTTGGATCTCTCTTTGTCTTGAAAAATCAGTGATTGGGTAAAAGCTGTGTGGCTAGGTGAGGAGCACAGAAAAAAGAGGTTTTTGCAGCTCTTCAGTAACTTCACACTAATTTCATGGCATAATTTCTTCAGGAAAATGTGACCTGGGGCTGCAGAGGGTGTGTGTGTGTCCGTCCTTCTGTCCGTTCATACCTGTTCGCAATAAGGAAATACTCTCCCAAACAACCTAAAGAAAAATTTGTTTGTCCCTTTTCCTTGTTCAATCAGCATTGGTTCTAAGACTTTTTTTACTATCATGATGCTGCCAGCTGTGAGTTCCATTAATGTGTGGGCAGCAGTGACTGCCTGGGCTGTGTGACGGCTCCGGGTGCCGCCTGTTTCTCGCCTGTTCCTGCTTTTCCCCGGGTTTGAGCTGCTGGGGATGGAGCAAATTGTTCTCCCCTGCCTTTCCCAGCGTGTCCCACGTCAGCAGAGGCTGGAGCAGAGCGGATGCTGGACATATTTCTGCTCTACAAACACGTGCTTGTTTACATTCCCTTCCCTGCGTTCCCACTCGGATCCTCTCCCCATGCCAGAGGGGCTCAGCCCTGACTGACCAACGCTGAGATCCGGCCATTTTGACCCCGTGTGCTGCTCCTGTTCCCATTTGTTTGTTTCTCCTTTGTCTTCCTTCCCAAGTATTTAACAAATCAGTATTAAATATTTTCCAGAATATTTTTTTCAAACAAGCCAACCTTGGAGTGATTCGAGTTGAGATACGCAAACATCTGATCTGGTTGCTGTGCGTGGTTGATGGTGGAAAACAAACTTAAGTGCTGAGTAAAATGGAAATAAAACAATCCTTTTTATTGGAAGCTGCTGCTTATATTTGGCAAACCCTCCCCAAGAGAAAGCCTCTGCTGTGGGTGCAGCAGCTCAGGGAACCTCAGCAGTGCAGATTTTGCAGCTTTAAAGCTGCCAGGTCTTTGCTGATCCAGCTCCACCAAACCGTGACGTTACACCAACATTGCAAATAAATCGAATTCTTTTTATCAGCAGAAAAGGCTGGGTTGGATTCACAGGCCACATCTGCTGGTGAACTTTGTGCAGTGTATTTTTTCTCTCTCTCTTTTACTAGAAGAAAGGTTTGTTTGTTGGCTGCTCGGGGCGGGACAGGAATGTAATGCATGCACAGACTGTGCAGTATTTCCTGTTCAACTGCCGCTCCAAACCCCAGCGCTGGGAAAACATCCAGATCCAGCAGCTCCAAGCTTGCTCAGGCTGCACAGAAACACCACAGAGGCCCAAATGCTTTGTTTTTCAGAAAAACTACCATTTTTAAAGGGAGCAGTCACGGTGTGCTGGTGCTGTAAATGGATCAGTGTGTGGCTGTTGCTTTGTAACGTTTATAAATTATTGGGCTGAGACAAAACACTTGAAGTGCTACAGGGACAGGGAAATGGCTCCATAATGCCCCTGCAGAAAGTTCTGTTTATTTTGTATCATAATACATCTCCCCAGCATTGCTTGCATACTTCATTTAGCTTGGTTTACCACCCAGTTACAAACCATGGCAATCCTGTGGCACTGCAGCGACTTTCTCATTATTTGCTGTGTTTTACTTGGCCCTTAAACTGCTTTAAGGCATCACTTTTACACTACATGAATTTCACTCCAGGAGTGAAAGATTTCAAGGCAAAAAGCTTGGAGTCAAATCACTTTTGCCAGCTAGCACTGAACTCCCGTGCTGCAAACCTGGCCTTGAGTGTAGTGTGAAAGGAGTGTAGTGTCAGATGAGTGACCCAAATTATTTCTTTTAATTTTCATCCTTTTTTTTTTTTTCTTAAATGGTTCTGGTCTTTTGTACATGTTTCAGACTGTCAGCTGATGATTGTGGGGCGTGGCTACTTATTTACTTACTTTATTTAATCATTTACTTATTTTCTTCAAGCATATGTGTATTTTGAGCACGTGTGTTCACAGGCTGCTCTGGGAGCTATGAAGTGCTATCACTCTTCTCAAAGAAAAGCAAATAGTAGGAAAAGATTTTATGTGTGCATTAAAAGTTGTTGTGTATCCTTGTAGCACCTTTTTTAGTGTGTCCAGTAGTTTTTCAGCCCTGTGTAAAAAGGAATTGTGCACAGGTAATGCTTGAAGGATGGGGCACATCCCTCCTGGCTGCTCCAAGCAGAGCACAGGCAAGGCTGGATGGGCACATTCAGCTCCTTTTTAAGAACTGTTCAGGTGTTTATGTCAAAGGCACAGGTGCAGCAGCTCCCTGGTTCTTCTTGCTGAGGGATTTACTAGAGCTGAGCATCTCCTGGCTCCTCCTTTGTATCCTCATCCATCTTCTGATCCCAGTGGCTGTTTCAGTGGCAAGCAATACAGGCACAAGAATGAAAGTGCTGCTTGTTAATTAGCTCCTTCCTAGATTACAGGAGCCCTACTTTTGAGTCCTTTGGAGATACAGATCTACATGTGCTGCTGCTCAGAATTGGAAGTGGTCTCAGTGTAGCCCTCTCAGCACTGGAGCAGGGGAGGAGGCAGCCAAAATCTGCCCTGTTTAATTTGAATTTGAAGGTATTTTGCTCAGAACATGGTTCAGCAGGTTAATTGGGTTCTTAAAGCAGTATTTAACTTTTGAGCTTCTCTCTGAAACGTGGATACCCCTGAAGCTGTGGATCTGCCTTCAGTCTTGGGGCTGAACAAATGCAGAGTTGGGCTCTGACAGATGAATTTATTTTTACATGATCTTGCCTAGTAGCAGCTCTCCTCACTCGTGGAATACTGCAAAAGATGTTTAAATCATGGCTTACATGAGAAGCTGACACAAATATGAAGGTTATACCATCATATATATGTGTCCAGCCAAACCACAGTATGAAGGCTGAAGTGCAGCAGCAGCTTTAAAAGGTTTTGGAATTTGCCTTGAGATCCATCAGGTTCTTGTGCTGTTTTGAGCCTTTTCATGGTTTCTTATCCCTCCTTGTCGTTTAAGAGGCTTCTGGGTGCAGTTGGTGTTTTGAACATTTACTGGCTGCATTTCATGAAGCATCAGAGCCCTTCCAGAGACAGCAGTGCTGAGTTCTCAGTCGTGTCTTTTAAAAGTGACTTCAGAGTTTCACTACCTTTGATCCTTAAAATATGAGCATCCAATAACCAACAGCAGATATTTAATCTACTCAGATTTGAGGGCTGTAATAAATCATTTATGTAGGGTGAAATAAGGGGAGTTTTTTAGCTTTCAGCTGCTGCAACAAAAACATTTCCAAAGCTTTGTTTGGTTAGGTAGAGTTCTTTTTTCTTCATACAGCTTTAGCTGAATTGATGGATGAATTGACATCCATCCTGATGATTTTTGTGCTAGGTATTATGTGAAATTTTATGTTAGATGACTTTGGGAGGTATGGAAGTGAAACTGTAGTTTCTGATATCCACTGTTAGAGTTATTAATAGAAGTATAAGTTATAGGAAAAGCAGTTCTTGTGTAGCTGTTTCATCCTAGCATACAGGTGCAGCTCATAAACTTGTTTTCCAAAGCATCATGGAATCATTTACTAAGAGTAATACTCAGTTTTTCCCTAAAATTCCCTAAAAGCTCCTAAATCATGTTGACATTTTTTTGCAGATCCAAGGGCACTGACCTAAAGAAATTCTCTCAAAAATAAAAATGAGTTTCTTAGTCATTTTTCCCTCATGTCCTCACCTTCCTTATGTATTCAGGTTTTATTCTTTGCCCATCAGCTTCATCCAGAGCAAACTACTCATGGAATGCCTGGGAAACAGGTTGGTGGAGAGGGCGAGTCAAATGTTTTGGAAAGATTTTTTTATTTCACTAAACTAGTCTGGGATCTCTCCCTTCAAAGTAATAATTTCAGTGGAAAACCCAAAACCTTACTTTTAATTAATTGTGCTGCTGGGGGGAGAAAGATTGCCAGTTTCAGTTGAAATTAATGTAATTCTGGGGTATCACATGCTGAATTTCAGCAGAGCAATTTGCTTGGGCTTTACATGCTTGAAGGTTGAACCAGTTGTGGGTGGTTGTTTCAGGTATGTGACAGTGCTTTTATTGCTTTTATTGCTGTTTTTGCTGCAAAGTTTACACAGGAGATGGAACCTTTCAATGATAAACTACAAATGGCATTTTAAAACCAAAGTTATGAGAGCATCACATGCAGATTTGGCACCAGGTGTTGTAAAACAATTCCTGTCCTGGTCACACCACAAAAAGAGGAGCTGTATCAGCAAGTTGATGATTTTCTATTTAACTGTTTCTATCTTGAGGCATGTGGGATATAAAATTTCTTTCTGAGAAAATCAGATACAGCCTCTTCAAAAGTTGGAGAAATTAGGCATTTCTAATCATGTTTAGGTTTTAAAATTGCTTTCTTTGAAGAAAGGCTTTGTTTAATATCACTTAATTCTGACTCTCCTCTTTCCATCCTGTGTTATAAACAAACTGATGGTGAGAGCTCACCATACCCAGATGTTCCATTTTATTGCATTTACTGAGTTCATCTGTAAGCAGAGAAGTCTCCTCATTCCCCAGCTGATATTATTTGGAAGAACTGGATGTTGCATTCATTTAATTAGGACAGATTCAGCAGTAATTAGCTCGCTCCTGGCTGCAGAGGGTGGGCTCAGAGCCTGCCGCTCATCCCGAGGTGGCTCCTTGTGGTGCTGTGGCTGCACAAGAATCTGCTTTTGTCATTTCACACCACCACAGCAAAATCTGATGGGGGAAGCCCTCAAGTAAACTTTTTTAGAGTACAGTGCATGAGAGGAGAATCTTTTCCTTGGCTGTGTAACTTGTGCTGCTGCTGGTGGGAGAGCAGCACAGCCCTTCTGCCTCCTCTTTCCTGGGTATGAAAGGAGCTGGGAGAAGATGCTGTAGATTATTTCTGTCAGCACCTCTTGTATTAATTTCTGTTCTAACATTTGAGTTATTATACTGTGTGTGTTAAAACCTGGGGTTTGTTATGGCCTTTTTCTCCCTGTTCTCTTGGAAACCCCCCCAGTATGGCTCCATACCTCCCATTTAAGCTTATGTGATTGCAGTAATTTATTTTAAAAACTGCCTTTATCTTTTTCCTTGGGCCCCTCTCCTGCCTTAGCAGTGCTGTGGGGTTGTTAAGACTTGCCAGAAGACTTCCATAAGAACAATTTTGGGACTGTTCTTGGATTCCAGACAATTCAGGGATTAACATGCCCTCAGACCATGGGTGGCACAGGGGTCCTAGATAGTGAAGCTTGTTTTTAGAAATATCATCTGGAAACTACAGGTGAGACCCTAAATTGGGGCCAGTCTGCACCAGAGTTACTTCCCTTCTAGATTGTGCTGTTTCTGACCCTGCTGTAAATAATATTTTACAAATTCAGGTAATTTGGCCAAGTATTTCACTAAAGGCTCTTGCAGACCCCCAGGAGTGAAGCAGTGCTGGATCTGTGCACTCTCCTCTTCAGTGTGGCCTTACACCACATGGAAAAGGAAATAAAGTGCTAAAAATGAGTGAGGGAGAAGGGTATGCATTTGTTGGTGCATGTAAATAGATGCGTGTGTTTATATGGGCATCTGTATTTAAAATTTAACTGGGAAAAGTTGTAGGAAGGCATCATGACTTTGAATGACTGGCCTCTAAAACAGCAGATGGAATTAAATGTAGATACACGTGACATTTTCTGCATGGAAAGATATGAGAATTCTTGATTTATATTTTCAGTGATGCCTGAAATCCCTTCTAATGAAGAGGTCTTGGTGTTATAATCAGATCTGAAAAATCACATTAGCCCAGTGCTCACTTGTTGTAAACCTCAAGTAAGATATTAAGAATTATTAGAGAAAAGCAAGAGAACAAAGCATTGTGTGGGTGTATAAATTCAAGGTGGAATTTCTTTCTTTCATCCTGGATATTGTGTGTGCTTCCTGCTTCAGAAATACCAATTAGGGCCTGCAGAAAGGTAAGAAACAAGGATGCTCAGAGTTCTGAAGCAGCTGAACTCTTGTTCATGTGATACTTTGGGCTCTAAAAGTTGGTGTTGGTGTGAAAAGTGATGGGACAAAGCCATGAAAAGGGAATTTGTTGAGGGTTTTTGCACACACACATTTGGTATGTTCAGGTCCTTGAAGTGCACTTGCAGTGAACCTGGGGTGGTGGGAGGGGAGAGCAGCTCCAGCTCACCCTGATCCTTCCTCAGCCCTCCTGCAGGCACCTGCTGCTCTCAGCCTTCTCTGCTTCCACAGATAACACATTTTCATGCTCTGGGGTTGCTCTGCCTGGGTTTTTTTGGGCCATGGTGTTGACGTGTTCCATGTGCAGGGTTTGAGAAGGAAAACGTCACTGAGGTGTCCTCGGTGCTCACAGTGCTGGGGTAGTGATGGTTCACAGTGTCTGGGGAGGAAATCAGCTCCAGAAACTGAGCTTGTGACTTCTGACAGATGGAGGAGGGAGAAAAGAAAATCTTAATTCTGTTTTTTTAAACTCCATATGCTGGATGCTGCTCAGACCTGCAGTTTGGATAACTCAGTTCACCCTTCCATTATTGTCAGTATCTGCTCTCACCTATGAACTTTTTAAGGAATGCCAAGTTTTCTCCTCACCTGTTTTTTCTCTTCTCTTTTTCTCTTGCTCCAGAATGCCTAAATTTATGTTGGTAATTCAACATCAGTGCTTCTTTGCACCTTTGTAGTTGTTATATTTATGCTGTCACTGCTTCAAGGAGAAGAAATCCAGTCAGCAGCACACAGATTGCAGGTGGCTCAGGGTAACTGAGGAGGGAGGAACTATTTTCCATGATGCACAACACTGTCAGAGTAGCTAAAAATGAGATATGGGTGCAAACATTTTCTGTGTGTGCAGTACTTGTATTTTAATGTAACACAGCACATAAAACCTGAAAACTTCTTTTCCTTGCTGCATCCAAAATTATCATTTGTTAAGTCACTGTAAAGCTTCTATAATAGCTTATTAAATAACATTGAAATTAGTGCAAAGACCTGTTTGAAACAGCACTGTGTTATGAATGGCAGAATTGTCAAGACTAAAAACCAAAATGAAGGATTTTATTCCTAGTAAAATGTTTCACTAAGTGAAGGGAGTGGCCAGATTTCAAATGTATTATTCTATCCAAGTATTCTTAGAAGGTTTGGACCAATCAGCATTTTTTGTCTAGAGATTTTTGAATGTTTATTTAAACAATTTACTGTCTCTTTCTATAGTAAGTAGACATGATACAAGTATTAGTTCTGGAGTGGTTTTGGTGTTCCCATTGATCTGTTGTGAGTTAGGAATTTAAGCACCCTGCTGTAATTGATACCTGCACTCAAATGAGATAATTTGCCCTCATATTTTTAAGCAGAGGCTGAAAACAAAGCAGAAATTATTAGCAAGGTTTCTGTGGCAGTAGCTGTAGGCAGCAGGACACAGAGCATTGTTCCTCCTGTTCTAATTTCAGCATATTTCAATTTTTAATGGCGGAAAGGAGTTCTCCTTGCCAGGATTATATTGCACCTACCTTGCTTGTGCTGCAATACCATTTTCTCTGAGTGCTTTGAAAATGTCCTTCCCAACTGCCCAGGTATCCTTTGGGCATTTCTAAACCAGTGTTGTTGTTGCAAACAGAATATGACATTTTGAGAATTGGAGAATTAGCCTTTGACTGTAACTTGTAGCACCGGTGGCCAGAGTTCTGTGGGATCTCAGCACCTCAGGACTGAGGTGCAGAGGCACCAAGACCACCCTTGGGGGGCTCGGGAGTCCTGGAATGTTGCCAGAAGTGTCTGGTGGCTGGACTTTGATCCTACACAGGAGACGACACCTGTATGAGGATGGGAGGATTTCACTGGGGTAAATGGTGAAGGGATAAGTTAATTAGAGAGTGAAACACAGGGTTTAGGATTTCTGTACAGGGGGGTCTAAAGAAGTAAGATGGAGGAATTGGGGCGTGTCCTGTTCTTCTTCTTCTTCTTCTTGGCCTCCATCTTCTGTGGTGATGTTGGCACTTTGGGATTGGTTATTACTAGAAGTGCACCGGTTAATAAGGGTAAAAGGTATTGGGGAAAATTGATAAATATTGTATACGTAATTTTGAGTATAAAGATAGGTGACCGCCCCGGGGGCTCTCAGTGTGCTCATGGCTGGCTGCTGTGCAGACCTCTGTCAGGCTGAGAGAAAATCTTTTAGATAAACAATTAATAAACACCGAGACCGAGAAAAAACCTGAAGCCTCTTCTCGTCCTTTGAAGCGCGGGCTGTCCAAGGCCACCCCTGGGCCTTTCCAGGTCACCCAAACAGACAAAACCCGGCAGAGTTCTTCATGTGTTTTCTGTTTAACTGGAATATTGATAAGTGGTGCTGGGTTGGTTTCAATTTACAGATGTTTTTTAAAGTAATGAAACACTTCCTTAAGCACACAAATCTCTGCATAGTTCTGACTTCATCCTGTTATCAGAGCACTTTTGAAATTGGTGAGAGTCTGTAAAACCCATTTAGTTTTTTATATTGGTACGCTTTGCTCTTATAGCAATTAATGACTGAACCTGGGCAGTGCTCACTGCCCTGAAGTGGAAAAGTATTTTGGCAAATATGGAAATGATGGCACTTATTAAAAATTTCACCTACCCTCTAATTTTTGGATGGGGAGGGGGTTGATTTCCTACCCAAAGCAGGAAAGAAATACTTCTAAATAAGCATTATCTACAAGCATGATAATAGATCATTAAAACATTTGGTGAACAAATCAAGTATTATTTAAAACATCCTAAAAATTTTCTCCAACTCTTTTATTTTAATGTGTATTCAGGAGGTTTTTTTTCCTTAGGGGAATCCGTAGATGTCTTAGGTGCATTTCTTTTCTCTCAACTATTGCTTTCAACTACAGTATTCATTCTTTAAAGATCTACACTTGCTTTCATTCAGCTGCATGTAATTTTTTACCACTTAAGGGTTATTTTCATCCTGGTAGACCAGTAAGCAAGTTGAAAGTCAAGGCCAGGGCTCCTGTTTCTTGAGAACCACCCTTGTTGTTGTAGCCTCTGTGTTGTGTCTTCTGTCCTCCAGCAATGCTGTCAAAAAGAGGAAACTCAGAAGCATCTCAGAGATTTTCCTGACCCTTACAGGACTTGTAAATGTTCCACCCATGATGGTGTAGTTGTGTAGAAACACTACAGGAGGCATTTAGTGCATCTCTGCTTTTTAGATCTCTTTGCTTCCTCTGTCCAGAGATGGATTTTGGCAGTGAGTTATTTTGTGTAATTGCAGTATCCACCTTGGATGTTACTGGGAAAACTCTTTGTGTTGTCTCAGTGTGATTATGCAGAGTTCCAGGATGTCACAGTACGAGTCTGGCAAGGGAAAAATGTGTTAAAAAAGAAGAAGAGCAGTCTCAATCTGCTGGGAAATCTCAGTAATCTTAAGACTTGAGAAAGATTTCTGTGTATAGAAACCTTACATCTTCAATTACAACAATTGAATATTACAATTCAGTTGTAATCTGGAAAACCAAATCTGTACCACATGAATTTATTTTTCTGCTTTGTGATTTTTTCCCCCATTGTCCCAGTGTAATGACTGGAAAATCTCAGTAGTCTTCAGACTTGATAAAGATTTCTGTGTATAGAAAACTTACATCTTCAATTACAACAATTGAATCTTACAATTCAGTTGTTGTAATCTGGAAAGCCAGATCTGTACCACATGAATTTATTTTTCTGCTGTGTGGAGGTTTTTTTCCCATTTTCCCATTGTCCCAATGTAATGACTGGAAAATCTCAGTAATCTTTAAACTTGATAAATATTTCTGTGTATAGAAACCTTGCATCTTCAATTCAGTTGCTGTAATCTGGACAACCAGATCTGTACCACATGAATTTATTTTTCTGCTATGTGGGGCTTTTTTTCCCAATATCCCAGTGTAATATCTGGAAAATCTCAGTAATCCTAAGACTTGATAAAGATTTCTGGGTATAGAAACCCTACATCTTCAGTTCAGTTGTTGTGATCTGGAAAACCAGGTCTGTACCACCTGAATTTATTTTTCTGTTGTGTGATTTTTTTCCCCCATTGTCCCAATATAATGACTGGAAAATCTCAGTAATCTTAAGACTTGATAAATATTTCTGGGTATAGCAACCTTACATCTTCAATTCAGTTGTTGTGATCTGGAAAACCAGATCTGTACCACATGAATTTATTTTTCTCCTGCGTGATTTTTCCCCCTATTATCCCAATATAATGACTGGAAAACCTCAGTAATCCTAAGACTTGATAAAGATTTCTGTGTATAGAAACCTTACCTCTTCCATTCAGTTGTTGTGATCTGGAAAACCAGGTCTGTACCACATGAATTTATTTTTCTGTTGTGTTTTTTCCCCCCAGTGTCCCAATGTAATATCAGCTTGAAGAAGCAGAGGAGTCGAAGTATCTTTAGCACCTTATTCTGCTGCTTTCGTGACTACAATGTCGAGCCACCATCCACCAACAGCACCAGTGCTCTGCCTCCTTTGGTGGAGGAGAATGGAGGACTTCAGAAGGTCAGGATTTTGTCTTATTTTGCTGTCATGTGGGTGGTTTGTAAGCAAGGATTAATTCTGCTTCCAAAGGTTTGTCCTGACAGATTTCCCTTGTGAGATACAGGAAAAAAAATTGCTGGTTTGATGGTGGATTGCTAATACTGTCTATTCATCTGTGATATAAAATTAATATTTTTGTCGTGGGTGTTGGCACTTTACTTTCTGTAAACAACCAACATTTAAAACCTGAGTAAGACACTAAAAAAATGGAGACTTCTCGTAAAATTTCAACTGCTGAGTTGTCCCCAGCTTTGGTTCCTTTTTCTGATTAAAGGAAAGTTAAAATGTGTTCCACTGCAACATAGTGGAACCTTCTGAACATCATTTTAAAGGATTTTCAGTGACATAAAAACAAATCAAAAGGACCATAATTATTTAGACCTTTTTTTCCTAAGTAGTCCACTTACATTCAGTACATGCTGAGGCCAGGGCTAGCAGCTTTTGGCCTTATTTTCCCAAGTTACTAAGTTGTGTTTAATGAGTTAAATGAATGGATGGGGATTTTAGATGCAAATACAGATAGAATACAAACAGTGCAACACACATTTCTTCTTTATAAATCTGATAACACTGAGAGCATTTGTGCTATTGTCTGAAGAATTTCAGTTCAATCTGGCAAATAATGCCAAGTTTTCCATGCAGTTTCCAGGACTCTGAGATTGCAAATCCAGGTGAATCCATGGTGGAGAATTATGGCAGAAATGGAGATGTCTCTCAGTTTTTTATCCTTCTGTTTTTCATGTCTGATGCAGCTGATTCCTTCCTTCCCTTGTCCAGTCCATTTTATTCTGGTTTGAATTCTGCTGGTTGTGTTTGAATTCTGAAAAGTTCAGGGGAAAGAACAAGGAACTCTTTGGTGGGAGAGAGGGAGGGAGAGCAGATGAAAGTGATGGAGATTTCTGTGTGGAGGTAAAGCCTGAACTGTACCAGTTCCTGCTGAAACTGCTCTCACAGAGGTAAAATGCCCTGAAAATCCTGCCAAGAGGAGGGATTGTACATGTATTTTTAGACTTCTCCTGCTAGCCAAGGTACATTTGGAGTGAAAGGAGGGAAATCTAGCCTGGATGTGCTGAAGGGAAAGCTGAGGAGTGTGTAACATGTATGCACACATTCATCTGAGGGGAAAAAAAAAGGGATGGGAAGCTACTAAAATTTCCTTTCCACTCTGCTGGGGAATTGAAAGCAAAAAGAATTGAGGCTACTGGCAAAACTACAGCTGAGAGAAAATGGGACTTCAGTAGAAACTAAAACATAAAAGCAAGTTTGTTTTTTCTGTAGAATAACGTGAATCAGAATGGTCTGGAGTCAGTAGTGTCCAGATTGCATTTTGCAAAACAATTACTTTCTAAATATGTCCTATGCCTTGAGAGGTTGCATGGGTGTCCACACAAGTTTTCATTCTCACTCTGTGCTGCCTCACTGAGCAGTTCTGGAGCTGTACAATACTTGTACACAAGGCCAGGACAAAATCACAGCATTCCTAAAATGACCAGATCAAAATGTGCAAGACAAAATATAATTCAAAGAATATATTGAAGAGAATTTAATTGAAGAGTGCTTTCTTCAACTGAATGAAAGGCACTCAGATACTCATATCTTTTTAGAAGAAATCAGTATAGCTCAACTTTCAGGTGGTTCTTCAGGTAAAAAGTCAGTGACATTGCTATTTTAGATGCTGTATTAAAGATTAATCTCTATATATGTTTATACTGTTTTTATTTTGAGTGCTAACACAGTGTAAGTAGGAAAATCCTCTAAGGAAATCAAAAGAGCACTGAAGACTTTTGAATATGTTTGAATATTGTTACACTGTTGGACTGGTGATTTTTACCAGGAGAGCTGTTTCAGAGCTGTGCAGGCTGCTTGAATTTGGTGGAGTTACACTGAGCATCTTGTCTAGATTCAGAAATAAGAAAAGTGGGGGAGGCACCACTGGGCCTTGGATTCTAAATTGGTGAAATGAAATGTCCAGGAATGACAAAATTGCCTCTCAGGAAAGAAAATGAAACCTGACAACCCACTGCTTAAATTCCTCTGCTGTTTCATTAAATCTCTTTTTTTTTGCATTAGTTTCACTGCCAGGTAGGAATTGTTGAAATTCTGTTAAGCTGCTGCTCAGATGGTCACTTGGTTATATCTGCTCTCTCTTCTGTGTGTTATTAATTATTTATCACATCACTGTTCACTTCTGGCTGGCCCCAGTCAGTTCATGTGTTGTGACCCTTTCTTTAAAAAATGGACAAGGAAAATTGCACAATAATGTCAAGCACTTACCACTAGAAATGAGTGCAAAATGGCTTGGAGGTACTTCCCTCATGTCTTTGCTGTTCAGTGGAGTTGGTACATGAAAACTGATGGTAAAGACTTCAGAGGAAGGGAAGAATGGGGGAAACTTCTGCTGGTTTCACTGGAATTCAGAGTTCTCTGTTGCTTCTGGCACATTCTGAAGCTGATGTGATAAGCCAACTTTCTTCTAATTAGGAATCTTGATTTTTTTAAATGCTGCCCTGTTCAAAAGGAGGGAAAGTGGGGGAGAAGGATATTTTATAAAGTAGTTGAAAACACAGCACTGAAATTTTGTTCAGAATAATTGTGATGTGTGAGACAATTCTTATTTGGCTCTAGTAGAAAAAATGAAATCAGTGCTTCAGATTAATCAGGGCTTCATGATGTGACTTGATGGTGCTTGACATGTCAAGTGTCTGTCACTTCTTCATGGGGTTGGAAGAAACACCAAATTGAGCAAGGTTTTGATTAAACAGTTACTTTCAGTGCTGAATTCTATTCTCTAAGTGGGGAAAAAAAGCCCAAAAACTTCTTCAAAGTATTGAGTTCTCTTTTAAACCTTCTACTCACAGAGCAGCTGCTTGTTCAAGTGTGACTCTAGTACTGGTAATGAATGGTCCATTCCGTCTCTGAAGTTTCAATACAACATTTTTTTCAATAATAACTTGTATTTACTGAAACTGTGGCATATTTGTTTTCCTTCAAATGCAGCAGCTCTCCAGCAGAGCAGAAGATGCACTGTGAGAGGTGATATCTGTGGGTATATCAGCCTGCCTGCAGCTCAGATGCTGAGCCAGATGTGTCACTGGGAACACAAAATATTCAACCTCATGAACTCCTTTATAATATTTTCCTGCCCCTTCTGCTTCTGCATCAGGCAGCTCCCCAACACCTTCCAGCCACTGGTTTGTTTTGTTTTATTTTTCTTCAGAGTGTTGGGAGAGAGAAAATAAAACTTATGTTTTGTTTTCTTTGAGATAAATTCAAATCTCAGTTTCCATTCTTCAGTTAGCAACTTGACTCAGTTTTTGTATTTTCTGCATATAAGTTTTTTCTTCTGGGTAAGTTTGTTACTTGAGTTTTGAGGTGTTTGTGGATACAGATTTCATTTATTCAGACTTGAAGGGAGAGGGAGTCCACATAGACAAAGGTGAGAAAAGCAAGATACAAACTCTTTTTTTCCCTTTGCTTTCAGTCCTGGTGGGTGAGGGAGCCCTCACATGTCTGTGGGCACTTTCCATTTCACCCCCAGCCCACTTCCACTGGAGTCAACCTTGCTTTTGTTTCACAGCAAGATCCAGATCAGGCAGATGGCTCCAGTTAATGAGGTGAAACATGAATGAGGAAAGGGATTTTTACGCTTGCTGGGTTAGAGGAGAAGCTCTTGATCCACATGCACCAGGGAAGAAGACAGAACTAAGGGGAGGATTTTTCTGGGGGCAGCAGCTGCTCCCTCTGCTTTTCCTGTCACTGAATTTCCACCTCACTCCAAAAGCTGTGGCTCCTCCTCCCCACTGCATGATGCCATCACCTCCCAGGTGAATTCCTGTCACTGAATTTCCACCTCACTCCAAAAGCTGTGGCTCCTCCTCCCCACTGCATGCTGCCATCATCTCCCAGGTGATGTTGGCGAGCTGTGTAGATGCTCTGTGGTCGTGTCTCCAACACTCTCCTCTGCTTCAGGGATCTCTGTTTATAGCACAGCACAGGGAAAAGGATCTTCTCTCAGTCCCTCATGAATGTGGCCCAGCAAAATGAGGAAACAGCTTGGAGGGAGCACGTTCTTGAGGTCACAATAGCATCTGCTTCATGCTGGAGACCTCGAGGAGCAGCAGGAGTGTGGGCTCTGTGTTGGGGACATCATTAATGACAGGATGCTGAGCAGAGGTGGGAATCCCTCTCCATGTGGAGGAAGATGATTGAGATTGATGTAAATCATTGTGCTTTGTCTCCTGCTTACCCTTGGCTGATCAGAGCAGGAAAATTCCACGTGTTTGGTTCTGTTGGTCACCATCAAGATGTGGTGTGGAAGGTGTTCAGAAAACAAGATCTCCTCTCCATACCTATTCAAAGATTCCCAGAATGACCAGGTTGGAGGAGACCTTCAAGACCATCGAATCCAGCCCAGCCCCAACAGCTCAACCAAACCCTGGCACCCAGTGCCACATCCAGGCTTTGTTAAACACACCCAGGGATGGGGACTGCACCACCTCCCCGGGCAGCCATTCCAGAACTTTATCACTCTTTTATCATTTTTCCCTGCTATCCAACCTGTATTTCCCTTGGCGCAGCTCGAGGCTGTGTGCTCTGGCTGTGTCAGTGCTGCTGCAGACAGAGCCCAGCCCCAGCTGAGCACAGGCACCTTTCAGGAGCTGCACAGAGTGATGGGGTTCCTCTCTTTGCCCACTCATTCTGACCTTCTTTATTAAGAGACAGCTTGAGAGTTTGTCAAATCACTTAAGTGTCAAATAATAACTGTACTACTGTTGTAAAAGAACCTGTCATGGTCTAGAGCAAGCCTTGTGCTAAAGAAACTAATAGGATGAATCTGTTACATTGGTCAGCTTCTTCTCTAAAGTGAAAATAGCTCCTTATCTTTCAATACAGACTCTGAAAAAAAGCAAAATATTGTGGCCTGTCACTTGTTGCTCATCGAGGCCACACATGACCATAGGCAGTGTAAGTGAGGAACACAGTGCTGGAAATTGTTATTTCAAACTAAAAATTATGCAGCTAAAGGAAAAGAATGGATTTATCGTTCCATCTGTATATAGCATGGAAAAAATAAAACCCATTAAAAAAACCCTGTATTCAATGGCTGGGGACAAATCAGTTCCTGGGTTGTCTTAGGGACACAATAGGGAAATCTTGGCATTCTAGGAACAGCTTTGTTCTGTTACCAACATCAGCAGCTCGTGGAAAGCCTTCAACAAATGCAGTCATCTGTCATCTTTCAAACTCTGCTGTTTGACCCATTTCCCTTCCTGTTCCAAGGCACTAGGAAATGAGGCAGGAGCTTGTAAGAAGTTTCCCAGAGCAGGCTTGTTTTTAAGAAGCATTTGCCTGTTCATGAACACTTTTGCTTTCCCAGCAGACTCTTGCACTTCTTTCTGCTTGTTTTTCCTGTTCTCATCTCTCTTACTACTGTTTTGATTTTTGCATAGGTATTCCCAGGGTTCCTCTTAAGAAATTTGCTTGTTTCCCCCTTTTTTTTTTTTTTTTTTTTAATTTAAGAAATTCTTTGAGAGAAATTCGGCAAACAGTAATGCAACTTTGGTTTTAGGTTCCCATGAAAGTCAGTTCCACTAACAGGACATTAATATATTGAATTGTCTTTTTTTTTTCCTATTCTTATTGCTGTTACCCTGAGGAAAACTTGTATTCTCACCAACTTTTTTGTGTGTGTTTTTTCTAGAAATCAGGTACTTTTTACTAGTGCCAAGTTTTTGATAGTTCATGGTAGTTGTTCCTTCAGCTTCTCAGGATTTTGGGCAAACTTCAGTAAAAAAATTTCTGCTGAGCAACACTAAAAAAGAGCACTTTAAAAATAATAAAGAATTATTTCTGTTTGTCAGTGATGTGTCAACACTGGTAGACTTGAAAACAAATAAGCAGGAGGTTTCTTCAGCTGGAAAAGGCTGTTCTAGAATTGAAAACAGCCCTTGCAATATTTCTCTGCTGGAGATCAGAGCCTGTGTTGCCCAAATATTAAAGAATAAAACCAAACCCAAGCAACATCTATGCTAGAAGGATCAGCTTCCTTTTCTTTATGTGCTGTGCCCACCAGAAAATAAAGTTGGTTTTGAAGGATTACATCAGAAAATAGAATTCTGGCTTCAGAAATCTCTTAGATATTGGAGTGAGAGTTTGAGAAAATAGAATTCTAGCTTAAAAAATGTCTTATATATTTGAGTGAGAGTTTGAGTGAGAATTGCCCATTTGAGCCAGGCTTTGTCCATTTTGGAGCTGTCCTTGTTTCTGCATGTCCAAGGATGAGAAGGAAGGATCAGGTTGGCCAAGAATTTCCTGCCTTCTCCCAAGGGTGGTGCAAAAGTGAGACCATGGGAGCAGCACTGGCACTGCTGGATGGAAAAAATGGAATTCCTTGGGTTAATTTAACATCATCATGTCCTTCTCAGACATTCTGCTGTTGCCTGAGTGAAAATGCTGATTTTTAAGTCAGTTGTCTCAAATGAAGGTGGGTTCAAGGAGTGGGGTTCTGCCAGGCTCTGGCTCAGCCTCTTGCTGCAGTGCAATTTGACAAATACACCCATTAGTAGATCTTAAAGCTGAAAAGGTTCCAGTAAATACAGGTACTTTCTTATTGTCATCTCTTATTAATCATAGCATGGGTTTTATCAGTCCAGTCTCCTAAAAATCACAAATGCCAGTGTACTAACAGATCATTTCAGCAACTAAAATGCAAAATCCTATTTTTATTTTTTTTTACCCTGGTTTCTTGAATACTTGGAACTTTTGGTTTAAAATGTTTGAGTGCTACATTTACTGCTCCAGACCTTTGTTCTACCCTTTAAAAGCCATTACCCTTACAGTGATTTTTTTTTCTTTTTCCCCAGGGTGACCAGATGCAGGTCATGCCTATACCAAGTGTATGTATTTTTATCCCTTTTTCTTTTAATAATTTTCATGACTTTTGCTTTGATTCATTTTATGTTGCAGTCTAACAGGTCTGTTTTGTGTTGCATGTTAACAAAAGGATTTTATGTTCTGTCTGTAATGTTGTATCCCCAGAGGTGGAGTGAACTGCATGTCTTCTACAGGGACTGAAAGAAGAGTTTGGGTTTTATCTGGGTTTCTTCTGGATTTTTAGCATGTTGAAAACACATGAGGTAGTCTGAAAATTATTTATTTTAATAGAGGCAAAAGGTGATTCATCATCATTATGTGAGACACAATTACAAAAACCTTTTCCTCTCATTTTCCTCTATATTCCAGTTGAAAAGAACAGTTGGAAACTGCATAATTTATTTGAAATAAGTCACATTAAGAAAACAGAGCACACTGACTTGCTCATCCCTGCACTTGTTTGAGATGATGCTCTTGGTATCAGCTGCTGCTTTATGAGCCTCAATATTTCTGTTTATCTTCCCCGCATTAAACTTGGAATGCCGTTTGGCATCTGAATTATTTTTCAAAGCTAAATAAAAGGAAGAAAAAAACCCGAGTCCTTCAAACTGAAGCTTTTAATTTAATTAGTTTTAACCGTTTTTGGTCAAAAAGCTGCTGGTTTTTTTACAAGGATGAAGGCTTAGGCTTTGTAAAGCTGAAAACACTTTTTTTTTTCCTGATCTCCTTTGCTGTTTACAATACTTCATCATTGCAGAGTTTCCCAGCAAGCAGCAGTGCTGATGTGTGGAGATAATGACCCAACCCTCTTGTTTGAGATATTTGGTAGCTTTTAAAGACCTGGATATTCCCCAAGATGCCATTCTTTATCTTCTTTCCCTTCCTTCTCACGTAGCCCAGCATTCCAAATCCTCCTGTAGGAACCCCCCTGTCTGTGCTGCAGTGCACCAGTGCCAGGGACTGGGCACATCTTCCCTCTTCCAACAGCTTTCCTTGGGGTTGGGAACTGTTGGAAATTCCTCTTTATTGCTTACCTGTGATTTCTGGTGTGGCTCATGCATGCTGTGTATGCAGGCAGGCATGGACATGCATGTGATTTGTATTTCTGCAAGTCTAGGAATAGAAAAACCTCAAATGTAAATCAGAAAATGCTGATTTCCAAACTACTTTTCTTTTTTACATACCTGCCAAATTCTGTTAGGTGGCTGTAGCTGCTCCACTAGGAATTATTTGAACATGAAACATGTTCTGGCTGTGCTCTGACCTGGAATAAAACCTTTCCCAAGAGTGACTGTAGCTACTAACAGAATAAGAATTCAAAGAGAACAAAATTTTGGAAGGATTAATAAGTAGAGCTCTGACAGGTACAGAAATTAAATCAGATGCTTTGCTAGAACATTGTCTTTGCAGTGTTAAAGCAGTATTAGATTTGGGCAGTGGTACAAAAATGAATGCTTCAAGAAGGGACATCTTTTTTTTCCCCTCCTTTTTTTATTATTTTTTTTAAGCTCAGCTGTAATTTTGCAGACACATTCCCAGCACTAACCAGGCAGTAAAATCAACTTATCCCTGCAGCCATGCTGTGGAGTTCTGAGCAAGCAGGTGACTTTAAACCCTCCTTCCCCTTCTCCAGTGCCATCTGATGCTTGTCCCTGCAGCAGGACAGGGCGGTGTTGTCAGGCAGCCATGGCCCTCGGGCACTCTGTGACATTTGCTGCCAGGATCAAAGAGCTGCTGCCTCTCAGGAGCCAGCCAGCAGCTAAATAAAGGCACAAGGGAGCTGCACATGCAGGGAGTGCAGGGAAGGAAAATGCAGGCTCGTGTTAGGAAAAACACCTAAAATTGAAGTGTTGGTCTTAGGAGGGGTGTTGGTCCAAGACAGCTCTAATGTTGTGTTTCAGACCCATTAAGGCAGAAATTGTTGATTTTCTGCTACCTAGGGATGAGAAGTGAGGCTGTGTGAGCTGCCTCTTGTACAAACCAGGAGAAAAATCTTCTGAGCAGACACAGAGCTTGGCCACAATTCAGTGGACATTTCCATGTTACAGGACATTCACATTTACTGGTTGCAAATGTCATCAGTTCAAGTGTTCAGAGATTTCCTGAGTGGCTCTAAAAAGAGCTCTGCCCACTCCCCCCTTTCAAATTGAAGCCTCCAGTCAAAATATGAGGATTTCTGGAGCTTTGTTGTGCTTTTTATTGTGTATTAAACCTGGCAGTGTGCTGAGGTCACCTGTTTGAAAGCTTCCATTGCTTGATGTGCAGTTTGCATTGCTTTTATTTGCATTTATGTGTGCAGTTCAGTGAAATGGATCTTCTGCTCAATCAGATTTGTCCTGCATTAATTGACCTGAATTGAAAAGTTTGACTTAATGTGAATTTTTGCTTGGTTATTGATGAAGATGACTGCTAAACAAAAAATATTCCAGTTTAAAGTTAGGTTCTTCAGAAATTAGAAACAGCATTGCTTTGGAGTTTTTTAAATATGAACTTTGTAACTCATGTTTTGAAACTGTTTCCAGTTAAAGCATAGGCTAAACAGCAGCATAATTATTTTCCTTATACTGCAAAATTAATTATTCTTAGAGCTGAAATAAATACAAAATTTTTTAAAAGGCAAACCCTAAACATCCCCAGCTGACACATTTTGATAGACCTGATGACAAATGCAAATATAGCTCAGGATGCCTGTGTTTTCATGGATTTTATTCAGCTTTGTTTGGAAATGATATGGTAGAGAAATCATAAAATCATACAGTGGTTTAGGTTGGAAGGAACTTCAAAAGATTATTTTCTTCCAACCCCCAAATCAAAGTAGACCCATAGCAGCTTCACTAATTTATATTCTTTTGAATGAAGATGGAATTCTTTTGAATGTAGATGGAAATACAGAGCCATGCTTATGCAACAAATTAAATGAGATATTGTCAAACTTCAGCTCTTAAATGAGTTGGAGTGTCCACTTTTGTTCAGCTTAAAATTCCACTGTTAAGGAGTGGTATCAGAATTATCCCTCAGAATCCCTGCAGGAGTTAAATCTTAGCGCAGGGATATTGGGGTTTTTTCCATTTGTCCTCACCTACATTAGCTAAATCCTTATTATAACTTGTTCTAGCAGAAATTTTGGGAGCTGCCTGCTCCACAAGAGGAGCTGGCATCTTCTGGCAGCTGTGTTTTAAGTAGGAATAATTTATCTTCTTTCTGCACAGAGCTGCTGGGAGAAGCTGCTAGCCTGCAAGTGCAGCCCAGAGTGTGAGCAGAGGACACAAACAGTAAATTAACGTGTAATGTGTTGCACTTGAGCTTAACAACACTGCCAGGACAGAGAGAGAGACTAAAAAAGGCTTATTAATTCTGATACCTGTGGGAAATACAGGCCTGCAGGGAGGAGAGCTGATGGTTGTGAATTTCTGTAAGATTTGTGTTGACCAGCTGTTGATGCTTCAACCAAAAGTCCTGTTCTCTTGCCACCACCATCCCCTTTTTTTTGTTTTTTTCTTAGGGAATTTACTATTTCCACGGGACTGAAGCAGTGCAGCAGTCGTTCCACTACAAGGTCTGTTGAGCTGATCAGCCCTGAGACCTGGCTGGAATGCATAAATCCCAAACAGTGACTAGTTTAATTTGTGTACAGTTTGTGTCTTGTTGGAATTGAGCAAACCAGTGGGATAGCACGTGGCATTTTTCTGCTGAGTTCTTTGTGCAGCCTTTGGGGGAGTGTTGCATAGTAAATATGAGTTGCTGTTAGCCACAATGAAATATTCTTAATCATCTCAGATGTCTTTAAAGTGATGTGTGTAAAAAAATAAAAGACTTTGTCAAACTTCCATAACTATTCACCGTTAACTGTGATGGAAATTGGTATTTAGAGCTCTTCTTGGGTATGTCTCCATTAGAGAGAAAATTAAAACACAGTGTTGAGTAACGCTTGTTTCTGACTAAAAGCTTTGCTGCCCTTGACAGGTGGAAATTGCTTTAGATCAGAAAGCTTGAACAGCAAAACAAATGGGCTGATACTTTGCATACAAATCCTTTCAAGTTCCTAAAAGCCTCAAAAATGCCACCTTTGCTCCCAAGTCCTTCACCAGCTATTTAGCAGCCTCACAACTTGCAGTGGCTTCAGCTTCGGAATAATTTCCTTATCCCTGTTATCAAGAGGGTGAATGTTTGCACAGTTGAGGACAACAGAATTGCAATTTGTGAAATGGAAAATTCATTTATTCTGATCTTCAAAAGCGTGAATTTAAGGAAGCAAGATCAGAATGAACTCAAGATGCCAAAGCTTGTGTGAGAGCTGGTTGTGCCCTTGTTAGATGCAGTTGGGTCAGAAACTGCACATGATCCCCTAAAGCAGTGCTGAGGAGGGAGAGGAGCTCCAGCAGTGACCAGAATCTCTGTGTGGGTACCACAGGGGAATTGTGCCTGTCCCAGCCACTGCTTTTGGATGAAAAAAAAAAACAGATGCAGGTCACCTCACTGTGCATTCAGGGAATTTGGGCTCTCAGAGATGAAAGTTCTTGCATTTTGTAGTCCTTGGTGTGTGTCCATCCTTTTCTTGATGACAAACGCAACAGTTTGCAGCTAAAAAAATAAAGATACCTATGGTAAGACAGTGCTCATATTTTTCATATATGCATTTTTACACTGAAGAATATACAGTTCCATATATTTTCCATAGATACAGATATTTTCATTTTGATAAGGAATTCACATAGCAGAAGGAATTTCTGGCTTTGAACTGCCTGTGCAGATTAATGTAGTCAGAAATTCAAAGGAGATAAAAGTTTTGAGTACAACAATAAACTGAGCTATTTTTTTTTTTTTTTTGGAGAAGTATGTTTAAGGTTTCTTGGGATGTTCCTGCCTTTTTTTCATCTTTAAAGACAAGAAGTACTGGAACATGGCTTGTGAAGATTACTGGTTTTAAATGGGTCAAATTTTTCTTTCAATAAGCTTTTACTTTATTTAGGTTGCAAGTTTGGATCTTTCTTAATATGAAAACTGAGGTGGGGTGCTAAATACCTTTTAGGCTTTGAATAGGAGGAAAAACCTAAAATTCTTTAGGTTTGGTCCTAGCTGCCAACAAGCAGAGGTGGAACTGAAGCAGCTGTGGGGCTGTCCATAACCTAGCCAGGGTGTTGTATAAATCCCAGTCTGCTTGGGTGGCTCTGGAGCCTTTGCAGTAATTAGGCAGGAGCTGTTTTAATTGGAAAGTCCTTGTCAGATGTGTGCTGAGAGGAAATGCCCTGAGAAAAGTGGTTTTAGGCAGGGTAGCTTCCAGTTTGGTGGCTGAGGGAACTGTTGTCAGTGTTAATTGTAAGGAACTTAATCAATTTCAGTGAATGCTCCTAAAAATGCCCCAAGAACTCCTGCTTTAGCTACAAGCACTTAATTTAAGTCCAGAATCTGATTTGTTAGGTGCTTCATTTAAGAGTTCATTAGGCATCATTAGCCAGTATCTATCAAGGTGACATTTGAATTCAGCCAGTGGTTGATGATCTGTCCTGGCCGCTGGAGGTGGCCCTGCCTCACCTGTGTCACCCCTGCCTGCACAGGGGTGGCCTCAGATCTCTGCCAGCCCCTCTGCAAAGAGCAAACCCATAAATAAATATAAATGATAAATGATGAATCCTTACCAGAGCAACAGTGAACAGATAAAGAAATAGGAAAAGAATGGAGTTAGAGTTGTGTATCCAAGTCTAAATTAATTTAATTTCCTCTCTGTCTTAAGCTTCTCCCTACTGATGCTTTTCTATAAAGCTAATCCTTTTCTTTCATCAAAAAACCCCAAGTGGCAGCAGTGTTTCAGCTCCAAATGGAAGCATTCTCTCCCATTTCTGTGATTTCAGAAAGTAACATATTTCTATTGCAAACTGGGGTGTTGAAGTGGGAAATGATCCAAAGAATATGAGAATGTCTGCATTGCTTTCAGAAAAATTGTCAAAATTCATGGGATTGGTTCCATTTTTAGTAAGGTGTGCTGTACAGGAGCCCAGTTCAGGTTCTTCACTGCAATTTTAATACCTTGACTGGGAGCATAATTCACATGGAAGGTGATCTCCACCCTCCTAAGTGGTAAAAACAAGAGTGAGGACATGTCCTGGAAGATAAAATTAGTAATGCTGTCTTCCATCAGGATGGATTCCTCAGTTTCAGCATTTTTCATGGCAAACAGAAATAATGATTTGTGTAAGTGTCCATCAGCCTGATATGGCTGCAAATGGATTGACTGGAAATAGGGTAACAACAGCAACCAAACCAGGCATTGGGAAAAGAGCCACTGGAAAAAGATGTTGTATCAAATATCCTGGTTTTATGATTATTTTTCTTTGGATAGTGGTGGTGTTTTACCATTTTCATTTCCAGTGCTTTGGAGGTCATTCTAAACAAGGCTCTAATTTAAAAAAGAAAAGTCTGTATGGGTATTGCAATTGCATGAGCCATTAATACCCATACATAAACTTGGGATGAGCCCAGAAAATCATTTGATTTCAAGTCATGTATTCCAGCTGCCAGTAATTACTGGAATAGTAATATTGACAAAAGGGTGCCCCTTCCATAGAGGTTTTACTTTTTTTTTGTTGTCTTCCTCTTTTCTTTTTATTTATAGCCACCAGCTAAATACCTCCTGCCAGAACTGACAGCATCAGACTATGGGAAGAAGTGTGTGGTCATTGATTTAGATGAAACTTTAGTGCACAGTTCATTTAAGGTAAGTAAATTCAAAAGGGATCTCTTGCAGCTTGGATCTGTCAGTGAATGCTGCAGGAACTGTTAAGCCTCTTAATACTTGAACTCCTCTTACATCCTCTGCCTGGGAGTCCTCATTGCCTCTCCTGTGATTATTCATCCTAATTTAGCTCTCAGGGGAGTAACAACAGGGATTGCTTCTTAAATTTTATTTTATTTTATTGAGAAAATCACACTGACTGCAACAAGGCCTGGAATAGGTATTGACTGCAGGGCTTTGTGTATTCCACCAAAGACCTGAGTTTTCAACAGGTGCAAAATTTGTTGCTTTGAAAATAGCAACAGATGCTTTGAAGTTTTTTGTTTTTGCAGTTCAAATGATGCCATCGTTAGTGTAGGAGAATGGAGAATCAGCACAGCTTTGTGCTGGGTTAGATGTACCTTAAACCAGGAGATTTTGGGCACCAGTGGTGGCTCTTCTCTCTTGCTGGAGGATGTTGTTTTCCTGATCCCAGCAATTGGTTTTAGGTATTTAGTTTTCAGAGCAGGAAAACAAATACCATTTAGCTGTTGGTGGTGAGTCAGTCATCTTCAAGAAGCAGCTTCTGTAACCCTTCAGAGTTCAGCATGTGCTGAACAAATGTTTCTTCAAAATACTGTATGTTATGTATTTTTTCTGTTGTTTAAGTAGGGCTGAAATTAGGAGACTTCAGAAATACAAAGTCTAAATTGGCTTGGGGTACTGATAGCATTTCTGGTTAGTACAGCTAGTACTGATAAAGCATCTGCTGGTTTTATACATTGATTGGGGAATTTATAAGAATTAATAATGTTATTTTACCACTCCCAAACCAGATTAACCACCCTTACAGTCTTCCAGCTGCTTGCACTCCATTTTTCACTGGAAACATCAGCTCCACTTTTTAATCCTTCACTTGTTGGTTGCCAGTGTTTAAAATGCAAACTTGTAATTCATGTTGTGGTTAGGATTTGGCAGCAGCCTCTCTTTATTGACTTAAAGAAAACCTTATATGGAAATATTGGAACAAATATTCTTGTTTCTCAGTCTGAAATGAAGATTTCTTTTTTCTCTTTGTTGTGCCTGATGGTACAGAATAATTTCTGGTGTACAGGAAACTCCAAGCCTCAGTGCCATATTTGTCTTCTGTAGCCAGACTGAGTTTGCTGTGGAGAGCTTTTCAGGGAGATAAAATCCACAGCTGGATTGGGCAGGGACGAGCCATGCCTTCCTATTTAAGCAAGAATCAAAAACAAGAAGAGAAAGCTGAATGTAAAAGTCTAATTGTGTATAATAAAGCTGAAGCATTAGGCTTATTGTTACCTGAAAGGTAAAAATACAATTTTGCTTTCTGAGTGCTGTGGGTAATTTTGTACTGTGATTTTTTTTCTGGTTTTGAAACAAAATGAGATTCAGTTTAAGTGGTTATTAGTTATTTTTTTTAACCATTTTAAAGAAATATATGTTTAATGGTTGACACAGTTGCAAATCTCTCTTGTAGGACTGAGATTTGCAGAGTGTTTCTTAGAGGACTCCTTTTAATCCTCCCACATTCAAATGATATTTAATGGGTATTTAAATGATGTTGAGTAGATATTTAAGAAAAACCAAAAGCTTTTTCTGCTTGATGCTGAGCACTGAATAATGTTTTGTGTGAGGGAAAAAAAAACTGGTCCTTTTTTTGTGTGAGGTCAGTAGAGTTGGGCAGATGCTGGATTTTCTGCAGAATTGGAATTTTAGGGTGACAATGGTGTTATTTCAATATGAAATCCTGTGATTGGGGGTGTTTAAGAGCAAAGCAAGTGCTGGAGGAAATTAATTTCGTTGTTTAGTGGTTGGCACTGTCCAGTGGTGCTGTCTGGGTTTTGTTTCAAGTTCTTCAGCTGAATTAAGACCATTAATTGTCATCAAAAATAATGATACATTCCAGCAGAGAAAGGGTTTGAACACCTGGGTGCACCCTGCTCTGCCTGGATAGTCAAAATTACTTTTGTAGCTTTTTATTTTGTAGGAGTTTCGGGGTATTTTGGGGGTTTTCCTTCCATTAAAACGTATCTGCTCTAACCAGGTAGCTCCCCACTTAAAAGGTGGAAAAGCATACATAAATTTGAGAGTTTTAGTACAAAAGGCTTTATTTAAAGCACCTGATAACTTTAGAATTTGTAATTCTGTTATGAAATAGGCTTCATATTTCAAATGCAGATTACATGTTTTTTTTGACACAACCAGAGAGGCAGAATATTTAAAGTGCTCTTTATAAAAGCAGCAACATCTGAGGGAGGGTAATTCTCATCTTTTTATGCCCCTGCATATTTGTGAAGCTTTAAGGAGGTACTGGTCTTTCATGTTAGGTGCATATTAAAGGAATAAAGTTTGGGGTTCTTTGGCAAGAGTAAAAAAGGAATAGATAGACAGGGTAGTTATCATTCCCATCATAAAACAATAATAGAAGCAAAAAACAATAAATTATTCAATCAAGGAGATGTAAACACGGTTTTGTATAAAATGTATTAAACCACATGCAAGCCTGGAATGTAGTCCTATTCAAAACTGGCAGTGAAACACCTTTAGAACATTTAAAATGCTGAAAGTTTGGGGTTTTTTTAATACAAAAGTTCTAACTGAGCTGAAGATTTTCAGTGGAATTCCATTCCCTTCTTCCAGGCTCTGTCTCTGTGCTTCCCACTGGAGGCAGGGACGTGCTTCATGTGCCCAACAACCTTTGCCCAGCAAATTGCTGCAGACTTTTCTCCTCTTTTCCCTCCCTGAGGAGCACAGGAATCCAGGCTGTGCTCCTTTCCTTATCACCAGTGACAACAAGAAGCAACAAAATACCTGAAATATAAGTGGGGGAAGCAAATTGGGAGTAGTTTGGTGACAAAGTCTGAGGCTGAGAAAAACCAAAGTTGCTCACACTGAATGTGGTTTGATGTTGCTCCTGTTAGGTTAAATTCTGTAAAAGCTGGAGTTTTAACAGTGGATTTCAAAACCTCTGCAGCTTGCAGTGACCTATTCTTTTTCAGCTGCTGCTGCTGCAGAGTGTTTCTCTTGCTGAAGGGAGTCATGCATATATAAATCCTTCAAGTGTGTGCAAGCCTCTTCAAAGTCTGCAGGGAGCTGGCACCCACTGGAAAACTGGTGGCTGAGCCTTCTTGACAATTCATTTGAGGTTGTTCTTTTTTAAGGTGAAGCAGCAGAACTTTTGTGTGGCTGTTCTGTGGCTGTTGGAGCTGCACAGTATCTTCTCTATCTGAGGGGCTTCATGCAGGGAGCAGAGGGGAGCCTCCCTTCTGTCTTTTTCCACAGCAGAAAGGGGAAATTGCTCAGTGTTAGATAAGAAAAATACAGATTGATCTGTGTGTATTTGAGGAATTATTCAGATCATATCAGCACAGGGGGCAGCATGAGGTCTGTTGCCAATCCTGGCTGGTCAGGATGAGAGGATTTCATGTAGCCTCTCCTGTGCCCTCAGAGCAGCACTCGCAGCTGTCAGATCAAACCACCTTCTTTATTTCTTTTCTCCTGAGAAAGGGTGTTTCCCTCCACAGAAATTCTTTGTGGTCACCTTGCTCTCCTGGCAGGGAGGCTGTCTGACAGGGGAATTACAATCTGGTTTATCCAGGGAGTGGGATCAAAGTGCTGCTGGCAGGTTCATACTGCAGGATCCTCTTTTCCCACCATTTTTTCACAGAGCACCTGTTCAGACTCCCCAGTTTGTGATCTGCTTCTCAAGTCACTTGACCTCAGCTGCTTCTCTGCTTTCTTGGCACACCTTTGCCCCCTTGAATGAGTTTAAAGTCTGTTTCCAGTCCCACAGATACTCCAGGGACACCTTTTTGGTGGTTCCTGAGATCAGCCTGCTGGTGCAGAAGAGAGCTGGGACCATCTGTACAAATCCCCCAGAGCTGAGTGAAGATGTTCCCCAGCCTGGGCAGTATCCATGCAATATACTGGCTGTTAATCACTCATGTTAAAACTGTCTTTGGCAGCTCTGTCTCAGCCATTTCCAGGCTGCAGGTGATGGAATGAGCTCCAGGCATGTTTACATGACTGCTTTTTTAGCATGGACACAGTGCATGAGCTGTACCTAAGTGTGGTGTCCTCTTGAACCAGCAAACATTGGCAGCAGCCTCTTCCCAACTGCCCCTGCTGTGTAGCCAAGATTAGATTATGAACTCCTGAACTCTCTACAAGGCCACTTTGCTGCTTTCCAAGGCAATTTTCCTTGACCAGCAGTTTTTCACAGTCAGTCTTCAGAATTAAGTTGTGTTCGACAGGCTGGAAAAACAGATTCAAGGACTTGGGCAGAGTGTGCCTGCTCTTCCTTTTGGAATTAAAATGCAATTTTACATGATTAGGTTGATTGAATTGGCATGTTTACAATCCTTTAGTCTTGCTGCAGCTGCTGATTCAAATATGATCATTAGGTATTACTTTTACCACACTCTGTAATTTAGTCACGAGTTGATACCCTCGAGTAGAATGTGTGCAGCACACAGTTGATATTCTTGATGGTCATTTATCCATAAAGACTGGATGGAAGAGTTTATCCAAAGAGATGTTTTCCTGATGAACACACTCAGTGGTAGTGGGGGTTATTCAAGCAGTGAAGCATGCTGGATTTTATGAGGCTTAAAAATAGGAGAGAAAAGGGAAGTGCAGCATCTGAAATTACAACTGGGAACTTCTGGCTCGTGTAGGAGCACACACAGAGTGGATATGTGTGGTCAACAATGATTATTAACTTGTTCCTCAGAAGTTGGTACTCTTCCCTTTCATGCCCCTGAAATTTTCCCTCTCACCATTTGATTTTTAAAGTGTTGCTGATTATTTCCTTGTCATTCTTTCCAGCCAATTAGCAATGCTGATTTCATCGTTCCTGTTGAAATTGATGGAACCATACATCAGGTAAGTGCTGGTTTTTTCTTCAGCATTGTGTCCTGAGTCCCAGAATGTTCTCTTCCTCCATTTGCTGCTTTATATCCAATAATTTCTCTTGCAAAGCTGTTTATTCTGGAATGCAGACAGGCATCCCTGTGTGCTCAGGTGGAGTCTCTCTCTCAGGACTTCAATACTCAACTCTTTGTCAATTTTAAAACGTTTTCCAGCAGGAAGTGATGTAAGGATGGGGTTTCAAACATTGCTGAGCCTAGAAAAAGCTGCTTGAACACTGCATTTTTCATTCCTTCCAACATAAATAGGACATAGGTTGGCTTTAATATATGTTGGTAGCTCATATGCTAAAGGGTATTTATATTTTAGAAAAATATAAAAGAAGAACAGGCATTTATTCAGTTTTTATGGCAGTCTGTGTTCAATTTCTGTCCCCTTTTATTCCTGTAAGTAATTCAAGTTCCTCTGATAGGAGTCATTATATACTTCAGCATATTTGAAAGGTCTGGACAAAATCATGAGGAGACTGATTTCTGTGTCTTACTCTTGAAGAACTTCACTTAAGGCTGTGAGAAATGGTTTTGAGTAAATGCAAAACACCCATAATTTGAAAATCAGTCCCTTCCATGTGTCTTGGATTGGTGTCTTTAATCAGTGATCATTTCTGAAGGGCTGAATCAAATAAATTACAGTGCTGTTACTTTCCCTCTTCAGGCAGACACTGAGGTTCTTGCTGGAGATGAATTGAACAGGTTAATGTCAAGTTGAGCCTTTCTGATACATGAACTCTGTAAATTGTTTGAAACATCTTCTGTTGGGTGTTACAGTTAGCAAACCTTCTGTTTGATTTAACAGAAATTTTAAGTACTTTAAAATCTGAAATGTTGTTTACATATTATCTTTATGGATTATCTCTACTTGGACAAAGAGGTTTGTGTATTTTAAAAGGTTTTATATTTTATTTGTATATTATTTCTTGTGGGTCATAAAGATAGTTCATAATTTTGGCTGATTTCCTGTGATGGAAGCTCTCCATGTGTTTGTCACTCTTAAAATGATTACTGAATATCAGTCAGTGGACTGAAATGTGCTTTAAATTAATAGTTATTTTGACAGTTCTTACACTGTGCCTGTTTTATGTAGAAAAAAAATATTTGTGGTACTTCCACCTGCAATGTTCACCAGAGCTGATGCTTACAACATTTAAGTGATGTTTTGGAGATTTGTGATTTTTAATCCTGATTTGATGTGGGCTTTATCTGTGTTTGGTGCTGTGGAACAGACAAATTCTCTCTCCTAAAACTTCACAGAATGCTTTAAAAAGTGAATTTCTGAGTGGCTTAGAGTTGTGATCACTTGGCTTGTCAGGATGACATATTCACATTGGAAACAAATCCCAATAAAAGGTTTGGGTTTTATAGTCCAACATTTCAAAACCTGATTGCTTTTCCATTCCCTGCTGCAAACTCTGAGATTCTTCACCAAAACTGATGCAGTTTGGCACTTGGAGATGACTCCATGTGGAGAAAAGAGAAAATAGCAACAAAAAAAACCCCTGAAAACAAACAAAAACTCACAGCTGGGTCCAAAGGGAGCGGATTTGTGCATCTCCTCCTCTGACAGAGGAGAACAGGTGAAATTGGTCTCTGTGCTTTGCTGGAAAGTCCCTGCATGATTTTCAGGGAAATTGCTTCACTCTTTGAATTTCAAGTTCTTAACCTCTAAAATGGGTAAATACCTCAGGCCCATTTGGATGGTAAAAATGAAGGTAATTGTAAGGAATTTGTTATTCTTGGAGTAAAGGTAATTTGTGTGGCACACAGGATATGGCAAAGCCTGGGTGTGTAATGCCTCTTGTGGTATTGCTGACATTCAGGAATCTTTTCTTTTTTGTTTTGCACTGTGATAAAGGGCAAAACTGGATATTCTGGCTGAGTGTGATGTGCATTAACACAGCCTGTAGAGCTCTGACAACCTGTTCCCACTTCAAACCTGTAATTCTGTAGTCACTTAGAGCCTAAATGAACTGATCTGAGCAATTTCTGTCATTTATCAGGATTTGTCATCTGTGTAATGTGTGTCCATTTTCTTAAGCAGTTTATAAACTCCAGGATTAATCACTGACATTGAGAAATATTTCCACCTGTGCAAAATATCCCAGGAGATGGGAAATATTGTGGAACCACACTGTCCATAGTGCATATCTCTGTTTTTCCAGTGAGCTTGGTACCTTACCAGGAGGAGGTTGACAGATTTTTATTGTCCTTGACCTCTTCCTTAGGCAGAACCCCAGTGGAAAAGAAGTTTCCTTGCTGAGAGACACCATTTCAGAGTTACCCATTCATATAGAAACTTGGAATTATATGAGATTGTTCAGCTCTCATATACCAAAAAATACAAGTTGTGGCAAATGGAATTGCTGTACTCCTGAAAGAGTTTTGAGATTGACTTATCTAGCAAGGTTTTTCATGGTAAATGCTGGTTGGGTTTGGGTTTTTTTGGTTTTTTTGCAGTTCAACAGAGGTCTTAAAAAATAATGTCTTTAGTTTGGGGAGTTTGCTTTCCCTTATATAATTTATAATCCAAAGGTCAGAAACACTCTTGGGGTTTTTTTTATAGGGAGGACAATTCATCATCCTAAAGGGTGCTTGGGTAAATGAGCTTCCCTAGATTAAAAACCAGCTTTTCTTAACATCCCTTCTCCCTTTCCCATCTTTCTTACTCCTGCCTAAATTGCCTCATCTTTTGAAAGGATTTGTCATTTTATTTTAAGACGGAAATAAATCAAGTGTGAAGGAACCTTCCTTTCTTTCTGTGGGTCTCTGGATGCCTGCAGAGCTGCCCATCCTGGGGCAGCTGAAATTCCAGGGATGGATCCCACATTTTCACAGAATGACCAGGTTGGAAGAGACCTTCAAGATCATCGAGTCCAACCCAGCCCCAACCCCTCAACCAAACCCTGGCACCCAGTGCCACATCCAGGCTGTGTTAAACACACCCAGGGATGGGGACTGCACCACCTCCCCGGGCAGCCATTCCAGAACTTTATCACTCTTTCTGTAAAAAACTTTTCCCTGCTATCCAACCTGTGGTGATTCCAGTTGTTGGTTTCTCTGTGTCAGGATTGAAGGCACTTGAGACAGTAATTCATGTTCACACTCAGGTGTTTATTATTTCTTATCAGTAAAACAGTCTCACTGCTGGGAGTTCAGCAGCTTTTCATTAGAAGGCACAAAATGGCCAACAATCTCTTGTTCCAAGGGCTTTTCAGACTAAACTATCCAATTCAGAACTGACACCTGGATTATTTTCCCTTTTAACCCAATAACTGATCCCACAGAGCTGCAATGGGGACTTTTCTACCCAATTACAAAATGCCACCCAAACCCATGGAGAAGGAGGAAGAAGCAGCATGAAGAAGAAACCCAGGATGACACCCTGTGCCCTCCATCTTGCTGCCATCCACAACACACTAAAAACCCCAAACCCTCAATTTCTCACCAAGTGACACACCTACACCACTTTCTACAATCTATTTCACACTTTTGTGGATTCTGGTCTATCTTGGAGTCTGGGAAACTTTCTCCATGAATGAGGGTCAGAGTCAGTGCTGCCGTGGGGGTCAGGGCACCCCAGAGCAGACACAGAAATATTCCCAGTGCCCTGGGTTTGCACACCAACCTGTATTTCCCTTGGTGCAGCTCGAGGCTGTGTGCTCTGGCTGTGTCAGTGCTGCTGCAGACAGAGCCCAGCCCCAGCTGAGCACAGGCACCTTTCAGGAGCTGCACAGAGTGATGGGGGCAGCCCTGAGTCTCCTTTTCTCCAGGCTGAGCACCCCCAGCTCCCTCAGGGGCTCCTCACAGGGTTTGTGTTCCCAGCCCCTCTCCAGCCTCGCTGTCCCCTCTGGATGTGCTCAGTGTCCCCAGGTCCTTCCCAAGCTGAGGGGCCAGAGCTGGGCACAGCACTCGAGGTGTGACCCCAGCAGTGCCCAGGGCAGGGGCACAATGAGCTCCCTGCTCCTGCTGGCCACTCCATCCCTGACCCAGGCCAGGAGCCATTGGCCTGCTTGGCCACCAGGGCACTCTGCTTTGGGCTGGGAGTGGTGGCCCTGGTACACAGGGGGGGTTCTGGTTCAAGCTGCCCCTTCTGGCCACTCCTCTCATTCCACTCTGGTTCTCTGGGTGCAAGGAGATCAGAGCTGGACCTTCTCTCCCAAATGACAAGTGGGGAGTCCAGTGGAATGTGTTGGAGCTGTGAGGAGGCTCATTGGGGATGGAAGTGGTGGCTGGAGATGTTCCCCCTGTTGGGCACCTTGATTTAACTCTGCAGGACACCTCCTCTCCTTTGGACCCACTGAGCAAGAGCAGAGTGACCACAGCCCCCAGAGCAGAACTGCATCAAACACAGCTTTAATCCCCGAAGGGTGAATGAAGGCTTTTAGGCAATGCTTGTCCTTCATCTGTCATCCAGATTGAATTCCAGTGCCTTTGTGCCTTGCTTTTGGTGTCCAGGAGTAAAGAGAGCTAGCCAGGAAGAGTTTGATTTGGTGTTATTTTGAATTTTATTTTTAAATACAATTTGTTTATTGAGTAAAACTAATTTTTAAGTATTTCTTTGGGGTGAGGGGGGAGTTAATTCAATTAATTGCTTATTTTTAATTGTTGAAAGCTGAGGCAACATTTGGCATGTATACTTTGAATATAATATGCAAATTTTTTTTCTTTTTTTTTGATGATGGGTGGAAAGGCTGTTTGAATAATAATTTTCCTTCCTGTAAAGCACAGAATTCATGGATTTTCTTGCAGAAGGCTGTGGCCTGGTTCAAGTAATCCAGGATAGGCTGTATCCATTCTAACTGGCCTATTCTTGGTTACTTGCACTGGGACAGGGCCACAAGTGTGTGACCCAGGACCACGAGGGACACGTGGGATTTTCTGCTCGCTGCTCAGAAGAGACTTGAAACAGGAGATTACAGCAGTTGGAGTTGTCATGGGCAGGATTTTTGGTCATTACTTGCAGATTTCCTCACTGTAAAGGTGGTTTTGAAAGGCTGTTCTATGTGTCCTGTTGAATTGGTTGAAAATGAGCTGGGTTTGTCATTGGATTTCACAAATACTGAGTTCTCTGTAGGCTGAGGCTGCTTTGAGGTATAGAAAATTCATGTGGAAATATGAAATGTTTGAAAACAATTAAAGATAATTGCTTGTGTTCTGCCATTAGTAAAAATCCTGTGGAAACATGCCTAGTGCCTGATTTGTGCTTAAAATGTTGAGTAGGGTTCATTTTAAATAATAAAAAAAATACTGTGTTCCTCTAAATTCTTGCTGTGATAAGGAAAAAAAAATTAGTGAGCATACCAAAAAAAAAAAAAAAAAAAAAAAAAGATGGATTTAATTTTTTTTTAATGCCCTGAAGACAGTATATAAATCTCAGAAAAATGCCAGGAGCCAGTTAGTCTAGAGATTTCAAAAGCCATCAGGCAATGGAGGAAAAAGCCAAGCCACAAATAACCATACAGCATTGAGATTCAAGTCCAGCCACTAACAAAGTAAAGGGGAAAAAATTCCAAATGAGAAGGAAGAGGAGAAAAGAGCTGCTCTGTCAGCTGAAGAAAGCTTTCTATGTGGAGTAAACCAAAGAGATTTTGTAGCCCAGGATACCAGCACATTTTGGAGTTGCTTCCAGGCTCTAAGCAGGACTTCTCAAAGAAAACTTCAACTCTGGAGAATAACTATCCAGAGTATTAAGATATGTTGTTCTGCCAAAAAAAAAAAAAAAAAAAGGAAGAAAAAAAAAGTCAAGGAATTGGGGCTTTGTACAGAGGGAAATAATTAAGGGAGAAATTTGGTGAGACTTCATCTTAAGAGGTGACATTTATTATTAATTAGGCATTAACATGAGAAGCAAATCTGTTGGCCAGGTCCCAGCAGGGAAAGATTTAAGGCAAAGCAGCAGGAGAAACTCAAGCAGAGGAGGCTGTGAGTGCTCTGTGGTGGATCAGGAGCCCCAAACTGCAGAGGGGAGACTAACTAAAAATGCTGTGTATTCACAGCTAACCCTGAATAAGGGGCAGGATTAGGAGCCCTAAAAACAGCCAGGGAGTGTTTATTGCCAAGGCTGCCAGTGCAGCTCAGGGCTCTGGGCTTGATTTACTGAGTGCTCCTGATGGAGGAGGTGGCTTGTGTTGCAAGCAGCAAAGTTCAGATCCTTGGCAGGGAGTTTGTAATTACATTCCAAGTGGAAATACTTCACTGACAGGGGCAGAGATAGGGATGGAAAGCAAAGAGGAGACTTCTTCTGCTGAGGCTGGAAGCACTGGGCTTTAAAAGGGACATTAATATTAAATTCCAGCACTTACTCTCCAAGACTGATGTTAAGACTCTGGGGTGCCCCTCAAAAATAAGTGTAGGAATAAAATTAAGGCTAAAGAATCAAGAACTTAATTATGAACTTGGATCCTGCTGTCTTTCCTCTCACATCTGGGAAGTTGGAAACTCTCTGGATACCCAAAAGCAGAGGGACTGCAGCTGTAAAGGTGGAATCTGGAGAGGAAATACTACAGCACAACTTTGTGTAGAAAGAATTAAATGAAAAATTAATTGCCTTGTTATAGGAGAGGAAATTACTTGGTTTATGCCTGGTGAAATACAGGAAACATTGCTGTAATTATCTGGAAAGAGTGGTGGTGAAGTACATCTGTTAACTGTCTTTAATCCATAAAATGTCACCATTATTTGATGTGTTAGATGCTGCTGTGGTTGTTTAAAAAAAATCTGGGTTATAAATTGTTATCTGTATCAAAGTTTGAATGTAATGTTTATGGGGTCAGAAATACTTTCGATAAATTTCACAGAAATAACTTAAAAGATATAAAGACTTCATGGTATGATCTGTATGCTGCATAAAGGGGAAAATTAACATTTCTGCTTTAGTCATTAAGATACGGCTCCTTATATGTGTTTTTAAAAAAACTTTACTTTCAATTTTAGGTTTTCAATTTCAATTACACAGTTCCTTTTATTCTGTTTTTGCTGAAGGCTTTAATTGTTACACTTCAGTTCAAGCTGCTGTTTCCATATTTTTCTCCTTCAGGCTTTTTCTCTGAGTACCTTGATTTTTATTTTTAACCTCTTATTAATAGGAATCTAGTAAAATACATACAATTAATCTAGTTTTACATATCAAAGAATGAAATTCCTGAAATAGCATCAGTCTTGCAATTCTTCCTGAATTCAGCTCTATGCCAGACTTCTCCACTTGAAATTTCCAGCATTAGGGATTATTTGCCAAACAAAAGAAGATAAAATGCTGCCAATATTTTCTCTCAAACTTTTAATCTAACTGCAAACAAGACAGATAAATATTTTTCAAACAGACTCCCCTCTTCAGCTTCCCAGTATATTGTGAGCTGTTTCCAAGCTTTCTGAGCAGCACTTTCCTTGTTCTGGTATCTTGTGTGAGCACAAAATCATCTTGTGGGCTCTGCAAGGAGAACCAGGGAGGTTTTAATAATCTGCTAATCAGGTTGTTGACAGCAGGCAGCCAAGGCAGTGCTAAAAGGCAGCAGAGCACTGCTGAAGAGGACAGAAATCCTGGGAATTTGCCTTCTTTTGGCAAGGTCCTCTTCAGAAGATGCTGTAGACTTTGTCAGATTTCAAACCCAGCACTTTCAGGCTTTCTCCATGGTGCTGGGAAGATTTTTGGTGAGAAAAGTTCCCTGTAGAGCTGGAGGGCTTGATCACTCTCCATAGTGAGCTGTGGTACTCAGCACCTGGAATTTCAGAAATGAGACAATCAGCCACAGAAGGAAAACAGGTCCCTGTTGAGCAATGCCTGCTGTCAGAGAGGTTTAATCAGATTTATTCCTTCTGTGGAGCTCCTCAGCTTCCCAGCACCAGAATGGGTTTGGTGGAAGGATCCAGATCCTCACTTCTTGAGAAGCCCTCCTGTCTCCTTTTGCCTTTAATAGGATTTTTGAGGGGCACCCTCCTGATGATGCTCAGTGTTTGCAGCTCCATAACCAGCAGGGGCCTGGCAGCCTGTGTGTGCCAATCTCTCGTTATTGCAGCTCTACTTTTATCTTGCATACTTTCCTTTTTCCCCAGCATTTCATTTGAACTGCTTCCCTGTTAACTTTTGTTTCAAGTGCTGGCATTGCAGGAGTGGTTTTGTTTTTTTGTTTTTTTTTTTTTTTCCTTTCCTTGAGCAACATCTGACCTAAATGCTGTTATCATTCCAGGTTTATGTGTTGAAACGACCACATGTGGACGAGTTTCTTCAGAGGATGGGAGAGCTCTTTGAATGTGTACTCTTCACAGCCAGTCTAGCCAAGGTTTGTTCCTCCTTTCATCTCTTTAACCCTGATGGTGCTGGTCAGTGGACTTTTGGTTGGGTTTTCTATGGATGATTATTTCCACAGTTGGTACTATCTTAATTTTTCCCCTTCTTTTCTGCTTCTTTGTCTGACAGTGTGTACTTTGTCTGCTAGTGTGTGGGTAAGTGTTTCCATGGTAACACCATCACATATGGGCTTGTCTCATAATGTAGCCTCCATGCATTGCTCATGATGCCAATATGAAAGGCTCCCAAGTTACCATGGTTATAGTGAGAAATTACAACAAATAGAGTGCCAGTGAAGCAGCACATGAAAGCTGGGCATGAAATAAAGCACCGAATTAAACCCTGTCTACACCATCAACCAGTGACTCAGAAACTCACTGGAAATTGGGAACCAAGCTTCTTGCTCTCTTGAGGGGCAATTTCAACCTGGAGTTAAAGAAAGGAGACTTTTTTGCAAAGCTTGGAACATCCCCAGTAATATTTTGTGCCCTCTGGTCCTGCAGTAGCAGTAGTGGCTCGTAGGTAGTTTTTGTGGTAGATGTTACAGTAGTAGAGTGATCTGGAATTCTCCACCTCCTTCGGTGTATTGTATTTGTGGTGTGTTTGTAAAATGATTTGATTATTTCTAAGTAGTGCTGTAGCATGGCAAGCTTTTGCTCCAGCCTAGTGTAGAGATGGTGGCAGGGGCCAGGACCCTGATCTCCTGTAAAGCCTTTTTCCCTGCATTCTCTTTACCACATACTGTTCAGTCATGTTGAAAAAATCCTAAATACTGCCCCAATTTCATACTGAAATGATGTGCATTATTTCATAATCAAGAGATGATAGATTTCAACATCAGGTTTTTTTCTTGGTTTAAAATATAGGAAAATGGTAACTCCTGTTGTGCAATAATAAGATCTAACTACAGTTTTCAACTATGTGGTTATTCATGTTTGAGTTTATTTAGATACTTGTTCTTGGTCACTTTATATAAATGGTTGGATTCTAAGCTGTGCCTCACTTAAAATCCCATCTTATGTATAAAATGTTAATTTCCCTGATATTGTACATGAGTATTTGTATTAATAACATCTTTAGCTGATCCTTTTTGGCCTAATTATGCAATTTGGTAATCTTAAGAGTCCTGCTGACCCAGTTGCTCCAAGGGCATCATTTGGTAGAGCCATATCAGGCTCAGATTTGTTCACTGCATTTTATCTTCAGAGGCACATGGAAACAAATCAGCTGGGGAAAAACTTCCTGTTGATTTTCTACTAGCATTGGCTGGTTTTATGGTAATGGCAGGTGAGATCTCTGGATCCATCAACCTCTAGGAAACTCTCAGGTTAACACTAAGTTGGCCCTGAGAATAAAACTTAATTAATTAAATCACAGAAAACATTAAGTTAGGCTTTTCTAGAAAGAGAATTGTCCTACTTTTGCTTTATCTCTTTATTAATCACTTCAGGTTTGCAGGCAATTGAGTTAATTAACGAGGAGCAGGGACGAAAATGAAGAAAAGGGGCATTTTATCTGAAACTATTTTGTGTCCCTTCTCTGTGAATCAGCCTTTTCTGCATGTTGCTAACTTGATGTTTCTGACTTGTATTTTTAAGTATGCAGACCCAGTAGCTGACTTACTGGATCGCTGGGGTGTGTTCAGGGCAAGGCTCTTTAGAGAATCCTGTGTTTTCCACCGAGGCAATTACGTGAAGGATCTGAGTCGACTGGGCCGTGAGCTGAGTAAAGTTATTATAGTAGATAATTCTCCTGCATCTTACATCTTCCATCCTGAAAATGCAGTAAGTATTCAGAGTACTCCAGCCTAACTTCATCTCTCTGGCCCTCACCCAGGTTTTGTGATTGAGAAAATGGACTTTTCAGAGCACTGTGTCAGACTGTGTGTTTTTTAGGCTGCAGTGGGTTCTGGAGTTCACTGAAGGACATGGGCAAAGTGATCTTGACAGAATGTCACAGCCATGACTGCTCCTGTGCTCTGAGCTCTGGCTGCTGCCTTGAGCTCCAGCGCTTCTGAGAGATACACAGTGGTGTGGAACCTGAAAAACCAACCTAGCTCTAAGAAACAAAGCTGCCCTGCAGCACAGATTTTGTTCCTTGGAGTAGTGACTGCAGAAAGAGTGGTTTGCTTGTGTTGTATTTTCAGGCACCCTTGATGAAGGCAGGAATGATGAATCTGACTCCATGTTCTCAGAAGGCTAATTTATTACTTTATAATACTATATTATATTAAAGAATACTATACTAAACTATACTAAAGAATACAGGAAGGATACTTACAGAATGCTAAAAAGATAATAATGAAAACTCCTGACTCTCTCCAGAGCCTCAGCACAGTTTGGCTCTGATTGGCCAAAGAGTGAAAACAACTCACAGCAGAATCCAATGGAACAATCACCTGTGGGTAAACAATCTCCAAACACATTCCACATGAGCACAGCACAGGAGAAGCAAATGAGATAAGAATTGTTTTCCTTTATCTCTGAGGCTTCTCAGCTTCCTAGGAGAAAAAAATCCTGGGTGAAGGGTTTTTTTTTCATTGTGTGAATAATATTTTATTAGGCAAGATAATTAATGATTTACTGGTTGCTACTGAGATCTGCATTTGTGGGTAAGGGAAAGAAAAAAAAAATCAAGATCTAATTGTGTTGTTACACTTCTCTCTCAATTATTTTTGTCATAGCTCCATAATTAGAACTGTTAGTCAACAAGTTAATCAAGGTTTAGGAATAAGGATAAAGGGCAGGCAGCAGTTCTGTAGGGCAGAACAATGAGGAGCAATGTGCATTTTCACTGTGTGTTTGCATTGGCTCCAGGAGCTCTGATGGAGAGGTGTGGGGTGCTCCATCCATGCTGCAGCCAGCACAGCTGCTCACATCTGCTTCAGCTGCCAGGGGAGAAGCTGGAGCTCTCAGATCTGCTGACTTTTAGACAACCAGGCTGTGCACTGTTGGCTTTGATGTTTTTAGGCTGCCTTCTCTGTGAACTGTTAAAAATCAATGTAGGAAATCTTTTATTAAGAACGTTGCTTTGCACAGTCCTGCCTCTCCAGAAGCTTTTTTTTTTTCTTTCTTTCTTTTTGTATCAAGAGCTATTTATCTTCCAGCAGTCAGCTTTCAAGTTCAGATCCTAATATTGTGATGCCCTAAGTGATGAGGTGAAAACATTTTTCTGGTTGGTGCCACACATGGTTTAAAGCTGCCATTTATAATAACCAGGACCTGCAGCTCTAATTTATGTTCATGGTTAAAATTAAAAACCTGATCCAAGATCATCATTTGGTATCTCAGAAATCAGTGCCAAGGAAATAATGAGCTGTAGAAATTTGGGAGATGAAATTGAGGGCCTTGTCAGAGCGGTTTAATCATGTATAGAAAAGTGCTGCTGGCTGACTGATACTGGAGTCTCTGCAGAAACCAGAGCTTGTAACAAGATCCAAGATAGTCTTGGAAAGACCTCAGTGTGCTGAAGATACACAGAACACCTTCCCCAAATCCAGGCTGCATATTTAATCAGGGTTATTATCTGTGTTGTTCTCTGAACCCACTCACTAGATGTAACATTTTTCCCTGAACAATGTTCTGCCCTTGCAGTTAAACATTTCCTGCAAACCCCATGCTGGAAGGGGTTGTTGCTGCCTGCCTGTGCCTGGTGACTCACTCTGATAATTCTTAAAAAATAATTGCCTGTAAATAAAGTGTCAGTGCAGCTTCATAAGCTGTGTGTGCCTTGCAGCCTGTTCTGGATAGCAGGGAGGCAGAGCAGGGAGAGCTGCCCAGTGTGTGGGGTTCATGTGGGTCACCTGGACATGCAGTGAAGCTCAGCTGTCCTCCTTGGGCTTGGGGTTGACCCTGCTGCTCCACCTGCATGCTAATGAGTGGCTAATTGCCATGATTATTATTAACCATGGTGGTGATGCTTACAGAACACCTACACAGACAAAACTCAGTGTCTTTTACATCATGAAACCCTCTCAGTGTTTGTTGGTTGCTCTGTTTCAGGTGCCTGTGCAGTCCTGGTTTGATGACATGACAGACACAGAGCTGCTAGATCTTATTCCTTTCTTTGAAGGACTAAGCAAAGAGGAAGAAGTTTACAGTATGCTTCATAAACTCTGCAACAGGTAGCCCTTAACTCTGACTGACTCCTGCTCCTAGATTGCAGTTGCTAGAGGCTGTCTCCATCTCTTTCAGCTCTTTCAAATGTAAGCTTGGGGAGGTCGCCCCAGTCAGAAGTGCTACTCTTGATCTTCCTGTTACATTGGACACGAAGGACAATCATGAGTGATGCTATTAAGCCTTCAGAAGCCTGACTCCTAAGGTCATGTGTTCAGACTACTTTTTTAAAGGAAAAAAAAAAAAAAGCTATTTTAAATGGGACTCTTTTAATTAATTTCATAAATGGACATCTTTTACTGGATCAGCTTTTCTTAAAACATGCCAAAAAAAAAAAGAAGCTTGTATTTCAGCAGTTGAATTTCTCTCCCTTTCTTCCCCTCCCACTATGCAGACAATTTTACCCCCCTGCTTAGAGCAGTTGACCTGACTCTGAATTTTTTCTTACAGAATGAAGTGCCTTTTTGAATGTTATTTTAAGATAAAAATTCATTTTTGTATAAGACGTATTTCCAGACATCTTTTAGTCTTGTATTGTCTAAATGCTTTAAAAGGAAAAAGGAAAAAAAAATTTATAGAGCACTGTAATATATAACAAAGGAAAAAGTTGAAACCAAGATGCTGGGTTCCTGTCTCCACGATGACAATGAGTTGTGTTACACTTTGTCATGCTCGGAAGGTTCAGGCGGTCGTGGGAGGGGTGAACTGGGGTCATTAACATGGTTGTTTCACTGAGGAGGATTTTGGGCACAGTTTTAAAATATATCTGCAGTTGTTTTGAGTGTTTAGGGAGTGATGGAGTTGAGGAAATGAGGTGGCTGATAGACCTAAAGCACCTTTAATGCAGACAGATGAAGTTCTGCTGTCTCTGCTCACGCACAACTGCCATGCCTCTTCTTTTTTGGAAAACCATTCTCTTGGGAGAACAGCAAGATCATTTATTAGCTTCAGATTCTTTTCTCAAAACAACCCATCTGGGGAAGCTGGATCTACATTGAGCTGTTTGGAGTACTTTTTTCTTTTCATTGCTGCTACTGTATACTCACCAAATGGAGTTGACCATCGGCTGTTATACTGTTTTTGCCACTGTGCCTGTGCTATGAGACATGTTCTGTAAGCTGCAAACTTGGGCAATAAATAAACATGCAGGCTTCATAACCCACCCCCATGGATTAATCCATTGGTATCTGATATACCAGTTAAAGGTGACCTGTAAAGGATTTTTTTTTCAATTAAGATGAAGCCCTCTCCTTTCTTTGATACACAAAAATGCAGGAAGTTCACTGCCCACACCTTTGATCTGTATTTCTTTTTCCCCAAGGTGTGAGGTGCAGATTATGAGCTGTGTCAAGTCTTGCTGAAGGGCAGAATTTACTAGCCTAGACTAAAATTTGTCCTCTGGCTTTGGAGTTGAGTTAGACTCATCTCTGAATCTGAGAGCCTGCTTAACATCTTCTGCAGTGCCATAGGTATTTCAGATGAATGATTTTTAAATATTTTATGCCTTTGAACAACAAGGCACCTTTTTTTCCCCTCCTCCTTTCCAGTGTCACCTTTCAGTTATTGTCCACAGCAGAAATCTGCAAACATAAAAAGTGCAGCTGTGTTTGGCTGTCATCAGAGAAGACTAAATGGATTATTTGGTGCTTCTAATTAGCCTTGTGCTAAATTCTGAATTGTAGACCCCCTTTGCCTTTTCTCTTTTCCTTGAAAAGTCCCAATGACTTGGGAAAAACACAAATTCCTTTGTGATGGACCTGGGGCTTGTGATCCTCATCTCAAAACCATTGGTGAAGCAGCTTAACAAATCCATCTGAGAGGGGCAGGCCAGTCTGCACAGGCAGTGAGTGGGTGGTGGTGGGTGCAGTGTCAAACTGAGCCCCCCTTGCAGTGCAGCTGTGCTCCAGCTGTGCTCCAGCTGTGCTCCAGCTCTGGCTGGGCCCAGGGGTGCTGGAGGCAGCCCCATCACACCCGTGAGTCTCTAGGGCATCACCCTTTTGTTTCTTAACCAGCTGGCATCACCTCAGTACTGTATAAATCTGTGCCACAACAAAAAGACAAAAGTGTCAGGTTTGAAAACGAAAAATCTAAAAACAAAAAAAAAAAAAAAGCCTACTTTGTTTAAAATCTAACAAAAAGAATTAAGCAAGAAAAAAGAGGACGTGTGGATTCTGGTTAGTCCATTAACGTTTACTTTCAGTTTAAGATGGTTTAATTTTGTATTTGACTCCAGAGTAATTAAACTGTAAGCTGCCAAAAAAAAAAAAAAAAAAAAAGTTGTTCTCTGAGCAGTATTTTCAACTGTGCCTGTGGCCCCAGGGCCCCAGTGCAGTTTGCAGGGAAGTATTCAGGTTGTAGTTAGTCGTGCAGGTATGAGAGGAATGGCTGAAGAAATTCAAAGACTTTTTCTCGTTAGCATTAGACCAAACAATCACACAAAGAGTAAATAACCCACGAGCCAGTGTGACAGTTGTGACCTGTGGGACGTGAGACAAACCATGTCACCCGTCTGCATCTCTGCAAGCAGCGATTTCATGAACCAGTTGCCTTAAGTCTGTGAATGAATGTTAATTCTATTATTAAAGTGTCTTGTATTGTTTTCCAATCCACATAGAATGGGCAACTGAACTTCTGCACCAGCCTCTGCAGGAATGGTTCTGATGATGTTCTGTACAACCATACTTGTACTGTATCATTTTGGCTCTTAAAAACCCCCAAATTTTAAAAACCCCAACTTGTTGTAATTTGCTACAGCATTAAAATGACACTTGGTGACAATACAAAGACAAAAAACGTAGCACAGCTTTGATCTCTGTGAGCATTAAGAGTGTTTTCTATAAGTTCTGATCAGTTCTATTGTTTTTTAACCTACCCAACTCGTGTGGGAATAAAACTCAGAGTGCTCTGCAATCAGGTTTGGACTCCCCTGGGTATTCAGATTTGGCCAACAACTGTCACAGTTGTTTATTTTGACACTATCATCATACTTGAAATTTCAAGTGTTGAGTTTGCGTGGATATACATACGCTATATATTTAGAGTTTCTAGATTCTAAAAAAAAAGCAATAGAGTTCTGTCCATAAAGTCAGAAAACGAGTGGAATGTTTGTAAAATTTGCAATACGGGTATTTGATTGTATTTTAAATACAAGATTTAAAAAAAATTTCAAATAGGAAAAATTAAAAAAAACAACCCTTGTTTCCTAAATCTCTTGCATATTTTGAAGTGCAGTTACTGCATGCAGGTCACCAGGGCTGTTCTAAACCCTGGGTTTCAGTTCTAGTTCTGGATATTATAGAAATATTAAAAACCCTTTTCCCAGTTGGTCATTCTAAAGACATGCTGCCTGGCCTGAAGTTCTGTTGTCCTTTTTATGTTGGGTTAAAAAACGGTTTTTTTGCCTGTATGGGTATTTTTAAATGAAGCTGTAAGGCAGAATGCCTTAGACCCTTGAAACCCAACAGAAGTGTTCACAAAGAAATTGCCATTTGTAACCTTAGGGCTGTGCACAGAATCCTTGGTCACACCACGAGGCGTGGCAGGCTGGGCATGGGGAGCTGGTGGCAAATGTACAATATTGCTGTGTTCATTTAGGTAGCTTTGGAAGAATAATTTTGTCTCTTTGTTTCGCCCTTTTGGTCTTTATTAAAACAGCAAAAGTTGTACGTGGAAGAAACTCAACACCTGGAGGCGTTTTTGGTTGTCAGTGTATGCAATCACTTTTCTTACAGCATGATTTTGATTAGACTGGTTGGGGACAATAAAGTATCTAAATGACACTGGTGTGTGCTGATGTTGCAGCTTTTGAAATTTCAATGTAAAAAAGAAAAAAAAAACAAAACAAGAAAAAGAATCTGTAGCTGTGTGACTTCCGAAGGCGTAACCCTCTGTTGGACAGATTGTTTTTAACCTAATAAACCACAGTTCTGCACAGCCCTATTTGTAAAACAAAAACAAGTTTGTGCCTCTGATTCCAAGGTGCTGTGATGTTTTTTTGCCTTTGTGGGGTGAGGAGGGGCAGGTGAGGCTGGCGTGGGGCAATTGCTTCAAAATCTCTGGGCTAACTATGCAAAACCAGCTGTCAGTTCTCTGTTTCACATGATGTTGTAAAATCCCAGCTGACTCTCTCTTATTTCTTGTTAAAGATCTGTTGGGAGCTCCTCAACAGAGGAGTAAGCAATGGAAATGTTTCTTTCTTTCTTTTTTTCCTTTTTTTTTCCTTATGATGGAGCTGTTTACACTTTGATGCAATGAACAATCCAGCAATACTTGAGAAACACTACAGATACCATATGAGTGTTTGCAGGAGAGAGAAGTGTTGTCAATCAGGTATTGAATGGTTTCTTTACTGTCACAAATAAAAAATTTTAACAATATAGCTACTTGTGCATGTAATACTTCTCTGGGAAAAAGCATTTCTGCACTTCTCCTTCAGTAGCAGGCGCTGATTCAGCAGGGAATCGCTGCTGCTAATGCACATCCGTGGCAGAGGGTGAAATCACCCATGCCTGTCCCTCCTCCTCCTCCTCCTCTCCCCTCCCAGTCATGGCAGGACTCCTCAGTGGCTGCCCTGGCACCTGCTTGTGCAGGCAGAGCTGATGAACTGCTGGTGAACTCTGCTAAATAAATTGGTGGCGACTCTTGCAGATGTTCCAGCTATTTAGATCTCTTGGATGAGATCATACAATAATTTGTTCAAGTCTCAAAGCTGTGTGACTTCTTTTGAAGGGCTTACTTCAGCTACTTGAATAGCTGTTCTTAACATCACTGCCATATCCACATGAATATCTGAATAAAACACTTTATTTGCTTGGAAAAATCTATTTTGGGACTTTTTATCTGACACAGTAAGACTTAGGCAGAGCCTTCCTTTCTAGGAAAGGCACATATTATTGATGCTTTATGAGCACAAAACCTCAGGCCTGTTGGAATTAGCAGCTGGCTCAAGATAGCACATTAGTTGCAATTAAAAATATTTTTTTAGTTAGTCCTGTGATTGGTTGGGAGGACCTGACCTGCCTTTACTTTGTACTGGTTGGTCAGGTTTTGATTATTTAGGTTTGGCTTTGTTTTGGTTTTGTTTTTAATTTTACCAATCTCCTTAGCTGCTACTTAGGATGAAGATGAGGATAAAGATGCCTTTCTCTTTTTTTTGTTTTTTTCACTCAGTAAAACAAGTGTTTCATAAAATTCATAAAACAGCTCATTTATAGTGGTGAGAAAGCTCCTGTTGTTGTGTGCTGACAGAAACCAAGTGTCTGCACAACTGAATACACAATAACCTGTACACCTATAGGCTTTCCAATGGGTTTTTCCCCCTTTTTGTTGTTTTTTGACTCAGGAGGAAATCCAACTGCTCTGCAATTCCCTGCAGGATGGGGTGGGGCTGCTCCAGGTGGGATGCAGCCTCCAGCAGTTTTACTGGCAAGCAGCATTTGCCATGCAGATTATCCAGACTGCCACCAGCCCAGCCACACTGGCCGGAGCCCAGGAATGTTCTGGAAAGTTCTGGATTCTGCTGGAGAAGCAGGGATCAGTGGGTAACTCTGGTTTGGGCAGGTGGCAGCCCTGGCTGCAGGAGTTCTGTGGGAAGGAGCTGTGCTGGAGCAGGGTGTCCATGGTTCTGTTGGAAGGAGCTGTGCTGGAGCAGGGTGTCCATGGATCTGTGGGAAGGAGCTGTGCTGGAGCAGGGTGTCCATGGTTCTGTTGGAAGGAGCTGTGCTGGAGCAGGGTGTCCATGGTTCTGTTGGAAGGAGCTGTGCTGGAGCAGGGTGTCCATGGATCTGTGGGAAGGAGCTGTGCTGGAGCAGGGTGTCCATGGATCTGTGGGAAGGAGCTGTGCTGGAGCAGGGTGCCCATGGTTCTGTGGGGATGGAGCTGTGCTGGAGCAGGGTGTCCATGGTTCTGTTGGAAGGAGCTGTGCTGCAGCAGGGTGTCCATGGTTCTGTGGGGATGGAGCTGTGCTGGAGCAGGGTGTCCATGGATCTGTGGGAAGGAGCTGTGCTGCAGCAGGGTGTCCATGGTTCTGTGGGAAGGAGCTGTGCTGGAGCAGGGTGTCCATGGCTGGAGCAGGGTGTCCATGGCTGGAGCAGGGTGTCCATGGCTGGAGAGGGTGTCCGTGGCTGGAGCAGGGTGTCCATGGCTGGAGCAGGGTGTCCATGGCTGGAGAGGGTGTCCGTGGCTGGAGCCGTGTCCAGGGCATTTCTGAGACACACTAAGGGTCAGTGTGGCTCCACAGGGCAGGGTCCCCCTGCACTGCACCCCAAAGTCAAAAGGGGAGGTTTGGCCATGGCTAAAAGGGCTCACAAGGAGTTTGGGAGGAGGTGGCTGTGGCTGTGTCCCCCCATGGTGCCTGCCATGCTCTCCCCAAAGCAGCATCGCTCAGGTTTGCACCCAGGCTTTGATTCCATGACATGGACACCCCTGGTGGGGATGGAAAGGCAGGAAAAGCTGGACACAAGCACAGCTGGCACCCATCACCCTCCTCACCCCAGCAAGGACCAGGCTGCTGCTGCTGCTCACAGGGAACAGAGGAGTCACCGCTCAGCCAAACACGTGTCACCCCCTGGAGAACCTCTGTCACCCCCTGGAGAACCTCTGTCACCCCTGGAGAGCCTCTGTCACCCCCTGGAGAACCTCTGTCACCCCCTGGAGAACTTCTCTGACCCTCCAGATAACGAGGGGTGATCCTTTTGTCCCTGCAAACATGATGTCACCACCTCTGAATTCCCAACCTTGCAATAAATGTTGCACTCAGAAGCTGGGGGGGTTGTTGGGGAGTTGCTGGCTTGACAATGGGTTGTTTTCTTTGATTTTTAATGAGCTTTTGTGATGGAAACCAAATTTCTTTACAGTGTAACCTGGTAATTTTTTTTTTTCATGCTTTGATTCAGTTTGACAATAAACTATCTGTGTTATTTTTTTTTCATTCTCTTCATGTCTGATAATGCAAATAGTTTAGGTCTGTTCCCAGAAATCCCCTTTTCTCTGTCCACATGCCATTCTCTGTGGGGAAAGCATTGGGAGGGGGAAGCAAAGACTTCAGAGAATCAGGCCAGAAAGTTCTCATTCCATTCTTCTCAGCTCTTGGGAGCTGCTGGGCTTTAGTAAAGATGAAAGCCTTGACTGCTGAGCACCAAGGCCTTCTTCCTGTGCCAGCAGGTTTGGCAGAAAGGCTCAGCTCCTGTTCCTTTTGGTGAACCTGCTGAGGGTTGGATAAATCCATCTGGCTGCTTTCCACAGCCACTGGAGCCTGCAGGATGGAGCTGAGAAAAGCAGGGTCCTGGGTTTTGGGAGAGGGTAAAGGGGCAGGAGGAAACCCGATGGTGGCTGGTGGGGTTGTGTACAAATCCCCTCCAGTCCCTGCATGCAGCACCCCCTGTATGATGACATTCCCAGCACCCCTGAAGCTGTTTGGTTCCTCACCAGTTTGGTTCCTCACCTGCCTGTCCTGGGTTTTTAGGGCTAAATAGGGCTGAGAGTGGGTCAGGATCACTGTCCTTCTCCCAGGCTGTGGTGTCACCTCTCTGTGACAGTGCCTGCTGTTGGGCAGCTCACCTGGCACAGGTCTTGGGTCACCCAGTCTGCAGCAAACATTCATCCCCTGAGGGAAAGGAGAAGCTGGGGGAGCTGCTGGAGCTGGATGGGGTCAAGGTGCCCACGGGAACACCACGTGTTTCTCACCTGGCTGAGGTCTCTCTCAGGTTTCTGTGGTTAAGATGACCCCCAAGGTATTAAAAGTCTTTCTCCCAGCCCCACGACCAAAGAAGTCGTCGAGATTCCTGGGCTGTGCCTCTCAAGGCTGTTTATTTTCTCTTATCTGTTACATTCTTTCTCTGACCTGCTGAGATCTGTCCAGCAGGTTGGGCTGTGGCACACTGACCACCCTTGGGATGGTGTTAGCTTTTTATACTAAAAAATACATGTACTTTATTTACAATAATTTTCCAATACCTATTGCCTGTGTTAGACAGTCTGTCTCTACTCTAAACCAATCCAGAAGTGTCACCATCACAGCAGAAGATGGAGGGCAAGAAGAAGAAGGAGGACAGGACATACCTAGATTCCTCCTCCATCTTGCCTCTTAAACCCCCATTCTAAATCCCCAAAATTCTACTTTTTCACCCTGTGACAAATTCACTAACATTCTACTCAAACCCTTGTGGCTTGTAACTCCTCACACAAAGTTGGGAATTGTTTCCATGAGGTTAAAATCAAAGGCACAGGTGTTTGTGACTCCGTGCCAAGGGCTCTGAGCCCCCTGCCAGGTCTGGAGTCTCCAGGGCAGCCAGAGGAATGTCCTGGGTTCCAGCAATGTCTCAAGTTAGGTCTGCATGGAAGGGTCAGGCTGGAGAAGGTGGCTGCAAGTGAAGCATTTGCTGCAAGACAAACCCACAGAAAGGTGAAAGTCTGGCGTTTTCATGTGTGTTTTTAATAGGAAAAATTATTTTATAAATGCTGTTAGGTTTCTTTCTTTCTAATCTCTGCCTGATCCCCTGGTTAATACCTGCTGTACCCTCAGGCCTGAGAACCAGGGATCTGTGTAAAATTCATCTGTGGGGGTTTTAGTGCATCTTTTTCCTTCACAAGCAAATGCTTCTAGAATAAGAGGGGAAGATTTTTGTCAGAAAGACCTAAAGAACCCATTTAATGACAGAATTACAGAATCATTTTGGTTAGAAAAGAGTCACAGCTGAGAGGGACCAGGTGCTGTGTAGGAGTAGGGCACGTACAGGTCCTGCCTTGCCTCTGCATCACAGGGCTGGAGCTCTGTGACTCAACTTTCCTTCTGATTTTCCTCTCAATGTTGGAGCCCTGGTCTCAGTGGAATCCTCTGTAGCAGATCTCAGTCACCCTGAGCAGGTTCAGATGAGTAACCAGCCCTGACCTGCTGGATAGGTCTTGGAATAACAACCAGAAGGATCAGGCAAATGCTCAGGGTGATGATGATGATGCTTGGAAAACAATTGGACTGCTGCATCCCAAAGAGGAGCACAAGGGAGGAAGGTCTGGATGGCTTTTGTGGTTGTGATGCTCCAAGCCGTGCCATGGTCTGGCAGTGGCAGCGTTTGGTTTTGATGTGTCAGTGGTGGAAGTCTTGGAAAAGCAGGGTTTGAAAGGCTCAGGCCGTGCAGGGCTCGGTCACACCACGAGATGGTGCAGCCGGGCAGCGCTGCCCTTTAAAGCGCCCTGGAGGAAATGTAAATTACTTTATTATCTCAGGGAGCATCACCACAGCTGTGGGTGTCTGAGTGCCAGGATTGTGCTCCACAGGTCCATGGATAACGCCTCCCTTCAGGTTAAAAAAATCCCTTTTGGTACTTCACAAGCAATTTCTTCATTGCCCAGTTATTCCTGAGTTTCCTTTGAGAAAGGAACTGGTGGCTCCACACCTGAACACAGGTTAAGTATTCATGATAATTCTAGTCACTGATTATTTTTTCTTCCACGAAAATGCAGAAATATGTGATCAGAGCAGGAAAATTTTAAGAGGGAAATCAGTGTTTCTCGAACTGTTGATTTCTAAATTATGTCCTTACACCTCCCCTATTGTGCTAAACCATTTTTTCCTCCAAAATCTTCGCTGCTCACCTTTTTTTTTCTCAACAACATCATTTTAAATTGAGCTTTGGCTGAAGTTCACGAGGAGAACTGTTGACAAATGTTGACTCTCCAGGAGGGGGAGGGAATAAAGAAGAAACAGAAGTGGTGCCAGGCTGGCAGGTGGTGCCAGGCTGGCAGGTGTGTGACAAGGCACCTTGCCTGTGCCAGTTCCGCTCCCTGCCCGCGTCCAGGAGGGGACAGGGGCACAGGGACAGGGAACAGCCTGCACCAAAGGGGTTGGGCCTTTCCAGGGAATGGAAATGGAATCCTTTTTAGTGACTGCAGCATCTGCTTTTTGGGGTTTTTTTGGGAGAAGGGTGGGTTTTCCAGGCCATTAGCCACCCCTTTCAACAAATCTCCTTGGCTTTCTGCTCTCCTGGCAGGCTCCTTGCCACCTGGAAGCACCTGAGGAAAAACCAGAGGAGTTGGGTCCCTGCTGCCTGGGGATGAGAAGGCTCAGGGAGCTCCTCATCACAGCAGCCCAGGGCTGAAAGGTGCCACAAAGAGGATGGAGGCTCTCTCCTCCCCTCTCTCTTCCCAGAGAGCCATGGAGAGAACAAGGAATGGCTACAAGTTGCCCAAAAAGGTTTTATTTTGACACAAGACATCTTTTATTTTGACACAAGTCATGGAAAATCACAAAAAATGTTTCCATGAATCATGGAAAAAACTTCCCCAGGGATGTGGTAGAGTCCCCAAGGCTGGAGGGTTTCCAGGTGGGACTGGACAATGATGGAAAGCTCACCCAGGCTCCCTTTCCATTCCATGAGAGGCTGGAGCAGGTGATCAGGATCTCTTTCAGCCTGGGATCTTCTTTGATTCTGTGACTCCCATTTATCACCCGGCCCCTCCTGGCAGGCTGTGCCCAGCAATGGGATGACCATGGTGAAGCAGGGGGGCTCTGCAGCCCCAGCAGCTGAGGAGGAGCCACCCAACCTTGGCTGTTTCCTTCTGGCTTGGATGGGGGTAGGATGGTGGGGATGGATGGACATGAGAGATCTCTGCAGCCAGGGCTTGGAATTTGGAGTTTATTGCAAAGGGCCTGGGTGCAGGGCCCTGCTGGGAGCTGCCAGGCACAGCTCAGAGCAGCCCCAGAGAAGAGAGGGGGAGAGAGGATGAGAGAGAGAGAGAGGATGAGAGGGTAAGAGGGTAAAAGGATAAGAGAGTGAGGCTCCCATTACAATACCATAAATCTTCTTCTGTGCTGAATATCCTAATTCTCACTAACCAATCTAGTACAATATACAAATCCTACAGCATTTACATACATCCTATAAGAATCATTACATTACCATACTGTGTTACATTTTAAACCCTAAAAACCCCTCTTTGGGCCCCTTCTGCCAAGCTGGCAGGGTCTGCTCTGACCCTTGGGCCTGTCTGCAAGCAGAGGGTGTTGTTTCATCAAAAGGGGATTACCTTCAGCTGGCCACACCATTGTTTTTCAGTTTTTCAGTAACTGAGGGATCTCAAAGCTTGCTTTTATTTCAGTCTTGCTTCTAGTTTCTATATTCTCAAAATCTTTTGCCAGACAATCATATTTATAAGGCATATTTCCTGTTTCATCTTCCCCAACAGATGGCTCCTCCTCTTTTGCCTCAATTCATGAGGACAAGACTGCCCTAGAAGTTAAATCCCATCTAGGATCCCTGCCTGGGCCCAGTTCCTGGCTTTTCCAGGAGACACCTTTTGTCCAGCCACACAGGACCTAGGGCTGTTGGAGCTAAGGGGAGGGGATTGCAAGCAACTCCTGCATCTCTGTTAGCAAAACAAATACATTCTTGGCTGCAAAAATCAGATTATCTTTAAATCCATGTTCCCCATGGGATGCAGGATGAAGGGGTGTAACTCAGTGAATGTAATCCAGTCAATATGGAAAATTTAAATTAAAAGGAGAAAAATTCCTTGACAAGCATTTCTTAACCTTTGCAGTGTGCCAGGGAAAAGGTCCGGACCCAGTTAATGACTTGGTGTTAAATCTGGGTCTCTCCAAGATCCAGTTCTCCTCAAATTATTTCAGTTCCTTGGATGCTGTTGGGGCACAGGCACTTCTCACCTTCACTTGAATGAAAGGGAAGGAAATTATCTATACCTCATTGTCTTGGTTTGGAAAGACAGGAATCTGCTAAGGAAGGCAGGAGCCTCCCCTGAAATGGAGAATATAAACCCTCCCCACCCCTCCAAATTGCTAAATTTTAAATTAAGGGGCTCTCAGGCAAAAATATGGGAGCAGGAAATAACAGTTCTTTAATAGGGAAAAGAAAAAAAATAAAGGATAAAATAACCAATGCAGTACACTAGAACAACACTGACAGAGTCAGAACCCAGCCTGACACCATGTGGGTCAGGGTGTTGGTGGCAGTCCCATTGGAATTGTGGCTCAGCCCTCCTGCAGTGTCAGGGGTGGTTCTGCTGGAGCAGGGATCCTGTACAGAAGGATGGATTCTTCCTCTGAAGATCCAGTGGAAGGAGAGGCAGCTGCTGTTCCTCTGGGGAATCCAGTGGAGAAGCCGTGCTGGTGTCTCAGAACCTCTGGATTATATCTGGGTAGGAATGCTTGGCTCCTCCCTCTGGGCTCACATCTCCCAATGGGATGCTGTAGTTCTTATCAGCCATGCAGTGACATTCAATAGCTGTTATCAGCAGATGTCCCCTCCCGAGGGAGGAGTGATTGTGGTCACTCAAAGAGAGAGATAAGGCAACCTGCCCACTTGACAAAGGTAATCTGCCATACAGATGGTAATGGAAAACATCTTGCACTGCAATCTGGAACACTCATTGTCCAAGGGGTAAAACCATTCCACAAATAACATATTTTCTTTTCTGTTCTGTAAAGGTTGTGGCCTCATCTCATTTAATTCCACATCACTCTTGTTCTCCTGAAAATCTCTGAGTGCTGGGGGATAAATGTTTTTTATCTGCCTGCAATGAGTCAGCTACAAGGCAGCAAAGGGAGCCAGATTTTCTAAATTTCAACTTTAGAGAAAAAATCAAGTTCTTCTTTTAACTTTTTCATAACCAGGTTGTCAGCTGTGACACTTTGTTGTGATGTTTTTTAAAATAATGAATTTGATGTGCTTGCTGACAGGCTGGATCACACAGGCTCTGGGTTTGTGTGCTGTTACCCATTTTTAGGGATCTCACTACCAAAATAGGTTTCAGCTCCATCCTGGAGACAGCCAGAAATGCTGAAGCTGAGCCACTAATTAGTCATAATGGTGGGTTCTTTTCCCTGATATCATCTTGAGCTTTAGAGCAGGCACCTCCTGAGAACTGGTGTGTCATTATCAGTGAAGTAGAAATGGGATCATGAAGAACCTGGGCAAATGAAGAGGGCAGCAGGTCATCCTGCAGCAAGTGGAGCCCATCCTGGGCTGCATCACCAGGATTGGCTCCAGCAGGGGAAGGGAGATGATTCCCCCTCTGCTCTGCCCTGGTGAGACCCCTCCTGCAGGGCTGGAAGCAGCTCTGGGCTCCCAACACCACAAAAATGTGTTGGAGAGACTGATGGAGGGACTCCAGAGGAGGCCATGGAGATGTTCCAAGGGATGGAGCCAGGCTGGGAGGGCTGGGGGTGCTCACCTGGAGAGGAGAAGGCTCCAGTGAGAGCTCAGAGCCCCTTCCAGTGCCTTAAAGGGGCTCCAGGAGAGCTGGAGAAGACAAGGGATGGAGGGACAGGACACAGGGAATGGCTTTAAACTGAAAGAGGGAAGATTTGGATTAGATATTAGGAATAAATTGTTCCCTGTGAGGGTGGTGAGACCCTGGCACAGGTGCCCAAAGAAGCTGTGGCTGCCTCTGGATCCCTGGCAGTGCCCAAGGCCAGGTTTGGATGGGGCTTGGAGCACCCTGGGATGGTGGGAGGTGTCCCTGCCCTTGCAGGAGGTGGCAATGGATGGGCTTGAACCCAAACCCTTCTGTGAGGCTGTGACTGAAGAGGTGCCCTGTCACAGGTGAAGGACTGTCCCCACCAAACAAAATCCCCTCCTGTGACAGACCCTGCATGTTCCTGATCCTTTCACAACCACACTTTTACCAACCTCATCGTGTGGCTCACACTGATCCTTTCTCACCAATGCACAACTCAGATATTTAAAAACCTGAGGGATGTAACAAATCTTCATATCCAGATGAAATATGGAAGTCATATTTTGAGAGGGGCATATTAATTCTTAAGGGATAAATCTTAGTTTCCTACCAAGACAATTTTAGGTTGTATTTTACTGAGTTTAGGAATTGACAGAGAGGCAACCAACCCAAACCATTCTGGAATTCTAAGAGATCCCCCCTGCCATGGCCCTGCTGAGAATGACAGCAATTAGAGATGAGTCAAAGTGCTCTGAGCTGCCTCTTTAAAGGCCAACATTTTATCAAAACAAACCTCAAACGTTGTTGATTACTACAAACTTTCTGCTCCCCTCTTCTATTCTTAGACAGCTCTGGAACAATACAAAAAAAAGTCATTTTTCCAACAGCATTTTCAAGGTTCATAAAGATTCTGTGATTATTATTTTATTTCCTTTTTTTTTTCTTTAAACAAGCAGCAACTGCAGCTTTACTGCTTTATCAACCAACAGCCTTGAGGCTGTTATAAAAAAGCTGCACTGCTGTAATGAAAGAAACACAGAGATGGGAAAGCTAAGGCTGCTGCTGTAGCAGTGAGCTGTATGTGGCCTCTGAACATTCAATTTTAGCTTGCAGGTAGCCTAAACCACTATTCAAGGGAGGGAAGGGGAGAGAGAGGCTGAATTCTAAATGGTCCCAGTCCAGCTCTGTAAATTGTGTGAAATCACAGCCCTGTTTTGCTAAATGCTCAGAGCTTATCCTGATGCTCTATTTAAAATTGAACAGTGCAAGGTGGGAGGGGAGGATGACTGTGCCAGGCAGGAGGGAGGATGGGGAGCAGAAGCTGTCAGGGGCTGGAGCTGCCCTCAGATCTCCAGCAGCAGCTTCAGAGCATCAAACCTGAGCTGGGAAACATGCAGGAGTGGGGAAAATAAAAAAAAGAAAAAACAAAACCAGGTGCCTATTTCAAAGAATTCCCAGAATGACCAGGTTGGAGGAGACCTTCAAGATCATCGAGTCCAACCCAGCCCCAACCCCTCAACTAAACCCTGGCACCCAGTGCCACATCCAGGCCTTGTTAAACACACCCAGGGATGGGGACTGCACCACCTCCCCGGGCAGCCATTCCAGAACTTTATCACTCTTTCTGTAAAAAACTTTTCCCTGCTATCCAACCTGTATTTCCCTTGGTGCAGCTCGAGGCTGTGTGCTCTGGCTGTGTCAGTGCTGCTGCAGACAGAGCCCAGCCCCAGCTGAGCACAGGCACCTTTCAGGAGCTGCACAGAGTGATGGGGGCAGCCCTGAGTCTCCTTTTCTCCAGGCTGAGCACCCCCAGCTCCCTCAGGGGCTCCTCACAGGGTTTGTGTTCCCAGCCCCTCTCCAGCCTCGCTGTCCCCTCTGGATGTGCTCAGTGTCCCCAGGTCCTTCCCAAGCTGAGGGGCCAGAGCTGGGCACAGCACTCGAGGTGTGACCCCAGCAGTGCCCAGGGCAGGGGCAGAGTGAGCTCCCTGGGAAAAACAGTGCTGGGAGAATCCTCTCTGATCTCAGGTCAGACCAAGGTGGGAATGGCCAAAAAGTCATTCACAGAATCAGGGAATGGTTTGGGCTGGAAGGGACCTTAAATCCCATCCAGTCCCATGAGTAGGGACACATCCCACGAGGCAGGTGAGGTCAGTGTTTCCCTTGTGTCCTAGAGTGCAAGGCAATGTGTGATCTATTCCCACTTGTCAGAGCTGGGGCAGTTATCTCTGCCCATGGGGCAGTTTTTTCTTTCTCTCTCCCACAGCCAACCCTCCCTGCAGGAGATCTCTGCTGTCCATGGCCACTGAGTGTCCCTGCAGGGCTGATCCAATCCCAGCATCCCATGGGGAGATGCTCCGCCCAGGGGAGGAGCCAAGCATTCCTACCTGGATTTAATCTGGAGATTCTGGAACACCAGCACGGCTTCTCCACTGGATTCCCCAGAGGAACAGCAGCTGCCTCTTCTTCCACTGGATCTTCAGAGGAAGAATCCATCCTTCTGTACAGGATCCCTGCTCCAGCAGAACCACCCCTGACACTGCAGGAGGGCTGAGCCACAATTCCAATGGGACTGCCACCAACACCCTGACCCACAGGGTGTCAGGTTGGGTTCTGGCTCTGTCAGTGTTGTTTTGATTTACTGCATTGTTTATTTTATTTTTTTATTTTCTTCCCTAATAATGAACTGTTATTCATGCTCCCATATCTTTGCCTGAGAGGCCCTTAATTTCAAAATTATAACAATTCAGAGGGAGGGGGTTTTCATTTTCCAGTTCAGGGGAGGCTCCTGCCTTCCTTGGCAGACACCTGGCTTTCCAAACCAGCACACTTGCTGTTACCTGCTCCAGCTGATGTCTGTCTCCACCAGAGGTTTGTAACACAGCTTTGCTCATCCTTCAGCTCCCCCAGCCTGACCAGAAGTGCTGCTTACACAAAATCTGGGGGGAAAATTGCTTTAGCCATGCCCAAAGCCCCCTGGAAAGAGCTAAACCCTCCTGTCTCAAGCTGAGCTGGGTGGGCTTGGAGGGGTTTTCCAAGCACCATTTCTTGCAGTAGCTTCCCCAGGGAGAGCCCTTTCTGTGAGGATTTGGTGAGTGCCTTGTGTGACCTGAGCTGTGGAGCAGGAGGGAGATGAAAGCAAGGCCCTGCTGCTTTTTAGGGAAGCTCCCTGCAAAATCACCTCCTCTGTCAGTGGATCTGTGGGTACAGCCACACCTGAGTGATGCTCGCCCAGCCAAACCAGGAGGTTTGAATCCAGTCTCTGAATCCATGGAGGAACAACCTGCAGCTGAAAATGCAGGAGGAGCAGAAGAGAGTTGTCCCTGGGTGTGACAGTGTTCACAGGGGTTTTTGGATGAGGGAAGAGATGAGGATCTGACTCCATGTTTCAGAAGGCTGATTTATTATTTTATTATATATATTACATAAAACTGTACTAAAGAAATAAAAGAAAGGATTTCATCAGAAGGCTGGCTAAGAATAGAATAAGAAAGAATGATAACAAAGGTTTGTGGCTCGGCTCTCTGTGGCACTTGCTGCCATGATCTAGTGAACAGTTAGAACATCGACTGGACTTGATGATCTTATAGGTCTCTTCCAGTCTTGAACTTCTGTGATTCTGTGATTCTGTGATTCTGTGATTCTGTGACTGTGACTGGCCATTAATTAGAAACAACCACATGAGACCAATCACAGATGCACCTGTTGCATTCCACAGCAGCAGATAATCAATGTTTACATTTTGTTCCTGAGGCCTCTCAGCTTCTCAGGAGGAAAAATCCTAAGGAAAGGATTTTCCATAAAAGATGTCTGTGACACCTGGGAATGTCTGAAATCCGAGATGGGAGCAGGGAGATCTCGAGTGATAAATCCAAGCAGATCAAATACATGAATAGAGAGCAGGGGGATAAAAGGAGGGGATAATGAAGTGGGAGTTGGTCTCTTCTCCTGTGTAACAAGGCACAGGACAAGAGGAAATGTCCCCAAGTTGTGCCAGGGGAGGTTTAGTTTGGATCTTAATGAAAATTTCCTCACCACAAGGGTGGTCAGGCACTGGAACAGCCTGTCCAGGGCAGTGGTGGAGTCACTACCCCTGGAAGTGTCCAAAAAATGTGTAGATGTGGCACTTGGGGACAGGATTTAGCGGTGGGCTTGGCAGTGCTGGGTTAAAGATTGGACTCATGGATCACAGATTAAATTTTCCAAATGTAAAGACTGAATGATCCTGTGCAATGAATGACAAGGTCTGGCTGGATCACCTGTGCTGTGCTTCAGAAGGAAAAACAACCACGAATTTAGACAACAAAGCATTGCCCAAAAAATCCCCATCTCATTCAAGGAATGGCAGTTTTCAAAAGGGGAGTTACATAAAAATGGGAAATAAATGCTGCTGCTCTGCTGGGTGCCAGAGAGGCTTCCACAGAGCTGTGGTCAGTGCCAGTGGGCCCTTGGGCAGAAATCAGAGATAAAGTGGGCTGGGAGTGCCACAGAACAGAGTGTGGAAAGCACAGGGGGAGAAAAATCATCACAGAGAGAGGCTCTGCTCTCCTCTCCTCTCCTCTGGTGTCCCTGCCCATGGCAGGGGGTCGGAACTGGACAATCTTTAAGGTCCCTTCCAACCCAAACCACCCCAGGACTCTAGAAGAGGCAGAAAGTTGTTACCAGGATAAATGCCTGGCTTTCAGCAGGACGTCTGATTTGTGTCACATCAAAAAGGAGGATTAATTCTCAACACAAAAATGAGATTTCAGCAATGTGTAAGGACAAGCATGCAGCTCCATCCTTCCTGCAAGGGCATGTGCTGCAGCTGGAGTGGGTGATTTCTGTAGATCCTTTCCAACTGAAAACTTTTTCCCTTCCCTTCCCTTCCCTTCCCTTCCCTTCCCTTCCCTTCCCTTCCCTTCCCTTCCCTTCCCTTCCCTTCCCTTCCCTTCCCTTCCCTTCCCTTCCCTTCCCTTCCCTTCCCTTCCCTTCCACCTCTTCCCCGCCTCTTTTCACTCCTCTCTCCTCTATAAATGCCAAAACAAGGTACCTGCAGCACCTGTGAGCTTCTTTTAGTGAGGATATTGAGAACCAAACTCAACCACTGGGCTCCAGCATCACACAGCTCTGCAGACTCCAAACAGAGCTGGGCAGGAGCTGTGTGTCCTCTTCAGCTTCCTCCACATTTCCCATTTCACACTCCCCTGATGAGGAGCAGCACACCCCCTGTCACTGTCACCGTGCTGCATGTGAGGTTTCTGTCCCCCCTGCATCCCTGGGGCCACAGGAACATCTGCAGCTGGAATCTCCTGGCACAAATGCAGCTGGACTCATCCTCAACAGCAAATCCTGTGGGAGCTGCCAGCAGCCAGGAGGGAGTTACCTGCTGCTGCTCTGCTGCCAGGGAGTGTGAGGTGCAAAGCAGCCCAGGGAGAAGGGCTGGAGACTTTGGGAAGTGGGATCCAGCTGGGAAGGCTGATCTGGGAGAGGAGAAAGGGGATGGAAGGAAATAACTTGGAGCCTGCATCATTGGAGATTTGCAGTGGTTTGGAGTTTGGCTGGAGTAGCTGAGAGCTGGGGTGTGGGCTTTATGTAATAATCGCCATTTTCTGGGTGAAGTGCAAAAATGTTCCTGAGAAACCTCTGGGTTTTCACTTGTTCAGACCACACATTTCCTGTGTGTAAAGTGTGATCCTTCAGAAACATCAGGTCCTTTTCTCCTCAGGCAGGGTATCCAAGCAGCAATCCCCGTGTTCCCTGCAGTTGCCCAATCCCTGTGTCCTTGCAGTTCCCCAATCCCTGTGTCTCTGCAGGTCTTCAATCCCTTTGTCCCCTGATTTCACCAATCCCTATCTCCCCTGAAGTTCCCCAATCCCTGTGTTCCCTCAATTTCCCAATCCTTTTGTTCCCCAACCCCTGTGTCCCTGCAGTTCCCTAATCCCTGTCTCTACAGTTCCTCAATCTGTGTGTCCATGCAGTTCCCCAGTCCCAGCAGTTCCACAATCCCTTTGTCCCTGCAGTTCCCCAATCCCTGAAATTCCCCAATCCCTGTGTCCCTGCAGTTCCCCAATCCCTGAAATTCCCCAATCCCTGTGTTCCCTGCAGTTCCCCAATTCCTGTGTTCCCCAATCCCTGTGTCCCTGCAGTTCCCCAATTCCTGTGTTCCCCAATCCCGGTGTCCCTGCAGTTCCCTAATCCCTGTGTTCCCTGCAGTTCCCCAATCCCTTTGTTCCCAAATCCCTGTGTCCCTTTGTCCCCCAATCCCTGTGTTCCCCAATCTCTTTGTTCCCCAGTCCTTGGGTTCCCTACAGTTCCCCAATCCCTGTGTTCCCTTCAGTTCCCCAATCCCCTTGATTCCTGAAGTTCCCCAATCCCTGTATTCCCCAATTCCTTTGTTCCCCAAACCCTGCGTCCCTGCAGTTCCCTAATCCCTGTGTCTCTGCAATTCCTCAATCCCTTTGTCCCTGCAGTTCCTCAATCTGTGTCCCCGCAGTTCCCCAATCCCTGAGTTCCCCAATCCCTTTGTTCCCCAATCCCTGTGTCCCTGCAGTTCCCCAATCCCTGTGTTCCCTGCAGTTCCCCACGCCCTGTGTTCGCAAATCCCTTTGTCCCTGTGTTCCCCAATCCCTGTGTCCCTGCAGTTCCCCAATCCCCGCAGTTCCTCAATCCCCGTGTCCCTGCATTTCCTGAGAGAGCAGAGGCTGCAGCTGCTGGCACTGCAGGGCTGTGCACACACATTCCCTGCTCAGTGCTCGGTGCTCTCCCTCCCCTCCCTGAGCTGCCCGCAGCTCCCAAACCAGTCCGGCCTGTTCCAGCCCCTCCCTGGCCCGCAGTGCCCCAGAGCCGAGCTCCTTCCTTGTGGGGCTGCAGAATGATTCACCCCCAGCACGGGAATGCAGCCCTGGAGGCAGCCCTGGGGCCTCTCCCCAAATCCTCCTCTGGAGCTGCTGGGTCTCTGTGCACGAGGAATGTGGAGAGAAAGTCTGGAGAAATCCTGCCCAGGAAATCTCTCGGCAAAGAGAACTCGAGTCCCAGTCTTGTTCTGATCTTCAGCCTCACCCAGATCCTTGCTGAGGACAGAAAACCTCCCAAACCCAAACAGATCTGCCTCAAGGGCCAGCACTGCTGCTCAGGTGTGAATACCCTGCCCTTCCCTCCTCCCCTGTGTGAAAAATGCGTATTTTATGATTGGCTTTTTGCAAATATTAAAATTAATATTATATGTGTTGTGTTAGAAAGTAATGCTGTATTAATTCTCTTAAGTACTGTGTTAAATATAGTTTTAAGTTATAAAAAATATTAAAATAGAAATGACGCTATGTAGGATACTTTTTTTAAAGAAAGGACTCACAGCGAGATAGCAGCCACAGGACACCTGAATCTTTCACAGAAAGAGAATTTATTGCCCCCTTATCAGAAGAAATTAACTTCTTCCCACCTCAAAGGCGCTGTTGGATTCAGAGGAAGGAGTTGACAATGACCAGACAGAATCCTGTGTTTGAATGGAATTTATGCATCATGTATGAGATGTATGAATATGCAACAGGTTATTGTTTTTAAGGGTTAATCCTCTGTTAACATGGGTCCTTTTTCAGGCTTGTGCTGCCCAGAAAAAGGTACCCAGACATCTGTAACTCTTTGTATTTGTTGTCTCATATTGTCCTAATTCCAATTGTCCAAATTATTATTACTCTGATTGTATTACTATTTTTATAAGCATTTTATTACTATTAAACTTTTACAATTTTAAAAACAAGTGATTGGCATTTTTCTCACCAATCCTTGCTGGCACCCAAGGCTGTGCTGGCCTTTTATCTCCACATGCAGCACAGCAGGTGTGGCCCCCAGGGGACAGGGGAGACAGAGCTGGGGGTTCAGCTCTGGTCTGGACTCTGGAGGTCATTTCTGACAAGGCAGCTGAAGTATATAGACTGTGACATTGCCCAAGGAATGGCTGCTTGAGTTCTTCACTCATTGAAAAGCTGTAATAATAAAATCAGACTTGCACTTCATCTTGGGGGGTATGGTTTGGTGGTAAACGTGGCAGTGCTGGCTTAATGGTTGGACTGGATGACCTTGGAAGTCTTTTCCAGTCTTAATTGTTCTATCTTCCATTTTTTAGAAGTCATTTCCAGCCTTAACTGTTCTATCTTCCATTTTTGAAAAGTTCTGTGGTCCCAGCCCTCCCAGTTTGTGCTCCTTGGGCTGATCTACAAGAAGGAGGTGGAGACGGTGATGCAGAAGTGCACAGGGAGGTGTTTACAGCACCTGGTGGGGTTCCTGCTGCTCATCCATCAGCTGGTGCAGGCTGTGGTGGGGATCATCCCCCCTCTGGTGCTGGCAGCAGGGGTGGCAGAGCTCCTCCCTGCATCCTGATGTGACCAACACCTGACACGGGGGGTAATGGGCCAAGGAACGACATCAGGCACTGACTGCACCCCTGGGGACTGCACAAAGCAGGGAGGGGTGACAGGAGGGTGGCATTTTCCCAGCCTTTAGGGGTGGGTGGTGGATTTTTGTTGCTCCTTCCTGGTTGGCACAGGCAGGGCTGCATTCCTGCAGACAATGGCTCCACCCGGGCAGCCCCAGCCCTGGCCACCCTCTGTCCCCTGGCACAACCTCAGCTCTGCCTGCAGGTTCTGGGCTCAGGAGCTTGCAGGGTTTGTCCTCTGTTGGGGAAGATGAAACAGGAAAGCCTTATAAATATGATTGCCTGGCAAAAGATTTTGAGAATATAGAAACTATAAGCGAGATTGAAATGAAAGCAAGCTTTGAGATACCTCAGTTACTGAACAACTGGAAAACAATGGTGTGGCCAGCTGAAGGTAATCCCCTTTTGATGGAACAACACCCTCTGCTTGCAGACAGGCCCAAGAGTCAGAGCAGACCCTACAGCTTGGCAGAAGGGGCCCAAAGGGGAGTTTTTAGGGTTTAAAATGTAACACAGTATGGTAATGTAATGATTCTTATAGGATGTATGGAAATGCTATAGGATTTGTATCTTGTACTAGATTGGTTAGTGAGAATTAGAATATTCAGCACAGAAGAAGATTTATGGTATTGTAACGGGAACCTCACCCTCTTATCCTCTTTTACTCCCTCTCTTATCCTCTCTTTTACTCTCTTATCCTCTTTACCACACTCATGCCTTCACTCTCTTACTTTGGGACCTGTTCCAAGCTGTGGCTGGCAGCTCCCAGCAGGGCCCTGCACCCAGGCCCTTTGCAATAAACCACAATTCCAAGCCCTGGCTGCAGAGATCTCTCATCTCCATCCATCCCGACCATCCTACCCCCATCACTCCCACAGTCCTCACACTCCTGCCCCTCCTCAGAGCTGGATTCATGAGCTCTGCTAGCAGATGTGAACACGGGCAGTGATGAACTCAACTCAGCTGCCAAACTACCTGTCCCGGAGAAATCTCTGCTCTGTTTTGGGGAACAAACTCAAAAGTCCCTAAGAAAAATCCAGATTCTCTCCCAGGGCACAATTCCCACCTGACACAGGAAAAGGACATCCCCTATGCTCTCCACAGTGCTGTGCTCCTCACAATTTCCTGGGAGAGGCTGGTGGGCCCTGGTAAAGGCAGGGGTCAGGATTTCCCCCCATCCCATACCCAAGCACACAGTGACTTTCTGTACCCACACGTGCAGCCTGGCCACTGAAATGAGACAGGTTAAAAATTAAGTTTGCCAGGGAGGGTGAGGTTATTTTGTGGGCACTCAGGTATGGCCTCCAACAGGAGCAACCAGGTTTCCCACAGTTGTGAAAACTTCTGGTCTGCCTGAGGAAAAAGGGAAATAAGAAAAAAGGAAATTAACAGTGAGGGTGAGAGCTCCAGCTGCCTACACCAGTGAAGCCAATATGTTCCACAGCTACCTCAGCATCCAGTGATCCTGACCCATGGTAAAACCATTGGGATTAAAACCCACTTGGATTATCAGTGCTAAAGGAGCAGCCTTGTACTCTGCAGGGGAGAAAACCAGGCTACCTCTCCTGCAGGGAAACTGAGCCAACTTTCTGCTTCCTGCATGGACATCCCAGGTAATCCTGTCCAAAGGCCATAAATAACCTCTGTTTGCCTCAGCTCCCATGTCAGAACAAGGTATTAATCCCTCATCTTGCTTGCTCGTGGTGTGATTCCCATGAAAGGACAGTTCCTAGGATCCTGGACCTCAGGGGTTGTCCCTGCCCCAGCACAATGATTTCCTCCTGCCCAGGATGCCATGGGATGACCTTTGCCAGGCTCCCACACCCATTAACCAGCGCTGGGGCTGAGCCTCCCCTGCCTGTGAAATCCTTTCTGCTGGATCCAGCTGGAAATGCAGAGGCTCTGCTTCATGACCCTGACCAAAGTGTGCTGGATTTGCTGGGTTTCATAAGGTTTTCATTAGGGCTGTGAGAGATCCCCTGAGGTTTTGTGTAACTCCTAAACCATCCATACAGCGATTTGCAAAACTGTTCTCTTTGCAGGAGTGTTGGTTTTTCCTGATCCTCTCTGCTTTTTTGTCTTCCTCTCCCACTGTCTCCCTCTTCAAGGTGCACACATTGCTCAGAGGGAAACATCTAATCCACACTGGGGCTGAAAGGGTGGTCAGGCATTGGCACCCAGGGAAATGGTGCAGTCACCATCCCTAGAAATGTCCAAAAACCACCTGGATGTGGCACTTGGGGACAGGGTTTACTGCAGGACCTGGCAGTGCTGGACTCAGGGATCTGAGAGGGCTTTTCCAGCCTCATTGATTCTGTGGCTGAGGGACAGGGCAGTGACAGGATGATCAGGAGGAGGCTGGGTACCATTACCAAGTTCCCAGGCTCGTGTTTGGGTGATCTGGGGGTCACAGACATATTTCTGAAAAATCCTTTGCTAAGATTTTTTTCTCCTAAGAAGCTGAGAGGCCTCAGAAATGAAATGTAAATAATTATCTGCTGCTGTAGAATGCAACAGGTTCACCTTTAATTAATCTCATGTAGTTGTTTTTATTTAATGACCAATCACAGTCCAGCTGTCTCAGACTCTCTGCTCTGTCACAAGATTTTATTATCACTCCTTTCTATTCCTTGCTAGCCTCCTGATGAAATCCTTTCTTCTATTCTTTTAGCATAGTGTTAGTCTATAATTTTCCTTCAATATAATATATATAATAAAATAATTAATCAGCCTTCTGAAACATGGAGTCAAGATTCTCATCTCTTCCCTCGTCCTGGGATCCCTGCAAGCAACACTACAATCTGGGTTTGGTTTTTTGCTTTTATTACCCAGTTCCTGCCAGTGGTCCTGGCTGGAAAACCTCTGTGTGCATCCTGTGCTGCCTCCTTGCTGTCATCCCTGTCAGGGATGAGAATATCAAGCAATAATCCCTGCTGCCTTCTTGGGACAGGAAAACATCTCAGTGCAAAGCTCCCACAATGCCTTACCTGGGATTAAGTCCTGAATCAGGATTTAAGGTCTCTAGAAGATTGCAATTTAATATCAAGAATCAGCAGGTGATAGCCCAAATGGCTCAGCCAGCTGTGGCTTGAGTACAACTGAGGAAAACCCTCTGGACCAGGATCAGGAAGAGCCCAGCTTTGTTTTCCTGCACGTTGTTCCCCATGGTTACTCTATGAAGCTGCCATCAAACTCATCCTCTTACACTCCATCCCTTTCCCTAAAGGATCAGCTCCTGCTGAATCTTCACTGCCACCATCACTTCCCTAAAGCTTCTTGGCATTCTGGAAAAGCTGGCTCATTTTCTGCAGCAGCAAAACCAAGTTTTTCCCAGCACAAACCTCCTCCATCTTTGCAGACAGTGAGATAACCCAAAGAACAAATTGTGCCCATCAGCATTAGGAGCAGGGTTTGACAGCAACAAGGGGTGATGGGTCTTGGGGATTTGGGTGCTTCTGGAAGTTTCCTCAGATAAAACAGCGGGGTGAACACATTCAGATCTGGCCTGGGGCCCATTTGCTGCATTCCTCCTGGGGCTGGAAGGCAGCCAGGGTGTTGGGATCTTTAGCTTGTCAGAGTGACCCCAAGATGTGTTAGAAAGTCTCTTTTCCCAGCCCAGCAGTCGAAGAAGGAGTCAGAACTCTTCAGTTCTTGGTCTCAAGGTTGTTAATTGTTCCTTATCTATAAAAAATTTTCTCCTGCCCTGCCGAGGTCCGTCCAGCAGGACAGTTCCAGGACAGTCAGGGACTGCCCACAGAGCTCCAGAATAACTTAGGATCATTTAGGTTGGAAAAAGATCCAAAAATCAAGTCCAGCTGTAAACCCAGCTGTCACTGACATCTTTTATGGAAAATCCTTTCCTTAGGATTTTTTCCTCCTGAGAAGCTGAGAGACCTCAGAAACAAAATTATTATCTGCTGCTGTGGAATGCAACAGGTGCATCCTGTGATTGGCCCATGTTGGTTGTTTCTAATTAATGGCCAATCACAGTCAGCTGGCTCGGACAGAGAGCCGAGACACAAACCTTTGTTATCATTCTTTCCTATTCTATTCATAGCCAGCCTTCTGATGACATCCTTTCTTCGATTCTTTTAGTATAGTTTTAATGTAATATATATCATAAAATAATAAATCAGCCTTCTGAAACATGGAGTCAGATCCTGATCTCTTCCCTTATCCAAGAACCCCTGTGAACACGGTCACACCCAGCACTGCCAAGGCCACCACTAAACCCTGTCCCCAGGTGCCACATCTCAATCTTTTAAATCCCTTCAAGGATTGTGACTCCACCACTTCCCTGCTCAGCCTGTTCCAATGCCTGATAACCCTTGTGGGGAAGAAATTTTTCTCCTAATATCCAACTGAACCTCCTTTGGCACAACTTGGGGCCACTTCCTCTTTGCTTTTGTTAGCTGGGAGAGGAGACCAACCCCAGCTCCTGTCAGGGAGCTGCAGGGAGTGATAAGGTGTCATCTGAGAGATGATCTGGCAGTCACCACACAAGCATTTGTATTGCCTTCTCAATTTTTCCCCCACACCCAGGGGCACAGGAGGTGAAGGAGCAGAAGGTTATAACCCAATCCTACTCTTTCAGATCAGCTATTACACCTGTAAGAGGCACTGTGCAGATTTTCATGTGGACATTATGGCTTTTTAGGGCAGAGAGGAGTTTGAGTGAGGCTACATGAGGGAATTGGAGGGAAATGTCTCTTGGTTGAGTGGTAGGTCGAGGAAAGCTCTCCTGAAAGCTTCTCAGAAATTCATGCAGTGCTTTTGCTGTTACAGGTCAGGGTGTTTAACCTCTACTGATGGTGTTTTGAGCAGCTTGTGAGGTTTTTTTAACTCCTTCCTTTGCTTTCCCAAGGCAGGAGGCCCCTGCTGTGTTATCTCATCTGCAGGGCTTGGCCCTTCCCTCTTCCTCCCAGAGCTCCAACCCAGCAGCAGGCTGGAAATACCTTTGGGAGGTGTCACTTTGCAAACACATCCTTGGCAGAGCCTGTTCCCCCATGCACAAGGTCATCCTTGTGCACAGGAAGGTGGGATGGCCCGGGCTGAGGCAGATGTTGGCCCATTCTGCTGCCAGACCCTGAGCTTGCAGCTCTGCTCTCTTCCTCCCTCTGATTTACCCCAGCATGGACCTGGGACAATGCTCTCAGTGTCTTGGGCTTGCACTGGGACACTGCCAACAGCCTCATCTGCCACCTGCAAGCACAGAAAAACCCCAAACCACAAGGTCTGTGAGCTCTGGGAATAGCAGGGCCAGGATTAGGGCCAGGACACGAGAGCAGCAGGTTGAGCACAGCTGGACAGGGACATCTCAGATCATGTTTCAGTTCTGAAAGTCAGGCTAGGCTGTTTTCCACCACTACTGAGTTAAACTGCTTGGAAATAATGTTTTCTGCTCTATAACCCCATGGCATGACCAGAATTAGCAGGAAGCAAAAGTGCCTACAGCTCAGCCCTAAATGAGCCCACGTTTTATGATGAAGATCTTTATTTTTTGCCTTGGCATTGACTGTTCTAAACTGCTTTGCACATATTTCTGCAGAGCTGGGCTCCTTAAAATCTCACCAGGATAATTTAGTGCTTTTTCACTGTGGCACTAATGGAGAGGAGGAGAGGGCAGGCAGCTCAGGCATCACCTGTGTGGGAGCCTGAAGTGCATTAGCAAAGCTCTGGGTATAGCAATGAAAATTCCATCCCAGAGCTCAAATTTGTGTAGCCACAGCCATGAAAGTGCCTTGATTTACATCAGCACCAAAAATTCACCCAAATACACAACTGTTAATGAAATCCTTGGTTCTGAATGAGTCCATGAGGCAAAAAGGGAATGGGAAAACACCAGAATTGGTGCTGATCCTCCAAGATTCCAGGTGATTTCACCCCACCTTCCAACACCTCCCACCAGATCTGCTGGTGTGTGACTCTCACTACTGGGCCAGCACTGGGTGGACTCCAAAGATGAAAGCAGAGCCTGCTTCAGGTCGCCATCCTCTGTTCTCCCAAATGTAATTTCGGAAAACTTGCTGCTGTGCTTCCCTCTGCAAAACCTGCAGCCAGAGCTCACAGGGACAGAGCAAGGGACACAATACAGCCATTCCATCAGATCTGCTGGTGTGTGATCTCACTGCTGGGACAGCTCTGGGCTCAGGGTGGGCTCCAAAGATAAAAGCAGACCCTGCTTCAGGTTCCCATCCTCTGTGGACTGGAGGAAACACAAAACCTTGTTCCTCTGTCCCCTGCAACAGACAAACACTCTCAGCATGGTGAAATGAAAAGAATGACATGAAAACAATGAAAAATGAAAGGTGAAGGCTATTGCAGGTTTATGAGCTATAGCCTGCAGACATAAAGGGAGAAATCACTTGTGAAGAATTGGTTTTGCATCTTAAACTGTGAAACTGAGACCTCTGCATTGATCCTCTCAGAAATGGGCACACCCAGGCTGAACAAGCAGGTCCAGCCACACCTTGGTTTGCAGCTCTCTGTGGTCAGTGGCACACCAGGCTGCAGGCAGTGTCACTGGTATTTTGGGCACTCCTCCCACTACAGCTCCCTGAGGTCTGACAGTGGCCAGTGGATGGGACCTGTGTGGGAACTGTGGTTTAAAGCTCTTTGGCCATCTGGTTTAGCTGATTCATATTTATTTTCAGATTGTGGGGGCTAATCTAGAAAATTAAGGAAGTGACAAGGGAAAAATGTATCTGAAGGGAAGGCCTTGGACAGCTGCCAGTCCTGAGAGGTTGTGTGTAGTTTCCATCCTCAGAGATGTGCAGGACACAGCTGGACACAGACCTGAGTGCCCCAAAATTCTTCATGCTCAGAGATGTGCAGAGCACAGCTTGACACAGCCCTGGCTCCCCCAAAATTCTCCATGCTCAGAGGTGTGCAGAACACATCTGGACACAGCCCTGGGTGCCCCAAAATTCTCCATGCTCAGAGGTGTGCAGAGCACAGCTGGACACAGCCCTGGGTGTCCCAAAGGTCTCCATCCTCAGATATTTCCTGGACACAGCCCTGGGTGCCCCCAAAGCAGAGCTGGTGGCTGATGACAAGGTACCACATGGTTCCTTCTCCAGACAGGGATGTTCCTCCATCAGCAGCACCCAGCACACAGCAGGCAGGAGCAGCTGGGAATGCCAGGAGATGGTTTTTCCTCAGCTCATCCCCAGCCAGTGGCTATGATATTACAGCCGTCCTTCACAGGTAATTTTTTTCTCAGCAATGAGCTGTAAGTGTCCACACACAGAGCTTTGTGCTGCTGAAGGTGGCTCAGCAGACCCTGCTGGGGCTGCCTGGTTGATCATTACTGCTCTCCTGGGAGGGCAGCCCAGTTAAACACTCCAGTGCTCTGTTACACCCCTAAACCTGGGGGCAATCCTCACCCAGCTCGGCCTTGCAGGGAGAGAAGAGCAGAGATCTTCCCCGAGCACTTTTCCCCTTGGAACAGCTTTGCCAAAATTCGGGACTTCAGAATTCAGAATTTTGGGGACAGTCAGAACCAGAGAGTGGAGCTGGAACTCTTTGTCCCCAAGGGTTAACACTGAGCAGCACCACACCTTGCTTTGTCCTGCAGAGACTGAGAAAAGAGGAAAAAAATCCCTCCTGTGCCCTCCTAACCTGGACAAAACAGGTTTTTAATGAAAGCAGCACTTAATCACCATTCAGGGAATTCAGAGCAGGGGATATTGGATGCGAACAGAGTTGGTTGAAACTCTCCCGCACCGGCTCCCTCTTTGTCCCTCTGTGAGCCTGGGAATGGGTGTGATCTCCGGGTAGGAGTGTCTCTGCGGTTAAGTAGAGGATTGAATTTCCGAACAGTGCTGTTCCCCGGCTGACAAGGTAGCAGAACAGTGAACAAAAGTGCCCTGAAGCTCGGCGGGGAGAAGGAGGCGCTGGGCTCGGTGCAGAGGGGACACCTGCGAGGACAGCGCGCACTTTGCAGCAAGGTAAGCGAGCTCCTGCACCCTTGCTGGTTTTAATGAGGCCAGAACTGTTTGATGACTTTATCTGGGATGGTAACAAACAAAAAATTAATATGCTTCATACTTAAAAAAATAAAAAATAAAGATCCTGCCCTGTTACAAAGCAGGATGTGTCTGCTGGAAGGAGCCCACCCTGATTTACATCGTTTGGGGATGGAACAAGCAGCTCTGAGCTTGCCAAGAACCTGTCCGGGTTCCCTGTCAGCTCTGAGGACACAACTTTTCCTTCAGCCTCTGCACAGCCTGGCTTTGATTTCATGCATAACCTTTGTCTGGGCCTGGATTGTTTTGTGTTTTGCTGCCGTGGGGATTTCCAAAAGCTCTGCTGCCTTTGGGGTGCAGTTATGGGTCCAGGCAGCCAGGGAAAGTCTTTGGAAGTTCTCATGGATGGGTTTTATTGTCATCTCATCGACAGATTGCTAATGGCCAGGCTGCTGTGCTCTGCAAATAGAATGTTTTCTCATCCTGCTCGTTCCAGATGCGAGCTGCACTCAGATAAAATTGAGTTGTAATGCAGTTGAGCTGCAGGCTCACTTGCCAGTATTTTTCTTAGGCGTGCCTATTAGGAACATAAATATTTAACACAAAGGAGAGCTGATATGAATTAGCATCTGTGGGAGGTTCACGCTTATTCAAGACTGCCCTAACGCAGATGTAAACAAGTGTTAGAGCAGCTGAAGCAAACTAGCCCCGCCAGAGCAGCGCTTGGATGGTGAATCATCCAGGTGCTTTTTATACAGTGAGCGAAATGTGCTGATTAGAGCCTGCAAAGTGCAGATTAGACAATCAGAGGGCACTGGCTTCCCTCTTCCGCGGGGTTTTACCGTTCCCCCGCGATGCCAGGTGGAAGGCAATGCAAGGACAGGCAAATCAGAAAAAACCGAATTGCCTCACCTTCCTCCTGGCACAGCCAGGTGAGCCTCCCCTCCTCCTCCTCCTCCTCCCTGCGCAAACAGGATGCCTTTATCCTCCTCCAGCAGACACAGAGGTCTCATGATGTTTTTTTCCCAGGCACGACTTTGAGGCAGCACTTGCCAAAGTCTCCCAGCTGGGAGCAAAGGTTTTGTGCCATGGCTGTGAGCAGTGCCACCCTGATCTCCTGCCTCCTCCTGTATCTTCTGCTTAGGTTGAGTCAATAAATCCCTGCTCTTGCGTGGCCAGGGATGCTGAAGATGTTCACAGTGTCTTCCTGGCCTTTTCCACAGAGCTGTGCAAGTTTTTCTGCACTTTGAGCATGGAAGTTGTTGTCTCTTCTGTTATGGAGCGCCCATCCTGTGGTGATCCATCTCCAGCTGAGGAGGAGGCTGGCTTGGAGCTTGGACACCTGCCCCATGCTTGGGGCTCTGCTCTGTGTTGGGCACATCCTGCTGGACCAAAAGCCCTCCCTCAGTTTCCACAGAGTTAAATGTGTGGTGACCCACTTGGAAGCAGAGCCCTGAAATGCTCAGAGCAGTGAAGAGAGCTCAGGGCACAGCCAAAACCTTGGTGCTGCCCCAGCTGCGTTTTTGTCACCCCTGGGGAGCCCTTGTGCCACCACTGACCCTCCTCAGAGTCCCTCCTTCAGGACATTTTTGTGTCAGCCTTGTGAGGCTCTCACTGGGCTGACGTAAGGCACAGGTTGGGCTTTCCCAATGTGAAATGTCCATCTGCCAAGGAAGGACCCCAGGGTAGCCACACCACACCCAAAATATCTCTTTGTTTATTCACATACATTCTTCAGCCTCTGTTGTCCCCTCAGAGGAGCAGATCCTTCAGTCACAAAGGGAAACACTCTCCCACAGCTCAGTAAAACCTCTCCTCCCATGAGCTCTCTCGCCATACAATACAACCCTGCAAATGGGCCTAATTATGGTTTATCCTCGATGATTTTACATTTCTACTGTATTTCCACCCATTCTGGGTGTGAAAGTGTTGCAGAAAGGGGTGATATTATAATTTAAGGGGAGAATATCATTTAAAGCCTTGGCATCTTTCACCCTGAAAAGTCCAGGCACATCAGGTGATGTGCATCCAATTCAGTTGCCTTGATTTCCAAGGATCTCTGCTTGTAACAGAAACCCTCTCATTTGTTATCTGCCTTTATCTGAGCCTCTTCAGGCTTATCTGAGGCAGAGCTGGGTACAGTGACAGTGAAACTTGTTATTACCTTATATCCACGTCAGGGATGTGACACTGACCTTAAATTGCATGGTTGGGCTCCATCCTGGGCAGCTCCTGTGGAAGGAGCTATTCACATCACTTGACCTCTTCTGCCTAAAAATGTCCTGTTGCCATGCCCTGGGATGAAAGGAGAGGTTTGTGCCTGGCCCTTTATTTAAAACTGTTTTTTAAAAACAGCTGCACAGGGTAGGAAACAGGCAGGGCTGGAAATTGTGTTCTTTTTTGGGTTAGAGAGGTTGTCTGGGTACCCATCTTTCCTTTGGGAGTGTGCAGAGCCTGAATTACTGCCCTTTGTTGCTATCCCACCCATCCCAGGCTGTCAGATGCCTGGTTCCCTTCCTGCTGCTCACACAAAACTCCCCATGTCAGCTCCAGGTGAGAAAAGTTGTCCAGGATGAGTGACTCTGTGACCTTAAAGCTCAGAAAAGGCAACTCGCAGCCTGGCCCAACACCCATCCCAGTGGAATTTTGGCCTGGGTTAGTTGGTCCCCTTCTGTTCTGACACAGGTCAGCTGTCTTTAGTTAGAGCTGTGTTAGCCAGCACTCATAAGGGATGAGCTCCCCTTTGCTGCTTGAGAAACAAAACTTCCCCCTGAATAAACCTTTTCCACCTCACTGGGCCAGAGATGGAAGGGCAGAGTCACCCACAGAGCACCTGCTGAGGTCCAGGGCTTTTCATTTGCAATCCAAAATGGAAACCTGCTTGGGCTTTTGTTTTTGTTTTTTGTTTTTTAATGGAAGTCCTGGGTTTCTCTTCCCAAGCTTGATGTCATGCTTGCAGATCTGAACTGGGACAAAACAGAAACCTGCTTCCACTTTCCACTGGGAAGCCAATGCTCTGGAACCAGTTCTCCAGCTGGTCTGAGTGGAGGCAGAGCATCTCCCCTGCTCCATCACCACCAAAAAAGGTCCTAAGGGCTTATTCAAGTGCACTCATTAAACTGTGCACCAGGGAAAAGCTGCTTTTGATCTTCCACATATACACACGTGTGAATTCTTACAATAAATATAAAACTGTTACATGCAGCAGCAAAAATCCTTACTCTCAGGCTTGTTTTTTGAGAAGGATGGGCCTGGTGGGCACTGGCAGCTGGGTTTAAAGGAAATTTTATTTATGGCATTTCCCTCAGTTTATGCTGGCAGAATGTTGGGTTACAGTGGATGGGACTGAGCCCCAAACTCTGGGGGAGCAGGAGGGAGGTGTGGCAAGCTGGGCTCTCCCCCAGGGGTTTTCCTGTTAGGCCAAGGGAACAGCAAGTCCTTCCTGTCCAGGATTCACTGGATCTGCCCTAGAACAAACACCAGGATGAGGGGAACCACCCAGGGGAAGCTCTCCTCAGACTTGTGCAGCTGACACCCAGGAGAAGGTGGATAAATCCCAGTCTCTAACCCCCTCTCCTCTCCTTAGTCCCAGCTCTGCATTGGAAGCTGCTGTGGCCTTTCCCTCAGTTTCACCTGGGAAAATGTAATTTTTTGAGGTTTTCTCCTTCCTGTAAGCTTTTGAAGAGCAGGGGCTCCCCTGTGAACAGACACACTTTCTCTCCTCCCTGATGTCTCAGCTCTGGTTTTATTTAACCTGCAGCTATGGGGTTAAATAATGCTCTGTTAAAATGCTGATGTAGGAGAGGGTGGTGACTTTTTTTTGTGGAGGTGGTGAGTAAGTTAGGAGTTAGTTAGAACCTGAACCCCTTCCCTGGAAACCAGGAAGAGCAATTAAAATGGCTTTGCTTTCCTTCTGTGTCCATCTCCTGCGTGAAGCCCTGCCCCTTTGGATGCAGGGCTGGTCCTGAGCCAGGAATCTCTCCCTTTCATGAGGAGAAAGAGCTAAAAGAAAGGGGAGATTTGTTCCTGCCTGCTCACCTTTCCCTTGGGATGGCTCCGTGCTGCTGCTGACTCACAAACCCCGCGGAGAGGGGCTGGAGGTGCAATGGATACCTCTGAAGGAGGTGTGCACCAAGCTGAAATTTATTATTTGGCAAAAATGCACCTGGCAGCACACCAGCACAATGCAGAAAGGTTTTAACAGCTTCTTGTGCCTGTTTTTTTTTTTTTTTCTCTCATGGATCTTCAGAGAGGTGGGTTTGCACAGCAATGAGTTTGTTATCGGTCACAGGGTTTGATCTCAGGGAGAGCTTCCTGCAGCTGCTTGGGAATGCTTTGAGTCTTTTAGGGCTGCCCTCAGCCTGCAGAGATCCTGCCTGCCTGCCTGGAAGAGCCTCCTGCTTTCCAAGACATCCTGGGGGAGAAGGGACTTGCTGGGAAAGAATTCAACAGGAGCTGCGTGGGTGCTGTGACCTTCTGTAGGACACCAAGGGGATCCTGCCAGCCCCACCTTGGCCAGAGCTGAGCTCTGGGCTCCACAGCCAGCCTGATGAATGTGGAAACTCAGACCACATGACTTGGGAGCTGGGGCTGAAGTCAAAGTTCTGATTTAATTGTCAGTATATTGTTCCAGCATTGTGAGAAGTTTGCTGGGACAATGCAGCTCCTTAGTTCCCAGGACAAGCACTCAGCTGGTAAAATTTTAGAGGGGATACTCAGAAATAGCAGCAGTTTGAGGGGAAAAAAAAACAATCTGCTCTTAGAAATCAGTTTCCCAAGACCATCTGCTTAAAGATCAGGCTGCTGGAACTGCACCAGCAGTGAGATAAACAGAGGGGGACGAGGGAGATCATGAAGAGAGGTGTGGAGAGATGAACAGCATTTCCTGGATGGAGTGAGGTGTTGAGCTGGAATTTAGGGCAGGTGCAAATGCAGCTGCAGGGACTGGTCAAAGTCAGAGATAAATAATGAGATGCTTTCCCTTCTAAATCAGCAGGAATTCAGAGAAGGAGATGAGATCCAGACTGAGGGCTGGTGCAGCTGGGAAGGTGGCTATTTCCCAGCAGCCTGATATTTCCTTGTGCTCTTTGCTTTTATGCTAGGAACAATGGGGGGACTGGAAGATTAGTGCAAAGTCCATCCTCACAGGGAGCTGAAAGGTGAAGCTCACAGCCTCAGTGCTTTTCTGGGAATGACCAAGTATCCGCTGCTAAGTCTGAGATGCCAGAAGTGGCCAGGTGGTGAAGGCACAAGTTGTAAGAAGTCACACTGAGCCAGAGGTTTGTTTCTTGTAGGGAGTGGGTTGGTAGTTGGAGATGGGGTAAATTTCCAGGGTTCAAGGGACAGAGCAACTGGGTTCCAGAAACACAGGTCAGCTTCTTTTCAGACAGGGCAAAATAGTTATTGCTCTTTCAGAGCCTGAGGGATTCCTTGGCTAGGTGAATCCAGCTTTCTGCATCCTTTGAATTCACTGAATAGGGAATTGAAACCTCTGCTGGGCTGTAGAGCACTTACAGTTTGAGAGGCCATTATTAACATTAAACCCTCTCTTCATCCCATGCCCTTACATCCTCACTCACATTAACCTCAGCATCCCAGCCCAGGAGAAAAGAACAGAAAACACCAGTCTGCTGTGGTGTCAGGCAGCTCCTGGTGTGGGGATCCCTGGCAGCCATTCATGGAAAAAGGGGAAATCCTGCCCCACTAGAACCAGTGAAATCCCCTCTTATCTCCAGCCCTGAGGAGAGGAGCCCAATCTCGGCTCATCCCATCCAATGCCTCACCTCAGGTTTCAAACCATTTCAGGATCCATCCTGATGATCCTGTAGCATGGACAGGGGATCTGTTCTCCCCAGTGGAGATGGCTGAAGCACGAGGGCCACTCCAATATTTGTTTTATTGCCAGAGCCATGGGAAGGAGCAGCTTGCTGGAAATGCAGCACCTGAGCAGCAGCTCCTGGCCACAGAGCCTGAGGAGCTGAGCCCAGCCACTCACCCATCTCATTTCAAAGACATTAAGTAAAGCCAAGCCTGCCAGCTTCCCTAATAAGCTGTTCCAATGTTTAATTGCCCACCGTGATCAGAAATAGCATCTTATTTCAAGGCCTGCTTTACGTAATTTTAGCTGCCAGGCAACAGCTCTTTCCAAGAAGGCTGAAGTGCTCTCTGTGGTCACCCAGGCGTGTCTGGGCAGAGCCCTGGCCTTGGCTTGGGGGCCACACTGAGCTCCTGAACCTGGATCTCACAGGACTTGGAGCAGGAGGATGAGCTGAGCGGTGCTTTTTCCTCTTTTCCCATCACCACCATGCATATCCTGTTCCTTGCCCTCCCTACCAGGCTTCAGCACATCCAGCATGGCTTGGAGGAAGGTATTACAGCTTTAAATGTGACAGCGTGAGAGAACAGACAAGCCCCATAGCTGGCCCTCCCTAGCCATGATTTTCCTGTGGTATAAAAGCTGCTTTTTCTCCTCTTGCAACAGAGAAATAAAAGACAGCTTATCCAGGCTGAGTGCTGAACTTCTGCACAGTCCTGTTCCTGAGCTGGAGCTGATGAGCCACAGGATGGAACTCCAGTGTTGAATTTCACTCCTCTGGGCAAAACAAGAGTTAACCACTGTCCTCAAACAAAAAATGGCACCTACTTGGGCCCAGATGCCCAACTCTAGTGGAGACAATGAAAGCAATTCAACAGCCCCTGCTTTACCTCATCTAATGCCAGTCCAAGTATTCCCAATAATTAGGCCTTTCAGCCTGGAAAGGCTGGAGCCACAGCTGCTTCCTATTTTCTCAGAGCTGTACAGAGCATTAGTCATTTCACTGGGGCTGTTTTATTACTGTGACTACAGCCAGAACCCAGGCCAGTCTGAATTCAGAATGTGCTTCAGGAGCTGGAAATGCTCCCCTGTCCCCTTTCTGAGTCCTGGCTTTTTCCTCCCCACCCAAACAGCCCAGGACTGCCTGGAGCAATGTCCTGCAGGGCCTGGGTTGCATCATGGACCGAGCTGACCCAGGGATGGTGGCACTGCCACCCCAGCCATTATTCATTAACCAGCCTTGGGAGTGACCTTGACACTCAATTAGTCATGTAGGTGAAGCTTTTCCTCATGCTGTGCTGCTTGGAGAGGGGATGAGGGCTGGATTCAGCAAGCAGGAGTGCTGCTGTGGTTTTGTGTCACCCTGATTTTTTAAGATTTTCTAAGCCTTCTGATGTTTACATTCTTGTAGCAAACTGCCTCACATACTTTATATAAATAACTTATTGTTTTACATTCTTTTATAGAGGAAGAAAAATTTGATGGACTATTGGTTTGTCCAGCGTCATTGTAGAGGTGGCACTTTCACCCTCCAATCCACTGTCAACTTTTAGAAAACTATAAATGTTGGAGTCAAAAAATAAAATTCCCTTTTCTTCACCTTGAGAGCAGCAGTGTGTGCACTTGTGTTGTTTTGTGTCCTATAGTGACAATTTTGGCAGTGCACAAAGGCCAGTGGGTGTAAGGGGAACCCATACACCTTCACCCACCAGCTTTGCTGCCTGGGCTGTGCCAGGAAAAGCTTTGATTTTAGCTCTGGAGGCTCCAGATGCCCCTGGCTGTAGCATCTACTCAAGGGCCAGCCACTGATGTTGGGTTTCCAGGTTCTCTGCCCTCAGTCAAGAGCAGCATTTGACCTTTTGTCCTGGTTCAGGGCAAATTTGGGAGAGAACCCCCAAAGGGGCTCTGATAGGAAAGCAGATTCAATCGGCCCCTCCCCTCAACTGGTCCAGGAGAAACTACCTCCTTGGAGAAAAGTGGAAAAAACCTGTTGATTAAACAATAAAACCTAAACAATATTAACCAATCAAACCCCTTGCTGCTCCAAAAGAGATGACAAACTGAGAAAGTCCCTTCCCGGGTTGCAGCTCAGCTCACTCAGTCTCTGGTCAGTCCCTCAGTGCTGGAAATGTCGCAGGCCAGGCCCGGCCCGGTGGGCCTCAGGTGCAGCTGCCGGTGCTCTGCTGGTGTTCAGGCCAGAGCAGGTTTAAACAGGGCCAAAGAAAAGGGAAAAAACCTCAGTCCAGGGAACTTTGCCTCAGCTAGCTAAACTAACTAAAAGCAAAGGAGAGCTCTGTCCCGCTGTCTGTCCTTCCACAGACAACACAGCCCAGGAGCAGGAATGTGGAGGAGTGAGTGCAGTGTTTGAAAACAAACTGTGCTTCTTCTGTCCCCCCTTCACTCTCTGGAGCAAGTCTTAAAGGTGCAAAACTTATTATTCAGCATAACAGAACAAGATGATTGGGGATAAAAGCATCATATAGTCAACCTAGGACACCTTTGCAATTTTATTTATAGCACCTTTACAAGTGGGGATGACCCAGCAGAGCAGCTCCAAGCCAGAAGCTGCCTTTGCTCCGCAGTGACCACTCCCAGCCCACATTCAAGGGGTGAACTTTTCTCCTCTTCCCATGCAGAGAGGAAGATTTCCCTGGAAATGGTGGCAATGGGAGAGGCTGGCCCTGGAGGTGGAAATTGAGTAGTTGCATGTTATTAATGTGGGGGCAGAGAGATGAGCTAGAGCTGTTTCTCTCCTCCCCTCACAGGTAGAGCTGTGTCTGCCCGAGGAGGCAAATCCATCCCCATAACCAGTGATTTTCCCTGGTGAATTTCTGCCCCTGAGGTGGTTGACTCACACTTCTTGCCAATTTGCATTTCACCTAATGCTGGGCAAAACTGATTTGACTGAGATAAGGGCTGCCCCAGACACTGCTGTTGAAACCCCACAGTGAATGCCCCAAGGCTCTTAACATCCCTTTTTTTCTTCCTTTTTAAATTCTAAAAGTTTCTGCCCTTTATAATTCCAGCACAGATGGGAAGATTTCACTCCATAAATACCAGATTTCATGTCTGGACAGGAGTTGAATTATGAGATCATCTGATTAAAACCCCACATTAAATCATTAATGAAATGAGCTGCTTGATTATATAAGTCATATTCCTATTATTTCTAACTTGGCCACTGGCTGAAAGAAGCTGGAAATTCCAAAGAAACAGCCAACCTTGTCTATGATTCACACTCCCCCAGCTAAAGCACTTAGGAGGAAGGGAGGGACACCATTTCTCAGAAAAGTGGGGACTCAGCACTGATTGTGATGTTTCAGATGGAGAAAGGATCCCCAGGAGTGAAGGAGATCCAAGACCCTTGTTTTTAGTCAATTAAGTTTGATTTGGGATCTGTGGAGCACTGCTGGCTCTCAGAGGGCACTGCCTGTGGCCAGAGGAATCTCAGCATCCTTTGGCTTAATTTTTCCAGGAGAGGTTGGGATGCTAAGAGGAGCAGGGATCCAGCTGTGTCTCACAGCTGGCCAGCTGCTGCTTTCCTGAGCAGTGAGCAGGAGAGCAACGTGCCTGCTGCCTTCCACAGGGAGAAGTGTCAGCAGTGCTAAAAACCTCCACTGCCCTCAAATATAAACTATCTTTACTGGCTTTGGTTTCAGGTTCTTCCTGTTTTGATGCTGGAAAGAAAAACCCCTAAATAAATTAAAAAGATAGCTGAGAGAAGGAGGCTTCACTTTGGTTTTTCTTTGATAGGGAACTTTCGAATATGATATTAAAAGAAAGGAGAGGTTTTTGACTAAAGATCTGAACTAAGACCATGTTTTTTATTTAGTTCCTGATAGCCCTGTACTTCAGGGCTGTAGGTGAGTCAGGACACCATTTAGAGCAGTGTCTGTCTCCTCTGTGGACACCGAAATATCTTCTTGGATCTGGCTTTTAATCTGTGTGGGTGTCAATCACCTTTCTGGGGATTGAAGTAAAAAATATCTTATTTTGTGCTTGCTGTTTGTTTTCCTGCCTGGAAGCTCTCTGGAGGACCAGAGAGGGAGCTGAAAGTTGCTGAATGTGTTCCTGAGGCCTCATGGACTCGGTCTCCAGCGGTCCTTGTGTGTTCAGGAAGGAATGAGCACCTCTGACTCCTGCTGCTGAGCCCTGCCAGGCTGTGCCTGCTCAGGGAGCAGAGAGGTGCTGGGGCTGTGCTCAAAACACCCCAGGAAACACCTGCACCTCCCTGCTGCCTGAGCCAGGGTCTGGGATGTCTGGATGGACCAATGTTCCTGCCTGTGGCATTTTTTGTGCATTTTTTGTGCTCTTCCTGAGTGTTCAACCTCTTCAGGGTGACCAGCACTTGTTGCTCGTAACACGAGCAATAAAAACCTCTGGCAGGGATCACAGCTCCGCTCTTCCCCACCTTCAGAAGAACACTGAGCTGTGTTTTCTCTGGAGGCTGGGCCTGGATTTGTGAGCAGGACTGGCTCACAGAAAGGCTGGTGTGGGTTGTGGCCCTGCACAAACACAGCCTGTCCCGTGGCTGCTGCAGTGGAGCTGGCTCCAATAGGATCTAACTCCATGTTTTTATGGACATTACTTTGGGATTTCATTTGTTGCTGGAAGTTGCCCTGTAAACAAGCTGGGTTCTGAAGTTGTTTCTTGAGCAAAAATCTTGGCAGTAGGATCAGGGAGCATAGCTAAGAATTTTTCCCCCACAACTGGTGGGTATGGTAGAGGATGGATGGGAGACCTCCACCCATCACAAGGAAGACGACGCAAAAACCATCTCAGATATTCTCAGACACCTTTGTGTGGGCAATCTGAAACCTGGTTCTTCCCCATGGAGGCAGCAGAGCTTGGAGAAATGCTGAGATTTGTGTAAAATAGACATTCTGGTTATTAATTGGATCACTCTGTGTGCTGCTGTGCCTGCATGGACCTGGGAGCATGGTGCCCTGCCCTGAGATCCCTGTCTGAATTTACAGCTGAATATTGGCCTGAAGTAGAAGGGCTTCATTCCTTGGGCTCCCCCAAGGCCAGGAGACCTCACCTGACCTGTCCTGACGTGCAGTGACTGGCCCAGGGGGGCACAGGACTCCTGGAGGTCCTCTTGTGTCTCCTCCACCCCTCGTGCCTTGGTGGGAACAAACCAGTACTGGTGTCGGGTCCAACAGCCCAGTGGATCCTTTCCATGTGTTCAAATCCAGGGAAAATGATCCCAAATGGATCCTTTCCACCTGATCAAATCCAGGGGAAATGATCCCCAATGGATCCTTTCCATGTGTGCAAATCCAGGGAAAATGATCCCCAATGGATCCTTTCCACCTCTTCAAATCCAGGGGAAATGATCCCCAATGGATCCTTTCCACCTCTTCAAATCCAGGGAAAATGATCCCCAATGGATCCTTTCCACCTCTTCAAATCCAGGGAAAATGATCCCCAATGGATCCTTTTCATGTGTTCAAATCCAGGCAAAATAATCCCCAATGGATCCTTTCCACCTCTTCAAATCCAGGGAAAATAATGCCCCACCCAAACCACACTGTCCTATCAGTTTTTGCTGGGCTGGGATCCTGCACTTTGCTTGGCCCTTCATGAGCATGGATAGCCTGGGAATGGGGGTTCATCCCACCTAACTGTTTATAGCAGATATAGAGATACTTCAAAACATGGATTTTCTGTGTTAAACCTGCTCTGATGGCAAGAGGAGCCCAGCTGACCAGCACACTCACTGTTGCATCTAATTATATAATTATTTACTACTTTTTTTCTTCCTTTGCCTTCTAGCTCAGCCTGCAGAATGACAGAAGGTGACACAAACCTCCCAAGCATCGAGAGGAAGCTGGGACTGCAGATATGGGGCATAGAGGTAGGACAAGAGAGATGGCACATGTCCTCTGTCATAATCATGGCACATGTTCCTCTGCACATCTGTGTGTTTATGTTTCAAGGAAGATTAATTCTTGCAGTAATCTGTGTGGGAAAAGAGAGTCCTAAAGATAAGATAGAGTGGGAAACAGACTGAGTATTTCCCCATGAAATGTTCAACATGTTATTGTTTTGGTTTCCTGCTCTGTAAAACTGAGATGATAATGTTTACAAAGGAAACGGGAATGTGGTGGGACTGAAGTAATTCCTCCAGTACTGGAGGCTTTTCTCATTCCTTTTTGGAATCAGTGCAAGGCTGCTTTAACACAGAGAAATTCCTTGCTTCACCAAGATGGGTGATCCTTAGTCCACACCAGCAGATGCCATGGGGAAGACAGATTTTTGCAGCAAAGGCATTCCATGGAGTCTATTTGTACTTCTTTCTTTCTGCCTATTTATACTTCTTCCTTGCCTTTCCTACTCTGTGTCACTGCAAGGAGAGACCCTGCAGCTTGTGATTTTGCCTTTTTGCTGGTGGTGGTATCTGATTTTGGATTGGACCCAAGCTTGCTCAACTCTGCTTTTTCTGCCCCAATTCACCCAGAACATTCCCCTGCAATGAGAGTGGGTTTAGACTGAGGTGCAGAATCCCCTCAGGGGAGCAGAGGGAAGAGTCTCCAACATCTCCAAGTGATATTCAGCAGGTCACAACCATGTTCCAAATATCACAGAGCCTTCACCTTTCCATTTCTCTGCAAAGCACTGCGCTGAGCTGCTTTCAGAGGATCTGTAATTAGAGCTGTGTGGGTTCACAAGGGTCAGGCTGGTATGCTGGGAGACAAGTCAGGCCAGCAGAAGAATGCATGGCTCTAATTTCAGGGTACCTCAGAGCCAGCTCCATCCCAGGAGCTGCGTGGGGACTGCTGGGTGGCACAGCCAGGCACCTGTGCTGGGCAGGCATGGCTAATTATGCACGCTCAATTATGCACTTGTGCCAGAGGAAATCTGCAATTAGGGTCTGGAGGGGCGAGGGACCATCAGTGTCCTCAGCTCTGTTTTTTCTCAGCTGGTTGCCCTGAGCCCCTAACAGAGGGGTTATCCTCACAAAGTGCTGAAAGTTTTCCTCAAACTCACGGGCAAACTCACTGAGCAAAGAACTGCCCAAAATTAAACCTAGGCTGAGATGTGCTCACTCTCCTGGGGAATTCCCACAAATATTCCCACAAATAAAAAATTTGTAGGGAAATTAAATAAAATTTGTAAATAAAAAAAAAATTGTAGGGAAATTCCCTATAAATGCAAGCTCTGGAGCATTTCAGCCTGAGCCCCAGGTGTATATCTACAGGATTGCACAAGGGCAAGGACACTAAAATGTACTTGTCAGTCTCTCTGAGAAAAATCATCATTTTCCATTCTCACTCCTTAGTATTTTGGATATTTCCTCCAGAAGTGGCTTTTCCCAGCTCAGAAACTCAGCCCTGATTCTTCCTCCTCCAAACCCTGATTGTCACCTCAGTGCTTTGTGCAGCCCAGCCTGTCCTGTTTCATACACACCAACTTCTGGCTCTTCACTTTTAGCAGTGACCCCAACTCTGATTTCCTTACAGAACATGAAGATGGTTCCTGTACCTGAAAAAGCTTATGGGACTTTTTTTGAAGGAGACTGTTACATCATCTTGCACGTAAGTAAGACAGCAAACACTGCTCTCTGTTGGGCAACTGGTTCAACCCTTTTTATTTAGATTTGCCTTGGTGTACCTGTCCTGTGGAAAAAGCACTGTTTTGCATGTGTGCTCACCATCTAATCATGGATCTGAATTTCACGTGGCTGTTGTGACAACACTGCCTGTTTAGTAAATCAGAAGTTCAGAGGAGCAGTTAACTTAGTAATTCATTAAAAGTGTTTATCTTCCAATCAACTGAGTCATGCCCAGGCATGGCAAAATGACCAGTACATTCCTGGAAAACTCAATCAAGGCTCACATTTAAATGATTTGTGGGAGTCCTTGGGGGATGTGGGATGTGACCAGCTGGAGGGTCTCATTTTTAGCAGGTGATGTGGGCCATGAGGATGCTCCATGTCGTGTGTCACGTAAGCAGCAGAGGCTCTGCAGCCCATCCCATGTCCCCATAAGGACACTTCAGCCCCACCCAAATTTGGTGCAGAGCTACCTGAGCTGGTTGTGAAGGAGTGCTGAGAACCAGCTGTGCTCTGTGCAAACTGCCTGGTGGTCTCAGATTTCGGCAGGAGGATGATGTGTTACACTCACCTCCTAAAATCCCTTCCAAATCTCTTTATCTGCGTGGAGCAACCCAGGTCTCATTGAACCCAAACCCATCATAGGGTGGACACCAGAAGCATTTCCCACTTCCTGGGTCTGAGTGTGCCTCCTGCAAACATCTCTGTTGGTGGAGAGGCAGCAACACCTCCAGTGCCCCACAATGCCCAACTGTACATCCCCCATGTGCCAGGATGGGAAGGCAGGCTGGGATAGCAGCACAGGATGTGTCTCCTGCTCAAATGCCCCACACACATGCCTCTAGGGTCCCTTCAGATTGCTGAAAGCCTGAGTTACAGGCCCATGAACAGAACAGAATACTAGAGTCTAAACTAGAGTTTAGAACACAATACTATAGTTCTTGCAGGGAGCTGGCAGTGTAAATATGGATTTTGATGCTCAACTTCTGTTACAACAACATCCCCAGGCAGAAGAGCCCTTCATCAGCCCACTATTCTCCTTTTCCCTGGAAGACAGGAGGGTAAAAACACTCATCTGTGCATTCTGCTTCTTTATTGGAGCCTTTCCAAATAATGATTGTCCGTAGGACAATGGGACTTTGATCATCTTCAAAAGCAATGTATTAAATTGAGTGATTTTTCCACAAATTAATTATCTGTGCCTGAGGAACAGAGCTGTGTTTTATTCAACTCCTTCTGCTGTGTTTCACTGTGGTATCACTGCACAAAGCAAATAAACAGAATTTAGTGTCAAATCCAGCTTATGAAATGAGCTTTTATTACCTTTCCCAGGTGTCCACAATGGGATTTAACACAGTGGGTGCAGGAAGATAACTGGCACAACTCAAATAACACTGAGCACACCTTCTTCTCAGCCTGCTTGCCTCCTTTTTCTAGGCTGCTGGGGTTTTCTGTAATAAGATGAATCCCAGCATGCACACACTGGCTCAGCTTCATTTGGAGTTATGTCTATTTTGCAAGTCAGCAGGAATTCTGAGGCAGTTTGTGCTGCTCTGTTATGTGCTGTGAGAACAACAACAAGAAAGCAAGGGTAGCATCTCCAGGCAAATAAATAGCAGTGTGCCTTGTATTTCAAAAGATATCCTATGAGAAGAATCTCCTTTAAGTCTTAATATCAAAATGTACAACAGTAGAACAATCTGAACACATTAATTGCATGGGTGCTCAGTTTTCCTTGATAATGGGAGTTATGAAAGAATATTAAAGAGAAACATCCTTAGTTTGGTTTATAAAACCCATAAATTGCTCTGCTGAATGAGGAGAGCAGGGAGTACCTGAGGCTGTGTCCTCTCTCCTCTTGCCCAGGAGAAAGGCAGAACTGGGAAATTCCATGGTCACTCTGTTTTCCAACACAAAAACGGGCTGTGCCTTCACCTGGACCTGTCCTTCCCCTCTCTTGCAGACCAAAAGGAGCTCCCGTGGCTCGGCTGTGGATCTGCACTACTGGATTGGCCAGGACTCCTCCCAGGACGAGCAGGGCGCCGCGGCCGTGTACGTGACGCAGCTGGACGCGGCGCTCGGGGGCAGCCCCGTGCAGCACCGCGAGGTGCAGGGACACGAGTCCGAGACCTTCCAGAGCTACTTCCGACACGGCATCATGTGAGTGGCACCGAGTGACCCACAGAGAGCTGGGCTGTGGCCCCTGGGGTTCCCTCTGCTTCTCTCTAAGTCTCAGAGACATCCATATCTCAAAAATGTGGGAAATCTAGAATGCACGGAATGAGCGGGTTGGATGAGACCTTCAAGATCATCCAGTCCAACCCAGCCCCAACACCTCAACTAAACCATCTCACCACATCCAGTCTGTTTATAAACACACCCAGGGATGGGGACTCCAACACCTCCCTGGGCAGCCATTCCAGAACTTTATCACTCTTTCTATAAAAAACTTTCTGCTAATATCCAACTGGTATTTCCCTTGGTGCAGCTTGAGGCTGTGTGCTCTGGTTCTGTCAGTGCTTCCTGGAGAAAGAGCCCAACCCCAGCTGAGAACAGGCACCTTTCAGGAGCTGCAGAGAGTGATAAGGGCACCCCTTGACGAGGCCTCTGGTGTCAAGATGACCTTGAGGTGTTATAAAGTCTCTTTTCTCAGTCCCAAGACCAAAGAAGAAGACAGGATTTTCCTCAGCTCTCATTCTCAAGGCTGTTTGTTTTCTCTTATCTAATACAGTGTCTTTCTGACCTGCTGAGGTCTGAAAATTATTAACAATAATTTTCCAATACCTATCACCTATGTTAGACAGTCTGTCTCTACTCTAAACCAATCCAAAAGTGTCACCATCACATCAGAAGATGGAGGGCAAGAAGAAGAAGGACAGGACACACCCATATCCCTCCATCTTGCCTCTTGAACCACCATTCTAAATCCCCAAAATTCTACTTTTTCACCCTATGATAAATTCACTATCATTCTATTCAAACCCTTGTGGCTTTTAACTCCTCACACAAAGTTGGTAATTGTTTCCATGGGCTAAAATCGAAGGCACAGGTGTCTGACTCCATGCCAAGGTTTCTGAGCCCCCTGCCAGGATCTCCGGTCCTCCAGGACAGCCAGAGGAATGACCTGGGTTCTGACAACCCCTGAGTCTCCTTTTCTCCAGGCTGAGCACCCCCAGCTCCCTCAGGGGCTCCTCACAGGGTTTGTGTTCCCAGCCCCTCTCCAGCCTCGCTGTCCCCTCTGGATGTGCTCAGTGTCCCAAGGTCCTTCCCAAGCTGAGGGGCCAGAGCTGGGCACAGCACTCGAGGTGGGACCTCACCAATGCCAAGTAGAGGGACAGAATGACCTCCCTGGATCAGCACTGATGCTAGTTAAAATTCAGAACAAAGAATTCCCATTTTGAAGGAATTACTTATTCAGTCTGGAGCCGTGGCATTCTGTTCCACTGGTCATTTTCCCAGATTTTTGCAGTAAATTAATCTTAACCTCCCTTTTGTTCACCTCAGGGTCTTCGTTCCTCTCCTCCACAGACTTTCAAGTGCCCATTCAGAGCACTTCAGACTAATATCCACCTTGCAGTGAAGTGCTGATTTGGCTCATAGTGGGTGTAATATTCCTGAAGTGGAAGGAAAAAGTGACTGCACTTTTGTCATCTAAAAGATAATGTTGAATATATGATATGTTGATATGTTGAATCCAATCCCAGGGTCTTTGCTCACTCTGGGGTTTTTGGAAGGACTCCAGTTACTGTCCTCCAAGGAAGATCTTCATTGGCAATAAACAGCCTGAGTGCTTTGGTTTCAAACAGCTGAAGGAAACTCAGAAATCCTGGGTCAATATTCTCCATCCCAGTCTGGCTGGATATCTCTGTCTTGTGCATCTCAACAACCTCTCATGACTCTCCTCAGAACTTTTCTGAGAGAGAAAAGTGCTTTTAGCCTCATCTTGAAGATGAGTAGGCGACAGTGAAGGACTGAAAATCAGACCCTCAAAACCAGTCTGTTTGGAAACCTGTCTGAAATCAGCATGGATTAGAATTCATCTGGGTCTAAACCACATCCCTGTGGTCAGTGAGGAAGTCTGAGGCAGAATGAGAAATTAAAGGAAGCTCTTTCCACATCTTGGCAGGTGGACTCATCACCACAGCATCCTTCTGTGGGTATCTTAAGCTGGGCCAAACAAGTCTAGAGTGCTGTGAGTCACATTTCTGACCACATTAGCCAGTACCTTTCCACCTAAAATAGTGGAAAGTTTCCACCTACAATAGCCAGTACCCTTCCACCTAAAATACACTCTATTACCCACATGGCAAAAATTACAGTCAACAATTGTCCCCTTTTTCCCCCTAAATAGCATTGTGTCAGTTATTACTGCAGTGTGAACAAGGGATCTGTTTTCTAAAATGGTCTAGGATATGTAAGAGTGGATTAAACTCACCCCAAAACCATTAAAAATGCTGTGGAACTTCTGTGGGGGGTTGTGCCCTCTCATGATTGTGCAAAGTTACCCCAAGAGAGGAGATGACATTGTGGCGTGAGGTGATAACAGTGCTGAGAGTTGCTGATGCACAGTGTGTATTCAGGGATGGAAGAAAAAATTTGGGAGGTAAAACCTGAGAGAAACATAGTGTCCTGTAAGTGTTTACAGTTTTGTTCTGCTTCTGGCCACAGTTTCCTGTCTAGGCTGCTTTTAATAAAATAGCTATTTTGAAGAAAACAAAATTCTAGCAGGAAGTTTGTTTTCTGCCAAGTCTGTTTCATATTCTAATTGAATGCTTATGGAATATTTCAATTTTGGGATGCCACTGCCATGATCAGTAGGATTTTCAGTTTGGTTGTGTTACAATTCCATTTCCATCCCTGACCTGCCTGTTCATCTTCTCCCAGGGTGTTTAATGCTTGGAATCGATGATCTTGAAAGTCTTGTCCAACATAAATGATTTTATGATTCTATAATTGTGTGCACAGCAGCAACACAACGCCCATAAGAGGCAGACAGACACCTTGATAAGGACCATGAACAGCAGTAAGGAACACAGCATTTGCCACTGCAATTTTAGGATTTTGAGGTTATTTTTCCTCTAGATTTTTTAGTTGCCACCAAAATGTTGGGATGTTCTCAGAGGATAGAGGGGAAGGTATTTTCTAATGAGGTCTAACTCTTCATTCTCTGCTGCACAACAGCTACAAGAAGGGAGGAGTGGCTTCAGGATTTAAGCACGTGGAGACCAACATGTACAACATCAAGCGTCTCCTTCACGTCAAGGGCAAGAAGCACGTGTCAGCCACAGAGGTAAGAAGAAGACCTTGCTCTTCTTATGGGTCATTTCTCCTTCCCCTTCCTCCTACACTCATTTTTGAGCAGATTTACAGGTGGGTATTATTACAGCGCCCTGAGTGGGTGCGGCTGGTGAGAGAGAGACGGTGAATCTTGTATCTTGATCAGAAGGCTGAATTTATTAATATATGATATAATACATTATAGTTATACTAAAAAGAATATAGAGAGAGGTTTGCAGAGCTGCTAGCTAAGCTAAGAAGTGATAGAAAAGAAGAATCTACAACAAAGTTGTGTTCAAGGACTCAGTTCCCTAGCTTGCACTGGTGATTGGCTCTTAATTATAAACATAGAAAATGAGCCAATCAAGGTGTTCCTGTTGCATTCCCCAGCAGCTGATAATAATTGTTTACCTTCTCTTCGGGGGCCTCTGGCCTCCCGAAGACGCAGAAATCTGAAAGAAAGGATTTCTGTGGAGAAATGTCTGCGACAGGGTATCTCATTTCTGCTCAAGAACTTCTATTTCGGGACAGTTTTCAAGTCCTCACTTGAGGGTTTGGTGTTAGCACTGTGCTCAGTGAGGAGCTGAGTGCCAGCAGAATGAGGAGTCACTGCAAACCTGTTTTTACATCCCCAGGGACAGGTTTGCCATGGCTGGCACTTGTCACCTGCAGCTTTCCTTGTCCAAACTCTCTCATTTCCCTGTGACAGGTAGCACTCTCCTGGGACAGCTTCAACAAGGGAGATGTGTTCTTGCTGGACCTTGGTAAAGTGCTGATCCAGTGGAATGGACCCAGCTGCAGCATTGCTGAGAAATCCAGGGTGAGTACAGGCAAAAGACACTTGGCCTTAAGTGGCATATTTGATGCTTGGGGAAAAAAAATTTCACAGTGTTTTCACAGTGAAAATCTTATGACCAACAACATAGATATGACCAAATAATAATAAATTTTATACTTGCCCATCTGTTGGTTTTAGAGGCCCATGGAATTGCTTTGCTCCACTTCAGACCTGGCCTCAGGTTGCATTTCACAGGCAGCCAAGGGCACATCACTAGTTCCAGCCCCAGAAAGTCATCCAGCTCCCTCTGGAGCTCATCTCCATCCCTCTGTGCCCTGTTGTTTGCATGGCATAGGATTAGAAAGTCAGCAGCTCCAGTAGGTTTAGCTGCAGTAGCCACCCCAGGGTAGATTAATTTTAATTTTTTGTTTACAGCATCAACAGGGAATTCTGGCTTGGTCAGTATGAGACAAGCAGGAATACATAACCCAAGTGCTGATAGGTCACATCTATAGCTCTTAATGCACTTTGCAAAGGGATCATTACCCTTATTTTACTAATACAGGAACCAAGATACAGAGATCTAATAAAGCAAGATACAGCAACAGGTCATCAGCAAAGCTGGTGGCCAACTTGTGGTCATTATAGTATTAAAAGGCAGATGGGTCTGCTCTGTGTGTGGTGTCCCCTGATGAACTGGGAGAGGCGGAATCTCCCCAGGGAATGCCATTTTTGGGGCACAGTGGAGATCCTGTGGATGCTGAAGAAGGTACAAAGCAATCCTCAACACGGGAGGGGGATCAGGTTTGTGGCTGCTGGGTTCATCTCAGGCCTCAAGCAGGTCATCTCCCATGTCTGATAAAGAGACAGGAGATAAAGAGAGGAGTCTTTCAAAGCTATTGCAGTAGGAGTCATGGGAACAAAAAAAAAATCAATTGAAGATGGAGATTTCAGCCTAATTAGCTGCTTGACATTTCATGCTGCTTTTTTCACAGAAGACATCCACGTTTTTTGAACACTTAAAACATTTAAATGTAAAATGCCACCGTGGGGTGGCCGGCGTCCTGCAGCTCTGTACATCCTGCCTCGTTGGCCTCAGCATGTGTTCATCTGTCCCCCAGACCATCCCAGAGGACCACTGGACCTGCTGGTGCACAGTCCCATGCAGGCAGTGCCTGTTGTGGCTCCCACACGCCTGTGGCTCCCACATGCCTCCTCCCATGTGCCCTGTGGGAGCAGCATCAACAGCGACTGCAATTAGCAGTATTTTCCTACAAGTTAGTTAATAATCAGGCATTACAAACAT